>NW_027361875.1:9237500-10437500 GCF_039654945.1 Dendrobates tinctorius
GCTAAATGAATTAGGCTCATTTTATCACAGGTGTGCGCCTCCGTGCACCTCCCCAGAAATGTTACTCGAATAAGGCATAAGTCACAACTTTTAATGAATTTGTCAGAAGGACATTGCAACACCATGTCCCACACCAGATCCTCCCCAGCTCGCCCCCATTTTGGTCAAAACTGTTGTGAAATATTAAATCAGAGAAACATGAATGTTTGGAATGAGCCAGTTGCAGACTATGAGCATATTAAGGGTATGTTTCCACTAAGCGCATTCCTTGCGCTTTGGACGGAGCGGAATTCCCGCCAAGCCCAAAGCACCGCCCCCTTCTGTACTCACAGTGATACCGCATGTGCTCTTTGAACACATGTGGTATCACCGCATCGCATTCATAGACTGGGTTATTTACTTTGCGGAGACGGAGCGTTTCCGCCAGGTAAACAGACATGCTGCGTTCTAAAAAGCCACGTCACATGTCCGGTTTGGCGGGTGTGTCACCTGCGTATTAGGACGCATAGTGGAGATGGGATTTCATAAAATGCCCTCCACTATGCTGTAACATCTGGATGCTGTGGGTTGAACGCTGCGGCTGTACGCAGCGTTCAACCCGCAGCTAATCCGGATGTAATCCGGCAAATGGAAACATACCCTAACACTTGTCAGAGTGGGCATCAACTTCAAAGTGGCTTCAGAGCGCACTCATTGACAATAATCTCCAACCCCATTAACATACAATAAAAAACTGGAAAATTATTTCCTTCATCAAGAAATAATCCAACATATAAGTAGTATAATGTTGGTTATTTCTGTGGATTTCGCATGGAATAGCAGAGGATAGTTAGAAAACTTGTGTGGGCCAGCGCCAGTGAAAACCACAGATCTGCAGAGAAGCTTGAGTCCAGAGTTGTGGATTTCCACTAAGAGAACACATGTTGGATTTTAATTGAACACATGAACATACTCAAAAGGTATGTTCACATTGAGTGTTTTTTTGCTGAATTTTCAGAGCAGAATCTCTCCAAGGGTATGTGCACATGGAGCCTTTTGATGAGCATTTGAGTAGAAACTCCAAGTTTTTGAGGAGTTTTGAGGTCAATATGGAGAGTTTTCGCTCAGTTTTTGCTCCACAAGCTCAACAAAAAGACTCAATCTGCACATACCCCAACTTTCCATTCAAAATTTGTGGACTGAACTCCTCCTGGGTTTTGGAGACTTTCTGCTCTAAAAACTCAGCAAAGAAAAAACTCAAAAGAGTGTAAACACACCTGTAGGCAAACATCACAGGAATGTATTGAAAAGAATGCCCTATTTTAATTGAGAATAAATGGGCAGTATTGCAACCCATATGGCATCCGTTTTTATACATCAGTGTTTATTAAAATTTGCAAGAAAGAATGCAACTTCCTATGTTAGGGCCGTATATTGCTCTCTGTTAAAAAAACGGACAGCACTCAGAGCAATGCTATTCAATGGGTCCGGGCAGATGAACAATTATTTTTTCACTAACTGAATCTGCATGTGAAAGAATATCGCAACATGCACAAATTTCCTTTGTTTCCACTTGCCGGATTACATTCGGATTACCTGCGGGTCGAACGCTGCATACAGCCGCAGCATTCAATCCGCAGCGTTCAGATGTTACAGCATAGTGGAGGGGATTTTATGAAATCCCGTCTCCACTATGCGTGCGAACATGTAACCGGCGACCCTGCGTTTCCGCTGCGTCCAAAGCCCTGCAAGGACACCAAGTGGAAACATACCCTAAGGGTTCAAACTCATCTGCATCTAAAACATTGCTCCGATGCTGATCCAGAAAAGTAGAATGAGTGTCAATGAGAGTTTTCTGACATAGCATCCGTATGACGTCTACATGACATGCGCATGCAATTGTTTTTTCTTTTTCTGCAACTATTATTCTGCCATCGTTTGCAGGACCATATACAGTGTTCTATGCTACAGAATGGAAATGTATCGATAAAAATCGGACAGCATATGCATGGTCTGTGTGCGGTCCATTTTTTCTCTCGCACCCATTGATTTGCATTGGTGAGTCTCGTCCGATATACAGGGCCACTGGCATCATACTGTGATTATTTTCTCATCCAGATTCCAGCTGAGAAAAAAAAATTGCAGATGAATACTGAATCAGTGAATAACATTGGTACAAGGGCAATCTGATTTTGCGTTGGATTGCACTCACCTGATTTATACGCAGATGAGTATGAGGCCCTAAAATCGGATGAGACTCACCCATTCAGGTTAATGGGTGTGAGAAACAAATCGGATGCCATTCAGAGCCACAGTATAACAATTTACTTGTACGGATATATTGCAATTCTGTAACATAGGAAACTGTAAATAGTCTTGTAAATGATTCATAGCTGCTGAGTAAAAAAACGGATTGTACGGACTGCACAAGGACAGGTGGGAAAATTTGTCCCACTTTTCTGGAGGCAACTCTGAACGATTTTTTTTGTTTTGTGACCCAAGCCTTACTGTGAATGAGAGTGCAAAAGTTTAATTCACATATATCATTTGCATCAGGCTTCGCTTTTGCTCCATATGCTACCCAATCGATCACAACTGATGGCCAGCGTGTGCCTGGAACCTGCCGATTGCACCAACTGGCATTGTATGGAAACGACGCAGTGATATAGGTACAGGGGGACTAGGAACGTAACGGACTAACTATAGGAAAGGGTCAAGCATTGATAGAAACTGATCAGGCATGACATGAA
Source organism: Dendrobates tinctorius (assembly GCF_039654945.1). Lineage (NCBI taxonomy): Eukaryota > Metazoa > Chordata > Amphibia > Anura > Dendrobatidae > Dendrobates > Dendrobates tinctorius. Next base: position 9,240,230 of record NW_027361875.1, read on the forward strand.
GCTCAAATGTAAAAGAAATGAAAGATGTGATACAACATAGCAATAAAAAAGATACAGAAAATAACACTAAAAAGGATAAAGAGACATATAGACACCACAAGGTGGAGAAGGAGTAAGAGAAAGATAGACAGAGACAATTGTAGGAGAATAAAGCAACAAGGAGACAGAGATCAAGAAAAAGGAGGCTTAAAAGAGGGGTATGGGTAGAATGAAAGGAGGGAGGATGGGAGGGGTGCTGGAATACAACAAAATGCTATTAATGCTAATTTGACTTCCTTTAATCCAGTTGCTAGATCACAAACAGGTTCTGTGCTCAGAATGCTCAGCTGCCTTAGTGGGGTCATAGACAAGATGAGAAACAAATGCTAGCTGCACAATTTCTATCGGTTCTTTCAAAAGGACAATTTCTAACATTCTGGGCAAAGCAATTTTGCTGAAGCAGCACATGTAAATAGCCAGCTTTCATGGGAGCTGCTTGGATGTTTTTTTTTTTTTTTTTTAGCTAGCATAAACTTTCCATAAATATTAATTCACAATTACAGTCATAATTTGAAGATTATAGTCTTTGTGGAATTGTCAGTCAATTAAAAAGTGACTAATTTACAGTTAGCAATCCAATCCTAAAATCACAGAGCTGGAGTTTGCAGATTGGAGCCCAATTTGCTTAATGAATACATTTATTCAATAGTAATGGAGCCCTGTACACAGCATTATTATGCAAAAACAAACAAAAATCTTTTATGAAGCAGTCATTCACGCACAGACATCTCATTCTTCTCACAACTGCCATAAATGCTCCAGCTACTGATGCATTTAATCTAGGCACTTAAGCGACGTCGATTGTTTCGTTACAGAGGCGTTGACTGAGGAACATATAGGAAAGCCAGATATTCTTACAGAAAACCTCAATATTATTTGCTCAAGTCATCTTCAAAAATATCTTCTATATAATTAAGACGATCCAGAGATCTCCAATATGCAACTGTTCTGTGCCAATAAATTTTATAATATATTTCAATAAGGGTTGGAGCTTTTTTTCCGGTTTTGTAGCTCCAAATCCCACGCTAAATGACACAATTCTAATCACCAGTATGATGACATGGAGCTTGCAGAAATAGGAATTATTATTTAGGCTAAACAAATCTGTCTGCAGTAAGCTCCCCCTAGTGGAGGCTGTAGACAGACAGAATTTTATCATTTAAATGGCTGGATTTTCTGCAGTAAACTAATACCAGAATGTGAAAGCCAAGATGGACAACAATCCCAGAAGAGTGAGTGTGCTTACTGTGGAGATAGTAAGTATAAGGCTGGGGTCACACTTGCGAGTGCAATGTGGAAAACTTGCACAAGTTTCTCGCCTCAATTCCCGGCACTGCCACCGGCACTCGGGACCGGAGTGTTCAGCTGCATAGAAATACATGCAGCCGCACACTCCGGTCCCAAGTGCCGGCGGCATTGCCTGGTATTGAGGCGAGAGACTCGCGCAAGTTTCTTGCATTGCACTGGCAAGTGTGACCCCATCATAAGAGTGACTGGTCTCCACTATAGGACCGCCCTTGTGACTATTGAGGGGAGAAATTAAATTGTCACCATCTCCCTAAGGTTAACCTCCAACAGTCTTTGATGCTGCATATTTTCACTGCACAAAAACGCAGCGAGTTCCAGTTCCAGCAAACTGCAAGAGAATTAATACAAATCTCACTCCCCCTGTGATTTTCTTTCTCTCTGCAATAAACTGACCTGCGGTGCTGTTTCAAATTGGCAACATGTCAGTTTCTCTTGTGGGTACACTGAGTTTTATGCACGGATTTTCCCCATAGACTTGCATTCGATGCCGAAAATTCTCAGGTAAAAAAATGCATTAGCATTTTTTGTGCATTTCCACTGCGGAACTGCATTAAAACCTGCATGCAATCCGTACATGACAATATCAATAAAGTTTTCTCAAAACCAAATACCAGTAAATATGCAAAAAGCAGCTCTACATGTAGCATGACATACCAAAAAGAGGAAAAAATGCAATAAAAACACTATGAAAAACGTGCTGAAAAACAAAATGAAAATAAAAAAAATTCAAGTAACCTAATTTGCTCAATATCTGAAAAAAAGAAAATCTGTTACTTCAAAAACTCACTAAATACTATATTATGTGAAAAAGTACAGCACTGCGGCACTAGTTTAATTGTAAAATCAAGTTTCCTTTAAATTAATGACTAAAGCACAGAAATAGGGATTGTGGTGACCTATGAGGCGAACAATGGAAACAGAAACATACATTTGGTTAAAAATAAAATAGAAAAACCCTAATGATCATAGGCGACAACAAAGGAAAAACAAGGTCCACACTCCTTTAGTATTAAATTATTGTATAGATGCACAAATGTGGTATGTGGTCAATACACCAACATATATTGTACACACGCCATGCATCAGCGCTCTACAACTAATGTATACATGAACCCAATATTGCTGTAAAGGTTAAACATTTAAGATACTTAGTATAAGTGCATCATGTGTTCCATGGTATGTCATATCACTACCAACAAGGTTAAAATATATAGTGTAATATCTCACAAAAATGCAGAAGCTCGGATCAGATCAAGATCGGGCTGGAAGAAAAAAAATCGCAGCATGCTGCGATTGTAATCGCAAATCAGATCACATCCCGCAATAAAAGTCAATGGGTGCGATAAAACAAAATTGCACAGCACTCGCACCAGCAATTCATATGTGGCTATACAGTAAAATCACACTGACAGGTTAAAATAGAAAAGATAGAATGCATGTATACACATAGAATAGGTTTATACACAGTGTATATATATATATATATATATTTGTCAGTGACACACATATATATATCTTTATATTTGATAGAGATATAGATAGTAGAATAGCTGATAATTCAATTGTCGGCTTCTGTAAAATAATTGCAACGCCGACAGGATATGACACATGGTTTACATACAGTAAACCATTGCATATCATTTCAATTTATATATGTCCCTGACTACTAATGTTATTAGTGTATGTGTGTAAAAATTTGTAGCTGTAGGTGTTAAATTAGAGAATTAAATCAAGGAAAAAAATTGTGTGGGCTCTTGAGCAATTTTCTTCGTCAGAGAGGGAAAGTCAGTGGCTGAGGGCAGATATTAATAGCCTAGAGAGGGACCATGGTTATTGCCCCCCCCTGGCTAAAAACATCTGCCACCAGCCACCCCAGAAAAGGCACATCTTACAGCCTCTCTCTTCCCATTGCCTTGTAGCGGTGGCATATGGGGTAATAATGGGTTACTGTCACCTTGCTATTGTAAGGTGACATTAAGCCCGGTTAATAATGGAGAGGTGTCAATAAGACACCTCTCCATTGTTAATCCTAAAGTATGAAAGGGTTAACAAAACACACCGACATTAAGAATAAAGTATTTTAATGAAATAATTAAGCACACAGGTTTCATCCCATTGAGCTGTTGTGGGAGCAGCTTGACCGTATGGTACGCAAAAAGTGCCCATGAAGCCAAACCAACTTGTGGGAGGGGCTTCTGGGAGCACGGGGTGACATTTCTCCAGATTTCCTCAGCAAATTAACTGCTAGAATGCCAAAGGTCTGCAATGCTGTAATAGCTGCAAAGGGAGCATTCTTTGACGAAAGCAAAGTTTGAAGGAGAAAATTATTATTTCAAATAAAAGCTTTTTTCGAACCTTGTCAATGTCTGGACTAGATTTTAAATTCATTTGGCAACTCATTTGATTAATAAAAGTATGAGTTTTTATGGAAAACACAAAATTGTCTGGATGACCCCAAACTTTTGAACGGTAGTGTATATATATATATATATATATATGTATATATATATATTGAAAAAAAGGAAACAGCACAGTACTTAGCTTCGGGTGCCCGGCTCCTGACAGAAAGTCCCATTTTCAGCCACAATATCCAATATTCACTCCAAATAAAGGCAACACTCCATATTAGCTCTTTTCAAGTGGTGGTGAGTTTGAGAAAGGCTCAGTTGAGCCGAAACGTTGCCTTGATATGTGGCTGAATAAAACTCACCACCACTTGAAAAGAGCTAATATGGAGTGCTGCCTTTATTTGGAGTGAATATATATATATACCTTTTTATTTTTCACTTTACTTTCTCCAACAGTTGGACGTGAACCTGCAATTGTATGGTCACTTGTTCTATTTACTACAATACTACTGCACTGCTGTAGACAACGTTCTAATATAAAGCCCAGTCAAAGGAGGAATAAGATGGCAGCCATGGAGAACTCTGGCAGGCCACCAGCTGCCATGACATCCCATTGGCACCCTGCAATTGTATCACGGAGGATCACAATAAGAGGGGGTGCATATGTACATCAGCAAACATAACAGTTAAATGATGACAGCTAGTGAATGACAGCTAGCTCCAGTTGCTGCTCTTACAGGCAGGTGCCGGCTGTGCAACACAAGTTGTCATGACAAACTATGACGTCCTACATCATGGAGTCAAGCTATGTTTCGCTGCAATGAAAGAACCCGTCACTAATACCAAAAGAAAGTATCATCGGAAGATCAGTTGGGGCAAACAAATGTTTTGGCCACTGAAGTCATTCACGAACACTTTCCACGAGTGTTGTAGAACATTGCTGCCTACAATATCATGGATGAATCCCCAATACTGTAAAAGCAGATCTAGGGCTTGAATAGCCATTGCAATCTATTTGATCATTTTCTTCTTCTATTGTTTTTAACATATTCTGAAGTCAGGTTGTCACTGATCATAAACCCAGAACCTACAATGTAACACCTGTGCTAGAGTGCCTACTTCTACTGCCATGGTATATTACATGTGTGGCATTACTATGGCTAAATATGGCCAGATTAAAGATCTAGAATACTAACAATCATTTTCTTCTTCCCTTTCAGGAGTTAATATTTTATGGAATGAAAAAAAAACCCCAACAGCTCAAAGAGCCAAAATTTGGCCAACCCCATCCTATAGTGCCTGTTAATAAGCATGACACAGAGCTCCATCACTGATTTTGCTTTAATTCAACGGCTCCAGCTCATGTATGAAAGCACTATCCCTCCGTACCTTGGAAAGAGAACTTTACTTGAAGAATTTCAGCAAAAAACATTATTTCATTCTTTCACACCACAGAGACCTTGCATGCTAACCTGATCTCCAGATACATAAGATGCTAACACAGGATATTATTAATGGGAAGCCAATTCAGTGGTTGCTCTGTTCACTTATCCTTGATCATGCTTTCAATGTACAATACTTTTCACTTTTCTAAAGAGAACTTATAATTAAAAATCAACTTGAGTGAAGATGAAGTAGCGTGTAACCAACATGAAAGGCCTTTACCGCTGAGAGAATTTTATCTTTCGTGTTTATATGAATCTTATCATAAAAAGTCTCTCAAACAATTTGTAAAATACAACAGATATGAACTATCATTTCCCATTTTGTTTTGAGCACTTATTGCACTGATGCTTGATTCAGGACAAAGACATCTCTGCAGTTTTTGGAAGTGAAAAAGGATTCCTCCTCAGGTGCGACATGTATAATCACACATATAACTTTTTCCTAGGGAAATTTGGTTATGTATGCCTTTTACAGATTGTGTGTGGACAGTCCCACTTGCTATGTGCCATTTATAATACTGTTTTTTTTCTGGTGTCCGGTAGGGGAATGGAAGTTCAGTCCTCCACCTGACACCAGAGTCCAGGAGCTAATAACTGACTTTCCTATTTAGGCAAATAAAGCAATTGCCAAAGAGCTTCCAACTCTTATTGGACCAAACACTCAACAGCAAAAATAGGAGAAAAGTCTTATGTATACTATTTATGGCAAACAAAGTGATCATGCAGCTTTTAGACATATATATAACTAACAGAACTTGGTTTCCTTATCCGCCTGGACCCCTAACTTGGAGACGTCTGCTATGTAGCTGTCAGAGAACTCTGTATGCTAAAACTGGACTCCACTAGATATTAAGCTATTAACTTCTTTTCTTTACCAGACCTTTTATTCATCTTGATCTGGTCCTGTCTGTGGCTCCATGAGCTATAACCTGAGCCAATTTCCAAAGTACCTTGCCTACAATAAGACAACAGAAAAAATTTTTTTTCCATTATTTAGAATTACTCACTTATTACTTTTTTATTTCCCATATTTATCAGATATGATCCAAATTAAAATTCAGCAGGATCGCCAAATTTTTCCAAAGAATTTGATTCACAGTGGATCGCAAGTACTTCACATGACCTGAAAATACTTGTATCACACTCTGAGATCTCCTTTGACTGTATCCATCTCATTTCAACACATCCTAAGTAATATCAATGTGACCTAAACATTTATGACTAAGAGTAAAGCAGATCTTCACTGCTGTGCTATTACACACTGTCTGTACTGTAATGTTTATTTAGTGGTTTATTAATTTTTCTCCCTACTTCTACTGCTAACCTGTGATGTCTTATGATTTAGATTCAATACAAAATGGCTGCTGCATTTCCTGCCTTTGCTTTTATACAGGCTATGATACTAGCTACTGATTGGCTCCATGTAGCTGCAATGTATTATGGAGAAGTCTGTCTGGCCGTATTTGAGGTCATGTAAACCTTCTCTGGGTGATACAAATCTTCTACAATGTGCAAATGCCAATAGAAACCTATGAGTCAGACCAATACTCATAAATAGAATGTAAAAATGGGGGTACACGGATATGGAATAAAGTATAAAGTGCAAAGATTAACTGAAAATCAAATAAGTATATGCACTCCTGCACTCCTCAAAAGTTAATTATAAAATAAATACAAAGCTTTATTAAAGTTCAACAATAAATTTTAAAAATACAACAATGACAGTGGTAAACCGACAGGCAGATAGACGGATAGCTATCAAGTAAAGGCCAATAGGGCAGAATATATATCATGTCAGAGTGCTTGGATAAAGTGCATAGTGCAAAATACAAGAGACTGCAGTATACAAATAAGGTCAGAAAAAGGGAACACAATGTCCATATACATACATAATGAAACTGGAGTCACACAAAAAGTAATATATAACACCCAAGCAGCCCAGTATAAGAAGTAAATCGCCCAGAGTAATCCCTGATGGAACCGCGCCTCTGCCCACCCCAACGTGTGTTTCGGCGCAGAGCGAGCAGCCAGTTTATGTGATTTGCTTTTGCGTAAATCAAATTACAAATTGCTCCAATTTGCAAGGTTCAGCCAATTCCTAAAACTATAACACAAATTCGACTTGCATCAAATCAATTTGATAATTTCTAATATTTATATAAATTAGACTGTGGCACCAGCCATACAGAGCAGAATGAGGACTACATGGGGTAAAAGGTCACCAGAGGAACCAATGAGGAGGATGCATAATTTTTTTTTTGTTTTTACTGTGACCATATTTTGTTACTGCTGAGCATAGGAATAAAACTGAACAACATGAACAATTAAATTGGTTTCCAGTTGGAGTCAGACAGATACACATTTCTCCTTTTTTTGCTTCTACCTACTGATCTCTAACTTTCGAATCCAGGGTATTTCTTATATCATATGCTCATAAATAGATTTATTTGCTTTCTAAATAATAATATTTAATTTCTATCATTGATTTTTTTTTATCATCTTGGCTTGGAAGCAGCACCCTCTGTGAAATAAGCTGCACAGCGATGAACTCCACGCTACATTGTGTTTTGCTCAGTAAACAAAAGACTCCAGGTGTGCCCATAAAATAGGAAAAAAACTACTTACTCTTTATATTTGGGCAAAATAACAATATGTAGCCCTTAATCTTATTGTATGAAACACTGGACAAAGGCATCCTTTCCATGGCAAATGAGAAAATACTTCTCCGGCAAATTTGATTATTGATTCTGATTTATTTGATATGGTAGTCCTTTCTTTAGCGTGCTTAAAATTAATTAACACAGATTGAATAGTGTGTGCTGTGTAGATCAGAATAGAGAAATCAGGTTAAACTCTTAATAAGCTCGGTAAATAGCACTATATTTATCATACTTTAATTTTAATTACAGAACTAGAGTATTCTGAAATCTGCATGAACCACTTGTATATTGTATCATTTATAAATTGTTAAGAAGGCCCAAGAGCTGTCATGCCGTGCCTGCTAGTGCATGTCAAGGGGGAGCTGGAGCAGTCATGATTTAATCCGCCTAAGGATAGCAAACATACGTTTGCTTACACAATACTCAAGGAACGCGAAAACATTTTTGGCCTTACCTAAAAAATATCGTACGGCTTAGTTATTGATAAAGATGCTAATGTAAGGGGTAATAGAAAACACTACATGGGGCGTTTGGTTTTTCTCAAATTCAACAGTTTATCTTCCTCTTATATAGACAAGTGGGTACTCACGTTAGAGATTTGGGAACGTCTCCCAGGAAAATACTCTGTCCTTATTTTCTTGAATCATTCACGGCTTTAGCTAAAGTGTAAAAATCCTTTCCCCCAAATTAAGCAATAAAGCAATTTTTCATCTTTTATGGTATGTAAGGTAAATGGGAAAAGATTGACAATTAGTTATTGATTATTGCTCTCTGAGGAATATACAACTCCAGGTCTGTGATGACGACATTACCATTAAAGTACTACTCCAGCATTTTTTATTTCCCCATCCATTAGCTATCAGAAATATATGTTCAGTGTGTGTATTAAAGGGTTTGTCCACTACTCAGACAACTCCATCTCAATCCTTATTAGGGATGAGCGAGTAATGAAGTATTCGGTCTCGGTGTACTCGTTACGAGTACCTCCTAATACTCGGGTACTCGTAACGAGTAGCGAGTCCAATGTAAGTCTATGGGAAATGCGAGTAATGGGCTGTGTGTGTGTGCTGGGCTGGGCGGGGACTGTGAAAAGACTGTGCCGGGCTGTGTGGGACTGTGCTGGCCTGTGTGAAGACTGTGCCGGGCTGTGCGGGACTGTGCTGGGCTGTGCAGGTACCGTGCGGGGACTGTGAAGGGCTGTGTGGGACTGTGCTGGGCTTTGCAGGTACTGTGCGGGGACTATGCCAGGCTGTGTGGGACTGTGCTGGCCTGTGCGGGACTGTGCTGGGCTGTGCAGGTACTGTGCGGGGACTGTGCCGGGCTGTGTGGGACTGTGCTGGGCTATGCAGGTACTGTGCGGGAACTATGCCGGGCTGTGCGGGACTGTGCTGGGCTTTGCAGGTACTGTGCGGGGACTATGCTGGGCTGTGCGGGACTGTGCTGGGCTATGCAGGGACTCTGCTGGGCTGTGCGGGGACTGTGCTGGGCTGTGCGGGGACTGTGCTGGGCTCTGCGGGGACTGTGCTGGGCTGTGCGGGGTCTGTGCAGGCTGTGCCGAATATTGCGAGGCGAGAAGTGAAATACTAACCAGGATTTGAGTACCGCATTACTCGCCGAGTACCGAATCCTAACGAGTATACTTGCTCATCCCTAATCCTTATGTTTGCCCCAAGTAAAATAAACTCACCTCCAGTGCTTAAGCTGTTCCAGTGGTGTCAGCACTGGCTCTCCCGAGGATTGCGTGATATTATTTCACGTGATCCCTGCAGCCTGTGCAATCTCCCCGCCTTCTATTTGCAGGCGGGACTGGCGCACTTCACAAAATAGATGATATCATGAGAAAAGAAGATTATGTGGCAATACTGAAGCAACATCTCAAGACATCAGCTAAAGCTTGTGCGGAAATGGGTCTTCAAATGGACATTGATCCGAAGGATACTGCCAAAATGTTAACAAAGTGACTTAGGGATAACAAAGTCAATGTTTAGGAGGGGCCATCACAAAGCCCTGATCTCAATCCTATTGAAAAATTTATGGGCAAAGCTTAAAAGGCCAGTGCGAGCAAGGCAACCTACAAACCTGGATCAGTTACACCAGTTTTGTCAGGAGGAATGGGCCTAAATTCCGACCAACTATTGTGAGAAGCTTGTGGAAAGATATCCCAAATGTGTGACTCAAGTCATTCAGTTTAAGGGCAATGGTACCAAATACTAATGAAATGTATATAAACTTTTGACTTTGCAGTAAGTAATAAAAATGCCTTAAAACATTCTCTGTCTCTCATTATTCTGGCATTTGGTAAATAATAATTATGGTAATCCTAATTGACCTAAAACAGGAAAGGTTTATTCTGATTTCATGTCAGATATTGAGAGAAACATGCAGATGTGTCTTTTTACATAGTGTATGTAAACTTCTAGTTTCAACTGTATGCAACATTTTTGAGTCATAGGTAAAAAAATGAAATAAAAAATGCTAGAATCAGACTTTAACCATGGTAACAAAGACAATGCTGATGTTCAAAGACATTAATATTGTTCACTTGGTACAGTATACCAATGGGTGTTAATTGATGTTGATCTTTATCGTCTCTGTTAGTGGAGTATCCTAGCACTCCAGTAATTTAATGTATGTGTTCCTGAAAATCCACAAGTCTTTGTAAAACCCATTAGGATGCAGATAGTTTGAGGTTCCAGTTCTACTTTTAGAAATATTTGTATTGTTTTGGATCAATTATTGGAGACTTTTGCTGAAGACCCTTTCCCCAGTTCATTAAAAGAATTCCCCCAGATTTCTGCAATAAATTGCTTTGAAAACTATTTGCGACTTTTGATGTTTTCATGCCAGTTTCTCTTAGCTCTGCCAAAAGGGGGGAGCTTGTGCAGGACGAGGGTGCAGCAGGTACGCGCCAACACAGCTCATCTAATTCATAACATGCTATGGTGTTCCCTTCTCCAGAAACGTTAGACCAGTCCGCAGGGAATGGAGTAACGTTTCTGACATGTCACAAGGAGGCGCACGCCACTTGTCAAATGTGCACCTCTTAATGAACCAGGAATGTATGACTCCAGCACTCAGATTTAAAAACATAAATTAACAATATTCAATGTAAATTAGATAGATACTTTTTGATTTACCTTTGTCTAAACATTTTTCAAAGACCATGCATATGGAGGGACAATGTTAAGTTATATTGTATCCCAACAGACAAATATTTAAATCAATATTGTGTGCCATGGGACAGTGACTCACCCTGGGATACCTTTCTTTCTTGTCAATGTAAACACAAATCTTTTGGATTTATTCAATATTAATAACTACATTTTGTACTCCATCCAGGAATAAATGTTGAAGATCTATGTGATGACCTGCCTTACATGAATTTAAAAGTTTAACAAGTAATTGTGCAACTTGATTCACTTGGTATTGCTACCAATTATACATACATTTCCATCATTCAACCTTCAAAAGTGATGCATATAAAAACAGTTTTTTTTCTCTTCTTGTTTGTATTATAAAAGTTATTAATTATTTTGCTTCTCATATAAACAACATTAAAATTGCAAGACGAAGAAGAAATAGTAAAATGATGAAAATCACAGCGTGGAAAGACATGGTAATATTATGCTGTAAGGTTCTAGCAGGAACGCGGGATGCAGTGACGATCAGGAGGCAGAGCAAGAGTTAACGGGTATTTTATAATGAGTTGTTATAACAGTGAATACTCCAGGCAGGGAGAGAGGTAATCTAGATGATCAAAGGGTATACCACACTAGAGCAATAGTATGTGTTCAAATAAAGGGTTAACTTATCAGTCTGTGATTCCTGGACGGCAGAGGCTGGAATATCCCACGATGGCATTGTAGGTGACGCGTGAAGTTCCCGAACTGGTCCTGGAGAAAGGTGAAGCACTGTCTCTTAATGGAAGCAATGTATCCTGGTCTCCTCACGCGTAGTCTTGTGGTCCTGGAACAAGGTACTGCTCGAGTGGTTATCTGCGTCACCGCGATTAGTTAACTAAGTCCCCGAGTGGAGGCCGCGGTTACGCTACCTGCTTCAGCGTGCACCATTTGGTGAGTACTGTGTCACGGTTCAGAAGCAGTCAGCGGTACGGAAAGGTTTGTCTTAGTCATGTCAGAGATGACAGGAGTAGTGGTCTCTGGATGTACACGGTCTGTATGCGCGAATTGAAAGCGCAAAGTGGGCCTACTTGTTGGCGTTGGTCTGCGGAGATGGAGTCAATCTTCTCCTGTCCTACACGCTGTCTTCCTGCCAAAAACCCAGTTCTGGCATGCCCTATCCCCTTTATATCAGACCCGCCCCCCTGCAGTCAGGTGCAAAGGTCTCTTCCAGTCACAAAGTCCTTCCCCTGGCAACAATGGTGACAGTCCAGACAGCTACGGCCCTATTACGAGAGGGATACTACCAGCAAGGTCCATCTTCCTACAATGCAATGATGGAAAAATGAAAACAAAGTTTACAAAACATGTAAATTTATTCAGTATAAGTATAAGCACAATGTACAGAAATCCCCGCACATACAGTCGTGGCTGCAATCAATGAGGTTATTAATGCGTAACATACCTGCCGGCGTCACTGCATGGCTACCTATCCCCCACCAGGCAGATACACCAACTTAGGCTACTTTCAGATTTGCGTTCAGAGGCGCAGCGCAGGGCCGCCGCTAAGCTCCACCCCGTCCGCGCCTCCTCCGGTCAGGTCCTCCTCTGATCGCATGACGCTGCATGCGATCAGCGTACCCTATTGTTATGATTGGGTCTCCAAGGAGGAGAGCAAGGCCAAGCTAAGCCACAGAAAACCAGAGAGGTTGGTAACTAAGCGGATTGCAGACCCCTGATTCTATCCACACAACTAGCAGTAGCCGTGGAGCGTGCCTACGATGATCCTAGACGCCTCGGCACAGCTGGAGAGCTAACTAAGCCTAAAGCAAGAAAGGGAAAATCTAAACTGCCCCAGAGCAGACCCCAAAGGAATTGATAGCCCCCAAACATATATTGTCGGTGAGAAAAGATAAAAACACAAACGCAGGTAGGAAAATAGACTGAGCAAATGACGGGGCCTACACTGACTAGACAGGATAGGAAAGGAAAGACACTGTCTGCAATAACGCAAAAAACCCTGCAAAAAAGTCCAAAAAATACTGAAGTCGCACGACTTTGTCCACTATATCAGCACTCTGGAATATTATGAAAGCAGAGCAAAAAGAGGCCAATCTAATAAGGGACAAAAACAAACTGGCACAAGCAGTAACATATGGATGGTGATTCAGCACAGCCCCAGCCTGAGCTGGCTGACCCACACAAAACTGAAATAGACAAAACCAGATCAAATGTAAAAAGAATAGCAAATGAACACTTAGCTGAACATGCAGGGACTGAGCTGGAAACTAAGACCCCAGGAGGCAGGAAGAAAATCACCAGCAGGGAAAGAGGGAGTCGGCTGTCTTAAATCTGTCCAGTCTGAAACCCCAGGTCGAAGATTCCACCTGCCCTGAAGAAAATCGAGGATGAAACCCAAAGTTACAGAAAAAGGGCGACATCAAAGTCGCAGAACTAGCTCTATTGTTTAGCGCGAATTCGGCCATGGGCAAAAATGAGACCCAGTCATCCTGATCAGCAGATATAAAACATCTCAAATAGGGCTCTAAAGTCTGGTTTGTTCTCTCAGTCTGCCCCTTTGTCTGAGGATGAAATGCAGAGGAGAAAGATAACTGAATTCCCAGTTTGGAACAAAAAGCTCTCCAAAATCTGGAAACAAACTGGACTCCTCTGTCCGACACAATGTTCTCAGGAATCCCGTGCAACCGAAACACCTGTTGTAAAAACAAGGGCACCAACTCAGAAGAAGATGGCAACTTTGGGAGTGGTACAAGGTGGATCATCTTAGAAAATCTATCACAAATCACCCAGATAACAGTCATTCTCTGAGAGACAGGAAGATCGGAAATAAAATCCATTGAGATATGGGTCCATGGCCTCCTGGGCAACGGCAGGGGCATCAGCAACCCACTAGAAAGAGAACAGGGTTTGGACCGAGAACAAGTCCCACAGGACTGCACAAAATTCCTGACATCACGAGATAAGACAGGCCACCAAAAAGACCGACTCACCAAATCTCTGGTACCAAAAATACCTGGATGACCAGCCAACGCGGAGCAATGAATTTCAGACATTACTCTCTTCCTCCACTGGTCAGGGACATACAATTTTCCCATAGGGCAACATTCAGGTTTGTCCTCCTGAAATTCCTCCAGGGCACGTATCGTATCAAATTGGGTGAGATGGCAGAAAGAACTACACCCTCATTTGGAATGGTAGTAGGCTTGGTCACAATAAGAGAATCCGCAAAGAAACTCCTAGAAAGGGTGTCCGCCTTAACATTCTTAGTGCCCGGAAGAAAAGAGACCACAAAATTAAAACACGTGAAAAACAAGGCCCACCTAGCCTGTCTAGGATTCAAGCGTTTGGCTGATTCAAGATAAATCAAATTCTTGTGGTCGGTGAGGACCACAACTTGATGTCTAGCTCCCTCCAACCAATGTCTCCACTCTTCAAATGCCCATTTCATGGCCAACAATTCCCGATTCCCCACGTCATAGTTACGTTCAGATGGGGAGAATTTTCGAGAAAAGAAGGCACAGGGATTCATTTTAGAAGTCACTGAATCTTTTTGGGACAAAACGGCTCCTGCACCAATCTCAGAAGCATCTACCTCCACCTGAAATGGGAGTGAGACATCAGGTTGCCGTAGAACCGGAGCAGAAGTGAATCTCCGCTTAAGCTCCTGAAATGTCGAGACTGCCTCTGGAGACCAGTTCACCACATCAGCGCCCTTTTTGGTCAGATCAGTCAGTGGTTTGCCAATACCAGAAAAATTACTTATAAATTTACGGTAGAAATTAGCAAAACCCCCAAACTTCTGGAGAACCTTCAAAGACGTGGTCTGAACCTAATCATAAATGGCCTGTACCTTGGCCGGGTCCATTTCAATAGCCGACGGGGACAAAATGAATCCCAAAAATGAAATCCTCTGTACACCAGAGAGGCATTTCGATCCCTTAACATACAGGGAATTTTCCCTCAAAATCCGGAACACAGTCCGGACATGTTCCACATGAGAATCCCAATCACTGGAAAAGATCAAAATATCATCCAGATAAATGATCAAAAACTTATCAACAAAGTTCCGGAAAATATCGTTCATAAAAGATTGGAAGACAGAAGGGGCATTAGTGAGCCCAAAAGGCATCACCAGGTACTCAAAATGTCCCTCCGGAGTATTAAACGCCGTCTTCCATTCATCCTCGTGCTTGATGTGAATAAGATTATACGCCCCCTGAAGTCAAGCTTGGTAAACCAACAGGCACTTTTAACTCTGGAAAATAAATCAGAAATCAGGGGTAATGGGTACTGATATTTAACAGTGATTTTGTTAAGGGAACGATAGTCAATACAAGACCTTAATGAACCATCTTTCTTGGCCACAAAAAACCCCCCAGCACCTAAGGGTGAAGAGGATGGTCTAATATGACCCTTCTCCAACGACTCCTTGATATAAGATCGCATAGCATCGTGTTCGGGTACTGATAAGTTGAAAAGCCGACCCTTGGGAAACTTACACCCGGGCATTAACTCAATTGCACAGTCATAACTCCTATGAAGAGGCAAAGACGCAGACTTACTCTCACTAAATACATCAGAAAAATCAGCCAAATAATCAGGAATATCATGAGACTGGGGAGAGGTGGAGAAAACAGGAGTGTCACTAAGAACACACTGAGAACCCCAACTCACCACAGACACAGATTTCCAATCCAAAACAGGATTATGAGTTTGCAACCAGGGAAAATCCAGAACAATAGTATCATGCATATTGTGCAACATCAAAAATTTACAATTTTCTTGGTGGTCCGGGGCGACCCACATTATCACCTGGGTCCAAAACTGGGGTTTATTCTCCGCCAAAGGAGTAGCATCAATACCCCTCAAAGGGATAGGAGTCTGCAGGGGTATCATGGGAAAACCACAACGTTTAGCAAAGTCTAAACACATCAAAGCTGCTCCTGAATCTACAAAAGCCTTAGCGGAAAATGTAGACAAGGAGCAGATCAAAGTAATTGCCAAAAGAAACTTAAATCCAGTCTGAAACCCCAGATCTCAATCGTCGTCCTCATTATCAGGTGGCAAGCCTCTGTTAATCAGATCAGCTCTATTACCTCTAGTAACCAACAGAGGGAGCCCAGAAAGAGAACTCATAACCCCCCTGTCAATTTGACCAGCTCCACAATATTCAATAGTAACCAGAGGTAGGCCAGAAAGGGAATTTACAACACCCTATAGTTAGCATTGAGTATGCTGGTCATGCGCTGGTACACTTTTGCCGGCGCTTGCACCCTTTTGGCGCTGCGCCGAGCGCACAAAAACGCGCCGTGTTGCAATAGGGTACGCTGATCGCATGCAGCGTCATGCGATCAGAGGAGGAGCTGACTGGAGGAGGCGCAGACGGGAGTGGAGCTTAGCGGCGGCCCTTCGCTGCGCCTCCGAACTCAAATCTGAAAGTAGCCTTACTCATCACTCCTGGTCATGCAGTGAGTTCTGTCCTCTGCTTGCTGCATGCTGTAAACTATGTGTCCTCTGTTTGCTGTGTGCATACTTCCTGGCTGTATTCTTAGGGCCACGGCGCCTGCTCTTTCTGATTCTTAAAGAGACAGTGTGTGTATTTCTAATGAATCCCCAGCCTACCTGGTACTTAAGACATCTATACCAATGGAAAAATGAGCATCATTCTCCCTCAGTCTGTGTTCAGCTACTGAGTTGCCAGGTCCTGTCCTGGTTCTTCCACCCTGGGGGCTGTATGCCCAGGACTGTACTTGTATCTTTCATGTCTTGCTTCTGCCACCCTGGGATCTGTATACCCAGGGCTGAATCCTGTAACCTGAACTTGTACCTGTGTCTGTCCTTGTCTGATCTAAGTCCTATCCCTGAACCTGTTTGCATTCTAGTCTGGATCTTTCCCTACCCTGCTGTGTCTGTCCTTGTTCCTACTTCTTATACTCACAGTATCTGAACCAGCAGTTATCTCTATTTTGAGCCACAATGTTAGTGACCTTGGTGTACACTTGCTACATCATTGTAAGTACCTGTGTGAATCTGGTCTTCTGCTTCCGCTCTGCACCGGCGACTCTGTTCCACATCAGCAGTTCCTTGTCTGTCCAGTCTGAGTGGTACCTGGCAGCTACCTGCCACACAAGCCTGACCTCACTAGAGGTGTAAGTGGGCGAAGAGGAAGAAGAATCCAAAAGGGATTACCTCTCCTGCTCCGTGGCCAGAACCACCTAGCTAGACAGCAGGGTTGCCGGGGGGAATACTTTCTGGCCTGGACCGACTGTACCATGTGACCATGGGGGCCAGTGATGAAAGGGAAGGGGCAGTGGACAGGAAGCTGTGCAGAGGGAGGGCGCGATAGCAGAGCACTTGAGACACAGAGCAGAGCACGTGGGAGAGCAAGCAGGCTGCAGCACTGCGCTTCCAGAGAAAGAAAACCCCCGGTCAAGGGACAGAGACTGAAGGACAGTGCGTTGAGAGCGCCGTATGTGAGTATGTGAACCTGGTAGCCCCTGTGACTAGAATAGACTTCTCCCGACAGTGCAGAGACAGTGACACGAGAGCGCAGTCCCAGGGACTGCAGTGACAAGCCGGAGCCCCTGAGTATGGTAAAGAGACTTCCCAGTGTGCGCAGCATCGTTTCTGCGGATAGACAGACATGGTTTCATACAGAGACTCAGAGCAGGGGAGACTCAGGTTTGCCACATCTCCCTGCTCCTTGCTTTAACCCCAGAGATTCCAACTTCCTTCTGAGTAGAGACCCTAGAGACTGCAAGCGCCGCTGTTGTCAGTGCCAACGTGGGAGAAGTAGACCCTTCAATCAAGCTTTCCCTGGACTGATAAGTTACAATTACCTGAGTTTTAACCGTTTCAATGCCTGCATAACTGTTTTATTGCTTTCTATTGTTCCATTGTGCTGTTTTCCTGTTTCATATTGTTACATTTATCACCCTACTGCTCCTCCTTGTGTAGAGAGAAGATCCCTGTAAATAAACCTTTAACTCTTGGTCTGTCTCGGATCCGTGGTGACATCATCAGTACCTGCAGTTTATTACAAGTGGCGTAGTCAGCAGGATGTCGCACAATGGTGCTGAGGGGGCAGACCAAGCAGTTGGGGGAGGACCCAGGTCTAGCATCTCCCTGGGAGCCATGTTAAATAATTTGCCAAAATTCTCTGGGAACAATGGTATGTTGTGGAGCTGGATGAAGCGCATCCGAGGGATGATGCGGATGCATCCCATGACGCTAACCCTGGAGGCAGAGATAGCGGTGATGGCCCTAGAGGGGGGGCATGGGACTCTGTTATGCTTAGACCCCCTCAGGTGAGAGATACCCTGGACAAAGTTCTACTTATACTTGAGGAGACGCATGGGGACCCCACTGACATAGGGGAGCTGCGCAGTGACTGTTTCACCGGGTTCAAAGAGAGGGGGAGACTGTGGTGCACTATATGAATGTCCTGCAGGAACTCCATACTGCCATTGTCCGGAAGTATGGTGTAGGACCGATTGACGTACTATGAGACCAGCTGGTGACGGTCTTGAGTGACATCATGATGAAGCAGGCCCTGTGAGAGCGCATGCAGGTAAAGCCAGGCATGACTCTCTGAGGTTGGGAGTGAGGTGCGCATACGCGAGCAGGAGCAGGGAGTGATAGTGCCGGTGGGGAAGGTATGGATCAGGGAGGTAGCTGCCACCACGGCCGCTGCCCCCCGATAGATGGAAGACTTGAAGAGGGAGATTAAACAGATCTGAGAAGAAATGGCTGAATCCAAGAGAGCCCTGGCTGTATAGTCCCGCCCACCAGTGTGAGACAGAGAGAGGGCCTCCCAACGTGAGACTAGTGTCATCCGGCGAAGAGGACCACCCACATGTTATGACTGCAGAGAAGTGGTGCTCTCGGCGGAGCCGACCTTCCCAGGGTCATCCGTTAAACTATATGGCTCTGAGCTCGGGGGACGCCGCCCGGAGCCTGAATATTTGAGGAGTATCAAAAGTCTCATCAGTCTTGTTTCCACGTGTCCCTTGGTCTGGGCCGAGATGAATGTAGGAGCAGTACATTGCCTAGTAGACACTGGCTCATGCCTGAAGGATATTTCCGCTGACACTTCATGGAGGCACTGCGGCCAGAATGGGGGCCGGTGATTAAGCTCACGGCGGCTAACCACTTACCCATCCCGGTTGCAGGAGTGGTATGGATGAACATAGTGGTCTGTGGTAAGGATGTAGGGAGAAGAGGAGTAGTGCTGGTAGATGGAGAAGCGGCCAAAGACCATACCATAACCTTGGGCATGAATGTGCTTAGAAATCTCAGGAGCCTTTTCATCAACGAGTCCCCAAACCAGTTCCTGCAACGATAAATCATCCTTACTCCTCAAAGGACGGTCTTCCAGCAACTGATACAGACAGCTCAGGCCCAGGGAACATACAGAGATGGGAAGGCGCTCGGCAAAATAATTGTGCCCGCCTCTGTCAACCGAGTGTTGCCCCCTGGACAGACCGTGCTTCCCTTGCCCATCCAGGCTGGTATGCTCCTGGAAGGATTTAAAGCACAAGTTGAACCTAGCAAAGCCGACCAGCTACCATCGGGAATATTAGTCCCACAGACCCTGGCCAAGGTGCAGAATGGAACTGTCCTCGTGCGATGTGAAAATTTGGGAGAGGATAACGTGATCTTGCACCCCAGGAGTGAAGTGGCCCATATCCTAGGCATGCCCGATGAATTAGTAATATCGGAAGCAGTGCAGCTGACTGTGAAGCCGGAAGATCCTTGGTTAGTGACTGTAGATGCTGAAGTAACCCCGGACCCCCAATTGCTTAAAGAGGGGTAACAGATACTGGAACGCATGTGGGCAAAACTCTCAGAACTGACCCCCCAACAAGTTCCCTGGGTGGAGTCCTTGATAGGAATATACCAGGAAGTGTTTGCCAAAAATGAAGACGATTTTGGGCACACCACCGCAATAACACACAAGATACCCACCGGGGATGTGCCGCCTATCAGGGAACGATATCGTCAGATACCCCCACAAAAGTAGCAGAAGGTGAAGGGGATGCTGTCACAAATGTTGAAGAAGGTGGTAATACGTGAGAGCCAGAGTCCGTGGGCCGCCCCCATTTTCCTGTTGCGGAAGAAGGACGGGACTTTATGCTTCTGTGTGGACTACCGTCGGCTCAACACCTGTACAGTACAGGATACGTATCCATTGCCGAAAATAGAGGAGTCCCTGTCAACGTTAGAAAATGCCATATACTTTTCTACACTAGATCTGACCAGCGGTTATTGGCAGGTACCAATGTCCGAGCAGGACCGAGCCAAGACGGCTTTCATTCTTCCGATGGGATTGTATGAATTTGACCGCATGCCATTCGGTCTGGCCAATACCCTGGGAATGTTCCAATGTCTCATGAAAAGATGTTTAGGGGACCTGAACTTTGAAGCTACCCTATCTGAATGACATCATTATCTTTGCCCCCACCTTCGACAAACATCTATGGAGACTGGAGCAGGTTTTGAGTCGGCTACAAAAGCATGGGCTGATAATGAAGCCTCAAAAGTGTCATCTCTTCTGTACTCAGATCGAGTATTTGGGACACACTGTCTCTGCCGAAGGAGTGAGGCCTTCTCAAGAGAAGATTGCCGTGGTACAGGAGTGGCCTACCCCCAAAACCGTGAAGGATGTGCGTGCATTCCTGGGGCTCACAGGATACTTCAGACGCTTCGTAAAAGACTTTACGTGCATCGCAAATCCTCTTCTCGAGCTATAGAAAGGGGTGCCCTCCTGTGCTAAAAACAGGAACGTACAGTGGGGAGAGCGCCAGGAAGAAGCGTTCCTAGCCTTGAAGAAAGCTTTGACAGAGGCCTCTGTGCTAGCCTACCCTGACTTCACTCAACCGTTCATCTTGCATACCGATGAGGTTCTGCAGGGGCTTGAGGCAGTACTGTCATAGATACAGGATGGGAAAAGACCTTTCAATGGCTGCAGCGCCTGTTTAACCATCCCAATCTGAGGCGTGTGGTGGAGAGAGTCTGTCAGCAGAGCTGTGAAATGGCCAAACCACCCGAACAGCGGGCTCCCGCACAAATAGTGATGTGATCCACCCCTCTGGATCTGCTGACGGTAGACTATCTGACGATCAGGCCAGCGCATCAAGGCTATGAGCACCGCTTGGTAATGGTGGACCACTTCATGAAATTTGCCGTTGTGAAGCCAACACGGGATCAGACTGCTGAGTCCGCTGCTCATTCCATCTGCAAGCACTTCATCCAGGTGTACGGGTATCCTAAGCGTATCCACTCCGATCAGGGAGCCTGTTTTCTTGGAATGGTGATGGAGGAGTTGCACCAGTTGTATAAGATTCGGAAATCTCGGACAACACCTTATCATCCACAGGGGAACGGAGCTTGTGAGAGATTTAACCACACCCTGATCCAAATGATAAGAACTCTGGTGGAGGAGAAGAAGGCTCAATGGCCCAAATACGTCCCCGAGTTGGTATGGGTGTATAACAATCGTAAGTACAGCACCACCGGCTTCAGACCCTACTCTCTGCTCTTCAGATGACCCGGAAAAGAGATGATTGAATTTGAGTTAGAGCCGAGGAGGACTACCCACGGATGGGGGTGTACTCCTGGGTTCGAGAACACCGTCGTCGGCTACAGATCCTCCATCGACTAGTACGGAACAGGCTACAAGAGCTGGATCATCCTCAAGATACCCCTTTAAGGGGGACAGCTCTACGGGCCGGAGACTGAGTTTTAGTGAGAAAAAAGTGCCATTATAACAAATTAGAATACCATTGGGAGAAGGACCTGTACAGGGTGAAACGTCGAGTCAATGCCAAAGGCCCCATCTATGAGGTCCAGCCAGAAGCAGAAGAGGGAGCCCCCACTCATACGCTGCACCAAAATATGTTGCGGCCCTGTTTGTCTAGGGATCCTAACTAAGAACAAGAAATACCTGCTGCCGCACTGGCAGTTCCATTGGCTGACGTTGATTTTGAAGAGGATGAAGACTCTCAATTTCCCCCCCAGGGGGACGGAAGGGAAGCTGGTGCCTGAAACTGCCAACCCAACGGGAACAACTCAAGCCATCGTTCCCCCTGCAACAACTGACACGGCTGCTCCTTCTGATTTACGACGCTCTAAGCATTCAACTGCCGGTGTACCCCCATTCGCTATAACCAAGACCAATTCGTCTGGCAACAAATTGTTCAGGGATTGAAAGACTGTCAACAGAAACTACAGAAAATCTTGCCCGTGGAATGGCGAGCAAAAAGAGAGGGGGAATGTAAGAGGGTGAAGAGGAAGAAAAGCCCAAAAGAGGTTACCTCTCCTGCTCTGTGTCTGGAACCACCTAGTCAGACAGCAGGGTTGCTGGGGGGAAGACTTTCTGGCCTGGACCAACTGTACCATGTGACTATAGGGGTATTGCTGAAAGGGTGAAATGGAAGGGGCGGTGGACAGCCATGAAGAGCTTTGTGGGTGAGGGTAATAAGCTTGTACTGGATTCTGGAGTGCATGGGTAGCCAGTGTAATGACTGGCACAAGGTAGAAGCATCGGCACTGGCGAGGAATATGATCCTGGCAGCAGCATTCAAGATAGATTGGAGGGGGGAGAGTTTGGTAAGAGGGAGACCGATTAGAAGGGAGTTACTATAGTCGAGACGAGAATGAATAAGAGAAACAGTAAGAGTTTTTGCGGAGTCAAAAGTAAGAAAAGGTCGAATTCTAGAAATGTTTTTGAGGTGCAGATAACAAGAGCGAGCCAGTGATCGTATGTGGGGGACAAAGGAAAGCTCGAAGTCAAGTATGACCCCAAGACAGCGGGCATGTTGCTGGGGAGTAATAGTGCAACCACACATGGAAATGGCAATGTCGGGTATAGGTACATTAGTAGCGGGAGGAAACACAAGGAGTTCAGTCTTTGACAGGTTCAGTTTCAGATATAGTGAGGACATGATGTTAGACACCGCGTTTAGACAATCGCTGGTGTTTTCTAGAAAGGCTGGCGTGATGTCAGGAGAAGAAGCGCATAATTGGGTGTCATCAACATAGAGATGGTACTGGAAACCAAATCTACTGATTGTTTGACCAATAGGGGCAGTATACAAAGAGAAGAGGAGGGGGCCTAGGACTGATCCTTGAGGAACCCGATCAGTAAGGGGAAGATGAGAGGAGGAGGAGCCAGCAGTTCCAGGAGTTTAGAGATGAAGGGAAGATTAGAGACAGGTCTATAGTTAGCGGCACAGTTTTGGTCGAGGGATGGTTTTTTAAGTAGTGGATGTATGACGACATGTTTAAATGAGGAGGGAAAGATACCAGAAGAGAGAGAGAGGTTAAATATTTTAGTTAGGTGAGGGGTGACAGCAGGGGAAAGGGGCTGGAGTAGATGTGACAGAAATGGGTCACTGGTGCAAGTGGTTGGGCGAGAAGATGCAAGGAGCCTGCTTACTTCTTCTTCTGTGACTGGTTCAAAATCAGAGAGTGAACTAGATGCAGTGGGGGAGGGAGGACAGTGCATGGTATGAGGTGATTGGGAGATAATTTCCTGTCGGATCTGGTCAATTTTTTCTTTGAAGTAATTGGCCAGATCGTCAGCTCGAAGCTCCGTGGTTGGGGCCTGTACTCTTTGGTTGAGTAGAGAATGAAAAGTGTCAAAGAGACTTTTCGGGTTATTGGACAGTGAGGTGATGAGGGTGTTGAAATAGGTTTGTTTTGAGAGGTGAAGGGCAGTGTTGTATGTTCGAAGCATAAACTTATAATGGATGAAAATGATGGACACATGTGCAATGAATTTCTGTGTACATAAGATGTCTGCAGCTCTCTGCCTATGCTTGCGTTTAGGGTACCAATACATTCGTATTTTCATAGGAGTCCTTAGATTTGTACTCTATATATATAAGTATGCAAGAAGGTCTGATGCTTGCGCAGTTGAGATTTGAATAAAAATTTAATAATAATTTTTTTTTTTTTACTCCATAAGATGATTGCACTGTTTTTCCTATATCTGTGCTATAGCTAATGACACAGGCACATATGTGCATTGCGACTTGTATTTGAACTTCATTTGCATGTAAGATAGCCGACGCCTGTGTAGCTGAGCTTTGAGTAAAACTTTATCACTGCGCTCTTTGTATACAAGATGGCCGCGTCGCTTTGTTTACAACTGTGTATGACACCGGCGCATGCGCAGTAAGTGTTTATTTGTATTTAACTTTATTGCTGCGCTCTCACAAGATGTCCATGCCAACGCTTTCCATGTGCAGCACTGTTCGCCATGCATCTTAACTCTCTCTCTCCTCCCCTCTTCAGGTGAGCCATATTCTAATTATTTGACAAGGGTATATATGTGTTCAAAACGCTCAACATAGTATGCTATATTTTTTTTCCCTGAGGAAGCCACCTTTGCGTGGCGATACGCGTGGGATCTCATCCCACACTGGGTCTCTCTTCATCTTGGTGGTGCTGCTGGTCTTATTACTTACTCTGGGGCATATAATGTTCCTGGTATCTATACAGATTCATTTGTGTGGTTTCACACACAATTGCTCCAACTCACTATTCAGCCAGTTTATGCTAGTTTCACACTAGCGTTTTGGAGCGCAGCGACGGCCTGCGCACGGCTGCCGCTAAGCACTGCCCCCTGCCGAGCCCCCGCCTGTAGCTCCGCCCACCGGCGCATGACGCTGCATGCGCCCTGCGTCCCCTATCTTTATCACAGGGGGCGCAGGCCATGCGCAGTATGCGTTTGGCGGCGCATGCGCCTTTTTGACGGTGCGCCGACGCAACCAAAATGCAGCAGGTTGCGTTTGGCGCAGGTCGGCGCACCGTCAAAAGGACGCATGCGCCGCCAAACGCATACTGCGCACGGCCTGCGCCCCCTGTGATAAAGATAGGGGACGCAGGGCGCATGCAGCGTCATGCGCAGGTGGGCGGAGCTAACGGCGGGGGCGCGGCAGGGGGCGGGGCTTAGCGGCGGCCGTGCGCAGGCCGTCGCTGCGCTCCAAAACGCTAGTGTAAAACTAGCCTTACAGACAGTTAACCCCTGTTCAGGGGCCACTCTCTGTTTTATTTTTTGAAAGAAAGGATTATTTATCTTATCTTTTCTTTACATCATAAATGCTGTTGGATCTCTCTTTGTTGGTAGCGTATTTACACTCTGATTTAGGTTGCATACATTTTTGTATATTGGTGCATAGTTATCTATGTGTGACTCATACTGATTTTATGGAGTGTCTTCTCATACATTGATTGTGTGGTCATATATGTTTAAGCCAGCTATTTTTCTTATATAGCGCCTCTGTGAGTACCCTGTGTGGTTTGCCACAGTCTCCATATTATGGTGTGGCATTGTTCTGGGCTTCTTTGCACTAGTTAGATGCAATTTTAATTGTTTTTATGCATGTTTTGGTTTTGTCATGTATGTATTCTTGTTTGGTCATTAATAAAATTACAATAAAAATTTTTTCATATTGTATTTTTTGTGCAATTGAGGTGTTCCCTCTTTGTGGGTATGATCTTTCCTTTTTTTGTATTTATTGTCTCTAGCATACCCTGGTGAACCCTCTTGTTCTCTTATATATATTCCTACGATTTACTAGTGGTGCCCTCCACTCCCTTTATGCTATGCGTACACTGACGCCTGCGGTTCACCCGCGGAGATGGACATGCGGGTCTCCGCTGCGTAAATTACCCATAGACTTTCATTAATGAGATAAATTGCATTATCTTCCTAGTCACATGTGTATTAAGTGTGGGAACGCAGCTTACTCTGCATGTGTACTAATTTACATAATGGTAAATCTTGTGACACAGCTGGAAGTGCATGACACAGTAAGGGGAGGAAGCACAGAGAGGTACCCTCTTTTTTAGTAAATAAATAATTTAAAAAAATAGCGTAGGGTCACCCTATTTTTGTTAACCAGCCAGTGTAAAGCAGACTACTGGGACTGGTATTTCAGACTGGTAAGGATCCAATATTCATGAACCTTACCAGCCTGATAATACCAGGCCACAGCAGTCTGCTTACCTTGGAAGGTTAGCAAAAATAGTGGGTTCCCCTCCAAAAAAATAGTGTGGGGTCCCCCTATTTTTGTTAGCCAGCCAAGGAAAAACCAGACAGCTGTGACCTGGTATTCTTAGGCTGGCGAAGCCCATGGATTTTGGCCCTCACCAGTCTAAAAATAGCAATCCGCAGCTGCCTCACAATTGGCACATCCAAAGATGCGCCAATTGTGGCACTTTACCCATCTCTTCCTACTTGTCCTGTAGTGGTGGCAAGTTGGGTTCATATTTGTGAGGTTGATGTCACCTTTGTATTGTCAGGTGACATCAATCCCACGAATTAGTAATGGAGGGGTGTCTATAAGCCACGGCTCAATTGCTAACCCTATAGTTACATGGTAAATAAACACACAGCCAGAATAAAGTTATTTAATTGAAATAATGACAGACGCTTTTAATAGATCTTAATTAAACCATACTTACTGCATTGCCTATTCCACCAACGCCCTTGTCTCTTGGAAGAGACTTAAAATAAAAAAGCAACAATATCCTTACCTGTGCTCCGAGAAGATACAATGGGGCAAAAAAGTATTTAGTCAGTCAGCAATAGTGCAAGTTCCACCACTTAAAAAGATGAGAGGCGTCTGTAATTTACATCATAGGTAGACCTCAACTATGGGAGACAAACTGAGAAAAAAAAATCCAGAAAATCACATTGTCTGTTTTTTTTTTTTCATTTTATTTGCATATTATGGTGGAAAATAAGTATTTGGTCAGAAACAAGCAATCAAGATTTCTGGCTCTCACAGACCTGTAACTTCTTCTTTAAGAGTCTCCTCTTTCCTCCACTCATTACCTGTAGTAATGGCACCTGTTTAAACTTGTTATCAGTATAAAAAGACACCTGTGCACACCCTCAAACAGTCTGACTCCAAACTCCACTATGGTGAAGACCAAAGAGCTGTCAAAGGACACCAGAAACAAAATTGTAGCCCTGCACCAGGCTGGGAAGACTGAATCTGCAATAGCCAACCAGCTTGGAGTGAAGAAATCAACTGTGGGAGCAATAATTAGAAAATGGAAGACATACAAGACCACTGATAATCTCCCTCGATCTGGTGCTCCATGCAAAATCCCACCCCGTGGGGTCAGAATGATCACAAGAACGGTGAGCAAAAATCCCAGAACCATGCGGGGGGACCTAGTGAATGAACTGCAGAGAGCTGGGACCAATGTAACAAGGCCTACCATAAGTAACACACTACGCCACCATGGACTCAGATCCTGCAGTGCCAGACGTGTCCCACTGCTTAAGCCTGTACATGTCCGGGCCCATCTGAAGTTTGCTAGAGAGCATTTGGATGATCCAGAGGAGTTTTGGGAGAATGTCCTATGGTCTGATGAAACCAAACTGGAACTGTTTCGTAGAAACACAACTTGTCGTTTTTGGAGGAAAAAGAATACTGAGTTGCATCCATCAAACACCATACCTACTGTAAAGCATGGTGGTGGAAACATCATGCTTTGGGGCTGTTTCTCTGCAAAGGGGCCAGGACGGCTGATCCGGGTACATGAAAGAATGAATGGGGCCATGTATCGTGAGATTTTGAGTGCAAACCTCCTTCCATCAGCAAGGGCATTGAAGATGAAACGTGGCTGGGTCTTTCAACATGACAATGATCTAAAGCACACCGCCAAGGCAACGAAGGAGTGGCTTCGTAAGAAGCATTTCAAGGTCCTGGAGTGGCCTAGCCAGTCTCCAGATCTCAACCCTATAGAAAACCTTTGGAGGGAGTTGAAAGTCCGTGTTGCCAAGCGAAAAGCCAAAAACATCACTGCTCTAGAGGAGATCTGCATGGAGGAATGGGCCAACATACCAACAACAGTGTGTGGCAACCTTGTGAAGACTTACAGAAAACGTTTGACCTCTGTCATTGCCAATAAAGGATATATCACAAAGTATTGAGATGAAATTTTGTCTGGCACTGCAGGATCTGAGTCCATGGTGGCGTAGTGCAGTGGTCCCCAACCTTTTTTGCACCAGGGACCGGTTTCAAGCAAGACCATTCTTCCATGGCCCGGCAGGGCGGGGATGGAGGTGTGGCAGGGGCGGGGCTTTGACCATAAGGGGGTGGGGCTATGGACACGGTTGTAGTGTAGCAGTGCATACTTATAATTAAATAACATTTATAATGTGACTCAACTCACCATAGGTTTTGAATGAGTGCTCCATCACCCCCTTCTCCCCATCATTGCCTTCACCCCATCACTCCCCTCTCCCCATCATTGCCTTCACCCCATCACTCCCCTCTCCCCATCATTGCCTTCACCCCATCACTCCCTTCTCCCCATCATTGCCTTCACCCCATCACTCCCTTCTCCCCATCATTGCCTTCACCCCATCACTCCCTTCTCCCCATCATTGCCTTCACCCCATCACTCCCTTCTCCCCATCATTGTCTTCAGCCCATCACTCCCTTCTCTCCATCATTGCCTTCACCCCATCACTCCCCTCTCCCCATCATTGCCTTCACCCCATCACTCCCCTCTCCCCATCATTGCCTTCACCCCATCACCCCCTTCTCCCCATCACTCCCTTCTCCCCATCACTCCCCTCTCCCCATCATTACCTTCACCCCATCACTCCCTTCTCCCCATCATTGTCTTCAGCCCATCACTCCCTTCTCTCCATCATTGTCTTCACCCCATCACTCCCTTCACCCCATCACTCCCCTCTCCCCATCACTGCCTTCACCCCATCACTGCTGTCTCCCCATCATTGCCTTCACCCCATCACTCCCTTCACCCCATCACTCCCTTCTCCCCATCACTCCCCTCTCCCCATCATTACCTTCACCCCATCACTCCCTTCTCCCCATCATTACCTTCACCCCATCACTCCCTTCTCCCCATCATTGTCTTCAGCCCTTCACTCCCCTCTCCCCATCATTGCCTTCACCCCATCACTCCCCTCTCCCTATCATTGCCTTCACCCCATCACTGCTGTCTCTCCATCACTCCCCTCATGGCCTTCTCCTCATGTCCCCATCTCCTCCAGGGCCAGGCTACACAAACACAGACCAACACACACATACATACACACACACATACACACACACACATACATATTATACGTACACACACACAGACACCACCTCTCTCCTCTCACCTGCCCGCCGCCCGCGCTTCCTTGCTCTGACACAGCAGCGGCCGCGCTCCTCTCTGTGTCAGTCAGAGACAGGAAGCGCGGGCGGCGGGCAGGAAGCTGGACGCAGTGGACGGGTCCTTGCAGCTCCGCTCCTGCTATTCCCTCTTGCAGGCAGCGGAGCTGCTTGGATCACTCCCTGCCGCCGCTACACACGCCGCCCCAGCCCCCGCTACGCCACTGACCGCCCCTGGCTCCCCTTGTGTCCGCGGACCGGCAAGGGCACTGCAGCGACCCGGTGCTGGGCCGTGGACCGGCGGTTGGGGACCCCTGGCG
The DNA here is from genome assembly GCF_039654945.1 of Dendrobates tinctorius. Classification (NCBI taxonomy): domain Eukaryota; kingdom Metazoa; phylum Chordata; class Amphibia; order Anura; family Dendrobatidae; genus Dendrobates; species Dendrobates tinctorius. The sequence continues at coordinate 9,269,642 of NW_027361875.1, forward strand.
TAGTGTGTTACTTATGGTATGCCTTGTTACATTGGTCCCAGCTCTCTGCAGTTCATTCACTAGGTCCCCCCGCGTGGTTCTGGGATTTTTGCTCACCGTTCTTGTGATCATTCTGACCCCACGGGGTGGGATTTTGCGTGAAGCACCAGATCGAGGGAGATTATCAGTGGTCTTGTATGTCTTCCATTTTCTAATTATTGCTCCCACAGTTGATTTCTTCACTCCAAGCTGGTTGGCTATTGCAGATTCAGTCTTCCCAGCCTGGTGCAGGGCTACAATTTTGTTTCTGGTGTCCTTTGACAGCTCTTTGGTCTTCACCATAGTGGAGTTTGGAGTCAGACTGTTTGAGGGTGTACACAGGTGTCTTTTTATACTGATAACAAGTTTAAACAGGTGCCATTACTACAGGTAATGAGTGGAGGAAAGAGGAGACACTTAAAGAATAAGTTACAGGTCTGTGAGAGCCAGAAATCTTGATTGCTTGTTTCTGACCAAATACTTATTTTCCACCATAATATGCAAATAAAATGAAAAAAAAAACAGACAATGTGATTTTCTGGATTTTTTTTTTCTCAGTTTGTCTCCCATAGTTGAGGTCTACCTATGATGTAAATTACAGACGCCTCTCATCTTTTTAAGTGGTGGAACTTGCACTATTGCTGACTGACTAAATACTTTTTTGCCCCACTGTACTGTCCCACGACGAGTCCAGCTCTGCTACATCTGGATGCCTTTGGCTGAACGATGACATTATGCCATCATTAAGCCTGAAATCCAGAACTCAGCTGAGCTTGAAGCTGATCACTGGCAATATCTCGGTCCCCTTTGGTCACATGCACAGCAGTTCTCACAATCAGCTGATCGATTATGAGAACTGCAGTGTAGGTGTACTTCCGGCTGAAACAAGGTATACCATTATTTAAATTAGTACACATGCATAGTAAGCTGCGTTCCTGCACTTAATACGCATTTGACTAGAAAGATAATGCGGTTTTACCACATCTAATGAAAATGTATGGGTAATTTACGGTCTCCGCTACATAAATAGACAAGCTGCGGTCTGGAAAGACGCACCACATGTCCGTTTCCACAGGGAAGCTGGAGGCTTCTGTGCACACATAGTGGGCATGAGATTTCTTAAAATCCCATCCACTATGCTGTAACATCTGGACTCTGCGGTTTGGACGCAGCGTCTAACCTGCAGCGTTTACTGACCATGGGAACATACCCTAAGAAGTTGTTCCAAAGGAAGGAAAAATGAAAATGATTAATCTTTTTTACCTCTAGGCTTAAAAAATGACCACTTGTTATTGTTGGATAAGAAATGGAGGATAAGTGTTTGATGATGACGGCACTGCTGTAGAAGATGAATAGTTCCACATGCTGGTGCAAGTTCAAGTAGTATTATACTCATTTCTGGTTTGAACCAAACCTTTTTTCAAAATAAAATACATTTCAAAATCTGTAGTTTATTTTGAAAAAGGGTTCATTTTAATCCCTTAGTGACCAAGCCAAATTTGACCTTAACAACCAGGTCAAATTTTACAATTCTGACCAGTGTAATTTTGTGAGGATACAACTCTGGAACGCTTCAACGTATCCCACTGATTCTGAGATTTTTTTTTGCAACATATTGTACTTCATGATAGTGGTAAAATGTATTCAATATGACTTTTAATTGTGAAAAAACGGAAATTTGGCAAAAATTTTTGCAATTTTAAAACTTTTAATTTTTATGCCCTTAAATCAGAGAGTTGCTTCACGCAAAATAGTTAATAACTAAAATTTCTCACATGTCTTTTTTACATCAGCACAATTTTTGAAACATCCTTTTTTTGTTAGGAGGTTAGAAGGTTTAAAAATTGACAAGCAATTTTTCATTTTTATAACAAAATTTACAAAACCACAACACTTTGAGGGGCCCATATGACAGAAAGTACCCAAAAGGGACACCATTCTAAAAACTGCATCCCTCAAGGTGCTGAAAAACACATTTAAGAAGTTTATTAACTCTTCAGGTGCTTCACATGAACTAAAACAATGTGGAAGGAAAAAGTGAACATTTCATTTTTTCACAAAAAATTTACTTTAGAACCAAATTTTTTTTTGTTTTCACAAGTGTAACAGGAGAAAATTGACCCCAAAATTTGTTGTGCAATTTCTACTGAGCACGCCAATAGCTTATTTGTGAGGGAAATGTACTGTTTGGGCACATGGCAGGGCTTTGAAGGGAAGGAGCTCCATTTGAGTTTTTGAATGTAAAATTTGCTGGAATAATTAGTGGAAGTCATGCTGCATTTGGAGAGCCTAAACAGTGGTAACCCCCCACAAGTGACCCTATTTTGGAAACCACACTCCTCATGGATTTTATCCAGGGGTATAGTGAGCATTTTGAACCCACAGGTATGACACAGAATTTGATAACATTAGGTTGTCATTTTGAATATGCTGTCTTTAGTGCTGAGCGCAAGTGCTCGCTCCTCCAATTTGCATTGGGTGCTCGAGTATGCACCGAATATCATGTGTGGTTGAGTGACATGCCCAAGTCCCTCCCTGCATGTTTCGCAGCTGTTAGACACATGTGGGGATCCGCGATAATCTTTGCATACCCGAGCACCCAATGCAAACTCGAGTAGAGAGCACTTGCGCTTAACTCTAGCCTTCATTTTTTATGCTTTAAAAAAAACAATTCTAACCCTAGCACAACCATAACCTCAACCCCAACCCTAACCCTAATCCCAACTGCAAAGAATGGAAAAAATAAAAACTTTTTTTTATAATTTTATCTAACTAAGGGGATGACAAAGGGGGATTTGATTTACTATTTTTTTTTCTTTTGTCTATCACAGTGATGAAAAGGAACCAATAGGAAAAATTTCCTATTGTTGTCTGGTACTGGTCAGCAGATCTAGGCGGGCACACTGCGCATGCACCCGCCATTTTTTTTTCCAGGAAGATGACGCTGGGCTGGGGGATGGATCAGGAGGGTCCGGGGATGCCATAGGTATCAAGGGGTGTTGAGGGCATTATGATATAAATGTCAGTTGAGAGAGAAATCATTATAACAGTGGGCACACTTTTTTTGTGATTGCCATTATTCACTGAATGATAACGGCGATCACGTGATTGGGTACAGGAAAATACAGCCCTAAACATGTTCTCTGGGGCCTCAGGTACCCACAGATTTCCCGATTCTGGTAGTTGATAAGGAAATACGAGGGGCGATCCAAAAGTAATGATAATCAATAATAAACACAATGAATATAGTCAAATTTTTTTTTATTTTTCTACATAGTCTCCTAACAAGTCTATACATTTAGTCCATCTCTTTTCTAAACTTAGAATTCCCTTCGAAAAAAATTCTTGGTCTTGACCCTCAAAAAACTCCCCAACAGCGGTTATCACGTCGCTATTGTCGTCAAATTTCTTGCCCCGGAGGTGTTCCTTGAGCTGAGGAAAGAGAAAGAAGTCACTGGGGGCTAGATCTGGCGAATAGAGGGGGGGTGTTCCACCAGTTCAAAGCCCGCTTCTTGAATGGTAGCCATGGCAACTGCAGCTTTGTGAGCCGGTGCGCTATCTTGGTGAAACAGCACTCCAGCCCGCAGTTTGTTGCGCCTTTTCTCCTTGATAGCCTCCTGCAATCTTCTTATTTGTTCTGCATAGTAGGAGCCCGTAATAGTGGCTCCCTTCTCAAAATAGTCCACCATAATAATTCCTTCAGCGTCCCAAAAAACGGACGCCATAACCTTCCCGGCGGGGCTTGACACTTTGAATTTCTTCGGCGTCGGTTCGTCGGCTCGTTTCCATGTCATCGATTGTTGTTTAGTTTTGGGATCAAAGTGGTGGATCCAGGTCTCATCCATGGTCAAAAAACGTGACAAAAAATTCTCCTTGTCTGCTTGGAACTTTTCGAGATTTGCTATTGAAATGTCAACTCTTTTCTTCTTTTGCTCGTCGGTTAACATTTTTGGCACCCAACGCGCGGAGACCTTTCTCATATGCAATTCTTTTGCAAGGATTCTTTGAATACTGCCATATGAGATCCCTGTGACTTCAGCTACATGCCTGATAGTCACTCTTCGATCTGCCAACACAACTTCTTCAACTTTTTTCACGTTTTCTTCATTGAGGGACGTGGATGGGCGTCCTTCGCGATGTTCATCTTCCGTCGATGTTCTTCCCAGCTTAAATTCCTTGGCCCAGCGTGCAACTGTGGAATATGGAGGAGAAGAGTCCCCCAATGTTTCCACCAAGTCGCTGTGTATGTCTTTGGTAGACATTTTTTCCAAGCAGAGGTATTTGATGACAGCTCTGAGCTCGTTTTTTTCCATTTTGATGTTCACTCCTTGGAAGTTCATATTCAAATGAATGTAGCTCCCGAGAATCGTGGCCTATTTAAGTGATTTTTTTTTCCTGGACTAGTGGGTACCTAAGAGAGAAGAAAACATTTTATTTTAATTTCTGTGTGCAATAGAAATAACCGATTATCATTACTTTTGGATCGCCCCTCGTAAGTACCATTAGAGGCCGCCATTTGAATGCGTTCTTTCAGTCGTTAAGGGGTTAAATAAAAAATGTGTAAATAATGCTACTTGAACTTCCACCAGAGTGTGGAACTACTCATCTTGTACAGCAGCGAGGTCATCATCTAACGCCTATCCTCCACTTTTTATCTATTTGTACGCAGAAGAAGAGGATCTTCTACCAGCTGGAGTGACTGCAGAGGCTCTTTATCACAGGTTTATATTAGAGTTATGACATGCAGAACTCTCCCAGGTGAGCAACATCTTACCTTCCATCCACACTTTTATTTTACTGTGTCACTCTATGTGCGCTTGTCTCTTTTCCACATTTCTCTTGTTATTGCTGACATTATAAATAGATAGATAGCCCTTAGCCATTTTTTTTAAATGAACAACAAAATAGGGAAGCCACCCATTGTATCCACCCCTGGTTGCTCTTTTCTGCACCCTCTCTATTACAGAAATGTCCTTCTCATCCATTGAGGATCAAAATAGTACATAGTATTTAAAGTGTGGCCACAATATTGACTTGTACAGAGGCCAAGCTATGTTATTGTCATGGGCATTTATATATATTTTAATGCATCCCATTATTTTATTTGCCTTAGCAGCAGCTGTCTGACAATGGTAACTAAAGTGGAACTTGCAGTCTACCCATACACCCAAGTCATTTTCAGTGACAAACTACGTAATTGTACTCCATGTTTCCTAAGCCCAAGTGCATGATATTACATTTAGTTACAAGAATCTTCAATCTCTATTTCTTTCCATTCAAACTCTAGCTTCAGAAAATCCCTCTGCAATACTTATTTATCTTGCACTTTTTAGATTATCTTGCATGGCTTAAGGCTCCGACACACACAGCGAGATCGCCAGCGAGATCGCTGATTTTGTGACGCCACAGTGATCTTGCCAGCGATATTGCTGTGTGTGACATGTATGAGCGACCGGCCCCCCTGCTGGGTATCGCTGATCGTGCTCGAACGTCCTGGGCCATTTTTTGATCATTGGTCTCCCGCTGGCCAGCACACATCGCTGCGTGTGACAGCGAGAGACCAACGATCAGCGACGCTGGGAGCTGGTTTCCAAGGTAAACAGCGGGTATCTAAGAGCCGCGCAGCTCTTAGATACGCGCTGTTTACCTTGGATACCAGCTTACTCACTGGTCCTGATCGCTGGTGGGTCTATTTATGTGACAGCTCACCAGCGATCAGCTAACTATGTCCCAGCGATCCCATCCACGTCGGATCGTTGGTGGGATCGCTGGGACATTGAAGCATGTAACGGGGCCTTAAGTGTCATCTATCAACATTGAAATTCTAATCTAGACTTCCTCAATATAGTAATTAATAAATATAGTAATTAGAAGATGGCCCAACACTGCCACTGTGAAAACCTTCTGATGTGTTACGTATGGACCGCTGTTGTGTGGTACATTTGTACCCTTAGGGACCCAGTCCCTATTACAGGGAGCAGATGCCTCAAGATTTAGCTTGATATTTTATTTATTAGGCTAATATAGGTTATGATATTCATACAGTATGTAATTTGCCTAATATTTATATTCCTACTGCCTCATTTTTATATACAGTAACTAAATTGTGCACTCAGCATTAACAGGAGGGTGCTGGCTGGACTGGAGAATCCAAGGACGCTTTAGAAGATAATCAACCGCACTCACAGACAATTTAAAAGGATGCTTGCTTTTATTTCAATAAGATATAATAATTCAATACAGTGCTGGGTATCCTGACAAAAAACGATACGTTACATTTTGACCCTACCTGGGTCTTTTTAAAACATCGCTAAAAGTAAAAAAATATATACGGAATACCTGTGGTGTGCAAATATATATGTGATTATCCAAACCAAAAAAATAATAATAAATACCAAAACAAAAGCAAGAAAACAGAAGTAGAACACAAAAGACATCAGGCAACAATCAATAGCAGTGTGTGGCAGATTGGCTCAGCTGCTCTCAGAGGTAGACACAGGAACGCTGCTTGGGTTAATCTTCTGCTGGTTTATTAAAATGCGACATAAACTAGTGCAGGATTTTACAAAATAAACATGGCCTTTCTGGCATAACAGCAAAACAACGGGTGGCAAGGTGGCTCAGTGGTTAACACTGCAGCTTTGCAGCGCTGGGGTCCTGGGGTTCAAATCCCACCAAGGACAACACCTTCACGGAGTTTGTATGTTCTCCCCGTGTTTGCATGGGTTTCCTCTGGGTACTCCGGTTTCATTCCAAAGACATACTGATAGGGAATTTAGATTGTGAGCCCCATCGGGGACAGTGCTAATAATGTCTATAAAGCGCAGTGAAATTAATGGCACTATATAAATGAGTAAAATAAATAAAAACAAAAGATAACTTATAGCACAGTCCATATGCTTGCAGAATTTGTCGGCAGAAAAGGATTGGGCGAAGACGGCCTTGAGTTCAACGGGATGCTGCCTGGCCAATGCCCCTGGTACATTCCAACGACTGATGGAGAGGTATTTTAGGCCACGTTCATCTATGTGGATCATAGATGCCTTGTTTGAAGACTATCTGCAGAGACTAGAGCAAGTGGTGAGCCGTCTACAGAAGTATGGGCTAAAAGTGAAACCCCAGAAATGTCACTTGTTCCGGACCCAGATCGAGTACCTAGGTCATGTCATTTCCACTGAGGGAGTGAAGCCGTCACAGGAGAAAATTGCGGTGATTCGAGACTGGCCGACCCGGAGACCGTAAAAGATGTCCGAGCGTTCCTGGGATTGACGGAGTACTATTGTAGCTTTGTGAAGAACTTTGCCCGGGTGGTGCAACCTTTACTCAATTTGGCAATTTGGTACCCCCAAATGCCAAGGGTCGATCCATCAATTGGGAGGAAAGGTAGGAGAAGGCGTTCTGTGACTTAAAGAAGGCACTGACCGAAGCTCTGGTACTGGCTTATGCGGACTTCTCTATACCATTCATTCTCCACATTGACAGAAGCATGCACAGACTTGCGGCTGTGTTGTTGCAGGTGCAGGATGGGAAAGAGAGGGTGATTGCCTGTGCTAGTCGGTCCATTCACGATTCTGAGCGCAACCCGGACAACTAGAGTTCCTTCAAACTGGAGTTACTGGCGTTGGTGTCGGCCATGACGGGGAGATTCACAGAATACCTGTCCGGCTCGGAGGTGTTAGTGCACACCAATAACAACCTGTTAGCGCATCTGGAAAATGCCAAGTTAGGTGCCCGGATGGTGAAGTTTCAATACAGAATCGCTTATAAAAGGGGAGCGGAGAACAACCACTCCAACGCCCTATCCAGAGGAAGACAAGCACCACCTGGAAGGAGTAAAGATGAGATGCTGGAGGAGGTTCCCCAGTTCCAAAAGACCGCTGGGACGGTGGCGGCCACACAGGATCAAATATGGACCCCCCAACCTGAAGGAGTGTTGGGAAGATCCCGGGATGAGTGAGTCCGGTTACATCAGGAAGATTGTGAACTTGCTCTGTTTAGACAATGGGTGACACTCAAGAAGCTGCCTAGTCAGGAACAGCGGAGTGCTCTGACTCCAGAAGCATTGAAGATACTCCGGCAGTGGGAGTGCCTCCAGATGAGAAGCGGGCGGTTATATTGGAAGTTCAACTACAGAAGGAGCTGGGAGCCGCCTGACAGGTGGTAATTCCAGAGATGGTGCTGTCTACTATGGTCACTGAAGCTCACGAAAAGGGGGCTCAGTTCGGTCTTGAAAAAACTTTACAGTGGCTACAGCGGTTTGTCTACCACCCTCGGCTAAGAGCAACGGTTGAGGAGGCTTGTAAACTCTGTCAAGCCTGTGAGTTGGCCAAATCCCCAGAATAAAGAGCTCCTACTCAAACAAAAGTGACCTCAGCCCCCCCTAGAACTGTTGACCATCGACTATTTGACCATCGGGCCGGCACACCAAGGATACGACCACTGTCTATTGATGGTAGACCATTTCACGAAGTTTGCGGTGGTGACACCCACCCAAGACCAAACGGTTGAGTCCGCTGCATATGCCATCTGTAAAAATTTCATTCAAGTGTATGGATGCACGCAGCAGATCCAATCTGATCAAGGATCCTGTTTCTTGGGAAGAGTAATGGATGAGTTACAGCAGATCTATCAGTTTGACAGGTCACACACCACACCATACCACCCTCAGGGAAACGGGGGCTGTGATGATGTTAAGGACCCTGGAAGACAATAGGAAGGTTAGGTAGACAGAGTATGTCTCTGAACTCATGTGGATCCTCAACAATCAAATCCATCAAACCATTGGTTACACACCTTATTCCTTGCTGTTCGGCCAAACGGGGAAAGAAGTCACAGAACTGGAGCTGGATCCAGGGGAGAACTACCCACGGACGGGTCCGAGAACATCGCCACCATCTGCAGACTTTACATTGTCTAGTACAGACCTGGCTCCGGGAGATGAAGCACCCTGAGAAGCTTCCTCTGCAGGGACAGATCTTCAGGTTGGTGATCGAGTGTTGGTGCGGGAGAAACGTCCACGTGACAAGTTGGAAAATCGGTGGGAGAGTAGACCATACAAAGTGAAGTGGCGGGTCGGTACGGAAGGACCCGTATATGAGATTTATCCAGAGGGGGGGAGAAGAATGCTCCCACTAGAGTGGTACATAGGAGTATGCTTCGGCCATGCCTCTCAAAGGACCCCATGCAAAGGGAAGACACACCTGAGGTTCTTGAAGAGGTGCCTCCCATGGCCATAGAACATGAAGATGAAGAAAATCCCGAGAAGCCATCTGAAAATACGACTGTGGGTCAGGGCCCTGAGGCCCCAGAAGAAAATGTCACGGCAGGAACAGACCCAACTTTGCTTCCACTAGAAGACTCCACTATTCCTTCCAATCTAGGTTGCTCCAAAAGCACAACGACTGGACAACCCCCCAATCGTTACAACCAGGATCAGTTTATTTGGCAGCAAACTGCTAAGACAGACAAGCCGCGCTCTAACGAGTCTCAGGATGCCTCACCCGTGGAATGGCGAGTGAAAAGAGAGGAGGGTGTAAGAAAATGAGCAGAGACAGGGTCAGCGGTTTCTGGTGCCCTTTGGGGCCGGAACTATCGGGACCGTCACCACTGTTGCCTGGGGAAGGTTCTTCTGTGAGGGGAGGACCTTTACGCTGGACAGCAGGGGGTGTGGGGGAGATAACTCCACGTCATTCTTCCCCCAGCATTCTGACTCTACCATTGACTGTGACACTACCAAGCTGTCTTCGACTCTTCCTTTCTGGATGGCTCCTTCCCGCCTGCAGTTGCAGATAAGCTGACTTGCTCCGTTCTTAGAGTCTGCGAGCATGCCCACGGTTTGTGTTTGGCACCATTCCAGAGGAACCCGCACAAAGAACTGTTTCTACGTTCCAGCGCACTCAAACCAAGCGAGACCGAATACATCGCCATTGGGAGACGGTGCTTTTTGTTCCTCTGTAACAGAGCCAGAGACATTGTCCATGATTTGCGACACCGTCGGGAGATATTCTAGCCTTCCCTCTACAAGAACTGCAAGCAATAAGTTACCTTTTTTTTATACCTTTTTCTCAAGCATTGGGTTTTGTGTGCAATTCCCATAGTTGCCGTTACTGATCTTGTCTCCCTGCGTGGAGTATTTCTTGTATAATAGCCTGTTCAGTAAACCCTGTTAACCCCTTCTCTGCCTTTGGCTCTTCACTGCATCCAACGAATCTCTTCCCTTTACAGGGACACAGTAAACTTCAGCTCCCACTGGAGCTACAGACTGGAGACTTTCTTGTCTCCAAAGCCACAAGAGAGAAAAAAAACTTAGTACCTGGATATTTAACTTCAGCAACCACACCCTTGAGGTGGAGATATGGTGAGTGGTCGTTCAGCCCATCTCTTACAGCCACTCGCAAAAAAAGCAACCATGTCATGGCCAATTAACCCCTCTCAGTGCATACAGTGGGGGAAATAATAATTTAGTGATGATCTGCAAAGAAGAGTGGACCAAAATTCCTCCTGACATGTGCGCAAGCCTCATCATCAACTACAAAAAACGTCTGACTGCTGTGCTTGCCAACAAGGGTTTTGCCATCAAGTATTACTGTATATACTCGTGTATAAGCCGAGATTTTCAGCCCATTTTTTTGGGTTGGAAGTCCCCCTCTCGGCTTATACACACGTCATATACCTGGGGGTTGGCGGGGGAGGGGGAGCGGGGGTGTCAGAGATCATACTGACCCCCCGACGCGTCTCTGCAGCCCCCCTGTGTCTCCTACAGTCTCCCCCCTTCCTTCAGCAGTCACGTGGTACCGCTCATTAAGCTCATGAATATGCGCATGTTTATGAGTTTAATGAGCAGTACCACGCGACCGCTGAAGGAAGGAAGGGAGACTGTAGGAGACACGGGGGGGCTGCAGAGACTGCGCCAGGAGGGGGTAAGTATATTTGATATTGAAAAATGAGGATGATTGACCTCATGGAGATCAACATCCGACACTGCGGAGACACCATCACGTGTTTCTCAACGCAGTGATTCTAGAGCACTGCCCCCATCCCTTATGGGAAATATGTAAAACATGCAAAATATAAGCCGCGGAGACACCATCACATGTTTCTCAACGCAAGCAATGACTAGCCAGGTCTTTCACCGGGAAGGAACAACCACGGGAAGGGCAGTCTCCAATGAAGGAAACCACCTATGCCAAAACATGGTATCCATCCACAGACAGCTGTTTCGGGGTATTGCCCCTCATCAGTGTGGAGTAGGAAACTGGCTAGTAGGAGCAATGCCTAGTAGAAGACTATGAAAAATGAGGATGATTGACCTCATGGAGATCAACATCCGACACTGTGGAGACACCATCACGTGTTTCTCAACGCAGTGATTCTAGAGCACTGCCCCCATCTCTTATGGGAAATATGTAAAACATGCAAAATATAAGCCGCGGAGACACCATCACATGTTTCTCAACGCAAGCAATAACTAGCCAGGTCTTTCACCGGGAAGGAACAACCACGGGAAGGGCAGTCTCCAATGAAGGAAACCACCTATGCCAAAACATGGTATCCATCCACAGACAGCTGTTTCGGGGTATTGCCCCTCATCAGTGTGGAGTAGGAAACTGGCTAGTAGGAGCAATGCCTAGTAGAAGACTATGAAAAATGAGGATGATTGACCTCATGGAGATCAACATCCGACACTGCGGAGACACCATCACGTGTTTCTCAACGCAGTGATTCTAGAGCACTGCCCCCATCCCTTATGGGAAATATGTAAAACATGTAAAATATAAGCCGCGGAGACACCATCACATGTTTCTCAACGCAAGCAATGACTAGCCAGGTCTTTCACCGGGAAGGAACAACCACGGGAAGGGCAGTCTCCAATGAAGGAAACCACCTATGCCAAAACATGGTATCCATCCACAGACAGCTGTTTCGGGGTATTGCCCCTCATCAGTGTGGAGTAGGAAACTGGCTAGTAGGAGCAATGCCTAGTAGAAGACTATGAAAAATGAGGATGATTGACCTCATGGAGATCAACATCCGACACTGCGGAGACACCATCACGTGTTTCTCAACGCAGTGATTCTAGAGCACTGCCCCCATCCCTTATGGGAAATATGTAAAACATGCAAAATATAAGCCGTGGAGACACCATCACATGTTTCTCAACGCAAGCAATAACTAGCCAGGTCTTTCACCGGGAAGGAACAACCACGGGAAGGGCAGTCTCCAATGAAGGAAACCACCTATGCCAAAACATGGTATCCATCCACAGACAGCTGTTTCGGGGTATTGCCCCTCATCAGTGTGGAGTAGGAAACTGGCTAGTAGGAGCAATGCCTAGTAGAAGACTATGAAAAATGAGGATGATTGACCTCATGGAGATCAACATCCGACACTGCGGAGACACCATCACGTGTTTCTCAACGCAGTGATTCTAGAGCACTGCCCCCATCCCTTATGGGAAATATGTAAAACATGCAAAATATAAGCCGCGGAGACACCATCACATGTTTCTCAACGCAAGCAATGACTAGCCAGGTCTTTCACCGGGAAGGAACAACCACGGGAAGGGCAGTCTCCAATGAAGGAAGCCACCTATGCCAAAACATGGTATCCATCCACAGACAGCTGTTTCGGGGTATAGCCCCTCATCAGTGTGGAGTAGGAAACTGGCTAGTAGGAGCAATGCCTAGTAGAAGACTATGACTATTTTAGTATATTTGATATTCACCTGTCCACCGCTCACCGCTGTCTCCTGCATCCTGTGTCAGTGATGTTTAGCCAGCAGAGGGCGCAATGATGTGGCTAGTACGTGCTGTGCCCTCTGCTAGCTGAACAGTCACTGACACAGGACGCAGCAGATAGCGGTGAGCAGTGATGGACCCAGGACAGGTGAATATCTCAGGTGCCGGGTCCTGAGCGAGGGGCAACACCGGCATCTGGCCCCCAGCGAGGAGAGGTGAGTATGGCATTTTTTTTTTCTGCAGCAGCATATGGGGGCATAATATATGGAGCATCTTATGTGGGCAGTATATGGGGGCATAGTCTATGGGGCTGTTAGGCGTCAGATTTCTGTCGCTGCACAGCGAGAATCCCGAGCCTTACTTCCAGTGGTCTTCCATTCCTCTCCAGCCGCAGAGGCGGTTGCTCAGCAAACTCGCTGGTCCAGGCGCTCTGCCCAGACCAGCTCCGTGGGTTTGCTTGCTGCTGCCACCTCTGGTGCCGCTAGTGTGGTAGGGGGCCGGGCTAGGGGGTGGACCACTGCTTACCAGATGAGGCAAAGATGAGACGGAGACAGCTTCCACTTGTAACAGTTCCGGATTTATTTGTCGTCCTCCTGACGACCACCAAACACGCACCGCAGCTTCTTTACACCACTGTATCGCCAGGCCCGGGTACCTATTCTTCAGCTCCAGTTGCAGTAACGCACCTCACGGATCTTTCACTGGGGGCTGTCCTAGACCAATCTACCCCCAGCGCTTCACCTGCCCGAGGTCATCTTCCAATCGGTACCCCCGGGGCCTCGTCTGTCTTGCGGTACGTCGAGTCAGGGTCTCCCCCCTGGCTGCCTCTTCTCCTTGCCTGTCCTGCAGTCCGTCGGGTCAGGGCCACCCCCCTGACTGTCTCTCCTTGGTCCGTCCCCCTGGCTGAGCTCTTCTCACTTTCTCTGTCTTCTTCTGAGCTCCTCCCGGGACTAAACTCTCCTGGAGCCCCGCCTTCTTCTATTTATCCCCTCTCTCACAGGGGAATTTCCCACCCGGGCTCCTACTTCCCCGCCCCCCATGACTAAGTGGATTCCTAAGCCCTAAGCTGATGTTAAGTCCTGTACTACTCTCCCCTGCCATCTTGTGGTCATTTCACGGTACTGCACTCCCTTTTCTGTCTTTCCATGCTGTTACCTTTCTAACCTGTCAATCTCTGTCCCTAGTGCACAAACCGTCCCCTCCTTCTACCAGTCACGTCTGTCCGTCAAGTTACCTTCCCCACACTAGGACAATACATGCTGCTCAGCAGCGAGATTCTCCAGGGCCACTGAGCATGCCCGTGGAGTGATATCCCATTGGAGATCGAAGGTCACGTGCTCAGGTCCTGCTCCTGTTCGGATTGGCCCATTCGAGAAGCCAGGAAGGTCCCGGACGCTCGCGGCTATAAAAGGTTCGCATGGCCGCTCGGCCATGCGCTAGGATAAGGCTGTATTTACAGACTATGTGGAGTGAGTGATGTATGCACGTATGAATGTCTCTGGTGAATGACTCATTAAGAAACCCCTACCCTTGGTACGCATGTGTTGTGCAGCCTAGCCTGCTGGCGCCCAGGCTTAGGTGTAGGTAGGACACAGGTTAAGTCAGGCATCACTTCATAGCCAGCATCTATAGCGGCGCTCGCGGCAGTGACGCCACATGCTCAGTGGGCCTAGAAGGACTCTAACCCCGTGTCCTTGGGGTAGAGTTCTGTGGCCGTACACTGTGCGCTCTATTGGCCGGGCTCTGTGAGCTAAACAGGCTCCCACATTTACATTCAGCGGTTGTGCGACTCTGTGCATTAACAGAGTTCGCACCTGTTCACATTGGGTGACGTAACCCACGTGTAACTGTTTTTACACCGCTCTATTCTTCCGCCATTACTTAGCAGCAGTGTACCACCTCTGCACAGTGGACCCCGGGCTGCGAACGCACCTACTATTATTTTATAATTTGGTGAATTCCACCAGCCCTAACAGGGGCAGCATATGGGGGCATATTCTATGGAGCAGCATATGGGGGCATATTCTATGGGGCAGCATATGGGGACATATTCAATGGAGCATCTTATGAGGCATATTCTATGGAGCATCTTATGGGGCCATAACCTTTATGGAGCATCATATGGGGGCATATTCTATGGACCAACATATGGGGGAATATTCTATAGGGCAGCATATGGGGGCATATTCTATGGAGCAGCATATGGGGGCATATTCTATGGGGAAGCAAATGGGGGCATATTCTATGGAGCAGCATATGGGGGCATATTCTATGGAGCAGCATATGGGGGCATAATCCATAGAGCAGCATATAGGGGCAGCATATGGGGCATAGTCTATGGAGCAGCATATGGGGCATATTTTATGGAGCAGCATATGGGGGCATATTCTATGGAGCAGCATATGGGGGCATAATCTATGGAGCATCTTATGGGGCATAATCTATGGAGCATTTTCCGGAGCATCTTGTGGGGAAATATTCTATGGAGCATCTTATGGGGGCATAATTTATGGAGCATCTTATGAGGCATATTCTATGGAGCATCTTATGGGGCCATAACCTTTATGGAGCATTATATGGAGCATATTATTCTATGGAACATCTTATGGGGCCATCATTAACCTTTGTGTGGCATTATATGGGGCGTATTTTGTATGGAGCATCTTATGGGGCCATCATGAACTGTATGGAGCATTATATGGGGCTCCTGATTCAATATGGATGTTCAAAAACATTTAACCTACTGATGTCTCAATTAATTTTACTTTTATTGGTATCTATTTTTATTTTTGAAATCTACCAGTAGCTGCTGCATTTTCCACCCTAGGCTTATACATGAGTCAATAAGTTTTCCCAGTTTTTTGTGGCAAAACTAGGGGGTCATCTTATACTCGGGTCGGCTTATACACGAGTATATACAGTAAGTCTTGTTTGCCAGAGGGATCAAATACTTATTTCTCACTGCAAAATGCAAATAAATTTATATAATTTAAACAATGTGATTTTCTGGATTTTGTTTTTGATATTCTATCTCTCAATGTTAAAATTAACCTACCCTTAAAATTATACTGTTCATGTCTTTGTCAGTGGGCAAACTTACAAAATCAGAAAAGGATCAAATACTTATTTCCCCCATTGTAACATGCTGGAAAAAAACTTCTTAGTTTCACATCACAGAAGATACACTGTAGCAACCTTCTTGACACATACATCGCCATTGACCCTGTCACACAGTGCTATACCATAGAATAATTGTCATCAGAGCATCAGAACATAAGTGTTTGACATATTAGCGATGGAGCCAATTTTATGAAGTATACAGTATATGAGTTATGCAAAAAAAGATGGAGGAGTGGAAATATTGTCAAGTGAGCTAGTCATGCTCAGGGTGGCAGTAGGCCCAGCAAAAAAAGGGGGACACGAAAGTGAAAAGCATGGACAAAGGAGGAAAAAAAAGTAGTATGGACATGATACCTATGCTGAACACATGGCTAGGAGAGCAAATGTTATTATACTGACCTATGTCCAGATCACTAAGTGGGAAGGATGAACAACACTAAATGCGCTCCCAGCATTGGTGAAGCACATGTGGTGGCTGTGGGAAATTATTCTGTCAGTGGCTGGGGATCATAAAGGCAATAAGACCTAAGTTTAATACATGTGTTAATATACTGATCTATGGGGGGCGTGGCCTAGCAACTCAAGCAGAGAGACGTGTCTTCCAGGAGCTCCTGACAAATACAGTAATAATCTACAAGAAGATAAACTTCAAGTAACCACAGATATAGTGGGAGGAAGCAGGACACTCACAGCACCATCTGATACAGCTACGAGGCAAAAGGAGGAGGAATAGACCGTCCTAGCTACTGTTCAGGGGAGCAGTGGGAAGAGGCCTGTGGAAGCCCCGGACTGGAGTGGCGGGAGAACACCTTGTCCACAGGCCCGGGACTACAGTGCGGGAATAGCGCAACCCGCTGAGGTACCGAGCCACCGAACTGCCCACCCGCGCTGCCTGGAACCGGGCAGAGGTGTCCCACGCTACCGTCACCCTCCCTCCCACCTACCTGAGAGACCAACAGGAGCGCACGGAGTGTGAAGCTGCCTGATGTGCTGCGGGTGTCTCTCCCTTACTCCCAGCTTGTCCACTCTGAGGGGAGACGGTGACTGAAGACAGCGATCGGTGCCCGCTGGCCTTGGGGGGTAGAGGCTCCCTATATTTAGACTGTCACACTAGTCCGGGGACAAGGAAGCAGAACACGAGAAGGGCGCGGGAAATTTCATGCCCTTTTGTGAGAAAGGGCGAGCACCATATTGCCTCTGGTGCTGCGGTGTATGAGGGGGAGGAGAAAGAGAGGACAGTGAAAAGAGCCTCTGCTGAGTAGACGAAAGGAGCTGCGTCTGGTCTCCCATCCTTTCTGCCCCGGGGGGAGTGCGCCTTATTTACAGCCATATTACCCCCAACGGCAAATCAGGTGCCATCGTTATTAAAGCAGAGGCTTGAGCTCGGCTTCTGAGGAACATACTAGCCGTATAGTGGCCATCTTGGCATCAAACAGTGAGGGCAAGGCAAGACATTGATACATAGAAGAATCACTTCTTCAACCCCTCAGACAAAAACGGGTTCTGAAAAGAGAGAGGTGTAAAACTCTTAGTGTTCAAAGGAGGATTGTATTTCTTCAAATTCTAAACAATCATAATCAAAAAAAAAAAAAAAAAAATCTTTGATATACCCATCCTCTAGGCCTAATAGCAGCTGTAGCAGGACTGTGTAAGAAAACAGCAACCTCATATCGCCTTGAACTAAGGCTTGAGTCACCAGCTGTCTCTATCTAATGTCGCAGGAAAACTCATTTCCCCCAAATGGAACTATCACTTGAAATGCTCCTCTAACTTTGAAACAGTAGGCGGAGGGAAGATTGCATCTTAAAAATATAAAACAAATCTCAGAGCACAGCAGCCATAACTATGGGAAAGACCATGGTTAAAACTCTAAAAAGCACTACAAGAGCCACTAAATCCCTTACATAAGCGGATGTAGACAAATTCCTGAAGAAACAGGCCTCTTTTCCAGACCCTATTAAATCTTCACGGCAAACAGACTCTCAAATGGAAGATGATTCAGAAACAGATCTAGAGAGTGATTCAGATAGAGGGGGTCCCACGAAAGATAACCTGGTGACCCGCTCATTCATCAAAAGGATCCTTTCAAAAGCTTTGGAACCTATTGGAAGAGAATTGGTGAAGATAAAGCAAGACATCACACAACAAGGCCACAGGCTTGAAGCAGTCGAAAGTCGCCAGACAATCTTGACGCAACAAGCCAACGTTTTGCATGACTGTCTTAGCGAACATGAAAGCCAGATTCACATGATTCAAAATACGCTAGAAGACCACGAGAACCGTGAGAGAAGAAATAACATTCGTATAAAAGGGCTGCCGCAGTCCGTGGCTATGGAAGCGTTAACCAAAGTGTCCATTGAGATCTTCTCTAATCTTCTGCTAGATGATGATCCCAAAGACATCAAACTCGTAAGAGTGCACAGGTCTTTACGCCCCAGACCCAAACAAGGAGAACCCCCAAGAGACTTGTTGTGCTGTTTCCTTGACTATCGGGCGAAGGACTTGATCCTTCGCAGAGCCCGCGAAACGCAGGAAGTACTTTATGAAGGCCCGCAGATAAGACTTTTCCAAGATTTGTCAGCCACAACGCTTAAAAAACGAAAAATCCTTAAACCACTGACAGAAGCTCTAACACAAAAAGGTTATAGATACCGCTGGCTGTTCCCATTCGGAATGTATATAACAGCAGGAGACAAAAAACTACAAGCCAGGTCATCCACAGACATTAAAGACATTTGCAAGACTCTGAACATCTCTTTAGAGCCGTATCCGGACCTAGAGTCGTTCCATGCTGCATCAAACTACCGACACCTGCCGAACCCTCCTTCATGGCAAGTGGTGGGGTCTCCGAAACTCCAGAAACAAAGGAAGAAAACTGCGAAGTCACCAAGCTCAAAAGGAGATGATGGAGCAACTTGAATGTGTGCGCCTTCTGTTTGTCGACCGTTCGACTGTGGACTCTCCCGTAGTTCCGAACTTGAAATTTTTGGGTTTGAGACCGGTGTCGCTGTTTAGTGGCGATGGCGGTAGTCATAACATTATTGGTACAATAAGATAGATTTTTCCCAACAGGCTTTGAATCTTCTAGAATATTTTCCCTCAAAAGCCTACACGATCAATGATTAAGTTCAGTAGATTTATTAACTGTAATTTTTTTTCTTGTTTGTCACGTTTTACATGACTCTTAAAATGACTTGTCTTCTTCTCTCTTCCTATCTAGTCTGCATCTCCTGTCCCTCCCCCCGATCCAATCTATACCCAAGATCCAGCACCAAGAAGCGTCTGAGTCAGCAAGTGTTACCGAAAAGATTCACCCGCCAAACCTCTCAACATTATGGCAGTACATAACAAGGTATTTACTTTCACCTCCCTTAACGCAAATGGCATAAACTCACCAATCACCAGACGACAAACATTAGACATGCTAAAAAGGCAAAAAATAGACATTCTGATGGTTCAGGAAACTCACTTTAAATCAGAGAAACTCCCTAATTTTGAACGCTCGCATTACAACACATGGTACCATGCTACAACTACACAAGCGGGGTCTAGGGGCACTTCGGTCGCGATAGGTAAAGGAATACCATTTCAGATACATGACATTAAAGCAGATCCAAATGGGAGATATATATTCGTTAAGGGACTATTAGCGGGAAACAAATACACTATCTGCAGCCTTTATGCCCTGAAAAAGAAACACGTGAAATGGCTACTAGCAACCTTTGGGAGAATAGAAAAATTTAGAGAGGGGACACTGGTTATAGGGGGAGACCTGAATGTAGCGCTAGACCCCCAACTTGACACCACAAAAAAGAAAAGCTCAATATCTCAGAAGGACCTAACTAAAATTAAAACAGAAATTAGGTCAATGCAGTTGATAGATATATGGAGATATCTACAGCCTAGCGACAAGGACTTCACGTACTATTCCCATCCCCACAAGACTTATCATAGGCTGGACTATATACTGATACAGAGAAGACTACTCCCCAACGCCGTGGCCTCAAAAATACTCCCAAATGTTCATTCTGACCACTCTTTGGTTACACTCCAAATGACGTTGCCCAAACCTTTTTCCCTCACAAGGACATGGCGACTAAACAAATCAATTTTGACAGACCCAGCAGTACGCATCCATATATCCAAAACACTTGAACAATATTTTGCACAAAATGACACAGGAAAAGTTTCAGTCCCTATTTTGTGGGAAGCTCATAAATCAGTAATAAGAGGAGAACTAATTTCAATCACTTCGTATCTAAATAGGAAACGACAGCATGAAATAAACACACTCTACGAAGAGATATTCGAATTAGAGACCCGACATAAGAAACAACCAGATACAAAATGGCTAAATGAGCTAACTGAAAAGAGACAAAAGTTGAAAGATTTTTTAAATAAAAAATCAGCAAAATGGTACGTCACATGGCGAAACAGAATGTTTGTACATGGGGACAAACCTTCTAAATTTATGCTCTCATGCATAAGAAAGCGTCAAAACTGCACATATATACATTCAATCAAAAAATCGGGAGGACTAAGCACTCAAAACTATGCGCAAATAGAGTCAGAGTTCCTAGAATACTACAAACAACTTTACAATATACGCCAGAAAGAGTCAGACGTTGACCAACATAATAGGAAGAGAGCAAAAGATAGATTTCTAGCCCAACTAAACCTTCCTCAATTAAACGAAATGCAACGGACTCAGTTAATTAGGTCATTTGGAGTGGAAGAGCTCCGGTCTGCCCTGTCGAGGAGCCCAAAAGGAAAAACACCCGGACCTGACGGATTACCAATCACTTATTATAAGACCTTCTCCCTTATCCTCAACACACACCTGCTGAGATTGTGTAAGGCCTCTTTCACACATCAGGTTTTCGCCGTCAGGCCCGATCCGGCTCTTTTGACAAAAACCGGATCCGGCGAAATGCAATGCCGGATCCGGTTTCCCCCTCATTGACTTGCATTTGCGCCGGATCGCGCCGGATTGCCATGCGTTTCGTCCGGTTTTCGCCGGATCCGGCAATGTGTTGCAATCCGGCGTCTGGAAAAAACGGCAACTGTAACGTTTTTTGTCTCCGGCGAAAAAGCCGGACCCGCTGGATCCGGCGCGTCCGGCTTTTTCACACAATGAAAGCCGGATCCGGTTTTTTGGGTCTGCGCATGCTCAGTAGCTCTGCCCACAGCACACATATATAAAAGCATGACAGTGGGACCCTCAGCCACACCCAACATGCCACCCAAGACAGGAACCAGGCGCAGGAGAAGGCAGGAGACCACTGCAGCACCATCAGCACCACCACCACCCCAAATGGAGCAGCAAAGGGAACATGCTGAAGAACGGGAGGGGAGTCCAGCAGCAGATGAGAGACGGTAATTATCAAATCCCCCATTCCTCAAAACTAGGGCCATGGAATATCAAGATATTCATTGGCCCTTTGTTTCTCTTTATTCAACAGCCGCCCAAGAGATGCAGCAGCAGCAGCACTGGCAGCACTGGCAGCAGCACCACCCACAGCGATGGAGTCTGGCCAGCAACAGGACACCACATCTTCTTCTGGGAGCCCTCCCTCGCATCGTCAGCATTTGATGGTAAGTTTTTATTTCCAAAATCCATCATCTCTGTAATATATGTCTATTCATTGCCTTTTATTTCAAAACAGGAATCACAAGCTGAAGAGGAGCTCCCAGAAGAAGAAGGAAGGGGTGGACAGACACCTGGAGTGGGCTCACAATTGGTAAGATTTTTTCATCAAACGCAGAAACACAACATCACGCTACACACAACACATAGAAAACAATGTTCTGCAGACCACACACAGCAAACAAATGCCTACATCCAAACACATAAATTTTTTTCTTTTCTTCTCTAGTCTTCCCAATCTGGTGCTCGGCCAAGAGGTCCTCGCAGTGCCTCCCAGGGTCGTTGGCGACAGCAACGCGGCGGTCACCAGCGTGTAAGTATAATATTTAAGTTAAATTTTGGTACACTTTTTATTTCATGTCTTAAAGTGTGGTGACTAATTTTGCTATTTTTCTATTTTACTTTAACAGCCTTCACAGTGTGCTCCCGACTCTGACGGTGAGGATGGAGGAATAGATGTCGACCACATCATCGATCTCGTCAGAGAAAGGGAGCCGCTATGGAATATGGCTGACCGCCGCCATACTGACCTGATTGTTACCCGACGGCTCTGGGAGGAAATCTGTTCACTCCTTGTGGACCGCTGGGAGGACCTCGATGCTCGGGCCCAGATTAAAGAGCGTAAGTATATACAGTACCGGTTGCTTGATGTAAGCCAGTGTTTCCCGAACTCCAGTCCTCGTGGTCCCCACGGATCATGTGTTCAGGATTTCTATTTACTATGGAAATCCTGAAAACATGACCCCTGGGGACAATGAGGACTGGAGTTTGGGAAACACTGATGTTGTATACTAACCACTTTGTCCTTTCTCGTTTCAGGGGACAGAATTGTGAAGCGGTGGTGGTCTGTGAGGGATCGTTTCAAGAAGGAGTTCAATAAAGAGATGCGTGCCCCGAGTGGATCTGGAGGACGCAGGAGCAAGTACAAGTACGCACGAGCCCTGTCGTTCCTCGGGATACAATGGTCACCAGAAGGTAAATATTACACACCACATGTAAAAAAAAAATGTTTAGATGTAAAAAATTTTTTTCAGCCAGGGCCATGCCATGTCACTATTTTAATTGTTTTTTTCTCTTTATTCCACAGCACGGTGAGCAGCACTCGGGAGCCTGCACGATTGGACCCTTCTGAGGCGATCCCTGAGGAGACCGGCACCGAGAGACACTTCGACCGCCCTGGTACATCTGCACCTTCCCACACATTACAGCCATCTGTCCCATCCACCAGCGCAGGAGCATCGTGGCCGACAACATTACATGAAGCTGCTGGTGAGGAGATCGCTTTCCCTTTACCCCACCCTTCTGCCCCTGCCACCTCTAGTACACCTGCAGGTACTGGGCGGCAGCGGCAGAGGGGTCAGGAAAAGACTTATGCGCCAGAGTTCTTGCATCTGAATGCATCTTTCCAGAACTGTCTAAAAGTCTTGTCAGAGCAAATCTCCGCAGGCTTTCAGCAGATCAACTCCAGCATTCTGGAGGTGAAGACACTTCTGCAAACCATGCATTCAGAAGCAAGATCTTCGCCAAACCACATCTTTTTCAGGTCTGTTGTGGAGCGCATGGAAACGCTCTCTCCTAGCCAGCAGATGCATGTAATGCATTCGTGCCACGGTGCTCTCCAGCACGTTACCTCCCAACCTCCTCCTCCCACCCCAGTAGTTCCTCCACCTGCACCCCCTCCAGCCACTTTCCATCCTCCCCCTCCTAGTACATACCAGCCACCTCCCCAGTACCAGCAACCTCCCCAGTACCAGCAACCTCCCCAGTACCAGACATCTCCCCACTTCCAGCAACCTGCCCCGTACCAAACTCCTTCCCCGTACCAAACTCCTTCCCCATACAACTTTCCATCAACATCATCTGCTCCTACAGTCCCTGCCCAACCCTCCACTCCACCACCCACCACCTCTTCTGCCTCCCACATGTCCACCCATTCTCTAGCTTTTTCCACACCTTCACCTCTAACTGTTCCTTCCCCACCACGATCCCAGTCCTCTCTCCACACTCCCAGTGTCGAAGTGTCCCGCAGCCCCTCCAGCAGTATTTCCACCCCACACTACACTAATTTATAATGTGTGTATTTTAATAAAAATGAACATTTTTATGGTTTAAAACCTTTATTAAAAAAGTTTTTTTAACTTGAAAAACAGTTTAGAAAAAAAAAAAATTTAAATAAAAGTTAAATTATCGTTTACACCGGTTGTCTGTCATTTCTTTCTGCGGCGAAATATGTTAAAAAAAAAGGTTAAATACAGGGTATTTAAAAGGTAAAACGGTATTCAAAACCAGGTATATAACTGTGGGTAAATTTTAGCTTTTTGCCACAGTTGTGTTCCTGGTTGTGTTTGAAGCAAAGTATTTCACCTAAAAAGTTGTGTTTATTGCTGGTGATTTCCTAACAATGTACACAACTTTTGTTAAAAGGTGAAATACTTTGCATAAAACACAACCAGGTACACACCTGTGGCC
The DNA here is from genome assembly GCF_039654945.1 of Dendrobates tinctorius. Lineage (NCBI taxonomy): Eukaryota > Metazoa > Chordata > Amphibia > Anura > Dendrobatidae > Dendrobates > Dendrobates tinctorius. The sequence continues at coordinate 9,293,633 of NW_027361875.1, forward strand.
TAAAGGTAAAAAATAGTAAGACCATGACAAGATAGCCAACTTTGGTTGGCAAAGGTATATACTGTTGGTACAGAAGGTACACAAGTTTGGTTAAGGGCACAAATCTTTCACACTCTGTCATCCTGCCAGTGTCCTCTGCCTTGAGGTGACATAAAGTATAGTGCAAAATTGTCCCTCATTACTGAAACCGTCACAAAACTTCTAGTGGTAATGTCCTGGTAATCTTGCAAGGTGGTTTCTTCAGAGGTGTCCTCAATGGAAATGGGTTCCTTGCAGATAACAAAATTGTGGAGTACCACGCAAGCTTTGATCACCTCGTCCACAGTTTCTGTCTTGAGGTTGATCGCAGTCAATAGGACCCGCCATTTGGCTGTCAGAATACCAAAGGTACATTCAACCATTCTTCTTGCTCTTGTGAGGCGGTAATTAAAAATGCGTTTTGTTCTTGACAATCCTCTGCTACCGTACGGTTTCAAAAGGTGTTCTGACAGCTGGAAGGCTTCATCCCCTACACAGACAAATGGCATAGGTGGACCAGATGTTTGCGGCAGCGGTCTAGGGGATGGGAACTGGAAGGTGTTTCCATACAGTTTACGCCCCATGGCAGACAGTTTGAAAACTTGAGAGTCATTTGAGCGACCATAGGCCCCAATAACAACAGCAATAAATTTGTATTCCACGTCAGCGATGGCCATGAGGACAATTGAAAAATATTTCTTGTAATTGAAATATTCCGATCCCGATCCAGCTGGCTTTACAATGCAGATATGTTTCCCGTCCACAGCGCCCAAGCAGTTCGGAAACTGACATATCTGTAGAAACTTTTCAGAAATTTCAATCCACCTCTCTGTTGTGGGCTCTGGTAAAAACTCTTCAGCTAAGGAGTCCATGTGTGCTTCACTATTCCAGATATGGTGGAAATCCCGAGTCTGTACTGGAAATGCAGTGACGAAAGGGATTCTCCAGTTGCAAGAAATCTGTGGGGAATTAAAAAACAATCAATTAGTTTAAAATAACAGCATTACATACCAAAACTCAGCTATAACACTTGGAGATACAAACTATCACCAACAAGATTGCAGTGAAAGTGTGCTCTGATGCGAGCATATCCAATAAATGTGGCTTACCTTAAAGTCACCATCAGACGCTCTGCGGGTGAAACAGAGAAGCGGCAATAGGTGTCCAATTTTCTTATGAGGTGTGCAATGCGCTCCACCAAGTAATCAAAATTCTCCATTTTCATCCGTACATATCCCCAAAATTTCTCCGGGTTTCGTCTAATGTCCATGCAGAGTGTAGAATAGACCCCACGTGTCACTCTCTTGGCTGTGATGGGGTGGATCCACAAACGTCGTCTACGATGCCTGATGCGCTGCTGTCTTGCTCTCTCCTTCTCCAGAACAATCACCCTCAAACGATTCGCCTCCGCTGTAAAATCCGCCAAATTCTTCAAAATATTTCCAATCACAACATCCATCTTCGCCAGTCACTTGCTCTTCTCTTCAACCTGCACTTTCTCCTCTATAACCTGTCAAAGAAGGGCTGTAGGAACACGGTATATATAGTTTTTCAGTAGCCAATCCCGTTCGGAAGGCCACAAGGGGCGTTTTTAAAAACAGGATCCGGCGTAATCCGTCGAAAAACGGATCGAAAACCGGATGAACCGGATGAGACGGATCCGGTTTTGGCTGCCATGCGCAAGACGGATCTGGCAGAAAACTGGATCCGTCACATCCGGTTTTACAAAACATTTGCCGGATCCGGTGCTCCGGCACGACGCCGGAACGCGCCTGACGGCGAAAACCTGATGTGTGAAAGTAGCCTAACACTGTCCTGGGCAGAGATCATTTCCCAGCCCAAGCCTTGGAAGCTAAAATATCCTTAATATAAAAGGAAGGCAAAGACCAGGAACAATGTAGTAGCTACAGGTCAATCTCACTACTCAATGTTGACCGAATTTATTTGCAAAAATGCTGGCAAGTAGACTAGCAAAAGTCCTGCCGTCGGTAATCTCCCTAAACCAAGCGGGTTTTGTGAGGGGGGGAGAGACAATGCATACAAAATAATACATCTTATGCAACATGCGAAAAAGAGCAAACTCCCTCTGGTTCTGCTCGGTACGGATGCCGAAAAGGCCTTCAACAGGGTAGACTGGACTTACTTAAAGGAAACACTGCTGGGGTTCGGATTTCCGCGACAAACAGTTTGTACCATAATGAAATTATACAAAAACCCGAAGGCCCGCATCGACATTAATGGCTCACTCACCGACACATTCACTATTGGAAACGGCACACGCCAAGGATGCCCGTTGTCGCCACTGCTTTTTGTGCTGACAATGGAGCCTCTCCTATCTGCTATACAGCAATGTCCTGAAATAGAGGGCATAAAAATTGGAAAGCAGAATTACAAAACCGCGGCCTTTGCCGACGATTTACTTGTCACAATGACAAAGCCTCTAAGAAGCTTTCCAGCCCTCAAGAGGATATTGGAAGAATATAGCAACGTCTCCAATTTTAAGGTGAATGTGTCTAAATCCGAGGCATTGGATCTAAACGTCCCAACACACGTCCTCAGTAAATTAAAAAGGGATTATCCGTTCACCTGGCCCAAAAACTTTATCACGTATTTGGGAGTTAAAATAGCCAGATCAGAAAAAGAACTGATAAATTATAACTACGATCCATTGCTAGAACAGGCCATAAACACAATCGGTTAATGGAGAGACTCGTTCCTATCTTGGACAGGGAGAAAAAATCTTCTAAAGAGCCTGATATTACCAAAATTTACCTACATGTTCCAGATGCTGCCTATCCAAATTCCTGATTACTATCTGACTAGGGTTAATTTACTTTTTTCCAAGTATATGTGGAACAAGACGAGGCCACGAATAGCTTTTCGCACATTGACCCTACCTAGGACGAGGGGGGGAATGGGAGCTCCTGATATAGGAAAGTATTATCACGCAGCGGTGCTGTTGCGATCAGTATATCTGATTCGTGATTCTCAAGACAAGCAATGGGTGACAATAGAAAAAGTACTCTCGCCTTTACCCATCAGAAAACTTTTATTGACCTACTCAAGATGGACTCCCCTTCCTCCCCTCTTGAATGCACTTACACGGTCATTGCTAAAAGTATGGGCCAAAACATACAGTACTTTGATACCCCCCTCATCGCCAATTCTAAGGCTATCAGACGTCTTGACTCACTTTAGTGATGCTAAGTCCGAAGAGATCCCACCAAGGTTGAAAATTGCAATTGACCAGTTGTTAATTGATAGAGTGCTGCCTTCACATCCTGAACTATGCAAAATACCCGGACTAGCCAACATCAATTTTGTACAATATTCTACAATAAAAACGACATTGAAAAGAATACACTATAACACTGCCCTCACGCGCAAACTCACATCCTTTGAGAGCCTATGTTCTAAACTAAATAAGCTCACAAAAATACTATCTACTATATATCATGAGCTCCTTCTCGCTGAACAATGCCTTAAACGTGCATACCTAGTAAAATGGGAAAAGGACCTAGGTTACACTTTCTCAGAAGAACAGGTACTTCACATCTACAGACATTCTCATGGTCCGACTAAATGTGTTAAAACCCAAGAGAACTCTTATAATTAGTGTCCAGATGGTATATCTCACAAGCACAATACCAGGCCTGGCGGGTGAATCATCACACGAAGTGTTGGAGGTGTGGCACTGGAGAAGGTGACTATTTCCATATATGGTGGTCCTGTCCAGTTATAAAACGCTTTTGGGCACTTACGGAAAGTGTCATTCAAGAGATAACTGGAGAGTCAGCTACCCTTGTGCCTGAAACCGCCCTCCTAAACTTTTCGGTATGGCCAAATAGCAAAAAATTATCCTCATTGGTTAATAACATTACAGCAGCAGCCAAACTTTTAATACCCATTCATTGGAAATCTGTGATTATCCCCACACGTAAACAATTGCTGTACAAGATAGACCAGCTATACTATACGGCCGAATTGGCGGCGCATGTAAATCTTTCTTTGGCGCTATTCCAGGAATCCTGGAAACCTTGGATTAGTTTCAGAACACATGTACATTCGGAATTGACGCAGGATGTTATCCATTGACAAATTGTGCACCCCCTCCCTCTCCCCCTCCCTCTCCCCATCCCACTCACTGTGAGTCCTACTTTTCTTCTTTACTTTCTTTCCTCCTTCTTGTCATGATACCAGTGCTGGGTGACCGGCACTGCTGGGGTTAATGTTCAGACCTCGGTGCAGACTCTCACCTGCACACCTGGGACCTATTATGGTGGCCTCTCATTGGTTCTGGGGAGGCTTCTTATAGCCTCAGGAAGCTCCCATCCCCCGTCAGTTATACTTTCGCCCTTGGCATTGTGTGGTGACCCCTGAGTGTGTTAGTGCTGTGTTCTGGTTGCTTGATTCCCTGTGTATGACTCGGTCTGTTCTCTGGATATTGCTTTGGATTCTGCTTGGTACCTTCTACGTCTGTTTGATTTTGATCTCTGCTTGGCTCTGACTATCCGTTCTGTCTCATCCCTGGTACTTTACTGAGATCTTGTGTATGACCTTTGGCTTTGTCTGACCTCCCGTCTGTTTATCCCTCCTGTACCTCGCTTGCCTGTATTGTGCATGACCCCCTGCTTTGCCCGACTTTGTTTTCTACCTTCTTTGAAAGAAGGACGTTAAGCCACGCCCCCTTGCAGTCACATGACCGTTCACATGACCATAGGTCCTGTGCCTACTTTCTAAGCTTCTACATTCAGGTCCCGTGCATCTTTATTTTCCAGCTGTTCTTGTCTCCAGGAATCCCTACGGTGCGGGTGAGTCCCTGCCTAGCGGAGGCTGTACACTGGCGCTGTCAGGACCCTGACATTTTAACTGACCATTACATTTTTGGGGTTTTTTTGTGCAGAGAGTTATGGATCCCATACAGTCTCTGGCTGACCAGATGAAAAGTCTGAGTCAGATGTTTCAGGGTTTACCCCTGGAGCAGCAAGCTCTGGCTCGTTCTCAGCAGCAGGTTTCTGAGACAGTGCGGGGGGCTTTAGCTGCTGGGTCGCTGGGGGCTGGGGCGAGTGATGTTGTTTTGGTGTCCCTAGAACCACCTGTTAAACTGCCTGACTTTTTTTCTGGAAACAAAGAGTTCAGGGTCTTCATGGAGGGGTGCAAACTTTTTTTTAGTTTGAGACCACGTTCCTCTGGGGACGAAAGTCAGAAGGTCGGGGTTGTTATGTCTCTATTAAGAGGGTCCCCACAAGCTTGGGCTTTCTCCCTTTCTCCCACTGCCCCTGAGAGAATGTCCGTGAATGCATTTTTTGAGGCCCTCGGGCACATTTATGATGAGCCTGACCGAGTGCGATTGGCAGAGGACATGGTGATGAGCGTCTGTCAGGGGAAACACTCAGCTGAGTGGTTTTGTACTGAATTCTGCCGCTGGGCCGCAGAGATCTCTTGGAACGATGACGCACTCCGAGGACTCTTTTGCAGAGGCTTGTCCGAGCGGCTGCAGGATGCCTTGGCGTTACATCCCCCACCTAACACTCTCGAGGATGCCATGACCCAGGCCGTCCGGACGGACCGCAGGCTGCGGGCCAGAGGGGTGATGCAGGTGGAAACTCCATTGTTCCCCAGTGGAAAAGAGACTGCCCCTGAGTTCATGGATGTAAGCACCCTCTCCCTGAAGGATATGGAAAGGAAACGCCGGAAGGACAAGCAGTTATGCTTTTACTGCGGTAAAACGGGACATTGGAAAAGGGAGTGTCCTGATTGCCCGTCTTCAACCCGGTTGGCGGGAAATGACTAGGTCTGGGTAGTCAACCGGGAGACTACTCAGACCCTCAGGTACCCTTTTCCTCATTTTCTAAAGTCTTACTGCATGTGGAACTGTTTGTGGACGGTAGTTCTTTTTCCTCTACAGCCTTCGTGGACTGCGGATCATCGATTAACCTCATTGACTCCCAATTGGTCACACACTGTAAGATAGGGACAGTTAGGCTCAAGGTTCCGATCAAGGTGATGGCCATTGACTCCTCTCCCCTCACTAAGGAGGGAATTCTCTTTATGTCTGACTTGTTTTCACTCAGAGTGGGCGCTACTCATGTGGAAAACCTAAGTTGTTTTGTTCTGGACAATCTACCTGCAGGGTTGGTGCTGGGCATGCCCTGGTTACAACGTCATAACCCAGTTATTAACTGGAAAACTGGGGAGATTGTTCAATGGAAGTTTAATGATTTTAAGTTATGTGATAAATCCGCACTGCTGGTTGAACCTGTTAAATCTGTGTCTGTATCATCTGTCGAGCTGGAAGGTATTCCGGAATGCCTGAAGGACTTCGAAGATGTATTCTCCGAAAGCGAGGCTGAGACGTTACCGCCACATAGACCCTTTGACTGCGCTATTGAGCTGGTCCCGGGGGCTAAATTACCTAAAGCCCATCTGTTTAATTTGTCTGGTCCTGAGCGCTTGGCTATGAAGAAGTACATTGCTGAAAGTCTGCGCAAAGGACACATACGTCCTTCAGTCTCACCTGTGGTGGCAGGTTTCTTTTTTGTAAAGAAAAAAGATGGCGGGTTACCTCTCTGTCTCGATTTTCGGGAGCTTAATCAGATTACGGTACAGAATACGTAACCCCTTCCGTTGATTCCCAATTTGTGTAACCAACTATCAGGGGCAAAGTGGTTTTCTAAACTGGATCTTCAGAGGGCATATAATTTTATAAGGGTCCGAGAGGGGGATGAATGGAAAACCGCGTTCCTCATGACCGAGGGACTGTTTGAAAATGTAGTCATGCCATTTGATCTTACCAACGCCCCCGCCATATTTCAGAATTTCATCAACGTGGTATTCTCAGATCTCATTGGTCGTTTTGTCATTATCTACTTAGATGATATTTTGATATACTCCTCCGACAAGCATTCTCATTTGGAACATGTACGAACTGTTTTCCAAAGACTGAGAGAAAATCATCTGTATGCCAAATTGGAGAAATGTGTATTCTGTGTGCAAGAATTGTCATTTTTGGGATTAATTGTATCCGGTGAGGGTTTTCGCATGGACCCCAAGAAGGTGCAGGCTATTGCGGATTGGGTGCAACCCCGAGATCTTAAGGGTCTTCAGCGCTTCTTGGGGTTCGCCAATTATTACCGCAAATTTATCCGGGGGTTTTCGCAAGTGGTCAAACCTCTCACGGATCTAACATGCAAAGGTGCGGATGTGAGAAATTGGTCCTCGCTCACAAAAGAGGCCTTTGCGACGCTGAAAAAATGCTTTATGTCTGCTCCTGTCTTGGTACAGCCAGATCCTTCCAAACCATTTGTGGTGGAGGTGGATGCCTCCGAGGTGGGGGTGGGGGCAGTGTTATCTCAAGGGTCTGCCACTCTTACCAACCTCAGGCCATGTGCTTTCTTTTCCAGGAAGTTCTCTGCTGCTGAAAGAAATTATGATGTAGGCAATAGAGAGCTTCTTGCAGTCAAGTTGGCATTTGAGGAATGGAGGCACTTTTTGGAAGGGGCCAGTCACCCGGTTACTGTGATCACTGATCACAAAAATTTGTCATACATTGAGTCTGCTAAAAGATTAACGCCCAGACAGGCCCATTGGTCACTTTTTTTTCTCGTTTCCAGTTTTCTATTACTTTCCGTCCAGGGTCAAAGAATGTCAAGGCTGACGCCTTATCTCGTAGTTTTCACCCTGTGTCTGCCCCTGAGCCACCGTCCTCCATCCTGCACCCTGGGGTGGTGTTAGCAGGGATCTCGTCTGAATTGGAACGGGAAATTGAGGGGGCCCAGTTGCTGGCTCCTGCGGCCAAGCCAGGGGGCAAGTTGTTTGTCCCAGAGCAACTTCGCCTTAAACTCTTGCAAGAGTTCCACGAATCCAAGTTGTGTGCTCACCCTGGTATATCAGCCACGCGACTGGTGGTGGCTAGGATCTTCTGATGGCCTACTCTTGGTTCTGATATAAAGAAATTCATTTCTGGTTGTGGGGTCTGCGCTCGTTCTAAAAGCTCCCATAGCCGGCCGGCGGGGAGCTGATGCCCTTGGAAGTTCCCGAAAGACCGTGGACCCATCTGTCCATGGATTTTATTACCAATCTTCCCTCTTCCAGGGGTAATACGGTGATATGGGTAGTGGTGGACAGATTTTCAAAGCAGGCTCATTTTGTACCCCTGTCCGCATTATCTTCTGCTGAGACCTTATCCAGATTGTTTGTGCAGCATGTGGTCCGCTTGCATGGGGTACCCCTGAATGTGGTGTCTGATCGTGGTGTGCAGTTTGTGGCTAAGTTTTGGCATGCTTTCTGCAAAAAATTAGGGATATCTCTGTCCTTTTCGTCTGCATACCATCCTGAGAGTAATGGTCAGACGGAACGCACTAATCAGTCTCTGGAACAGATCCTCAGATGTCTGACTTCTGCTAGACAGAATGACTGGTGTGATATACTGCCGTTGGCTGAATTTGCCTTCAATAGTCGGGTGAGTCAATCCACTGGTCTGTCCCCTTTCTTGATCAACCAAGGGTTCAGTCTTCATTTTGGTGCGTTTTCTCGTCTGGATTCGGGGTGCCCCGGGGCTGAGGACTCTGTTCAGCAGTTAAAAAATACATGGGCAGAAGTCCAGCGGTGTATATCTAGGTCTCAAGGCAGGTATAAGTTTTTCGCGGACAGGAAACGAACATCTGGTCCCATGTTTCAGGTTGGAGAGAAAGTTTGGCTCTCCACGCGAAACATTAAGTTAAAGATTCCGTCAGCCAAGTTGGGCCCCAAATTCATTGGCCCGTGCAAGATTGTGTAAAATATCAACCCAGTAGCGTAGAGGCTATGACTTCCACCCTCTTTCAAGATCCCTAACGTCTTCCATAGGTCTCTACTGAAACCGTTTGAAGCAGTCCAGGGAGAATCCGAATCCGCTGCTCCTCCGGTTTCGGTTGAGGGACATGTGGAATATGAGATTGGTCACATCGTAGATTCTAGGTTGGTACGGCGGTCAGTACAGTACCTAGTTCATTGGAAGGGGTATGGGCCAGAGGACAGGTCCTGGGTGCCGGCCCGGTTGATGCATGTGGATTGCCTGGTTCGGGCTTTCCATGCTAGGTACCCGGGCAAGCCTGGGGGACCAGAGGCCCCCCGTTGAGAGGGGGGTACTGTCATGATACCAGTGCTGGGTGACCTGCACTGCTGGGGTCTATGTTCAGGCATCAGTGTAGTTTCTCACCTGCACACCTGGTACCTATTAATGGTTGCCTCTCATTGGTTCTGGGGAGGCTTCTTATTGCCTCAGGAAGCTCCCATTCCCCGTCAGTTATACTTTCGCCCTTGGCATTGTGTGGTGATCCCTGAGTGTGTTTTTGCTGTGTTCTGGTTGCTTGATTCTCTGTGTATGACTCGGTCTGTTCTCTGGATATTGCTTTGGATTCTGCTTGGTACCTTCTATGTCTGTTTGATTTTGATCTCTGCTTGGCTCTGACTATCCGTTCTGTCTCATCCCTGGTACTTTACTGAAATCTTGTGTATGACCTTTGGCTTTGTCTGACCACCCGTCTGTTTATCCCTCCTGTACCTTGCTTGCCTGTATTGTGCATGACCCCCGCTTTGCCCAACTTTGAGTTTTCTACCTTCTTTGAAAGCAGGATGCTAAGCCACGCCCCCTTGCAGTCACATGACTGTTCACATGACCATAGGTCCTGTGCCTACTTTCTAAACTTCTACATTCAGGTCCCGTGCATCTTTATTTTCCGGCTGTTCTTGTCCCCAGGAGTCCCTACGGTGCAGGTGAGTCCCTGCCTAGCGGAGGCTGTACGCCGGCGCTGTCAGGACCTTGACACTTCTCTTACTAACTATAATCTCCTTATGCTGTTGTCCCAAAAAGGCTAATCAGAGAAATCGTGTGTTAGAGAGAACCGGGGACACTAGTTTTGTTACTTAACACTAAACTGAATTGCGTGTTCCTTTTCAGATATCAAAATGTATTTCTTTAGCAAGAATGCATAACGCAAGCCAGGAATGTTTATTCTGTATCGGATTCGTCTTGAATAGATCGTTAGGTATATGCCGAGCACTGAATTCTTTAAATATAATATTGTTTCATTATATTTACTGTTATGCTTTAACACTTAATAAAAAGAACATTGAAAAGAATATACTGATCTATGTATAGACCGCTAAGTGAGAAGGATGAACAGCGCAGCATGTAGTGGCTGTGACCATTTAAAAAGCCACTATGAGCGACACTTCCGGTATGCACAAGTGGGAAGTGACTCATAAACCTATGTCAAAGCGAGGCTTGGATGGTATGCATGTGCAGTAGCGTGGGGAGGCAAGGGACGGGCTCATGCAATAAGTGATAGCAGTGTGTGGAAAAGGGGGAGCGTGGTCTTGAGCGAAGAATAATTTAATGTTGATTGCAAAGTAGTGCTGAGATGGGAGCATGAAAAGGGGCTAAGAGAAAAACAAGAGGGAGGATAAAACCTGGATGGGATCATGTAAAGGAGTTGCCAAGGAAATGATCCCAAGATGAGGAAAAAAGGACAAAATGCAAAAATGCAAAAACATGCAACAAAAAGAAAAAGAAAAAAATAACAAATACTAAATGCAAAAACTTTGTTTGAAAAAAGGTGGGCGAGCAGAGACGAGTAAATGATAATAGAAAAAAATTACTAAGAAAAAATAATAAAAAGAAAAATATGTGTTATTTTGATATACTGTACATATCTGTTTATCTAGCTTTTTTTTCCTATCCAGATTAGTACAGAAATGCAAGAGGTAAAATGAAGAGGTAAATGATCCCATCATTTTCTATGGGATCGTACCTATTCATCTGACATTTTAGGTATTGTGCTAGATTGGTTTTAGAGCTAGATATGGATTCTATGGACCTGATCTGGGGCACACTTTTACACAATCTTTTACACAAAACTCTCCAGATGCAACTGATAAATGGAGACCAACAGTGGTGTTCATAGAAATCACTTGACCCCATAACACAAGTCCTGATTGCTCCCACTTCCCTCCAAAGTTATCGCAAAACATTTGGCGGAATAAAGCGGTCATACGTAACAGCTGTTAAAATCAGACAGAGGGACACGTAGTGTGGCAGGTACACAGTAATTAATACTGAAGGTGTTCTTGCCCACTACTACACCCCTTTCATGACCCTTATAGAGTATGATTCCTTCAACAAGGCACCATTACTGCTGAATACCCCCACAGTGAATTTCCCTCACAATTTCACCCCACAGTCCCTCCAATATGATCAGTATCATGACACTGTCTACAGTGCCTTCAGCAAAGTATGATGCCCTGAAAGTGTCCCCCACAGAGTATGATGGCCCCCACAGTCCCTATACACAATATGATGGCCCCGAGCTTCCCTATGGCCCAGGAGTTTCTTGTAAACAGTATGATGATCCCCACAGCCCCACAGAGAATTTGAAGGCCTCCACAGGCAGTATGAGGGCCCTCATAGTCCCACACACAATGTAATGTATCCCACAGTCATTATGAAGGCTGTGACAGCCCTACACACACAGTATGGAGATTCCGTCATGTACTGTGAGGGCCCCCTAAGCCCACCACATAGTAATAAAGCTCTGACACACAACATGATGTCCCTTTCAGCAGCAACAGGTAGTATGAGGGCACTCACACACAATATAGCTGCCACAGCACTCCACACAATAAGAGGGTCCCTCACAAGGCATCATGTCCCCCTTCAAGTACTTACAATAAAAAAATACAAAATGCTGAACTTCCACCATTACCTAGTTGTCTGCTCTGGTCAGTGCATAGTGTAGATAAAGGTTCTGACTGAACAGCAAGCTTGATCTAATTATGACATCACCCCTGCTGTGCTGAGTCATTCTCAGATGAATGGTGTAGTGGGGAGCTATGGATGCAGAAACAGTTTAAATTATGTCAGGTGGGGAGAGTTGGGTGGGCATTGACACTTGGCACCAGGCTTCCCCCACAGATCACAGGCCATAGTTCACCCCTGGAAATCAACCCTGTATATTGAGGTTTTAAAACCTTCTATAGGTTTTAAAGCCTTGATTTCTATAAACTTATTTGGTAATTATTAGTGATAAGTGAGCATGCTTAGCACTGTTCGTTACTCAGTCGAGCTTAAGGGTGCTCAGGCACACCCGTTACTTGGCTGAGTATTGGGGGTGCTCGAGTGCAATGCTCGAGTCTCTGTCAAGCATGTTTTGCCGCTGTTAGACAGCCAATCAACATGTGGGGATTGCCTGACATACACAGTAAAGCAGACGACATGTTGGCTACTGGCATTACTGTGATTGGCCAGCCAGATCGCATCATTGGGCCCACTGACCTCTGAAATCAATGAATATTCACTGCTTTCCCCGCCCATCTCCTGGTGCTGATAGATGGATGAGGGAAGCAATGAATATTCATTAAACATTTACATCTGCTTATAAACACACAAAAGTCCTTTATTTAAAAAAACATTCCCCGACAATTTCTTTTTTTGCACTAAAATAATTTATTAGCCTTTGCATATATAAACTTTGTTAACTGACTGTCATGCTTTGATGTACGCTATATGTGCGGTATAGTTGGGTCGTGGGGTACTCGGTACCGGGCCTGATGAGCTTCAATGGGAGATGTCACGGCAGCTGGGACCCGGCCCGTGGCCCTGGGCGCCCATTGTAAAAGGGGGAAATGTTCAGTGTGCTTATGATGATTAAATGAGTCGTGACGCCACCTGTGGTGTTCGGCAATGAAGTTGTTAAGCCGACGCTGCAGATAGATCCTCTGGGACAGATGGTGTGGTGCAGCAATGATGTTATAGCCCTCCACAGGCAGGGCTGTAGTCCCAGGGCAGAGTAGGTGAAGTGACACGTAGATGGTGTAGTGTCAGGCGCAGGGAATGTAGCAGTGGTGGGCAGGTTGATGCAGGAATAAGTGGAGGACACCAGGGCATGTAGTTCCAAAGCTGTAATCACAGTCTGTTGTGGCACAAGAGCCCGCATCCATGCTGTGTCCTCCTGGTCAGGAGCTCAGCCAACTTCCAAGCAAGATGAAGTACTCCTTTCCAACACTTCGCCAACTTATGTGCCTTTTCTGAACGTCTCCCTCTAAGCGCCTTTAGTGAAGTACTCACAGTACTGAGTTACACTGGAGTTCCTCCTGTCAGATGTTTCTATGAACTCTACTTGTATGGCAGACAGCTGTAGTCTACTTCGGGGGCTTCTTACTACCTAGTCCCGGCTCACTCATGTTGCTGTTGTGCCCCCAAGTCTTGTGTGGGAATAAAGTGGTGACAACTTCTATTCCTCCAGTGTCTGCTACAGGACCATTAGTATCCATACAACCTCGGGGACCGGACCATGGCCTTGCGCTTAGAACTTGGGAAGGGTTCTCTAACCCTAATCCTTAGTTCTCTTCTTCTTCTCACGTTCCGTACTATTTCTTTCCTTCTTATGGAGAGTCAGGCTTTCTATCAATGTTCCTTTCCTGTGCCAGCGGACCCAGGTCACTGAGGTCGGCTGCAGCACTCCCTTCCTCCATCCCATTCCGGGGATCTCCTTTCACAGACTGACCTCGTCAGACTCCTGTGACTAAGGCTGGAGTCACACATAGTGACTCACCCGCTATCCTGACAATGATATCAATGTGTCAGGATCGCTGGTAAATCGCTATGTGATCGCTGATGAGCTGTCAAACAGACAGCTTCACCAGCGATCAGCACAGCGACGCCCAGTGCCCGGCGTCACGGTGCACGATAGTAACCAGCGTGCTGATGCAGGAAGCTGGTAACTAACGTATACATCGGGTATCCAAGGGACGTGCGTCCCTAGATACTTGATGTGTACGTTAGTTACCAGCTCCCTGCATCAGCGCGCTGGTAACTAACGTACACATCGGGTATCTAAGGGACGCACGTCCCTTGGATACCCGATGTGTACATTAGTTACCAGCAGATCGCTGGTCTCCCGCCTGTCACACGCAGCGATGCGTGGGGGCCAGCGGGAGACCAGTGACCAAAAAAAAGTCCTGGCCTTTCCTACTGCGATCAGCGATACCGGTAGGGGGGGCGGTCGCTGATCACTGTCACACACAGCGATCTCGCTGGTGAGATCGCTTTTGTGTCACAAAAATTGTGACTCAGCAGCGATCTCGCTAGCGAGATCGCTATGTGTGACGGGGCCATAACTGACTAAATCCTATCCTCTTCCCGCTCTTTTAGTGCAAACTAAACGCCACCCGCCTCCCAGCACGCTTCGTGTTCCAAGCAGGGAGCCACCAAAGGGTGCTTTGCTACACTACTATGTTGTGTGGTATGCAGGTGTTGGAGTGTGGTCAGGTGTCTCCACCTTACCTGAATGGTGGGGCACCACACCTCAGGAGGAGGTGCAGTACCTCTGTGGTGACTGAACCCTCAAGGGTGCCACATGTACATCACTTTTTTCCTCTAAACTATGAACTAGGAGTTGACCCTGCCTTATTTTGCACATTCCCTTTTTGGAAGCTTATTCCCATCCTGCTTGTTGTCTTGTATTGTCATATTTTTTGTTAATAAATAATGATTGTAATACGTATTGCTGGAATCATTTTGTGTCCTTAGGCGGATCATTACTGCTATTTTGGATTGTGTGATTTCTATTATTTGGATTGTCCTGCACTCTTATTTTGTATACTGGACATCTGTGTTGGGTTGTCATTTAATTATTGTAATAAAATTAATCACATCCTTTAAAGCCGTATCTGAGCCCTTTAAGTATTTGGCAAAACACCGGAGTTCACGCCAACAGGTCTCGTGGCAGCTGTGAAGTCCAGAAACCTTAAGGGACCCTTTAAGGTTGCTGGAGTTCCCAATTGTTGGGATACCTGGAGGCTGTGAACTAAGGTTTCCAGAGTTCGCAGGATCCCAGTGTTCCAGCAGCTGGGAACTCCAGTAACCTTAAAGTCTCTCTTAGGGTTTCTGGTCCTCACAGCTGCCACGAGACCTGTAAACTCTTAAGGTTAAGGCAGAGCGCAGTTCAACAGTCCACGTGACCCAATGGAATCGCTGTAGTACGTCGGACTGCTCAGTTGTGATCTGGGTGACACAGCAAATGTGATGTGCAAGTTCTGGTGCAGCTGTGGGCTGGTATTTTTAGGCTGGGAAGGGGCTAATAACCATGGACATTACCAGCCTGATAATATCAGCCTACAACTGCCTGCTTTGCCTTAGCTGGGTATTATAAATAGGGAGGACTCCACATAATTTGTTATTATTTATTTTTCTATTGCTAAAAATGACAGGAATATATGATGAGCGATGGCGTTTTTTCAATTTTGCCTTGCAAGCTGTTATACAGGAAAGAATGTTTCCTAACTTTTTTACTGTAAAATCCATTTTATCTTCGGGCTTTGTACGTTTTATTGTCAGCTCGTAAAAGTGGTGTAATACTCTGACAACATATTCTGGGGCTTCTGTTCACACGGGATGCATTCTAGTTGGCACTGGGCAGTCCCCCTATATGGTGTTACTAAGAGGTTGTGAACCAGAAGCCCTGCATTCCCTGTGTGAACACTGCCACATGCGGATTATTTCTTCTGCACTGGTGTACCACACGGCCAATCCCTGATTGTAGGCTGGCTGTTTCATTTGGTATTTATGCACCTGTGCAGCTGCCATTTTACTTGGGTCCGCTGCACCTTGTATTAGTGCAGATGCATTTAGGCCTGTCTGGTTTGTATCTGAATTTTTTGGAGGATTTTTTCCTCTTTTTGAGGTTTTCATGTTTGAGTAGGACTGGCAAGTGTAAGGAACTTTGACGCAGTTTGCCAGCTTCCGTATTAAGGCCTTAATATCAACCAATACCTTATAAATATTGATATTTTTTTGTGCACTTTTTATATTTCTTTCAGGGTGCAGTTGGGCCCAAATGGTTCTGCAAACTTGTGGCCTCTGTTCACACGGGATGCATTCTAGTTGGCACTGGGCAGCCCCCCTACAGTTGTGGCCAAAAGTATTGACACCCCCTGCAATTCTGTCAGATAATACTCAGTTTCTTCCTGAAAATGATTGCAAACACAAATTCTTTGGTATTATCATCTTCATTTAATTTGTCTTAAATGAAAAAACACAAAAAGAATTGTCCTAAAGCCAAATTGGATTTAATTCCACACCAAACATAAAAAAGAGGGTGGACAAAAGTATTGGCACTGTTCGAAAAATTATGTGATGCTTCTCTAATTTGTGTAATTAACAGCACCTGTAACTTACCTGTGGCACCTAACAGTTGTTGGCAATAACTAAATCACACTTGCAGCCAGTTGACATGGATTAAAGTTGACTCAACCTCTGTCCTGTGTCCTTGTGTGTACCACATTGAGCATGGAGAAAAGAAAGAAGACCATAGAACTGTCTGAGGACTTGAGAAACCAAATTGTGAGGAAGCATGAGCAATCTCAAGGCTACAAGTCCATCTACAAAGACCTGAATGTTCCTGTGTCTACCGTGCGCAGTGTCATCAAGAAGTTTAAAGCCCATGGCACTGTGGCTAACCTCCCTAGATGTGGACGTAAATGAAAAATTGAAAAGAGATTTCAACGCAAGATTGTGCGGATGTTGGATAAAGAACCTCGACTAACATCAAAACAAGTTCAAGCTGCCCTGCAGTCCGAGGGTACAACAGTGTCAACCCGTACTATCCGTCGGCGTTTGAATGAAAAGGAACTGTATGGTAGGAGACCCAGGAAGACTCCACTTCTTACCCTGAGACATAAAAAAGCCAGGCTGGAGTTTGACAAAACTTACCTGAAAAAGCCTAAAACGTTTTGGAAGAATGTTCTCTGGTCAGATGAGACAAAAGTAGAGCTTTTTGGGCAAAGGCATCAACATAGAGTTTACAGGAGAAAAAAAGAGGCATTCAAAGAAAAGAACACTGTCCCTACAGTCAAACATGGCGGAGGTTCCCTGATGTTTTGGGGTTGCTTTGCTGCCTCTGGCACTGGACTGCTTGACCGTGTGCATGGCATTATGAAGTCTGAAGACTACCAACAAATTTTGGAGCATAATGTAGGGCCCAGTGTGAGAAAGCTGGGTCTCCCTCAGAGGTCATGGGTCTTCCAGCAGGACAATGACCCAAAACACACTTCAAAAAGCACTAGAAAATGGTTTGAGAGAAAGCACTGGAGACTTCTAAGGTGGCCAGCAATGAGTCCAGACCTGAATCCCATAGAACACCTGTGGAGAGATCTAAAAATGGCAGTTTGGAGAAGGCACCCTTCAAATATCAGGGACCTGGAGCAGTTTGCCAAAGAGGAATGGTCTAAAATTCCAGCAGAGCATTGTAAGAAACTCATTGATGGTTACCGGAAGCGGTTGGGCGCAGTTATTTTGACTAAAGGTTGTGCAACCAAGTATTAGGCTGAGGGTGCCAATACTTTTGTCTGGCCCATTTTTGGAGTTTTGTGTGAAATGATCAATGTTTTGCTTTTTGCTTCATTCTCTTTTGTGCTTTTTCATTTAAGACAAATTAAACGAAGATAATAATACCAAAGAATTTGTGTTTGCAATCATTTTCAGGAAGAAGCTGAGTATTATCTGACAGAATTGCAGGGGTGTCAATACTTTTGGCCACAACTGTATATGGTGTTACTAAGAGGTTGTGAACCAGAAGCCCTGCATTCACTGTGTGAACACTGCCACGTGCGGATTATTTCTTCTGCACTGGTGTACCACGCGGCCAATCCCTGATTGTAGGCTGGCTGTTTCATTTGGTATTTATGCACCTGTGCAGCTGCCATTTTACTTGGGTCCGCTGCACCTTGTATTAGTGCAGATGCATTTAGGCCTGTTTGGATTATATCTGAATTTTTTGGAGGATTTTTTCCTCGTTTTGAGGTTTTCATGTTTGAGTAGGACTGGCAAGTGTAAGGAACTTTGACACAGTTTGCCAGCTTCTGTATTAAGGCCTTAATATCAACCAATACCTTACAAATATTGATATGTTTTTTGTGCACTTTTTATATTTCTTTCAGGGTGCAGTTGGGCCCAAATGGTTCTGCAAACTTGTGGCCTCTGTCCGCACGGGATGCATTCTAGTTGACACTGGGCAGCCCCCCTATATGGTGTTACTAAGAGGTTGTGAACCAGAAGCCCTGCATTCCCCGTGTGAACACTGCCACATGCGGATTATTTCTTCTGCGCTGGTGTACCACATGGCCAATCCCTGATTGTAGGCTGGCTGTTTCATTTGGTATTTATGCACCTGTGCAGCTGCCATTTTACTTGGGTCCGCTGCACCTTGTATTAGTGCAGATGCATTTATAGAATCAAAGAATCGTAGAGTTGGAAGGGACCTCCTGGGCCATCTGGTCTAACCCCCTGCTCAAAGCAAGATTCGCTAAATCATCCCAGTCAGATGTCTGTCCAGCCTCTGTTTGAAGACTTCTATTGAAGGAGAACTCACCACTTCTCGTGGCAGCTTGTTCCACTCATTGATCACTCTAACTGTCAAAAAGTTTTTTCTAATATCTAATCTGTGTCTCCTCCCATTCAATTTCATCCCATTGCTTCTAGTCTTTCCTTGTGCAAATGAGAATAAAGATGATCCTTCTACAATGTGACAGCCCTTTAGATATTTGTAGACAGCTATTAAGTCTCCTCTCAGTCTTCTCTTTTGCAAACTAAACATTCCCAAATCCTGCAACCTTTCCTCATAAGACAGGGTTTGCAGACCGGTCACCATTCTGGTCGCTCTTTTCTGAACTTGCTCCAGTTTGTTGATGTCTTTTTTAAAATGTGGTGCCCAAAACTGCACAATATTTCAGATGAGGTCTGACCAAAGAGGAGTAGAGGGAAATAATGACTTCACGTGATCTAGACTGTATGCTTCTGTTAATACATCCTAGAATTGCATTTGCCTTTTTTGCTGCTGCATCACACTGTTGACTCATATTCAGTCTGTGATCTATTAGTATACCCAAGTTTTTTTCACATGTGCTGTTGCTTAGCCCTATTCCTCCCATTCTGTATATGCTGTTTTCATTTTTATTGCCCAGATGTAGTACTTTGCATTTTTCCCTGTTAAAAACCATTCTGTTAGTTGCTGCCCACTTCTCCAGTTTATATCTTTTTGAATCCTCTCTCTCTCTTCTCTAGTATTAGCTATCCCTCCTAGCTTTGTGTCATCAGCAAATTTAATCAGTTTACCCTCAATTTCTTCATCTAAATCGTTGATAAAGATGTTGAACAATACAGGGCCCAGGACAGAGCCCTGTGGTACCCCACTTGAGACATTCTTCCAACTGGATGTGCAGCCATTTACGACCACTCTTTGGGTCCGATCACTAAGCCAGTTATGAATCCACCTAACAGTTGCCTTGTCCATTCCATACTTAGTCATTTTTTCAATAAGGATTGTATGAGATACTTTGTCAAATGCTTTGCTGAAATCAAGATATACTATATCTACAGCATTTCCTTGATCCACCCAATCAGTGATTCCATCATAGAAGGAAATTAAGTTAGTCTGACATGACTTATTAGTTACAAACCCATGCTGACTCTGTTTAATCACTTCATTCTTATCCAGGTACTGACATACATGTTGTTTAATAATTTGTTCAAAGATCTTTCCTGGTATAGAAGTCAGACTCACCGGCCTATAGTTGCCTGGGTCCACCTTCTTCCCCTTTTTGAAGATAGAAACAACATTTGCTCTTCTCCAGTCTTCTGGCACTTCTCCTGTTCTCCAAGAATTTTCAAAGATTATGGAGAGGGGTTCAAAAATTTCTTCTACTATCTCCTTCAGTACTCTGGGGTGTAATTCATCTGGACCTGGAGACTTGAATTCATTTAGGTTAGCTAAGTGCTTCCTCACTATCTTTCTGTTTATAGATATCCTGGATTCTTCTATTCCCTTAATAGGACAGTAAAGAACAGTTGATGTCACATTTCCTTTCTGAGAGAAAACAGATGCAAAATAGGAATTTAAAAGTTCGGCCTTCTCAACATCCTGTCTTACCATTTCATCATTTTCATCCTGTAAAAATCCTATAGCATCTTTGACTTTTCTTTTACTTTTGACATATCCACAAAATCCTTTATTATTGCTTTTGACATCTCTTGCAAGCCTCAATTCATTGTCAGCTTTAGCTAATCTGATTTGTGCCCTGCAGATTCTGCAGACAGCATTATATTCTTCTTTAGATATGCCTCCCTCTTTCCATTTTATAAACATTTTTTTCTTCCTTTTTAGCATATGCTTAAGTTCTGTGTTCATCCATCCTGGTTTCCTTAAATGCTTCCTATTCTTCCCTCTTTTCGGAATTGTTAACAATTGTGCTTTGAGAATTTCATTTTCAAGATTTCCCATCCTTCCTGGACATTTTTGTCCTTAAGGATATCCAGCCATTGGATCCCTCCAATTCTCTTTCTGAATCCCTTAAAATCTGCCTTTCTGAAATCTAACCTTGACTTCTGAGTCTTCACGGGTCTTCCTCCTCTAGTTATCCAAAATTCTAAAATAGCATGGTCGCTACCTCCTAGGGTCCCATCCACTTTTACCTCCTCAACCATTTCCTCCCTGTTTATAAGGATTAGATCCAAGGTAGCAGTTCCCCTTGTTTTCTCCCCTACCTTTTGGAAGATAAAGTTGTCAGCAAGAGAGGATAAGAATTTCCTTGACCTGTTAGTTTTGCCTGAGAGAGATTCCCAACAAATGTCTGGATAGTTGAAATCTCCCATGACAACTATGTCATATTTTTTGGAGAACTTGGCCATTTGATGCATAAAGAGTTCATCCATACCCTCAGCTTGCACAGGCGGCCTGTAGTAAATGCCTACAATGGTGTCCTTTCCATTGTTCTGTCCTTGTATTCTTACCCAAACAGTTTCCACAGAACTCCCAGTCTCTGAAGCTTCAATCTCTGTGCAGATATACGCGTTTCTAACATACAATGCGACACCCCCTCCTCGTTTATCAAGTCTGTTTCTTGCAAATAAGTTGTATCTGTCATGATCTGAAGTGATCTGACAGTTTTAAATTGCACTGGGTGAACTTTTTTTACTTTGGAAAGTTCCAAGGTGTCTTGACTGTCCCCGGTGGTGGTGAGTGGTATTGCACTTTAGGGTTTTTTGCACTTAATTATGGATCAGGTGTGACACCCTATAAAGGTGTGCTCAGGGTGTTCACTCACGGCCTGTGATATTGTGAGTTTGTGTTCACTTTGAGTGGGAGAGCCTGGATGAAGGATGGAGCTGGTGAGGAGTCCTGCGCAGCTTAGCCAGGGGGGACGTGTTTCAGCTATGGTGTCTGGACGAAGGGCTGGCATGGCGTGGTGGAGTCGCAGTGATGGAGTCAGCGGGAAGTGTCTGCATGGTCTGGTGGAGTGGCTACTATGGAGAGTGGCACTCACCATGTGGGACTTGGCCGCTGAGCTGGACTCAAGCATGCTTGACTTCGTGGCAGAAGCTGAACACTTCCTTGGGACTCTGGTACTAAGCAGCTGCAACTGGTGTTGGACTCTGCTCCAAGGTTGCACTAAGGTGAAGGATCCTGTTATGGTGATGGATCCGGGTGGAGAAGATGCACTCAGGTGGAGGGCTCTGTTGCTAGGAGCGCACGCAACAGAGCAAAGCTAAGTGGTGTTTCCCCTGTATTGTCTCTTTCCTCATGTGTGTTATTAGTGCAGTGGTGGGATTAGTCTCCGCACCGACCCATTCCCTAGTGAGGGTTTAGGGTCAGGGTGAGCAAGGGCGTTAAGGTACGAGTGCGGCGACAGGTGCGGAGCCTGTTTAGGGAATGTAAGGAGTGCAGGGACACTGGCTCAGGGGAGCTTAGGAGGTCTCCATGTCCCCATTCCCTATCGCAGGGCCCACCATTGTTAAAGTTTCCCAGGTTCCCCCATTATCATTTGATTATTGTATGTATAACGTGTAATACCCAAATTCGCCAGGTGGAGGCGGCGTATCCACCTGCACGTTTTATTATTTAAATGCGCCCTACTGGAGGCGGTGTATCCAGGGTCACGTGTGTTATGGGTCCGCCTTGCGGTATCATCTGCGTCCCGACACACGTGACCATGACAGTATCCTTCGAGTCTTGGTTTGTATCTGAATTTTTTGGAAGATTTTTTCCTCTTTTTGAGGTTTTCAACATATTCTGGGAGTCAGAGATGCGTCCAGGGATCTTTCCAAAGCTGCTCCCATTCCATTTCAGTGGTGTTTCCATCCATTTCAGAGATCATCGGGTCTGCCGGAAAAATGCTCAAGTTTCCCATTGACTTCCATTATGATCGTTACTCGAAATGAGCACCCAAGCATTACAATGTGCTAAATTTGAGTAATAATCACCAGAACATTTTAGTGCTCACCCATCATTACTAATAATACTTTTCAGCCATTCTACAAATTTTACATGTCAAATCGTCGGGTCTGCCGGAAAAATGCTCAAATTTGGTGGTCGGTGCACATATAGCAAGTCAGCAATTCTGCTACATACAGGTGATCTGATCATCGCCTGTATGTAGCAGAGCCGATCGGGTTATGGCAGCTTCTATTCTCCCATGGACACTATTGAAGCATGCCAAAAGTAAAAAAAAGTGTTTTTAAAAATATAAAAAAAATAAATAAATAAAAGTTCAAATCACCCCCCTTTAACCCCATTCAAAATAAAACAATAAAAAATCAAACATAGATAGACATATTTGGCATCGCTGCGTTCAGAATCGCCCGATCTATCAATATAAAAAAAGAATTAATCCGTTTGCTAAATGGCGTAACGAGAAAAAAGTCAAAACGCTAGAATTACGTTTTTTAGGTTGCCACGACATTGCATTAAAATGCAATAACTGGCGATTGTAAAAACCTCAGGTCAGTGCACAAAAAATAAGCCCTCACCTAACCCAAGATCATGAAAAATGGAGATGCTTCGGGTATTGGAAAATGGTGCAATTTTTCTTTTAACAAAGTTTGGAATTTTTTTTACCACATAGATAAAAAAGAACCTGGACATGTTTGGTGTCTATGAACTCATAATCACCTGGATAATTATAATGGCAGGTCAGTTTTAGCATTTAGTGAACATAGTAAAAAAGCAAAACAAAAAACAAGTGTGGGACTGCACTTTTTTTGCAGCTTCATCGTACTTGGATTTTTTTTCACGTTTTCCAGTACAGAACATGGTAAAACCAATTGTGTCTTTCAAAAGTACATCTCATCCCACAAAAATAAGCCCTCACATGGCCATATTGACGGAAAAATAAAAAAGTTATGGTTCTGCGAAAAAGGGGAGTGAAAAACGAAAACGCAAAAACAAAAATACCTCCTGTCATAAAGGGCTTAATGCAGTGTTTCTGTACAGTGTAATCTATATGCCTTCATCCATAATGAAGCTATGTGATTCATGGTCTCCAACAAGCATGTGCCAACAAGTGTATTGTATCTGAAGATATTAGCTACGAGATTCGTGTTTAATTCATGACATGCAGAAGTATTGCTGTACCCACACTGAATGACAGCTCTCTGTACTTCCCTTTGGAGAGATGTAATTGTAGTTTATGTTAGGTGAGCCTGTTTTTAAACCCTATCTGCTTCTCCCATACATGTACACATCACCATGGTAAGAGTTTCTTTGTTGCATCCTGATGTACATGTGCTTGATCCATCACTGGAAGACAATGTGGTTGCACTTTTTATTATGCCATTTGTAGAAAATACTCAAAAAGCTGAGCTACTGAAAATAATTTCACGGACTGAATGATCTTATGGACCTGAATGACCCTATGGACAGCCATCTGAAGGCATGATATTTAGAGTTAAACAATAATAATTTAACTCCAAAAGAAGGTAGACAATTTGGGCCTTAAGAACAAGAAGATCAATTTGTATCCCAATTTTATCAATAGGAATTCCAAGTCCTAACTTTTTTGCTGAGAATCTGTTACCAGGTTTATGCCAACTAATCTAAGAGTAGCAGGTTGTAGAGGCAGAGACCCTGATTGCAGCAATGTGTCACTTACTGTGCTGCTTGCTGTAGTTTTTATAAAATCACAGGTTTATCAGTAGGAGGTTATTACTAGAGGATTAGTAAACCTGCTGCCATGTAGTGCTCCATATTCATGAGCTCAACGTTCAGAAAACTTTTATATCTGCAGCAGATAAAGTAGAAATGTTATCAAAAATGCAGCAAACAGCCCAGTAAGTCATACTGTAACGTGATGTGGGGCAGTAGCCATGGGCAAGGCATTCATCTTCATTGCTCCGACACGTTACATGAAAGTGTGGGTCCTAGCTGGGTGTGTTAACTTGTGCTGTGAGTGCCTTACACCCTTGCAGGCCACATATAGCTGGTGTTCTGGGCTTGCCAGGGTGAAATTTTTCACAGTTCAGTGAGGGACACCACCATTGCAAAATAAAAAACTCTTTACTGAATGGTAACTTGATAATGGTTATGTACAAGTAATAGCGGGTATGTAGGGGGTATACTATATTACGGTTATACCTTTGCCTTTCTCTTTCGTCCCGGTGCCGTATATTATCAGTGGCTGCATATTTGTTAATACATAATGGTACGGCTACACGATTAAGTGTATTACCATTTATATACAATGGTGCTGCTACACTGTTATGTCTATTACCATGGCTTGCTAAATGTATATATGTATAATGTTATACCATTGTAATGCTGCTATGTATAGTGTATAGGGTAAGTGCAGTTATTGGATTGGCCTCTAGATGGGGGCATTATAGTGTACAGAGCTTTCAGCTAGTGTATAGTGTAGGAAAGGGTTAACTATAGGCGGGGCTGCTGTGTGGTAAGCTAGGAACCTTCCATTAGGTAGTCAGAAGGGCCCGGGCGCCCGAATAGTCCACATAGGCTCTAGGCCCAGGATACCACAGCAGTCACGCAATGTTTAGAAGAAGGAAATCTCAGCCATTTGAAGTCTATAGGACAGAAGTATAGTATCAAGCAGCAGGATTGCAGCAGTTCATAGCTGGAGAAGGGAAGCGGTCCAGAAAAGTACAGTGCACAGATTGTTCAACATGTGCCAGATTATTGCATGGGCCGATGCTCTCAGGACAGGGGCGAAATGGACCAGAGAATCCCCAGGCATAGTCAGTCTGAACAGGGAGAATGCTGCAATACCGCCTAAGGCGCTATTACCCCGTAATGTACTAGAAGACGTGGAACTAAGTGTAGGGAAAGAACAGAATGAGAACTACATGGAACTGTCTGTTGAAGTTGTAACTGACAAGAATCTGCTGCCAAGTTGTTTAAGTAAAGTTTCACATGTTGCATTTGAACCGGACTGTGTCTCAATTCTTGCAAAACCAATTACAGAAAGGCTTCAGCACCACAGTGGTGTCCCTGATGGCGCAGTGAGAGAAGACACAGGTATGCTGGTGAAAGAATGCTGTTTTCATGTAAGAGGAGGCCAGGGCACAGATACACCAGAGTACTCGGCCATGACTACGGCCCTGGCAGCCTCTTACACTTGGTGTAGTTGGCAGAATGTGACTACCTCGCAATGCGGAGAAACCGCAAAGAAAGAAAATGTGGATGATGTGAAAGTAATTGCTGTGTTCAGAAAACTAAACTTAAAAATGAAGATTTTGTGGATGCTTTTGAAATGCCAGATGTGACTAACAAACTGAACTTGACTTATACCGTGAAAGAGACTGACATTGTATTGGCCAAGATGGTGGCCATGAAGATGGCGGGAAATGGCGTCGAAGTAGAAGAAGACATGGGCCTTTCCCTTTGTGGGCGTTTCAGTACATTATTGGTGCCAAAATCCACCTGTCGATATTCCCCGGTCCGCCCCTGGTGGGTGCGGATGAAGAAAAGAAGACCTCACCCTCCCCTACAGAATCCCAGCTGTTTTCATGTGAGAGGAGGCCAGGGCACAGTTGCACCGGAGTGCTCGGCAATGACTACGGCCCTGGCAGGCTCTTACAGGTACAAAGTCTTATGGATGTTTCTTTGACAGTTTGAAGCATTTTTTCACAGTTTCGTTCTTCAGTGGTATACTTTAGGACTTTCAGGGAACACTGTTTCTCCATACTTTACCATAACTCAGCTTTAATGCTGCAGTTCTGATTAACAAGTCTCCTTTGCTTGCTCAGCGATTCTGCAACCTATTTCTTCCACTACTAGCTCCCTGGATCTTCCGCTCATGATCCTTCACCAGTTCCAGTCTCTCTGTTCTGTTAAGGTCCGTTGAGTTCTGCATTACAAGATTAAGGTCTTGTGGCTAGGGATCCCCTTCTAGGACCCCACACTGAAAGGCCACTCTGTCTCTTCTGTCACTTGTTCTCAGGATCATGCTATCCCTTCTTCTTCTGTCTCCTATCACACAGGATCACCCTCCAACGCAGCAATTTTCACTCTGCACTTTCACTCCAAAACCTAACTGGCTTTCCAACAGGAAGGAGTCACCTTCCATAAGACTAACCCCTCCCACTGTAGGCTACTCCCAAACATTAACTCATCAGACCCTATAGTCAATTATCTACATGTAATACATACAGGGTCGGCGTTAGGGTCAGGCAGCCCAGGCAGCTGCCTAGGGCCCCCGCTCCCCCAGGGGCCCCCAGCTAGCGGCACATCATGCAGCCACTATGGGGCCCGTGAGTCAGACGCCGGTACAGTTAAAAGCAATGATGGAGGAGAGAGCATCAGCTGACGCTCCCTCTCCCATCATTCCCCGCTCTGCCTCTGACACAGTGGGTGCACGGTGACATCATTGCGCACTCACTGTGTGCCAGGCAGAGCAGGAGTCAAGAGCTGGGAGCAGCACGGGCATGAGGAGGAGAGGTGAGGAGTGTTTTTTTTTAAATGCAGCAGTGACTGTGGGGCCATTCTCGGGGGGCTAAGAGGTGAGTTGTGCTATGTACCATGGTGCTGTGCTGTATAACATGTGGGACTGTGCTGTATACCATAGTGCTGTGTTGTATACCATGTGGGGCTGTGCTGTATACCATGTGTGGCTGTGCTATATACCATGTGGTGCTGTGCTGTATACCATGTGTGGCTGTGCTATATACCATGGTGTTGTGCTGTATACCATGTGGTGCTGTGCTGTATACCATGTGGTGCTGTGCTGTATACCATGTGGGACTCTGCTGTATACCATGTGGGGCTGTGCTGTATACCATGTGGGGCTGTGCTGTATACCATGTGGGGCTGTGCTATATACCATGGTGCTGTGCTGTATACCATGTGGTGCTGTGCTGTATACCATGTGGGACTGTGCTGTATACCATGTAGGACTGTGCTATATACTATGTAGTGCTGTGCTGTATACCATGTGGGGCTGTACTGTATACTATGTGGGGCTGTGCTATATACCATGGTGCTGTGCTGTAAACCATGTGGGACTGTGCTGTATACCATGGTGCTGTGCTGTATACCATGTGGGGCTGTGCTGTACACTATGTGGGGCTGTGCTATATACCATGGTGCTGTGTTGTATACCATGTGGGGCTGTGCTGTATACCATGTTGCTTTGCTGTATACAATGTGGGGCTGTGCTATATACCATGTGGTGTTGTGCTGTATACCATGTGGGACTGTGCTGTAAACCATGTGGGGCTGTGCTATATACCATGTGGTGCTGTGCTGTATACCATGTGGTGCTGTGCTGTATACCATGTGGGACTGTGCTGTATACCATGGTGCTGTGCTGTATACCGTGTGGGGCTGTGCTATATACCATGGTGCTGTGCTGTATACCATGTGGGGCTGTGCTGTATACCATGGTGTTGTGCTGTATATCATGTGGGGCTGTGCTATATGCCATGTGATGCTGTGCTGTATACCATGTGGTGCTGTGCTGTATACCATGTGGGGCTGTGCTATATACCATGTTGCTGTTCTGTATACCATGTGGGGCTGTGCTGTATACCATGTTGTTGTGCTGTATACCTTGTGGGGCTGTGCAGTATACCTTGTGGGGCTGTGCTGTATACCATGTGGGGCTGTGCTGTATACCATGTGGGACTGTGCTGTATACCATGTGGGGCTGTGCTATATACCATGGTGCTGTGCTGTATACCATGTGGGGCTGTGCTATATACCATGGTGCTGTGCTGTATACCATGGTGCTGTGCTGTATACCATGTGGGGCTGTGCTATATACCATGGTGCTGTGCTATATACCATGTGGAGCTGTGATGTATACCATGGTGCTGTGCTGTACACCATGTGGGGCTGTGCTATATACCATGTGGTGCTGTGCTATATACTATGTGGGACTGTGCTGTATACCATGTGGTGCTGTGTATCATGTGGTGCTGTGCTGTATACTATGTGGGGCTGTGCTATATACCATGTGGGGCTGTGCTTTATACTATGTGGGGCTGTGCTGCATACCATGGGCGGCTGTGTTGTATACCATGTGGTGCTGTGCTATATACCATGTGGGCTGTGCTATATATCATGTGGGGCTGTGTTATATACTATGCGGCTGTGTTATATACTATGTGGGCTGTGCTATATACTATGTGGCTGTGTTATATACCATGGAGGGGTACATTGTACATTATGTTCTATGGGAGAGGCTGTGTTATATAATATGGGGGGCTACATTATATTCTATGGGGAGGTTGGCTGTATTATATTCTATTAGAGGCTACATTACATTCTATGGGGGGGCTGTATTATATTTATTATATTCAATGGGGGTGATTGCATCATACTCTATGAGGGGCTACATTATAAAATATGTGGAGGCTACATTGTATTCTATGAGTGGCTGCATTATATTCTATGGGGGGTAGATTAAATTGTATGGAGGCTTCATTATACTTTATGAGGGGGCTACATTATATTCTATTAGGGCTGCATTATACTATATGAGGAGGGCTACATTTTATTCTATGGAGGCGCAACATTATACTATATATGGGACTGCATTATATTCTATGGGGGGCTGCATTATACTCTATGAGGGGGTTGGTGGCTGCATTATACTATAAGAGGAGGGCTGCATTATATTCTATGGGGATTACATTATATTGTATGGCGGGGCTGCATTATACTCTGGGGTGGCTGCATTATACTCTGTGGGGTGGCTGCATTATACTATATGTGGGCTGCATTATACTGTATCAAGGATTATGGGGAATACATTATACTATGTGAAGAACTATGGGGTGCATTATACTATGGGAAGTGAATTGTACTACATGGATGACTGATGGTGTATTATACAATATGGAGCACTATGAGGAGTGTATTATACTATATGGAGGACTGAGCAGTGTATTTTAATATATGGTGGACTATGACGAGTGTATTATACTATATGGAGGACTATGGGGAGTGTATTATACCATATGGAGAACTGAGGAGTGTATTATACTATATGGAGGACTATGGGGCACATTATATTACATGGAGGACTATGGGGTGTAAACTGTGGAGAAAGTACATAACGCCCCCCAGTGTCGGATTTTCTCCTGGGTCTCAGCTGCCAGGGGTAGCTGAGACCCCAGAGAACATGAATCGGTCGGTTTTTACTGACCCCGCTTTTGCAGTCGCTGTTATTAACCCTATAACGGCAACCGTAAAAAAAAAGAAGCCGCGATTATGCATTAAATTTCTCTTTCCTCTGATGTGATCGCACATCAGAGGAGAGACAAATAGGGTCCCCGATCCCCCCCCGATTCCTCTCCGTGGTCCTCACTTCCCTCCCGGTGGTCCCGCGTCCTGCCGGCGTCCTCCGATGGGCGCCGCCATCTTGAAAATGGCGGGCGCAATCGCAGTGCGCCCGCCAGGAATCTGCCGGCTCCAGCTGGCAGATTCCATTCATTATTTTTGATCACTATTATAAACGATCATGGTGATAAAAATAAAAAAAATAGTACATAACCCCCCCGTTTATCACCCCCTTATATAGGCAAACATAATGAAATAAAGAAAATATTTTTTTTCAGTTTTCCATTAGGGTTAGGGTTAGGGCTAGGGCTAGGGCTAGGGTTAGGGTTGGGCTAGGGTTGGGCTAGGGTTAGGGTTAGGGTTGGGCTAAGGTTAGGGTTGGGCTAGGGTTAGGGTTGGGCTAGGGTTAGGGCTAGGGTTAGGGTTAGGGCTAGGGCTAGGGTTAGGGCTAGGGTTAGGGCTCGGGTTAGGGCTAGGGTTAGAATTAGGGTTAGGGCGAACTAGGATTAGGGTTAAAATTAGGATTAGGGATTAGGGTTGGGATTAGGGTTAGGGTTGGGATTAGGGTTAGGGGTTTTGGGGTTAGGGTTGGAGCAAGAATTGAGGGGTTTCCACTATTTACCAACTTTTGGGGTCTAAAAATTGGGGTCTAAAAAAAAATCACTTTTGTGGAAATAAAAAAGACTTTTTATTTTCACGGCTCTGCGTTTATAAACTTCTGTAAAGCACTTGGGGGTTCAAAGTGCTCACCACACATCTATATAAGTTCCTTAGGGGTCTAATTTTCAAAATGGGGTCACTTGTGGGGGGTTTCCACATGTTTAGGCCCATCAGGGGCTCTGCAAACGCAACATGATGCCCACAGACCATTCCATCAAAGTCTGCATTCCAAAATGGCACTCCTTCCCTTCCAAGCTCTCCCATGCGCCCAAACAGTGGTTCCTCCCCACATATGGGGTAACAGCATACTCAGGACAAATCACACAATAACTGTGGGGGTATGATTTCTCTTGTTACCCTTGTAAAAATAAAAATTTTGGGGCGAAAAGATCATTTTTTGTGGAAAAAAATGGATTTCTTATTTTCACGGCTCTACGTTATAAACTTCTGTGAAGCACTTGAAGGTTCAAAGTGCTCACCACACATCTAGATAAGTTCCTTAATGGGTCTAGTTTCCAAAATGGGGTCACTTGTTGGGGGTTTCCACTGTTTAGGCCCATCAGGGGCTCTGCAAACGCAACATGATGCCCGCAGACCATTCCATCAAAGTCTGCATTCCAAAATGGCACTCCTTCCCTTCCAAGCTCTCCCATGTGCCCAAACAGTGGTTCCCCACCACATATGGGGTATCAGCGTACTCAGGACAAATCGCATAATAACTGTGGGGGTATGATTTCTCCTGTTACCCTTGTAAAAATAAAAATTTGGGGGCAAAAAGATCATTTTTGTGGAAAAAAAATGGATTTCTTATTTTCACGGCTCTACGTTATAAACTTCTGTATAAAAAACTTCTCAGTTCAGATTCATTTTTTATTCATTTCATTGTGCATTCAGTGCATACATGGGTGTGACCGCCCTTTTTCTGAGCTGGGAAAACCATCCTGTCTGGCCTAAGCTTTTACTAGTGGTTCAGTCGCTCGACCCTTGCTCACATTTACGTCACTTGGCAAGTGAAAAGGTTTTAAATACTAGAGTAGGGACTGTCCCACAAGGGTTGCCGTGATGTGGCGGGATAGCTTGTACATTATTTTGATCAAAATTATGTTTACTAAATACCCTTATTATTATTATTACTACCTTTATGCATTATTTGCAGTTTATTTTTTACCTTTTAGTTCAGGATATTTGTGTTTTTTGCTTTTTGTTTTTTCTGTTATAAACTTCTGTGAAGCACTTGAAGGTTCAAATTGCTCACCACACATCTAGATAAGTTCCTTAATGGGTCTAGTTTCCAAAATGGGGTCACTTGTTGGAGTTTTCCACTGTTTAGGCACATTAAGGGCTCTCCGAATGCAACATGGCATCTGATCTCAATTCCAGCCAATTCTGCGTTGAAAAAGTCAAACGGCGCTCCATCCCTTGCGAGCTCTGCCGTGTGCTGAAAAAGTGGTTTACCCCTTCATATGGGGTATCGGCGTATTCAGGAGAAATTGTACAACAAATTTTGTGGTTGATTTTCTCTTTTAACACTTGTGAAAATAAAAAAAATTGGTTCTGAATAAATTTTTTGCAAAAAAAAGTTAAATGTTAATTTTTTCCTTCCACATTGCTTTAGTTCCTGTGAAGCACTTAAAGGGTTAACAAGCTTCTTGAATATGGTTTTCAGCACCTTGAGGGGTCTAGTTTTTAGAATGGTGCCACTTTTGGGTATTTTCTGTCATGTACACCCCTCAAAATGACTTTAAATATGATGTGGTCCCTAAAAAAATGGTTTTGTAAATTTTGTTGTAAAAATGAGAAATCGCTGGTCAACTTTTAACCCCTATAACTTCCTAACAAAAAAATTTTGCTTCCAAAATTGTGGTGATGTAAAGTAGTCATGTGGGAAATGTTATTTATTAAGAAATTTGTGTGACACATCTCTCTGATTTAAGGGCCTAAAAATTTAAAGTTTTAAAATTGCAAAATTTTCAAAATTTCTGCCATATTTCTGTTTTTTTCATAAATAAACACAAGACTTATTGAAGAAATTTTATCACTAACATGAAGTACAATATGTCACAAAAAATCAGACTCAGAATCAGCGGGATCCATTAAAGCGTTCCAGAGTTATAACCTCATCAAGGGACAGTGGTCAGAATTGTAAAAATTAGCCTGGTCATTAAGCTGCAAACTGGCTCTGTCGCTAAGGGGTTAATACTATAGTGCCGACATATTCCGCAGCACTTTACATTTTAGAGGGGACTTGTCTAACAATAGACATTACAGCATAACAATAAACGCATAGAACACACCAGATACCAAGAGGAGTGAGGGCCCTGCTTGCAGGCTTACAATCTATGAGGAAATAGAGGAGACACGAAAAGTGGATGATAACAATTGTTTTCATTGTTCAGACCAGCCATAATGTAAGAAATCAAGTGTTCATGTAATGCTGCATGAACTGGTTATCAGCCTAAGTATGTCACAGTACAGGCACAGAGGGCTATTAAATGCATAAAGCATGTGAGAACATGATTCGAGGAACCTGGTTATGGTTAAAAATTTGAATGAGCAACACAGGGATAGGTTACTGTGTTGAGGAGGTATGCCAGCCTGACCAAATGCATTTTTAGGGCATGCTTAAAACTGTGGGGATTGGGGATAAATCAAATTAACCTGGGTAGTGCATTCCAAAAAATTGGCGCAGCACATGAAAAATCTTGAAAACGGGAGTGGGAGGTTCTGATTTTTGAGGATGTTAATCTCAGGCCAATAGCAGAACTGAGGGCACAGGTAGGGTGGTAGACTGAGACGAGGGAGGAGATTTAGGGTGGTGCTGAGTCATGGAGTGCTTTGTGCGTGAGGGTAAGGCTGGAGACTGACGCCACTGAAGCTGCAGGGAGTCCCTGGCTGATCTGTGAATGAACTAATGGAACTAATGACCGTGGAAAAAAAGTCAGAAACTTTCCCACGGAAATTAGTTCATCTACAGGCAGCCATTGAGGCTGCGCAAAGCTGAATCAATTCATTTTTAGTAGATTACAGTGAGGCTGGTCGCATTAGCAGTGGTCCTCATTGTAAACTATTTAACCCCTTCTGATGGATTGCAGCGTGGGACTGAACGGCAGAGAGGTAAGGATATTGGTGATTTTTTATGTCATTTTTGTTGCAGGTCATGTTTTTTTTGGGATTACCAGACTAATAAAAATTTGTCAAAAACTTGGTGCATTTATTTCATTAAAAAACTTTTTGATTAATGTCTGTGTGTGGTTTTCAACCCTTGCTTAGAATAGGGTTAATAATGGATCGGTGTCTTATTGACATCTCTCTATTATTAATCGGCTTAATGTCACCTTACAATCGAATGGTGACATTAACCCTTTGTTATATTAACCTATTCGCCACCACTACAGGGCAATGGGATTAGAGAGGATAAGTGCCAGAATTGGCACATCTTATAGATGCGCCTTTTCTGGGGTGTCTGGGTCAGATTTTTGTAGCCAGGGGGGCCAAAAACAATGGTCCCTCTCATGGCTATTAAAATCTGCCCTCACTCACTAACTCACCTGCTTTACCTCTCTGGTTGACAAATTACAGTGGGAGCCCACGCATTTTTTTTTACAACAAATTAACCCCTTAAATTAACACCTACACCTCCCAAATTTTGCACACAAACCCTAATCTAATCATTAGTCAGGGACATATAAAAAAAAACATGAAATGAAATGGTTTAGGCTGAGTTCACACGTGGCGTTTTTTTCGCGTTTCCGCGGCAGTTTTAACCGCGCGATTTTGCCACGAAAACGCAAAAAATAAGCATCCCATGCATTCCTATGGGATTCCGCAATGCTGTGCTAATGCTGCGTTTTTTACCGCGGCGGAATCGCTTCGTGGTAAAAAAACGCAGCATGCTCATTATTTTCACGGAATCGCGGCGGTCCCGCACCCATAGGAATGCATTGTTCTGCTTACTTTCCGCATGTGGCTGTGCACACCATGCGAAAAGTAAGCAGAACATTTGCAGATGGTACCCACGGTCCAGAGGAGAGGAGACTGTCCTCCGGGCTTTGGGTACCATATCCCTGTAAAAAATAGAACTTAAAACAAAAAATATTGTTATTCTCACCTTCCGACGTCCCGCGCAGCCTTCCCACCTCTCTCCACGCTCCCGGTCCCTGTAAGCCTTTGCGAGCGATGACGTCCGTTCTCGCGGGATCGCGAAGTCTCGCGGTCATTCACGCGACGTCATCGCAAATGACCGTGAGATGTCACGATCCCGCGAGAAAAAAAGTCATCGCGGTAATTGTCGCAAAGGATTACTGGGACCGGGAGCGTGGAGAGAGGCGGGAAGGCTGCGCGGGACGTCGGAAGGTGAGAATAACAATATATTTTTTGAAATTATTTTTTACATTCTATCTTTTACTATTGATGCCGCATAGGCGGCCTCAATAGTAAAAAGTTGGTCACACTCGTCAAACACTATGTTTGACGAGTGTGACCAACCTGTCAATAAGTTCTCCAAGCGATGCTCCAGTTCGCTTGGAAAGCGCTAGCAATTCTGCGAGCTAATTACGCTTGCAAAATGCTAGTTTTTCCGTGGGAAAATCGCGGGAATTTAAAATGCGATTTTCCCGCGGAATGGAATTCCGGAATTCTCGCGGTAATTTCCACGAGAGTTCCGCTACGTGTGAACCCAGCCTTACTGTATGTAAACCATGTGTCATTTCATGTCGGGTTGGGGAATGATTTGACAGAAGCCGGCAATTGAATTAGCAGCTATTCTGCTATGAAGAACTCTGTGAAATATAAATCTAATATATAAAGCTCAAAGTGTGTATATATGTATGTATGTACTGTATGTGTGTGTGTGTGTGTGCATGTCTGGGATAGGCATCCGCACCGTCGCAGCTACAGCCACAAAATTTGGCACAGTCACACGTCTGGACCCTGAGAGCGTCCTAAGCTATGTTGTGAGGCAAAATTTTAACCCCGCATGTTCCAATTCACCAAACAATTTTGCCCCTATCTACATACTGGGGAAAAAGTGTGTGCGTATCAAGCCCCGCCCCTCATTATGATGTCACAATGGTTGCCATGGCAACGCTGATGTCATCAAGCCCCGCCACTCATTATGATGTCATAATGGTTGACTATGGGATGGAGGATGTGTGATGGGTATATGGGCACTGGACTATGGGATGGAGGATATGTATGACGGGTATATGGGCATGGGACTATGGGATGGAGGATGTGTGATGGGTATATGGGCACTGGACTATGGGATGGTGGATATGTATGATGGGCATATGGGCACGGGACTATGGGATGGAGGATGTGTGATGGGTACTGTATATGGGCACTGGACTATGGGATGGAGGATATGTATGATGGGTATTTTGGCACAGGACTATGGGATGGCGGATATGTATGATGGGTATATGGGCACAGGACTATGGGATGGAGGATATGTATGATGGGTATATGGGCATGGGACTATGAGATGAAGGATGTGTGATGGGTATATGGGCACTTGACTATGGGATGGTGAATATGTATGATGGGTATATGGGCATGGGACTATGGGATGGAGAATATGTATGATGGGTATATGGGCATGGGACTATGGGATGGAGGATGTGTGATGGGTATATGGGCACGGGACTATGGGATGGAGGTTGTGTGATGGGCATATGGGAACTGAACTATAGGATGGAGGATATGTATGATGGGTATATGGGCACAGGACTATGGGATGGAGGATATGTATGATGGGTATTTGGGCACAGGACTATGGGATGGTGGATATGTATGATGGGTATATGGGCACAGGACTATGGGATGGAGGATATGTATGATGGGTATATGGGCATGGGACTATGAGATGAAGGATGTGTGATGGGTATATGGGTATATGGGCACTCGACTATGGGATGGCGAATATGTATGATGGGTATATGGGCATGGGACTATGGGATGGAGAATATGTATGATGGGTATATGGGCATGGGACTATGGGATGGAGGATGTGTGATGGGTATATGGGCACTCGACTGTGGGATGGAGGATATGTATGATGGGTATATGGGCACGGGCCTATGGGATGGAGGATATGTGATGGGTATATGGGCACGGGCCTATGGGATGGAGGATATGTATGATGGGTATATGGGCACGGGCCTATGGGATGGTGGATATGTATGATGGGTATATGGGCACGGGACTATGGGATGGAGGATAATTATAATTTGCTATATCTAGCCACAGTTAGTTACTATGCCCGGGCAGCGCCGGGTTCTTCAGCTAGTATATATATATATATATATATATATATATATATGTGTCTCAATGACATGTATATATACAGTGGGGCAAAAAAGTATTTAGTCAGTCAGCAATAGTGCAAGTTCCACCACTTAAAAAGATGAGAGGCGTCTGTAATTTACATCATAGGTAGACCTCAACTATGGGAGACAAACTGAGAAAAAAAAATCCAGAAAATCACATTGTCTGTTTTTTTTTCATTTTATTTGCATATTATGGTGGAAAATAAGTATTTGGTCAGAAACAAAATTTCATCTCAATACTTTGTGATATATCCTTTGTTGGCAATGACAGAGGTCAAACGTTTTCTGTAAGTCTTCACAAGGTTGCCACACACTGTTGTTGGTATGTTGGCCCATTCCTCCATGCAGATCTCCTCTAGAGCAGTGATGTTTTTGGCTTTTCGCTTGGCAACACGGACTTTCAACTCCCTCCAAAGGTTTTCTATAGGGTTGAGATCTGGAGACTGGCTAGGCCACACCAGGACCTTGAAATGCTTCTTACGAAGCCACTCCTTCGTTGCCCTGGCGGTGTGCTTTGGATCATTGTCATGTTGAAAGACCCAGCCACGTTTCATCTGCAATGCCCTTGCTGATGGAAGGAGGTTTGCACTCAAAATCTCACGATACATGGCCCCATTCATTCTTTCATGCACCCGGATCAGTCGTCCTGGCCCCTTTGCAGAGAAACAGCCCCAAAGCATGATGTTTCCACCACCATGCTTTACAGTAGGTATGGTGTTTGATGGAGGCAACTCAGTATTCTTTTTTCTCCAAACACGACAAGTTGTGTTTCTACCAAACAGTTCCAGTTTGGTTTCATCAGACCATAGGACATTCTCCCAAAACTCCTCTGGATCATCCAAATGCTCTCTAGCAAACTTCAGACGGGCCCGGACATGTACAGGCTTATGCAGTGGTACACGTCTGGCACTGCAGGATCTGAGTCCATGGTGGCGTAGTGTGTTACTTATGGTAGGCTTTGTTACATTGGTCCCAGCTCTCTGCAGTTCATTCACTAGGTCCCCCCGCGTGGTTCTGAGATTTTTGCTCACCGTTCTTGTGATCATTCTGACCCCACGGGGTGGGATTTTGCGTGGAGCACCAGATCGAGGGAGATTATCAGTGGTCTTGTATGTCTTCCATTTTCTAATTATTGCTCCCACAGTTGATTTCTTCACTCCAAGCTGGTTGGCTATTGCAGATTCAGTCTTCCCAGCCTGGTGCAGGGCTACAATTTTGTTTCTGGTGTCCTTTGACAGCTCTTTGGTCTTCACCATAGTGGAGTTTGGAGTCAGACTGTTTGAGGGTGTGCACAGGTGTCTTTTTATACTGATAACAAGTTTAAACAGGTGCCATTACTACAGGTAATGAGTGGAGGAAAGAGGAGACTCTTAAAGAAGAAGTTACAGGTCTGTGAGAGACAGAAATCTTGATTGCTTGTTTCTGACCAAATACTTATTTTCCACCATAATATGCAAATAAAATGAAAAAAAAAACAGACAATGTGATTTTCTGGATTTTTTTTTCTCAGTTTGTCTCCCATAGTTGAGGTCTACCTATGATGTAAATTACAGACGCCTCTCATCTTTTTAAGTGGTGGAACTTGCACTATTGCTGACTGACTAAATACTTTTTTGCCCCACTGTATATATGTATTCTATGTGTATATATCTATTCTTTCGTTTCTTTATTAAACCTGTCAATGTGAGTTTACTGTATAGCGCACTGAATTGCCGACTTTTGTAAAAGACACCGGGTGCGTATTTCTCGCAAGTCACACATCTGGTCCATGTGTAATGCGTATTTTTAGCGCACCCATAGACTTGCATTGGCATACTATGGCCGTAGTACGCTGACAATCGCAGCATTCTGCGATTGGCATGGACCGTAAAATATATGCAAGAAAAATACGACTGATGGGAGCTACCCAATAGAGAATTATTGGTCCGTGTACAATGCATTTTTTTAACGCCTCTCACTCGTCCGTATTCCTCTCTAGTGTGACGCCGGCCTAATAAGTTTATACTGAATTAGCATTATTTACTTAAGACACAAGACATACTGATTCAATTGGTGCCTTCAGGGGTAGGAATGCAATGCCAGGGGTCCACTACCGATACAATACATCACTGGATTCAGGGTCTTTGCACTTGCGTCATGCTGCTCTCAGATGGGATAAGAAAAACCTGGTGACAAATTCCTTTTGAGAGCTTGGTTTTTGACAGTTATGATTATGCACTAATTCTTTTATGCACACTAGATCAAGTGCATAACTTGATCCAGTGTGCTATCCATTATGTCAATCTCACTCACTGGCCACAACAGATATGGAAACACAGCTTTACTTAACATTATGTAAGTGATAACACAGCTGTTGACTTCTGCTACACACAGTGAATGGCAGCATCATTAGGATCTACTATAATTTAGCAAAACATACTTTCTCATTAACTCTGATTACTAACTCTGGCTCCAGGTGACAGAACTGGAATCCATGTTTGCCTCATCATCAAAAAATAACTCATGGATTTGTTTAAATAATGCTATGTGAACCCAAAAAGTTTTTTGAAACAGATGATACTTTGTTCATAAACATCTGTCTCTGTTAAAATGGATTTATGAGATGTCTCCAACCTCAAAAGACTTGGAGAAGTAATTAAGGCAAAAGGGGGTCCTACAATTTATTGACTCAGGGGGACTGAATACAAATGCACATCACAATTTTCATATTTATATTTTTAAAATAATAATTTCCTCTACCTTTCACAAATACTTGCCACTTAGTGTTGGTATATCACCTAAAATCACAATAAAATACATTTAAGTTTGTGGGTATACTATGAAAAAATGTCATTGGGTATGAATAATTTTTCAAAGCACTGTATACAGGAATGCTTTGATCCTTATGCCCACCAAGAAAATGTGTCAGGGGAAAGTCGATATTGCCATATAAAGATCAGCTGATGCAACCAAAATTGGTGGGTTTGTCTGTCCTTCATCTAATGTGTGTGGAGAACTTTTGACATTGCTCTACCAACTGACATTCTGTATCAACTCTGCTGGCATCACTGCATGGCCTCCCATCCCCCACACATCAACTTACTCACTGCTCCAGGACTTGCTGTGATTTCTGTCTGCTGCCAGCTCCATGCTCTGTGCCGCTTTTCTCCTATCTGCTCTGTGCATGTTTCCTGGCTGTGTGCATAGGGGGGCGTCACCAGAACTCTCTGGTTCTTATGGAGTCAGGGTGCACCTGTCTAATGTGTCCCAGACCAATTACCAAGAGCCCTCTAGTATTTAGGGCAGCTCCACCCAGTGGAACCTTGCCTGTGCAATGTGTTAACTCAGTTAGTGTCTTGCTACTAATATGCCAGGTCTTGCTCTGTGTTCCTCCTTCTCTGGAGGCTTTACTCCTAGCTTTGCTTGGTACTTCTCTGTCTTCCCTCCAGGAGGCAGAATATCCTGGTATCTGTGTCTTTATTCTTGCCTTG
Source organism: Dendrobates tinctorius (assembly GCF_039654945.1). Taxonomy (NCBI): domain Eukaryota; kingdom Metazoa; phylum Chordata; class Amphibia; order Anura; family Dendrobatidae; genus Dendrobates; species Dendrobates tinctorius. The sequence goes on from NW_027361875.1 coordinate 9,333,710, forward strand.
CTTTGTACCTGTGTATACTCTGGTCCCTGTGTCCTTGGCCATGTCTTGTACTGTTGCCCTGTCTGAACTCTGTCCTACCTTTGTCTGTCTGTCTCCTTGTCTGTGGCTTCTTTCCCTGCTGTGTCTTTCCTGTGTCTTCCTGTTCGTGCTCAGCTCTCTTGCAACTCTGCCTGCACTGTACACTTTAGGCTCTGCCTTTGCTCCGTACTCTTGCGGTTCTGCTTGGTTCTGCTGCTGCAGAACCTCTTGCTGCTCTGCTACTCTTTTCTGCAGTCTTGCGCCTCTGCTCTTGCTCCGCTCTCTCGCAACTCTGCCTTCTCTCTACTCTTTAGGCTCTGCCTTTGCTCTGTACTCTTGCGGTTCTACTTGGTTCTGGTTCTGCTGCTGCAGAACCTCTTGCTCCTCTGCTACTCATCTTTGCAGTCTTGCGGCTCTGCTCGTGCTCCGCTCTCTTGCGACTCTGCCGGCTCTTTACTCTTTAGGCTCTGCTTGTGCTGCGTACTCTTGCGGTTCTGCTGCTGCAGAACCTCTCGCTGCTCTACAACTCTTCGCAGCCTTGCGGTTCTCCTCCTGGGTGAACAGGTCCAAATCTGTTCCGTCATACTCCACTCTGTCCTGTCAGTACCCATACCTGCTCCTCCTGTGTGAACAGGTCCAAACCTGTTCCATCATACTCCACTCTTACCTGTCTGTACCAATGTAATACTCACAGGTACGCGGGATGCAGTGACGAGGCGTGAGACGGGTTGAACTTTAAGGTGTAACTTTTATATATATAGATGCCTATAGGGGCTATCTTGAGCAACCAAAACAAGCTAACAATAATTGACCTCGCAGGGATCAAGACAAGAATACACTAGTAATGTGAACATGACCAGGGGAAGAGTCTTGAGGAGATCATTTGCATATTCCCAGTGCCTTCTGGGATAAGTGAAGAGTCTCCGCGAGCTCAACGATCACTGGGTTTTGGCCGTTGCAGCTGAAAAGAGGAAATCGGAAAACCAGGGGAAGAGTCTTGAGGAGATCATTTGCATATTCCCAGTGCCTTCTGGGATAAGTGAAGAGTCTCCGCGAGCTCAACGATCACTGGGTTTTGGCCGTTGCAGCTGAAAAGAGGAAATCGGAAAACCAGGGGAAGAGTCTTGAGGAGATCATTTGCATATTCCCAGTGCCTTCTGGGATAAGTGAAGAGTCTCCGCGAGCTCAACGATCACTGGGTTTTGGCCGTTGCAGCTGAAAAGAGGAAATCGGAGAAACCGCGCGAAAACTGTCGGCGCGCGAATTTTGGCTCATCTTTCATCGTTTTTAAGAAATCTCAAGATGGAAGAGGCCAGGAGCCATTTGGTGAGCTGCATTTCTTGCTACATGTTCACAGATTTACCAGTGGAAAAGCCAAACTTCACATGCCACAAATGCAAGCTTGTGACCCTGTTGGAGGAAAAGTTGCAAAATCTCGAAGAGAGGTTAGCTACGTTGAAGATCATTAAGGAAGGTGAAGAGTTCTTGGACAGAGCAGAAATATCTCTTCATGTTACAGAAAGAGAAGAAATTCGAAGTGCACCTGAAGAAACAGAGGAATGGAGACATGTGACCCAGAGAAGCAGGAGGATCAGGAGGCAGTCAGCACCCATACTGCTCAGAAACCAGTACCAGGCTCTCACGCAGGAAAACGATGAAGAAATACATCAGGATAAGACTTTGCCAACAAACAGCAACCTTGTACGCCTTCAGAGTCCTCCTGGATGGAGAAAGAAAAATGTTGTGAAGAAGAAACGGAGAGTGGTGGTCATGGGGGATTCCCTGTTGAGAGGAACAGAGGCCGCTATCTGCAGACCAGATATAACTTCAAGAGAAATGTGCTGTCTTCCAGGTGCAAAAATTAAAGATGTGTCTGACAGGATATCAGGACTCTTCAGACCTACAGATGACTACCCATTCCTGCTACTACATGTGGGGACAAATGACACCGCAAGAAACGACCTGGAAACCATCTGCAGAGACTTTGAAGACTTAGGCAAGAAAGTGAAAGAACTGGGAGCGCAGGTGGTCTTCTCTTCCATCCTCCCAGTGGATGGCCATGGAACAAGGAGGTGGAATAAGATTCTGCAGGTGAACAACTGGCTACGTCGATGGTGCCGTCAGCAACGATTTGGATTTCTGGATCACGGAGTGAACTACTTATACGATGGGCTACTTGCTAGAGATGGGGTGCACCTTACGAAGACTGGAAAGCAGGTATTTGGAAGTCGCCTTGCTACACTTGTAAGGAGAGCTTTAAACTAGAACAACATGGGAAGGGAAGAAAAAGACCAGAAAAAGCCATACACCTGACAAATGCTATTGAGAACTCTGCTATTCGAAGTGGAAAGGAAGAACAAAGACGAAAGAATCTAATTAATAAAAATATTGGAGAAAGAGAAACCTATCACAAACTAAAATGTTTCTATACTAATGCACAAAGCATGGGCAACAAACAAGGAGAATTGGAACTACTAACACAGGAAAAGAAATATGATGTCATTGGAATCACTGAAACTTGGTGGGACAATACACATGATTGGAATACAAGACTAGAAGGATACAACTTATTTGCAAGAAACAGACTTGATAAACGAGGAGGAGGTGTCGCATTGTATGTTAGAAACGCGTATATCTGCACAGAGATTGAAGCTTCAGAGACTGGGAGTTCTGTGGAAACTGTTTGGGTAAGAATACAAGGACAGAACAATGGAAAGGACACCATTGTAGGCATTTACTACAGGCCGCCTGTGCAAGCTGAAGATATGGATGAACTCTTTATGCATCAAATGGCCAAGTTCTCCAAAAAATATGACATAGTTGTCATGGGAGATTTCAACTATCCAGACATTTGTTGGGAATCTCTCTCAGGCAAAACTAACAGGTCAAGGAAATTCTTATCCTCTCTTGCTGACAACTTTATCTTCCAAAAGGTAAAGGAGAAAACAAGGGGAACTGCTACCTTGGATCTAATCCTTATAAACAGGGAGGAAATGGTTGAGGAGGTAAAAGTGGCTGGGACCCTATGAGGTAGCGACCATGCTATTTTAGAATTTTGGATAACTAGAGGCGGAAGACCTGTGATGACTCAGACGTCAAGGTTAGATTTCAGAAAGGCAGATTTTAAGGGATTCAGAAAGAGAATTGGAGGGATCCAATGGCTGGATATCCTTAAAGACAAAAATGTCCAGGAAGGATGGGAAATCTTGAAAAATGAAATTCTCAAAGCACAGTTGTTAACAATTCCGAAAAGAGGGAAGAATAGGAAGCATTTAAGGAAACCAGGATGGATGAACACAGAACTTAAGCACATGCTAAAAAGGAAGAAAAAAATGTTTATAAAATGGAAAGAGGGAGGCATATCTAAAGAAGAATATAATGCTGTCTGCAGAACCTGCAGGGCACAAATCAGAATAGCTAAAGCTGAAAATGAATTGAGGCTTGCAAGAGATGTCAAAAGCAATAATAAAGGATTTTGGGGATATGTCAAAAGTAAAAGAAAAGTCAAAGATGCTATAGGATTTTTACAGGATGAAAATGATGAAATGGTAAGACAGGATGTTGAGAAGGCTGAACTTTTAAATTCCTATTTTGCATCTGTTTTCTCTCAGAAAGGAAATGTAACATCAACTGTTATTCACTGTCCTATTAAGGGAATAGAAGAATCCAGGATATCTATAAACAGAAAGATAGTGAGGAAACACTTAGCTAACCTAAATGAATTCAAGTCTCCAGGTCCAGATGAATTACACCCCAGAGTACTGAAGGAGATAGCAGAAGAAATTTTTGAACCCCTCTCCATAATCTTTGAAAATTCTTGGAGAACAGGAGAAGTGCCAGAAGACTGGAGAAGAGCAAATGTTGTTCCTATCTTCAAAAAGGGGAAGAAGGTGGACCCAGGCAACTATAAGCTGGTGAGTCTGACTTCTATACCAGGAAAGATCTTTGAACAAATTATTAAACAACATGTATGTCAATACCTGGATAAGAATGAAGTGATTAAACAGAGTCAGCATGGGTTTGTAACTAATAAGTCATGTCAGACTAATTTAATTTCCTTCTATGACGGTATTACTGATTGGGTGGATCAAGGAAATGCTGTAGATATAGTATATCTTGACTTCAGCAAAGCATTTGACAAAGTCTCTCATACAATCCTTATTGAAAAAATGACTAAGTATGGAATGGACAAGGCAACTGTTAGGTGGATTCATAACTGGCTTAGTGATCGGACCCAAAGAGTGGTCGTAAATGGCTGCACATCCAGTTGGAAGAATGTCTCAAGTGGGGTACCACAGGGCTCTGTCCTGGGCCCTGTATTGTTCAACATCTTTATCAACGATTTAGATGAAGGAATTGAGGGTAAACTGATAAAATTTGCTGATGACACAAAGCTAGGAGGGATAGCTAATACTAGAGAAGAGAGAGAGAGGATTCAAAAAGATTTAAATAAACTGGAGAAGTGGGCAGCAACTAACAGAATGGTTTTTAACAGGGAGAAATGCAAAGTACTACATCTGGGCAATAAAAATGAAAAAAGCATATATAGAATGGGAGGAATAGGGCTAAGTGACAGCACATGTGAAAAAGACTTGGGTATACTAATAGATCACAGACTGAATATGAGTCAACAGTGTGATGCAGCAGCAAAAAAGGCAAATGCAATTCTAGGATGTATTAACAGAAGCATACAGTCTAGATCACGTGAAGTAATTATTTCCCTCTACTCCTCTTTGGTCAGACCTCATCTGGAATATTGTGTCCAATTTTGGGCACCACATTTTAAAAAAGACATCAACAAACTGGAGCAAGTTCAGAAAAGAGCGACCAGAATGGTGACCGGTCTGCAAACCCTGTCTTATGAGGAAAGGTTGCAGGATTTGGGAATGTTTAGTTTGCAAAAGAGAAGACTGAGAGGAGACTTAATAGCTGTCTACAAATATCTAAAGGGCTGTCACATTGTAGAAGGATCAACTTTATTCTCATTTGCACAAGGAAAGACTAGAAGCAATGGGATGAAGCTGAATGGGAGGAGACACAGATTAGATATTAGAAAAAACTTTTTGACAGTTAGAGTGATCAATGAGTGGAACAGGCTGCCACGAGAAGTGGTGAGTTCTCCTTCAATGGAAGTCTTCAAACAGAGGCTGGACAGACATCTAACTGGGATGATTTAGCGAATCCTGCTTTGAGCAGGGGGTTGGACCAGATGGCCCAGGAGGTCCCTTCCAACTCTACGATTCTATGATTCTATGACTAACCCGGCAAAAACCGGTTACTATAGGGCTGCGGTATTGCCGACTACGGGTCCTTAGCTACAACATGTCACTTATCCTCTTTGACGTCCGGCAGGGTGCTGTTCGATGATGCTTCGGCATTTCAGCTGCTGGGCCAAGCTGGCGGGGATCGCCCAGCTGATGAGGATCTGGTGAAGACTTCGGGCGTTCCTACACCCCGGTGAAGTGGAGGCACAGCAGGCCTCTGGTGGGTTCCCCTGCGAAGCGTCTCCTGGCAGGGATGATGCGGCGATGCCCGGGGATTGGGCAATGGAGGCCGCACCCGCAGGCCGGGGCTGAGCTGCGGGGGCCGCTGACGGAAGTGGGTAGGCCGCAGCCGCGGGCTGGAGTGAGGCGCCTGCGGCTGCAGACAGCAGCAAGCAGGCCACAGCCGCGGGCTGGAATGAGGCGCTGGCGGCCATGGGCAGCAGTGGGTAGGCCGCAGCCGTGGGCTGGAGTGAAGCGGCAGCGACCGCGGGCGGCAGCGGACAGGCCGCTGCCGCGGGCTGGAATCTGGCAGTAGCGGCCGTGAGCTGGAGTGAGGACGGACGGGTGGTGTTCCTCTGCTGAGTGGCGCAGTGCTGTCTCCGTCCTGTTGATGGTGAGTCCCCCTGAGGCTCTCTGGCTCCCTCTCACGTCCTTGCTGCTTCTCTGCCGCTCCGTCGTCTGCTGTCTGCTGGCGTCCTCCGCCCCTTTTATATTAGCTCCTCCCCCAACCTTTCTAGAAGTCTCTGCGGTCCGTCCCCTAATTATGTCCCCCGGAAACAGTCCCCCTAGGAACCTTGGTGATGGGCCCCTTAGTTTCGGCCCAGACACACGGCGGGGACTACTCCTCCCACACTCCCCCATCCTGTATGCTCGCCAGTCCTCACCGCTTTGGGAAAATGCTGCTGGAAATAAATCGCTGGCATGGTTGTTACTTGCAACCCTGTATCTACTAGGCATCGTACGGCATGATCTTTGACCTCTGCCCATATCACTGGACGCTGCGCAATCAAGTCTTCGGGTATTCCACCACCCCTCATCGTGAGTTCTGGCCTCGAGCAGTGTCCTCCCAGCTTAGATGGCCGCCGGGGTGGGCATCTCCCATGCTGCGGGCACTCTCGGGCTTGGTGGCCAGGTTCTCTGTATTCATAACATTCCTGAGGCTGTGAGGGCCAACCGCCCCTGGGATGGCGAGGACCCCAAGACCCCGGGTCGGCACTACGCCGATCACTCATGGCCTCGGCCCTTCTCTTCACCTTGGCCAGCTCGCCCCTGATGTCCTTCAACTCCCGTTTCATTTCTTCAACCCATTGGGGCTCTTCACTGGCATTCACGAAGACTTTCGTGCTCTGGGCCATCCCCACGGGGACCGTCAGCCCCCGCTCCTGCTCTCATGCGCACGCCTGACTCCCCACCTCGGAGAATGCCATACACGGGTTTACCCGGACTTGCTCCCAAAATGCCTGCTTAGTCAGAGGGTCTCGGAGTCCGGTCACTAATAAGTCACGTAGGGTGATGGAATCTGGCAGTAGCGGCCGCGGGCTGGAGTGAGGACGGACGGGCGGTGTTCCTCTGCTGAGTGGCGCAGTGCTGTCTCCCACCTGTCGGTGGTGAGTCCCTCTTCCGTCCCTGCAGTCACAACTGTTCTCTCAGGGTTTTGGCTTCCCCTGAGGCTCTCTGGCTCCCTCTCACGTCCTTGCTGCTTCTCTGCTGCTCTGTCATCTGCCGTCTGCTGGCGTCCTCTGCCCCTTTTATATTAGTTCCTCCCCCAACCTTTCTAGAAGTCTCTGCGGTTCGTCCCCTAATTATGTCCCAAGGAAACAGTCCCTCTAGGAACCTTGGTGACGGCCCCCTTGTCTGGCCCGGATACATGGTGGGGACTCCGCCTCCCACACGAGTACTAGCACCCGCTGTGTGAACAGGTCTCAACCTGTTCCTTCTTACACCACACCAGCCTGCCCTCTTGCCCTGTGTCTCAGCCGTGCCTGCTTGCCCTGTGTCTCAGCCATGCCTGTTGGCCCTGTGTCTCGGTCGAGCCAGCCTGCCCTGTGTCTCAGCTGTGCCAGCCTGCCCTGTCTCAGCCATGCATCCTGCCCTGTGTCTCAGCTGTGCCAGCCTGCCCTGTGTCTCAGCCATGCCAGCCTGCCCTGTGTCTTAGCCATGCCAGCCTGCCCTGTGTCTTAGCCATGCCAGCCTGCCCTGTGTCTCAGCCATGGCAGCCTGTTGGCAGCTGTTGTAGTCACACGCCTTCCAGGGTAGTCTAGTTTGTGCCACAATGGGGCCACAACCCCCTGACTCACGTCCACCAGTCAGGGCGTGAGCGTGACACATTCATTGCCACTGCCTTCAGCACATACACTCTACTCCACTGTCTACACAGAAAATACAAGAGAGAAATGTAAACATCCAACTACCTTATGAAAAAAATCTAATGGTTAAAACTTTAAGTTTTCCTACATCAAGTCCACTGCAGTCTTTGAGAAACTATGGCTTTCAGGGCCGGCTCCAGGTTTTTGTGGGCCCGTGGTGAAAGAGTCTCAGTGAGTCCCTTTAACACATACCACAATTCATGAAGCATAGATACGGCAGAGAAATATAGGTATAGTACAATGCCAAAGATTTCACTTACTTCTTACATTGCATAAGTGATATCTATTGTAAAATCTACAATAGCTTAGAAACCAGGCAGTATAGTGCTCCATACAGTATATGATGGGTCCCATATAATGCTCCACACAGAACGAGCCCCATATAATGCTTCATGTAGAATAGGCCCCATATAATGCTTCATAATATATAATGGGCCCCATATAATGTTCCATATATAATGGGTCCCATATAATGTTCCATATATAATGGGCCCCATATAATTCTCCATATGTAATGAGCCCCTTATAATGCTCCATATATAATGGTCCCCATATAATGCTCCATATATAATGGACCCCATATGATGCTCCATATATAATGGGCCTCATATTGATGCTCCAATATATGATGGACCCCATATATGATGCTCCAGTGTATGATGGGCCCTATATAATGCTCCAAATATAATGGGCCCCATATGATGTTCCAATATATGATGGGCCCATATAATAATCTATATATAATAGGCCCCATATATGATGCTCCAGTGTATGATTGGCCCCATATAATGCTCCATATATAATGGTCCCTATATAATGTCCTAGTGTATGATGGGTCCATATAATACTCCATATATAATGGATCCCAAATGATCCTGCAGGGTATGAAGGGCCCTTATAATGCTCCAAATTTAGTTTGCCACACATATGATGCTGCAGTGTATGATGCGCCCCTATAATGCTCCATATATAATGGGTCCCATATGATCCTAGAGTGTATGAAGGGCCCTTATAATGCTACAAATAAAATGAGTCACACATATAATGCTCCAGTGTATGATGGGCCCCATATGTAATGCTCCAGTACATGATGGTTCCAATATATTGCTCCAAATATAAAAAAAAGAAATACCTCTCCTCGCTAGCCACTGCTCTGGTCTGGACTCCTCAGTGTCACCATCTTCTGGCTCTTTGCACTGACTGCCCAGGCAGAGAGCGCACAGACGTGAAGTCATCCCGCCCTCTGACCTGAATCGTCACTATCAGATGACGCCGCAGTGGTGGAATGCGGAGAGGTAAGTATCGCAAGCAAGCAGGAACAGCCTGAGAGTGAAATTCAGCCATGGCATTTGAAAGCACATAGGCCCATGTTGCTCCTCCTCCCTGATGCTTCATTTCAGCTACATCTCAGTTACTGATACTGTTAACAGCATAGTAGGAAATGCAGCCCACCACTGGACCAGCCCATCTGGCATTTGCCAGAATTGCCAGATGGCCAGTCCGGCCCTGCAAGCATGTGCCGGGGTTCGCTTGCTCAGGGCCCTGGCACTTGCCCGGATGCTGATGCATGCCCTGATGGCTTTAATTTAATCTAATAGGTTCTGTGTTCACCACTAGTACAAGACAGAGGCTCTTTGACGGTAACACTAGACACATAGGAAACAATACTACGTCATTTCTGGTCCTCAAGAAATGTTACCTTTAGATCATCATAGTAACATCGAACACTAATCAAGAGGATTAGCTTAACTTTGTTTGCGCATTAACAATAATGAAGAAAAGAGTAATTGCAAGAATTAAAAGGGTTGAAATGATTTCTAGTACATAACGCACAGTGTGTCGCTGAAGTGATGTTAGAGAAATTGTGTCAAGGTGCCTGCCTGTTGTGTTCAATTTAATCAAAAAACGACTTCTGTGTGGTTTTCATTTCTTAATTAGCATTAGTAAGTATGAATGATTGTTTAAATGTATTCAAGCAAAATCACACTGTGAAAATAGCACAGTTTAAATGTATAACGTGAAACGTCTGTGTTACACTAAAGTATTATCGATAATAAGAAGTTGTGTATTTCTAGGTGTAAGTGACACTGCACTGTGGACAGAATTACATATAAAACTGCTACATTGTCACATCAGAAACATTCTTTCCAAAACTAACAGCTAATTTAGCTTCTAACCTTTGCATATCACATATGCAAATAAAGCAGTTACACTGTAACACTAGACAACCCATAAAATGTTGTTTCTATCCAAAATTTAAGAAAATGATGGCAAAAAGCAATTGGTTGCAGCTCATAGTCATAATTTGAGCAGGAAATGAGGGAAAAGAGAAAGGAATGTGTGGAAGAAATAGGTAAGAAAGATAGAAAGGAAGGGAAAAAAGAGGAAGTAAAGGAAAAAAGTGAAACAAATAAGGGAGGATGGAAGGAAAGAAGAAAAAAAGATAACAAGTGATGTGGAATTAAAGGAAGGAAAGAAGGGATAGTGGAAGACGGGAATGGTGGGATGGGAGGAAGGAAAGAAGGAAGGCAGGGAGGAAGATAGGAATGGAGGAATGGAAAGAGGTAGGAAGCCAGGGATAGAGGGAGGAAGCTAGAAAGGAAGGAAGAGAGGAAGAGAGAGATGAAGGAAGAGAAGAATGAAAGGAGGAAGAAATACTGTGGCATGTAAAATTTTGGCCACCCCTGGTCAAAATTACTGTTATTGCAAACAGTTAAACTAGTTGATAAATTATCTCTAAAAGGGCTAAAGTTAAAGATGATACATTTATTTTGTATTTAGGCAAAAAAAAATAAAAAAAAAATAAATAAATATATATATATATATATATATATATATATAGTCCATCAAAAAAGAAGGCAGCACACCATGTTGGTTTTCAATAAAGTGTTTTTTTAATAGCCCATATGGCTATGTGCCCATGCAGCAACGTTTCGGTTCAATAAGTGTGAACCTTTTTCAAGCATTACAATGGTGATAGGTGAATGTCTTTTCAAGCATACAATTTGTAATGGTAATTTACAATAATAAGAGAGTATTCATTGTATAAAATACAATCACAAGGACTGTGTGTCATCATTAGAAAGTGCGAATATAGTGCAATGTGTGAAAAATAAAACTCATGATGAAAATATTTACAATCAGCATAAGTCCTGTTATTGGACAGTGATTAGTAATCAGCGGCAGCTGTAAACATAGAAAATAGACGTGAATCACCCCATTAGAGTAAACAAAATGCACGCCATATATCAGCGTTACCAAATGGACTATTTGGAGGTTTGGTATGTACCTGGAGGGCTCGCACCAGAATCTTTTTTCTATCTTGTGCTGTTTTTTCAATTTTGTTGTGTATATATATATATATATATATATATATATATATATATACACTACGTTCCAAATTATTATGCAAATTGGATTTAAGTGTCATAAAGATGTAATTTTTTGTTTTTCAAATAAACTCATAGATGGTATTGAGTATCAGGGCTCTTTGGATCACTGAAATCAATCTCAAATTCCTGTGATAATTAGTTTACCAGGTGAGCTCAATTAAAGGAAAACTACTTAAGAATGATGTTCCACATTATTAAGCAGGGCACAGGTTTCAAGGAATTTAGGAAAGAAAAAGGACCTCTCTGCTGCTGAAAAGCATCAAATAGTGCAATGCCTTGGTCAAGAGATGAAAACAATAGATATTTCCCAAAAATGTAAACGTGACCATCGTACTGTTAAGAGATTTGTAGTTGATTCTGAGCACAGACATGTTTGGGCTGATAAAGCCAGAATGAGGAAGGTTTCTGCCAGGCAAGTTCATTGGATTAAGAGAGCAGCTGCTAAAAAGCCATTACAAACCAGCAAACAGATATTTAAAGCTGCTGGTGCCTCTGGAGTCCCTCGAACCTCATGCTGTAGGATTCTTCAAAGGCTTGCTGTGGTGCATAAACCTACTATTCGGCCACCCCTAAAAGGTGTTCACAAGCAGAAATTGTAGCAGTGGGTCCAGACATACATGAAGACAATTTTTCATACAGTCTTGTTTACTGATGAGTGTCGAGCAACCCTGGATGGTCCAGATGGATGGTTGGTGGATGGCCACTATGTCCCAACAAGGCTGCGACTTCAGCATGCAGGAGGAGGAGTCATGTTTTTGGCCGGAATCATGGGGAAACAGCTGGTAGGGCTCTTTAAGGTTCCTGAAGGTGTGAAAATGACCTCTGCAAAGTATATAGAGTTTCTGACTGACAACTGTCTTCCATGGTATAAAAAACAGAAATGTGCCTTCAGGAGCAAAATCCTCTTCATGCATGACAATGCACCATCTCATGCTGCAAAGAAGACCTCTGAGTCATTGACTGCTATAGGCATAAAAGGAGATAAACTCATGGTGTGGCCTCCATGACCTCAACCCTGTAGAGAACCTTTGGAGTATCATCAAGCAAAAGATCTATGAGGGAGGCAGTTCACATCAAAACAGCAACTCTGGGAGGCTATTCCGACTTCATGCAAATAAATCCAAGCAGAAACTCTCCAAAAACTCCCAAGTTCAATGGATGGAAGAATTGTGAAGGTGATGCCACAGAAGGGTTCCTATGATAGCATGGAACTTGGCCTGTTAGGATGTTTTGGAGTTAAATAGCTTTTTTGTTCAGTGAATGTGACCTCCTAATGCTGCAAATTCCACAAATGAACATTTTCAGTTCTTTAAAACAGATAAAATGTTTAGAAATTCTACTGTGCCTAATAATTTGGAACAGTGCAATTTGAGTTTTTATTCATTTTGGAGATTATACTGCTATCATTGGGAGGTTTCTTCAATAAAATTTGATGTATACTCTAACATGTGATGACTTTTATTAGACTGACTGTCATTTGTACTGACTATTTAGGAAAATCATAGAAAAATATCATTTGCATAATAATTTGGAACACAGTGTATATATACTGCTCAAAAAAATAAAGTGAACGCTATTTCATTTGCAACAGGCTGTTTGTGTTCCCTTTATTTCTTTGAGCAGTATATATTGCCATTGTTTTGCATTTTAAAAATTACAAAAATGAAAATGAGCTGATGCAAAAATTTGGGCACCTTTGGAGATTTGTGTGCTCAGATAACTTTGACCAAGGTTTCAGACCTTAATTGGCCTGTTAGGACTATAGGGGGTTTTACACATAGCGATATCGCTAACAATATCGCTAAAGCATCACCGATTTGGTGACGCAGCAGCGATATCGCTAGTGATATCACTATGTGTGATACTTACCTCCGACCGGCTCCCCCGCTGTCCATTGCTGATCGCGCGAGATCGCGCAGCTCCATTTCTCGTCGTCAGCTTCTTGCTGGGATTCCTGTGGCGCCGATGAGCGACGCGTGGATGCGGACGGGAGGACGTCAGGATCGCCGCGTCTGAAAGGTAAGTAATGACCACTAGATTGCTGCTATGTCGCTGTGAGATCTGCCTGTGTGGCAGCTCACTAGCGACCATTTAGCGATGCACCAGCGATCCTAACAGGGTCGTATCGTTGTCGGGATCGCTGGTACATCGCTAAATGTAAAGGGGTCTTTAGGCTTGTTCACTATCTTTAGTAAAGATCAGGTGATGCAAATTTCCCAGGTTTATAAAACCCAAGTTCCTCTAATCTTGTACCAGAAAACAGCAGCTGTGGGTTCTTCTAAGCAGCAGCCTAGCACTCTGAAAATGAAAATAATGGAGGCACACAAAGCAGAAGAAGGCTATAAGAAGATAGCAGACTGTTTTCAAGTTGCCTTTTCCTCAGTTCGAAATATAATTCAGAAATGGCAGTTAACAGGAAGAGAGGAGGTCAAGATAAGGTCTCTGGAAAACCAAGCAAAATTTCAGCGAGAGCTGCTTGTAGGTTTGCTAGTGTCAAATTACAACACCGCTTGACTGCAAAAGACCTTCAGAAAGATTTAGCAGACTCTGAAATTGTGGTTCATTGGTCTCTTCATGGAAGAGTCATCAGAAGCAAACCTCTCCTGCATATTCATCATAAAATTCATAGTGAGAAATATGCAAAAGAACATCTAAACAAGCCTGTTGCATTTTGGAAACAAGTCCTGTGGACCGATGAGGTTAAAATAGAACTCTTTGGCCACAACAATCAAAGGTAGGCATATGAGGAGAAAAAAGGCCACAGAATTTCAGGAAAAGAACATATTATTAACCATTGAGCATGGGGGTGGATAAATCATGCTTTGGGGTTATTTTGCAGCCAATAGTATGGGGAACATTTCACGGATAGAGGGATGAATGGATTCAATTAAATTTCAACAAATTCTTGATGCAAACATAACACCATCTATAAAAAAAAGCTGATGTTGAAAAGTGGATGGCTTCTACAAATGGATAATGATCCTAAAAACACGTCAAAATCCACAATAGACGACCTCAAAAGGTGCAAGCTGAAGGTTTTACAATGGACCTCACAGTCCTCTGATCTGAACATTATTAAAAAAAAACTATGGCTAGACCTCAAAATAGCAGAGGATGCAAAACGACCCAAGAATTCCACAGAACTGGAAGACTTTTCCAAGGAAGAATGGATGAAAATCCCTAAAACATGAATTGAAAGACTCTTGTCTGGCTACAAAAAGAGTTTTCAAGCTGTGATACTTGCAAAATGGAGCTTCTAGGTACTAACCATGCAGGGGGCCCACAATTTTGCATTGGGTCATTTTCCTTTTTGTAATTTATAAAATGTAAAAAATTACAATCTCTATTTTTTACTTAAAATACAAAGGAAATGTGTCATCTTTAACTTGAGCCCTTTTAGAGATTATTTAATCTTCAACTTGCTTAATTGTTCACAATAACAGTAATGTTGACCAGGGGTGTCCAAACTTTTACAAGCCACTGCATGTAGAGACAAAGAAATGGATGAATTGAGAAAGGGAGGAAAGAACAGAGAAAGGAAATTAGGAAGAGAGAGTGGAAGGGAGAGAGGAAGGGAGTAGAAGGTAGAGAGGAATGGTGAGAGTAAGGAAGAGGAGGAGGGAATGAGATCGGATTGGAGCAAGGAAGGAATAAAGAGAGGGAAGGAGAGAGAGGGTGGAATGGACAAAGAAAGCAAATAAGGAAATGAGGAAGTGAAAGGAAAACTGCTCGGGAGGAAGAAATCGAAGAAACTCACCCTTAGTTGATTCCCAATGAACTTGATGGGATGAAATTCAGTATTGCATCACTGCCAGATGGTAAGGCAAGGTGCTTGTATGTGGAGAAAGATCAAGCTTCAGTAGGTAAAATCAAAAGTCTTTATTAGATCCATTAAAATGAAAACTGGCTGTTGCGACATGAATGACGGTGATGATTGATATGGGAAAAGAAGGAAGGGTATCAGAAGAATGAGGAACTGAACGCGTTTCGAACACTTCGGGTGTTCTTAGACTCAATTTAGCATGTTCAAAATGCGTTCAGTTCCTTTTTCTTCATGTCGCAACAGACAATTCTCATTTTAATGGACTTTAATGGACTTTTGATTTTACCTGCTGAAGCTGGATCTTAAGCCCCTGTCACACTTATTGCTGTTTTGTGACGCAACAGTGACCTCAGCAGTGATCTTGCTACGTTTGACAGGAAGCAGCGACCAGGCCCCTGCTGTGAGATCGCTGGTCATGTCGGAATGACCTGGACATTTTTTTGATCGCTGAGGTCCTGCTGCGTAGCATGCATCGGTATGTTTGAACCTTACCAACTACCTCATTAGCGACTCAAAAGCGAGACACATAGGTGTGGATTTGCGTTGATTCGAGGTCTGAATCATCAGAGTAGCTGCTATGTGACAGGGCCCTAACGACTGCCGACTTCGTTACACAGGTCGCTAGGGGTCGGCGTATCGTTGCTGCATCGTTGGGAAGATCTTACTGTTTGGCATCTCACCAGCGACCACATAGTGACGCAGCAGTGATCACTACCAGGTACCAGGTTGTATCGTTGTCGGGATCGCTGTAGCGTCGCTGAGTGTGATGGGAGCTTTACTCCACTTACAAGCAGGAAGAAAAGTATACAAGGAGGGAAGAATGGAGGGAGGAAGGGAGGAAAGACGAGATGAAAGAAGAAAGGAAGGTAGGGAGGAGAGGAAAAAATAAGGGAGACCGTAAAAGAGGAAGGAAGGGAGGGAGTAGAATGGTAGGAATAGTGGAAAAGGTAATAAAAGAAGAGAGAGGGAAAACGAGAGAGCGGTAGGGAGGAAGGTATAGGAAACAGAAAGAAAGGACAAAGGAAAAGAAGAAAGAAAGGATGAAAAAAGAAAGGAAGAATATGGAAGATAGGAAAGGAAAAGGAAGATAGGAAAAAAGGAGAAAAGGAAGAATGAATAGGGAAAGGAAGGAGGGAATAAGTGAGAAAAAAAGTAGGTCATAAGGAGGAAGGAGGGATGAAAAAATGGAGGAAAGTAGTAAGGGAGGGGGAAAGGGAAAAAAATTAAGGGAATTAGGAATGGGGAATAAAGGAAAATGAAAGATAGGGAAAGTGAAAGGGAAGGAGCTAATGAAGCAGGCAAATAGGAGGAAAGAATGAGAGGCGAGAATAACATGAGGAAGAAAATGGAAAGAAAGAAATAAGGAAAGAAAAATGAAGACAAAGGAAAGGAGGAAGGGAGGGCGAAAGAGTAGGATAAATGGAATAAGGAATGAGGAATAAACTAGGAAAAGTGGGAGGCAAGACAGAAGGGATAGAGGGAAAGTTGAAGGGAAGAAGGAAGTGAAGGAGAAAGGGAGGAGGAGAGAAATGGAGGAAGATGAAAATGGTGGGTAAAAGGGAGAAAAATAAAAGAAGGAAAGAAAGAAAAGGAAGAAAGAAAGGAAAAAAAGAATGAAAAAGGAAGGTAAAAAGAAAGACAGAAGGAAGATGAGAAAAAAGGAAGCAGAAAAAGAAAGCAAGAAGAAAGGAAAGAAAGAAAATAATTACATGTTATTGCATAAATGTAAAAAAAACAAAAACTGTCTTCTAATCTAAAAACACATGCTGGAAAATAATGAGTCTGATTATCTTTCTTGTAGCTTGTAATAAAATGTTAACTGTTTTCTCTAAATTTTGTAATTTCCTCATATATTGTTAAAATTAAGGAAACCTGCTTGTCGTACCCACTTGTAAGTGGGACTCTACCTTTAAATCATAGTTGCAGATTCAACAAATGAAGAGCTTCTGTATATTTCTCTTGTAATTAGTTAATCATCTGCGAGGAGCTAATGTATTCTGTGTGACTAAGATTTGCACTTAATCAGAGAGCTGGGTTATGAAAAAGTAAATAAAACAGCCCGACCCTCCTTTATCATTTTAAAGAGAGAAAAATACACAACTTTTACAAATTAGATTAGAGAGAAGATGCGTGCTGCATTACGATGGGTGAGTAGCAGGCAGCAGATGAATAATTAACTTTCACTTAACCACAGATTTAAATATACAAGACTTCAATAATAGCTTTATTTCTTCATTTCAAATTTGACAGTGAAGTAAAAATCAGTTATGTAATTATTAACTAAGAAATGTCAGGCTCTTATTTCTCAAGATCCCAATTGTTTGCCCTAATAAAGTAAGACCCCTGACTTGCTGCTGTGCTGTCAACATGATGCCATCACTACAGCCAATGCCAGACACTGGTAGCAGCGGTGCAAAGTCACCTGGGAACCTGGGAACGGTGTGGATAGCGCATTTTTTTATGCTAAACTGTATCGGGGACAATTGTTTCTTGAATGGGGACAAGCCATTTAAATGCATAACTTTAAAATGCCTACTACAACCAGACCGATAAAAGAGTTCATAAAAAAGAAACCTGATATTGGTAGTTTATGAGGCATAAGTCTAAAATATTGATATCAGTTTCAACCTCACAACTTTACCAGAGATGACGGAATCCATTGAAATTTAAATTTTTCATCCTTGACAATTTCTACAAACCATTTAATCTGGAAGGCAAATAGAAAGTATTGCAAAGCCTCCAATTGGCCTGAGTATACTGTATATATATATATATATATATATATATATATATATAAACACTTAAGGTCTTCTTGGACTGCATCCTACCCTTTTTATGCTCTTTAACGCAAAAATACTCTTAATAAAGTAAAAGTATCCTCATCATACTGTAATAGACTGAAAATAAAAGGTTGATAGTACATAGTATCCAACATCCTGTTTAATAGCATACTGCACTGTCAGACTTTTTATGCTCTTTAAAATTAATAAATTTTCAAAAAATAATACCTTTTTGAGGTGAGATGCCTGCAATGCAAGTTTTTATACTCATGTGGCATATATGGAAGAAGCCATGGCTGTATGACAAGAAAAGGCCTAACAATTTTCCCTTTCTGAGGAGTAGCAACAGAATTCGTATTTGCTAACTGAAAAAGCAATGGCTTGACTTCTTTCAACATCACATCAAAAAATATTAATTGTTCCTTTTTTGTGGAGTAGCAACATGTTTGGTATTTATTCATAAAGGTGAAATACCAGTTCTGTGACCAGCTCATACTAACTGACCTGAGAAAATTCTTTAAAAATGTATAGACTTTGTACACAGCAGTAAGGTTTACAAAAAAATAATGAAAGAAAATTTTGGATTTGGTTTTGGTGGGTAAAACAAAATGATGAAGAAGCCATGGCTTATTTTAGCCATGACCACGAATTTGAAACTTTGTTAGGCATCAATATAATCTTCGTTGCAAAAGTGTAAAATTTCTTGCCATTTGAATAAACACAGTAATGGCCCATTAATAAATAATTGATTTTAATAATCATCTTTTTTTTGTTTGGCCAACAAGTTTGCTGTTTGGAAAACAAAGTAGTGGCTTTTATCCCATATTGGGAAAGTGAGGAAGCAATGGATTTTTAACCCCTTAAGCCCCAAGGGTGGTTTGTACGTTC
Organism: Dendrobates tinctorius; assembly: GCF_039654945.1. NCBI lineage: Eukaryota > Metazoa > Chordata > Amphibia > Anura > Dendrobatidae > Dendrobates > Dendrobates tinctorius. The sequence continues at coordinate 9,352,241 of NW_027361875.1, forward strand.
ATGACCGGGCCAATTTTTACAATTCTGACCACTGTCCCTTTATGAGGTAATAACTCTGAAATGCTTCCATGGATCCCGGTGATTCTGACAATGTTTTCTCGTGACATATTGTACTTCATGTTAGTGGTAAAATTTCATTCAAATAACTTGCGTTTATTTGTGAAAAAAACGGAAATTTGGCAAAATTTTGAGAATTTCGCAATTTTCCAACTTTTAATTTTTATCCCTTAAATCACAGAGATACAGCACACAAAAAACTTGATAAGTAACATTTCCCACATGTTTACTTTACATCAGCACAATTTTGGAACCAAAATAAGGGTTAAAAATTGACCAGCGATTTCTGATTTTTGCAACACCATTTTATTTTTAAGGACCACATCACATTTGAAGCCACTTTGAGGGGTCTATATGATAGAAAATACCCAAAAGTGACACCATTCTAAAAACTGCACCCCTTAAGGTGCTCAAAACCACATTCAAGAAGTTTATTAACCCTTTAGGTGCATCACAGGAATTTTTTGAATATTTAAAAAAAAAATGAACATTTAACTTTTTTTCACATAAAAAATACTTCAGGTTCAATTTTTTTATTTTACCAAGGGTAACAGGAGAAATTGGACGGCAAAAGTTATTGTGCAATTTGTCCTGAGTACGCTGATACCTGATATGTGGGGGGAACCACTGTTTCGGCGCATGGCAGTGCTCAGAAGGGAAGGAGCGCCGTTTTACTTTTTCAATGCAAAATTTCCAATTGGCTGGAATTCTGATCGGACACCATGTCGCGTTTGGAGAGCCCCTAATGTACCTAAACAGTGGAAACCCCCCACAAGTGACCCCATTTTGGAAACTAGACCCCCCAAGGAACTTATCTAGATGTGTGGTGAGAACTTTGAACCCCCAAGGGCTTCACAGAAGTTTATAACATACAGGCATGCAATTAAAAAATCATATTTTTTCCACAAAAATAATCTTTTCACCCTCAATTCTTATTTTTCCAAGGGTAACAGGACCCGAAATGTTATTGTCCAATTTGTCCTGAGTACGCTGATACCCCACATGTGGGGGTAAACCACTATTTGGGCGCATGGCAGAACTTGGAAGGGAAGCAGCGCCATTTGACGTTTTTGGCTGGAATTGACACCATTTTGGAAACTAGACCCCCCAAGGAACTTATCTAGATGTGTGGTGAGAACTTTGAACCCCCCAGTGCTTCACAGAAGTTTATAATGCCTGGGCGTGAAAATAAAAAAATCGTATTTTTTCCACAAACATGACCTTTTAGTCACCAATTTTTTTATTTTCCCAAGGGTACCAGGAGAAATTGGACCCCAAAAGTTGTTTTCCAATTTGTCCTGAGTACGCTGATTCCTCATATGTGGGAGAAAACTACTGTATGGGCACACGTCAGGGCTCGGAAGGGAAGTAGTGATGTTTTGGAATGCAGACTTTGATGGAATGGTCTGCGGGTGTCATGTTGCTTTTGGAGAGCCCCTGATGTACCTAAACAGTGGAAACCCCACACAAGTGACCCCATTTTGGAAACTAGACCCCCTAAGGAACTTATCTAGATGTGTTATAGAGCACTTTGAACCACCAAGGGCTTCACAGAAGTTTATAATGCCCGGGCATGAAAATAATAAAATCGCTGATCTGTCACATCACAGACCACTGTGACAGATCAGCGATCTGTTACAGGCATAGATGCAGACTTCCTCATGCCTGCGCTTTGCAGGCACTGAGGAAGTCAGCTCCCTACAGGCCCCCAAAGGTCCCCGTCACCATCTTGGATCTGGGGACCTGTAGGGAAAGAGACCCCCGCAGCAGCGCTGCACATTGCGCTGCTGTGAGGGGCTCAGGGAAGCACGGAGGGAGCCCCCTCCCTGCCGATGCTTCCCTTTAACCCCCGGTACACCGCGATCGTGTTTGATCATGGAGTGCAAGGGGTTAACGTGTCGGGGCGGTCCGTGACCGCCCCTGACACATAGTGCCGGGTGTCTGCTGTGATAATTAGCTGACACCCGGCCGCGATCGCTGTGATGTACTATCCCGTCCCTGGGAATTAAGTCCCAGGGCACATGGACGGAATAGTATGTCACATGGGATTAAGGGGTTAACCAACCATTCAAAAATCTGTTTGCAACGTGAAGAAGCAATGCCCTTTTAAAAAGACATCCAAAAACGATTTTTCTTGTGTAGTGTACGGTTTTGAGCAAAGGGAAATTATAGAAATAGAACACAATTGACAGGTAGGAGATGTGTGGCTGTCTACTGGCAGTGGCAGTATCATCACAGTATGGAATTGTGGTGCCCCTGAGGCTCAGTCGCCACAGAAGTACTGCACTGTACTGTAAGTTGGAGGCTCCTGACCACTCTCCAACATCTGCATCCCACACAACACAGTAGTTCAGCAAAGCCACATTGCAGCTCCCTGCTTGGAGTGTAGCAGAGCACCTTTGGTGGCTCCCTGCTTGGAACACTAAATGTGCTGGGAGGCGGGTGGAGTTGAGAATACATAAAAGAGTGGGAAGGTTTAGAATTTCAGTCAGTCAGTAGGTCAGTCTAGGAGAGGAAGCCACTCAGAGAGGAGTGAGGAAAGAAGATCCCTGAGAGAGGGATGGAGGGAAGGAGGTGCTGCAGCAGACCTGAGTGACCCGGGTCTGCTGGCACGGGAAAGGAAAGAAGGAGAAAGACATTGAACTGAAACCTGATCTTCCATAAGAGAGAGAGAGATTAGTACGGAATGAAGGAGTAAAAGGGAACAGAGAGGCCGTTAGGAGAGAACCCTGCCTAGAAGTTCTAAGCGCAAGGCCGGGGCCCAGTCCCCGAGGTTGTATGGATGCTAATGGTCCTGCGGCAGACACCGGTGGAGTAGTGGGCTGTAAATGCACTACTCCCATCTAAGACTTGGGGGCACAACAGCAACTTGGGTAGAGAGCCGGGACTCAGGAGTAAGGGGTCCCCGAAGCAGGCTACAGCTGTCTGCCGTACAAGTAGAGTTCTTGGTAACATCTGTCAGGAGGCACTCCAGTGTAACTCAGTACTAGGAGTACTTCACACTTAAAGGCGCTATAAAGGAGACGTTCAGAAAGGCACATGTTGGCGGAGTGTTGGAAAGGAGCATTCCATCTTGCCTGGAGGTTGACTGAGTCCCTGACCCGGAGGACACGGCACGGAGGCAGGCACCTGTGTGTACTACAGACTGTGAGTAAAGCTTTGGAACTACAAGTCCTGGTGTCCTCCATTCATTCTTGTGCCAACACACCCGGCACCGCTACATCTGGGTACCGGCTTCTATACCGATTGTGCCTCTCCTCTAATTCCACATCTACACTGCCCTGGGGCTACAGCTTCACCTGTGGGGAGCTTCACCATCTTGGCTGCAACACACCACCAGCCCCAGAGGATCTGCAAGCAGCGTCGACTTAACACCTCACGAACACCACAGGTGGCGTCACGAACTATTAATCTAACTACATTCATTCCACCACCTGTTATGATTGAGTCACCGTGGGAGGCAAAAACAGAAATGCTAGCTAAGTCCAGAAAACCAGAGAGGTTGGCAGCTATCGGATTGCAGACCCCTGATCCTATCCACAACAACTAACAGTAGCCGTGGGGGGTTCCTACGATGCCCTAGACCCCTTGATCACAGCTGGAGAATTAAATAGGCCTAAAGAAAGAAAGGGGAAATCTAAACTGCCCCAGAGCAGACCCCAAAGAAATAGGCAGCCCCCAACATATAATGACGGTGAAGCAAGATGAAAACACTAACACAGACAGAAAGATAGACTGAGCAAAGACGGGGCCCAAGCTAATTAGATAGGAAAGGACAGGAAGGCTGCTGTCTGCAATCCGTGAAAAACCCTATGAAAATAAGAGCCAACAGACTGACAGTGAAAAAGGCCCTGAAGACGCTAGGCTTCAAAAAAGCTATGTCAGTACTCAGGAATATTCTGAAGACAGAGCAACCGGCAAAAGGAGATTCATTGACAGTACAAAACCCTGTCAATCCCTATGGGACACCCGTTTAGGGAAAGTGCAGGGCATGTGCAATACAGGGTTAGACGTGGACTGCCCTTGTTAGGGTGGGAGTTTTGGGGAATAGATGATTGCTAGCCCCATAGGGATTGACAGGGTATTGTCTTCCCAACCTCCTGTTCCAGGGACCTTCGTTATTATATGATCCCTGAAGACTCCCGTCCTTCTTTCAACTCTTTGGTGAGATTGTTCCAATTTTTCCTCTTATTTCTATGGTCTCATCTTTTCATACATATGTATAGCCAGCATTATGGGCTCTCAATACTTGTATTTACTATGTATGTGCATTTTGGGTTATGGCGCGTATACATGATGAACTAAAATTGCTGTATCCTATTACTTGTCTTGTTGTCTAATTGCATTTAGGTGTCAATTGATATCCTTAAATGTGTCGATTTGGGGCCTGATTTCTGTTGTATCACTAGGTACCCTTACTAGATCGACAATTTTAAATGATTTTTGGTGACACATGTTTTTCAAGTCTTTTATTGAACAAAGTAAAAGTTATGTTTTAAATTTCACTGATTGCTGTATATTATACTTTTCCCTTTTGGTGAACCCTGCATATGTCAATTTTTGACAAATTGTTTTTTGCTTTATAGTTACACTAACAACTCATTAAAAATATTTGGTTGTGGACCATTCGTACAGCCATTTTTCCAAAGTGTCCTAGGAACCATTTTTCAGCATGACCACGCCAAGCCACATGTTGCTCATGCTACTGTAAGCAACCTGCATGGCCTAAACATGCTACCATGACCACAGCCTCTGTGTACTTGTCTGCAATTGAGCTGGGTCTGCTATTGATCTTGAACATCATTGGTTTGCAAGTGCAAATGAACCTGCCAGCAGAAGACCATGATGATTTATGTATCCAAGTCCATTCCGCGTGGCAGAACATTCCTCAGACAACCATTAATATCCTCATTGCAAGCAGACAAGGCGTGTAAGTGCTTGTATTTCTGTTCCTGGTGCGTATACTCAATACTGAATAAATCTAAATATTTTGAAAATTGTGTTTCCATTTTTTCATCATTAGTGTATCGTTAACATGCCTATTCATCCTGTGATTTCCGTAACGCCATGACTTTTCTTTATTGGTGTTGCAATTTTAGTGTTGAGGAGTGTAGGAAACATACCACTGTGCGTGGTGGACACCATTCACTAATAATAAGAACTGTCAGTCTGTTGCAGCATCCATTAATGTGAAATAGTGCTGCATGCATTGTTATTTTTTTCTATCTAATCTGATGTCTTGTGGCCAAGGCTCTAAACAGAGATACCAAAGCAAATATGTACAGAGTCTCATCTGTTTTTTAGCTTTTCATTCATATCATTCCTTCATGACATATTTCTCCTTGACAACCTATAGCTGGTATTCAAAGGAAACCATGATATTTGCTATGCACAGCAATTTTGAAGTATTGCTGTACATAGTGCAAACATTTGGACCATTGCAGATTCAAGTACAAAAACAATTACATAAAAATTTGAATCACTCTTTTCCCCCTTTAAAAATAATTAAAAAATTCACATATGAGTATAGCTTCGTCCATAGAAGTCTGATCTATTTAAGATATAGAGTTAACTTGCCCGCTAAACACAGTAAACATAAAAAAATTGAAGTGGCTAAATTGCGTATTTTCTTGGTTGCTGCAGTGCCACAAAAAATGCAATAAGTAATCAAAATGTTATTTTTATCCCAAAGTAATATCAATAACAATATCAGCTTGCCCCACATAAAAAACCTTTACACAGCTCCATTGTCATATCCTGGAAAATGGATATCCAAACAAAAAAGTTTTTCTTTCAAAATGTTACATTTTTTTGCACTACTAGAATAATAAAAAAAACTGGACAAGTTTGATATCACTGTAATTGTACCGACGTGATAAATCTGGTTATCCAGCCATTTTTACCACATAATGAACATCGGAAATATAAAACCCCAAAAATAACATCGAAATTGCATTTTTTTTTGCTAGTTCACCACATTTACATTTTATTTTTGTTTTCCAGATTTCCAAAAATCATTTGGATATTATCATCACATTCACTATTGGGGCTCACTATCTAAATTCCTTATCAGTATCTCTTTGAAATGTGAAAGGAGACCGTAATACCAGGAGAAAACCCACACCTAGTTGCAAAACTCATGCAAACACCCATGGAAGATCCTTGCAGATGTCGTTGTTGGTGGGTTTTGAACCCAGGACCTCAGTTGTGCTAACCACTGAGCCACTGTGCTGCTTATCATTGCATCTCTGCGCTTAACCATTACCACGTTACAAGTTACAGTTTGCATACAATGTTGCTATTAATTAATGCCTTGCTGGAAGATTCCAAGCTGCAGTTTTTCCTTGAATTGGATTTTTATGCTATTGGTATAGAAGCAGTTAAAATTCTTCAGAAACTTTAAATTATCAGTGCAGTTTCTTCTCTAAAAAATATCTCTATGGCATTTCAGAATCCATTGGTGATCGAGAATCCTAGTCATGAATTCAGGACTGGAAGAATGACATCATCTACTTGAAGGAGCAATATGAAAGTTAGACTTTTTCCATATTATTTGAAAAAATTAACTACGGTAATTTAGAAATGAATGACAAAAACACATCTTTAAAGAGTTGGGGCAGGGCCATGTCTATCGTTGTGTAATATCCCCTCTTGATTTTACAACAGTCTGTAAACATCTGGGAAATGAGGAGACCAATTACTGGAGTTTTAGGATAGATAGGTGGTCCCATACTTGTTTTATGTAGGACTCTAGCTGCTCAATAGTCCTGGGTCTTCTTTGCTAGATTTTTCATTTCATAGTGAGTCAAATATTTTTTTTAAATGGACAAATGGCCCATTGGCAGAATCCCCGTAAAGCCTGATGACCACTCTTTTATTTTTTTAGTTTGACATAATCCTCACCTACTGTTCAGAAGGGAAAAATATGCAGGGCTGACACCTTATCTAGGTTCATTGATCCATGTGATGCGTCGGAAGATGAGCCTTCATATATGATATTATTCATAATGGTTGTCCACACTAAATTCTCAGCATACAAGTTACCAACTATGTTCCTCTAGTTTCAGTCTTGCTTACACCTAATTTCTGCAATCAAAGCAATATATCTCTTTAAGCCTGTCTCCCATTTCCCTATACTTCTTTGCATTCCTGTGATTAAACATTTTCACTCTGCAAGTTCTAGTTTGTATACACTGCTGCTATTAACTATTCCTTAAGATGCCAAACTGCTTTTACTTTTCTGTTACACTGTTAATATTAACCATTTGCCAGACAAAACTTACCAGTTTCCTCTACTGTTGCTGTTCCTATGTGTGTCATACCTGTCTCTGCTTCATCTATGATATCTGCTGCACTTGCTGTTAGCCATCCTGTATACCCTGCTGTCCTGGTCCTTGCTGAACCACCTGAGTCATCCATCAAGTCTTAAATTCTAGAGAATCCATCTCACGAGGTGAGCCCATAACAGTATTTATTACACATTTTTACTGAATCTTCATCTTTTGGGGAGGTGAAATTTTGTGGCTTCAGAAATCAATCTCGTGTTTTCCAAAGATTTTCAAAGTATAATATTTTTTATTTAGTTTTTTGAACTAGACTTTGAAGATGATCAGCTCCTAAATCCATATACAAAAGAACTTCTAAAACTCTATAATACTCTTTGATTTTGATTCTGCCTCAAAATCCACATAAATATACAGTAGTCATCTCATAATAAATGAATGTTAAAGCTCAAGGGATTGCCGTATTTCTTAGCTATGTAAGCTTCCGTTGACTCCATAAATATGGCAGGACTAAGCAAATGTCATTAGACTCGTAATGTATTGTTGATGGTATAGGAGGTATTTTAAATGTTCACAGGGATTTTATCAATGATGTTGGATAAAGAAACTTGACATTTTTGATTTATAATCCAGAATTTCTGAGGTGGGAAATGTATGAAGTGCTAGGCAAACAATTGATGGTTAGTTAATATTCAAGTTGTTTTCTATAACAACATCCATTATTTTGCATGTGATCAGCTATAATAAACCTACAAACAGTTTATAAAATTGCGTGGTCCAAACTGAAGAACTTAAACTGGCCAAAGATATTGTTGCCAGGAATTTGGGTGGTCCAATGATCATTGTTATACACCCTATTGCTTAGACACTGAGGCTATAAGCTACTTTAATGCTACTTAATTAAGATACAACTAAGTCAACATCATTTTCTTTAACAACCGATAAAGCTGAATTCAGCCGTCAACAGAGTCCACCAATCAAAAATCAAAAAGTAAAACCAAACTCCAGTGAAGAGGAGGGAATGTGAAAAGAAGAACTGCTCAGTGGGTTGCTTAAAGTCAGTATTAAATGAAAGAGAAACCCGTGTGTCAGTCATCACCTGACATCCTTGTCTGGCATGTCACTGCCATGTGGTTTCACGGCAGGAAAAAGGAAAGCTAAAAATCTTGTCCTCAATTGAAGCTGCACAGCAGGGAGAGGGGAATCCCTGTTGTGTGGGTCAAGAGGCTGTTCTTTTCAGTCATAGGTTTTATTTAAGAGCCAGTGAATGGATTATGAGTGATAAAAAGAAGTCATACTGAATCTACTATAGAACCCTGTTTTGTCTAAACATTATGACCAATCTGTGTGTAACCTGCAGATATGGAACGGAACAGGAATTTTATTATTTAATGTATGTATTTTTAGATTAATATTTTTAAAGGAATTTGTTAACATTTCAAAAATTGTAGATATTTCAAAAAAATTGAACAAAATCTTTTTGTTTTGTTATAAACAAATACTACAATTTGCCTCCTGCTTAGTCTCAAAATGTATATTTTTTTTAGTTTGTCAGCATTTTTTCATTTACTTTTTAAATAAGCATTTTTTAAAAAATGTATCCTTTTGTAATTAACAAATTTTTCTTTAAAACTTGCAACTAATAAAATCGTAGAATAACACCGCTAAACACAAATGTATGATTTTAAAAAGGTTATAATATTGATAGCATCACTTTTTTTTATATTTACAGTTCTAAGAAAAGACAAAATGTTAAAAATGACAAAGAGAACAAAAGAACAGAAAGAAAACCAACTATAACTAAAGGCCAAATCATTATCTTATCATATTAATGAAAGCAATAATCTTTATTAGATAGAACTGTCAGTGGTATGATTTCAGCACATTTTTAGCCTGTACAGCATGAAGGGGGTTAATTAGTTACACAGATTCAAGCTGTAAACTTTTCTAATAGCGAGTGATTTCTTTTCTATTAGGCTTTCGAACATCTTTGTTACATGGTTTTGTCAACGGTGTATGGATCCTATTTGCATGTGTTAAGCTCCCTGTGTGGTCTTTGTGGCAAGCTTGTAACTGTTAAAAATGACTTGTTAGGAAGTGTGTATACTCTTCACGTCTCTCCATGCCCCCCTTTCCAAAAAGACTCAGTTGGGCCTGTGAGCTTTAACTAGAGAATCCACCTGAGCCCCTGTACTCAATTAGTGCTTAATCTCACTGCAATGACCACTGTGTTACAATTCAGTTTCCTTGTTTACTCCAATTAAAACAAGAAAAATCCTTTAAATAAAAAAATCACTTTCTCTTTTTTTTTTAGTTCCAACCTTGGGAATTTCATTCTTGGGTTCCTATAGTGATTTTAGCTTCTTTACACATACTGTCTAGTTCCATAAACATGTATCAAACTCGTTAAAAACTTTAAGCCCCCAACCAATATTTTCTCTGCAGAAAGCTCAAAAAGTTCACAGTGGGATTGTTAGGTTATTGATATTCCGTTTGGAAAAAAAAAATAAAGATACAGCAAAAACAAATTAATTTAGAGAAAAGAAAAGCAGCATCTTGGAAAAGTTTTAGCAATAGTCAAAAGCTGGTTGATCTGAAATATTGTTCTGTGGAATCAGAAGGCTGACATTTTGCGACAGGATGAAAATAGTTTTAATTTACTATATATATATCTACTACCAACTTATGCTCAAGTGGGGTATAAATATAACAATGATATCCTGAGATAATTAAAACAGTAAACAAATTAGAAAAATGTTTTAGTGCAAAGTTTCTCCAATCCTGTCCTCAAGGAACCCCCAAACCCACAACATCTATGTCTTGAGAACTTTCAATATGGAAATAAATGCTAATTTTTCTTTTACGGAAAACAACTTTATCAGCTGTGCATTTCCAAGGTTATGTGCACAGTTTAGTATTTGCAGCAGATTATTTATGCAAAAATCTGAGTTTTGGCAGAAAAAACTCTGTGTGAGATACATGCTTTTTGTGTGTATTTTTAGGTGTTTTTATTTGTGTATTTTACCTGTTCATTTGAAAGGCTGAAAAACACTACAAAAAGTTTAAACAAATTGACATGCTGCAGAGTTGAAAAACTGTTTTGAAGGTTAAAATCTGCAATGAAAAAATAGAAGAGGGAGAGGGGGATAACCCACCAAAAGATCAAAAAAGACCACAAAAATTCTTATATTTATTGAATCAATATTAACAAAGTCACAAGTAAGGACAGACAAAGGGTAAAAATGACACACATATTCAGTTAAACATTCAGGGGCATGGTGGACCACATGGGCAGATCATATCACCAAATTTATAAGGGTGCAAAAACATTACCCATCTTAGTAGAGTAATAGGGTGAGATAATTCCAAAAGACAATCATTGTCAGTGGAAAACATAATATCACATGGCCGGTCATTACCTGATAAATCACACCCAAACAGTCCAGCGGTACACCTGCCTGCCCCAACGCATGTTTCAGATTAAACTCCTTCCTCAGGGTGCGCTGCATATCCCGTAAGAGTGAAGTTTATTTATACTGTGTCTAGGAAGTATAATACACTAGTACCAGAGGGGAATGTTGCGATGTCATAGGCACTGACGTGTCATCCGGCGACTGCACCAACAGACAGCTGGCACCGAAAACACTTGGGGCTCCACGTGATCCGACGCCGGGTGCACAGTTGACATGAATGCCAAGTCGGGTGGCGGGAGAGAGACAACACATGTGCACAGTAACTAAACCACCATCTTAAAAGCTGGCAGTATCATGGGCAAAACAGAATACTTGATAGAGACTCAGTATATTAATATGAAGGAACCACGCACTCGCCTATCACTGAAGCACCCAAAGTATCTGCATCACACAGCAGCCGACACTGGAAACACGCAGGGGCCACATGACCAGCGCTGGGCGCAGAACAAATGCAGAAAACACTGAGGGTAGCAGAGAGTGGCCAGCGTGTGCGCAAAGAGACCACACGGTACAAAAATTCATTTTGGAATCTGGCAAGATAGAATAAACCCAAGATTAACATAAATATGTGCATATATATGCACACATGTATATATTCTTCCATAAAAGATATGAGAATGGTGAGGGTGAGCACCATTATAGCAAATGGCTTGTATGTTGTCATAAATCTTCACCACATATTAATTAACACAAAAGGTGCTTTACGAGAATAACAGGACCATAATATTTTAGTAGTATTAGTAACAGTATCAACTTGTATTAATTATGACCTATTATGACAGCGAACAGAGAGATGATGATAAGGCAGCCATTAAACTGTGTATAGATGGATGGTCTCCAGCAGATACTTTAAGTGGAAATAAAGACCGACTTAATGTCCTTTCAAATCCAAGGCATAGACATAGGAAACGCTTGATGTAGTGTGTATGCATATAACCTAAAATACATATGCAATAATTAATAATAGAGAAAAATAACACTAAAACGTATAATAACAACAAAAACAACATAAAAGACTTTATGGATTTCACATTGTAGAGTACACAGCAGAATGGTGATCACAAAAAAGGGGCAAAACTTTAAGTTTTAATTTAAGCCCCGTGGATGAATAGTCTGGAGGGTCCAAATCCACCTAGTCTCCAGTCTAGCGAGGCGCTGGGACAATCCCCCCCTGCGAATACCAGTTTCCAAAAAGGTCAATGCCCTTAACCAGCAAAAGTGCACTGTCGCAAGTATGGAAGGACTTAAAATGAAGTGGCAGTGTTTTCAATGTGGTTGTGTCCGTGTTACCTGCCGCTCCCTAAATAACCAATACATGTTCCTTCACCCGGACTTTCAACTGTCTTGTGGTAAGACCCACATAGATCAGGCCACAGGGACATGTTGCATAATAGATGACATAATGGGAGGTGAATGAAATTTGTTTACGGATTTTAAATTGTCTTACCCCTGCCAAATCCAAAATGAGTCACACCAGTCGATATTGGGAAAGGCTACACAGCGACCGCATGGAACACAATCAGATTTTGGCCTAAAATTACCCAAAAATGTCATTTTCTGTTCACCAGAGTAATGGCTACTAACATGGTGGTCCCGTAAATTTTTTGCACGTCTGAACGTAATGGCCAGTTTATCTGCTAGAAATTTATTAATTATTGGGTCTATCTTAAGTATTGGCCAAGATCTTTCTAAAGCAGCTTGTACCTTATCAGACTGTGACAGAGATGAACTAATTCATTCTGGCAGTGGTTTAGACATGTATATATATATATATATATATATTTATATATAGGTAAAAAAAGAAAATTTTTTCAGCTCACCCCAAAGAAGACAGCTATAAGTCCGATCGGTGCACGGAATGTGGAAACAGGATCCCTCTGCAGCAAAGCGTAATATGGAAAAAAATTCCAGCATCCAGATCAGTAATTAGATTAAAAATTTTTTTATTCCTTTATTCCAAAATTTAAAAAAATCATAAGATTCTCCATCATGATAAGAGACGCATCAGGACGTGTAGTTGGACGCGTTTCGGACAAAAAACCAGTCCTTATTCTAAGACAACACATAATACATCTGAACACATGCTTATAAAGGGAAACAAAGGAAGTCAAGGAACAATCAAGACTAAACATAGCCAGCTGATTAATAGGAGGTAGTAAGTCAAAATCACACTTACAAAACACTCAAAATTTCATTCCTAATATTCATACCCGTTGGATCTCTGCTTTGTAACAATAACATCCATTTTGCCTCTCGGCGTAATAATAAATCATTTAAATTTCCACCTACCCTCTTTGTCTGCACCTTCTCTATGGCATTAACCCTAAAGTTGCTGAGATCTCCTTTATGTATATGCAAAAAATGTCGAGAAGCAGCAGACAAACTGCGTGTAGTAGTGTGACCTACGTCATAAACGTGCTCGGAAATACGACGTCTCAAGGTGCGTGAAGTATTTCCCACATACTGAATATTACAATCCACGCATGTTATGACATAGATCACACCAGTAGAACCACAGTTCAAAAAAGATTTTATTTTAAATTCCTTTCCATTAACAGAAGATACTATTTTTTCTGTGTTCCACATAAACCTACATAGCCCACAGTTTTTCTGAGCACATTTAAAAGATCCACAAGTGGGTAACCAATTAGTTATACTTGCTGAACTGTCTGAAAAAAATTTATTAGCATGTCTATTGACAGTAGTATGATCACTTGGAGATACCTTATTAGCAATAGTTTTATTCCTCCTTGAAACAAATCTAATCCCGTCCTTCAGTATATTCTTTAATGTATCATCAACATACAAAATAGGGAGGAATTTTTTAATAATATGAACAATCCTGTAGTAGTCAGTCCTAAAATTAGTTGAAAAAACAATAGGTGACCGACCCTCCACAGAATTTGGTGTTTTTCTGCTTTCTTTCTGCAAATAATCCTCTCTACTTTTTTCATCCGTTCTATGTTTAGCTTTCTGAATGTCTACCTTAGTATAACCCCTCTTTATAAAACGTTTACCAATGATCTCACATTGTTTATCGTATAAATTAGGCGTGGTACATGTTCTTTTTGCTCTTACAAACTCCCCTGTAAGTATATTGGCTATAACATGACGTGGATGGCAGCTAGATGCGTGTAACAGTGAATTACCTGCCGTAGGTTTTCTAAAAATATCACAATCAATCTTTCTTTCTTCCAAATTTGCCAACAAAAGAATATCCAAAAACGAAATTGTCTTGGCATCAAATTGATATGTGAAACGTATATTGCATGGATTATTATTTATATAGAACATGAAATTCTCAATATTAAATACATCACCATCCCACACAATTATAACATCATCAATAAATCTCAAAAAAAGAAAAATATCAGAAGAAAAAGGATTTTTTTCAGAAAAAATATACTCCTCCTCCCACCAGGCCATAAAAATATTAGCAAGAGACGGTGAAAACTTGGAACCCATGGAACAGCCTTGCACCTGTAAATAAAGATCATCCAAAAAAGAAAAAAAATTGTTTTTTAACAAAAAATAGGTCACTTCAATCAAATACATCTGTAAATCTTCTGAAAAATTACTGTATTTCTGTAAATAAGTAGTAAGAGCCAAAATAGCCAAATCGTGTGGGATAAGTAGTAAGATTTATATATATGTATTCTATGTGTCGAAATCTATTCTTTTGTTTCTTTATTAAACATGTCAGTGTGATTTTACTGCATTGCAAAATGAATTACGGGCTTCTGTTAAAGGACACCGGGTTCGTATTTCTCGCAAGTCACACTTCTGGTCCGTGTGTAATCCTTATTTTTCTTGCCCCCTTAGACTTGCATTGGCGTATTTTGCCCGTAATACGCTGACAATCGCAGCATGCTGCGATTGTCTCGGCCCGTAAAATACGGGTGAGAAATATACGGCTGTCGGGAGCTGCCCCATAGAGAAACATTGGTCCGAGTGTAATGCGTTGTTTTTACGCCTCTCACTCATCCGTGTTTCTCTCTAGTGTGACACTGGCCTAACTCTAACTATAGCACTAATCCTAACCTGTCTTATCTGTTTTTTTACTTTATAACAAGATCGCTGTCTGGCACAGCTGTTTCCAGCAGCACTTGTCACACTGTTTCTCCTCTAATCTGTCGCTGACAGGAGATCAGTGGAGAAACTGCGTTATTATGAGGCAGATTGCCTGGGAAAGTTTGTTGCTACAACAAACTTTCCCAGTGACTCGTCTCATTGGCTGGTGTGACGCTGACGTAATCAGTACCTGAACCAATCAGGTCTCGATGAGGTTGGGGGTCACAGGAAGCACTGTGCGCCAGAATCTCCTCATTAAAAGATACGTGGGGGACCAGGGCTGCCACTAGGAATTTTGGGGCCCCATACTGGCAACATTTTCGGGGCCCTCTTGAGACTCTGCCCAGGCTCCACCCCAGCCCCGCCTCCCTGTGTCTCCAATCATGCCCCGTATCTCCATTCTGCCCACTGTGTCTCCAATCATGCCCCATATCTCCAATCATGTCCTGTATCTCCAATCATGCCCCCTGTGTCTCCAATCATGCCCTGTATCTCCAATCCTGCCCCCAGTGTCTCCAATCCTGCCCCCAGTGTCTCCAATCCTTCCCCCTGTGCCTCCAATCATGCCTCCTGTGCCTCCAATCATGCCCCCTGTGCCTCCAATCATGTCCCCTGTGCTTAAAATCATGCCCCCAGTATCTCCAATCATGCCCCCAGTATCTCCAATCATGACCGTGTGCCTCCAATCATGCCCCCAGTATCTCCAATCATGCCCCGTATCTCCAAACATGCACCTGTGCCTCCAATCATGCCCCCTGTATCTCCAATCATGCCCCCGTGTCTCCAGTCATGCCCCCTGTATCTCCAATCCTGCTCCCGTGTCTCCAATCATGCCCCCTGTATCTCCAATCATGCCCCCGTGTCTCCAGTCATGCCCCCTGTATCTCCAATCCTGCCCCTGTGTCTCCAATCCTGCCCTGTGTATCAAATCATGCCCCATCTCCATCCTGCCAGGGAAACATATTGACCACTTTCAATAATTAAATTAAAAACAACAAAAAACTTTCTTCTTATTCGTCCGCGCTCCTGCGGCAACGATGCAGCTGCTGTGTGAGCTCAGCTGAAGGACCTGTGGTGATGTCATTGTCATGTGATGAGGGGGCAGAGCTTATCAATGGTGAAGGCCTGTGATCAGCTCCGCCCCCTGATCACATTACGATGACATCACCACAGGTCCTTCAATGCTTCAGCCGCAGCGCATAGCACGTGGGGCCTGATGACTAGAAGCACAGGAGCGGGGCCCCTGACCTGCCGGCCCCCTTCTGTACTGCTGTTCACCGGGCCCCATACAGCAGTAAGGGCAGTAATGCCCCGATGGCGGCCCTGGGGGGTCCCAATCAGCACAAAACCACTGACTGTAGACAAACGTCAGCGCTGCACAAAACCCTGCTAGTGCCGACGTTTATCTACTGTTGGCAGTCACGAAGCGGTTAATATTTGTGTATAGGGACTCTACATCCGCCATGACCAATGCGGAGTCACTATCTAAAGATAGGCCATCTAACCTATAGAGGAGTTAACCAGTGTCTTTTAACCCCTTTACCCCCAAGGGTGGTTTGCATGTTAATCACCAAGCCAATTTTTACAATTCTGACCACTGTCCCTTTAATAACTCTGGAACGCTTCAACGGATCCCAGTTATTCTGACAATGTTTTCTCGTGACATATTGTACTTCATGATAGTTGTAAAACTTTTTTGATATGACTTGTGATTGTTAAAAAAATGGAAATTTGGTGAAAATTTTGAAAATTTTGCAATTTTCAAACTTTACATTTTCATGCCCTTAAATCAAAGAGATATGTCACATAAAATACTTAATAAGTAACATTTTCCACATGTTTACTTTACATCAGCACAATTTTGGAACCAAAATTTTTTTGTTAGGAAGTTATAAGGGTCAAAAGTTAAACAGCGATTTCTCAATTTTACAACACCTTTTTATTAGGGACCACATCACATTTGAAGTCACTTTGAGAGGTTTATATGATAGAAAATACCCAAAAGTGACACCATCCTAACAACGGCACCACTTAAGGTGCTCAAAACCACATTTAAGAAGTTTATTAACCCTTCAGGTGCTTCAGAGGATTTTTGGAATGTTAAAAATAAAAAGAACATTTAACTTTTTGTCACAAAAAATTTACTTCAGATCCAATTTTTTTCATTTTTCCAGGTGTAACAGAAGAAATTGGACACCAATAGTTGTTGAACAATTTGTCCTGAGTATGCTGGTAACCTATATATGCAGGTAAAGTAATGTTTGTGCGCATGGCAGCGCTCAGAAGAGAAGGAGCGCCGTTTGACTTTTCAATGCAAAATTGACTGGAATTGAGATTGGATGCCATGTCACGTTTGGAGAGCCCCTGATGTGCCTAAACAGTGGAAACCCCCCACAAGTGACACCATTTTGGAAAGTAGACCTCCTAAGGAACTTATCTAGATGTGTGGTGAGCACTTTGAACCCCCAATTGCTTCACCAAAGTTTATAACATTGAGCCGTAAAAATAAAAAATCAATTTTTGTCACAAAAATGATCTTTTCTCCCCCAATTTTTAATTTTTCCAAGGGTAACAGGAGAAAATGGACCCCCAAAGTTGTTGTGCAATTTGTCCTGAGCATGCTAATACCCAATATGTGGAGGTAAACCACTGTTTGGGTGCATGACAGAGCTCGGAAGGGAAGGAGCACCGTTTGACTTTTTCAACGCAGAATTGGCTGGAATTGAGATCAGACACCATGTCGTGTTTAGAGAGCCCCTGATGTCCCTAAACAATGGAAACCCCCACTTCTATCTCCAACCCTAACCCCAACACACCCCTAACCCTAATCCCAACCCTAACCATAACCCTAACCACAAACCTAAACCTAACTCCCTCCTAACCCTAATTCCAACCCTAACTCTAATCCCAATGTAACGGTAATCCAAACCCTAACCCCAACCCTAACCCTAACTTCTGCCCCAAATCCAACCCTAACTTTAGCTCCAACTATAACCCTGTTTGGGTGCATGACAGAGCTCGGAAGGGAAGGAGCACCGTTTGACTTTTTCAACGCAGAATTGGCTGGAATTGAGATCAGACACCATGTCGTGTTTAGAGAGCCCCTGATGTCCCTAAACAATGGAAACCCCCACTTCTATCTCCAACCCTAACCCCAACACACCCCTAACCCTAATCCCAACCCTAACCATAACCCTAACCACAAACCTAAACCTAACTCCCTCCTAACCCTAATTCCAACCCTAACTCTAATCCCAATGTAACGGTAATCCAAACCCTAACCCCAACCCTAACCCTAACTTCTGCCCCAAATCCAACCCTAACTTTAGCTCCAACTATAACCCTAAATTTAACCCCAGCCCTAACTTTAACCCCAACCCTAACCCTAACGTTAGCCCCGACGCTAACCCTATCTTTAGCCCCAAACCTAACCCTAACTATAGCCCCAACTTTAACCCTAACTTTAGCCCAACTCACTTTAGCCCAACTCTAACCTTAATGGGAAAATGGATATAAATAAATTTTTTTATTTTATTATTTTTCCTTAACTAAGGAGGTGATAAAGGGGAGTTTGATTTACTATTTTTTTATTTTGATCACTGTGATAGGGTCTATCACAGTGATCAAAATGAACCAATAGGAAAAAATCTATTGTTGCTGGGTGGCGGCTGGCAGATCTCGGTGGGCGCACTGCGCATGTGCCCACCATTTTCTCCCGAAAGAAGAAGCCGGTGGCCCGGGGGACTTCAGGAAGGCCTGCAGGGACAACAGAGGTACTGGGGGTGATCAGCCAACCGGGGGACCCTATTTCTCTCTCCTCTTATGTGCGATCACATCAGAGGAAAGAGAAATTAAATGGAAAATCTGACTTTTTTTGCAGTTGCTGTTATACCATTGATAACGGTGATCGCAACACCAGGGTTGGTTAAAACCAACCTGAATCATGTTCTCTGGGGTCTCGGCCACCCCCAGCAGCTGAGACCCTGGAGAAATTCTGATGCTGAGGGGCGCTATAACCTTTAGGCTGCGTTCACACATTGCGTTTTTTTTGCGTTTTCACGGCGGTTTTTAATGCGCGATTTTGCCACGAAAACGCAAAAAACAGCATCCCATGCAATCCTATGGGATTTTGCAATGCTGTGCTAATGCTGCAGATTTTCCTGCTGCAGAATCGCATCGCGGAAAAATACACAGCATGCTCATTATCTTTGCGGAATCATGGCGATTCCGCCCACATAGGAATGCATTGTTCTGCTTACTTTCCGCATGTGGCTGTGCCCACCATGTGAAAAGTAAGCGGAACATTTGCAGATGGTACCCAGGGGGTGGAAGAGAGGAGACTCTCCTCCAGGCTGTGGGTACCATATCCCTGTAGAAAACAGAATTAAAATAAAAAATCGGGTTATATTCACCTTCCGGCGTCCTGCTCAGACTTACCAATGCTCCCGCCAACTCCCGTTCCCAGTAATGCCTTGCGGCAAGGTCATGTGATGACGTAGAGGTCTCGCGAGACCGCTACGTCGTCAAAGGTCTCGCAAGACATTACTGGGAACGGGAGCATTGCGATGATCGGGAACGCTGCGCGGGACGTCGGAGGGTGAGAAAAACACGATTTTTTATTTTTTTATTATTTTTAACATTAGATCTTTTTACTACTGATGCTGCATAGGCAGCCTCAATAGTAAAAAGTTGGTCACACTCGTCAAACACTGTGTTTAACGAGTGTGACCAACCTGTCAATCAGTACTCCAAGCGATGCTACAGATCGCTTGGAAAACGCTAGCATTCTGCAAGCTTATTACGCTTGCAAATCGCTCATTTTTCCGCAGGAAAATCACAGGATTTTAAAATGCGGTTTTCCCGTGGAATGGAATTCCAGAATTCCCGCGGTAACTTCTGCGGGAGTTCCGAAACGTGTGCACATAGCCTAAACCTCAGCGCCGTGGTTTAAGTACCCTTAACTGCCTCCGTTAAAAGGTGTATCGGCGGTCATTAAGGGGTTAAATGTAACTGTCATCATTCTCCCCTGCTTGTGCCAATCGCCAGCAGAGCAGAGGAGAATGATGAGAACCGTGTTTAGCATCTGACGCCGGGGAACAGCGCTTACTGTAAAGCTTCTTCCCTGGCGCCCGTCTGTGTGGTACTGATGCGGCACACACATGCCACACATGTACCGCAAGTATTACACACATGGACATTGACATCTCCGGTATCAAAAATATCAGGACATGTGAAAGAGGCGTTATAACAGGTTTTTATGTTTCGCAGCTGTCACATGCGAAAAGACGCTTTTTATTGTAAAAAATATTTGCATCACCACATTTTGAGAGCTATAATTTTTCAATATTTGAGCCCACAGAGTCATATGGGGTCTTGTTTTCTGCAGGACGAGTTGACGTTTTTATTGGTACCATTTACAGACACATGACATTTTTTGATCACTTTCTATTTTGGGAGACAAAATGAGCAAGAAGCAGCAATTCATGAATTTCTTTTGGGGGTGCGTTTACACCATTGCGCGTGTGGTAAAATTGATAAGGCAGGTTTATTTTTGGGTCAGTATGATTACAGCGATACCTCATTTATATCTTTTTTAATGTTTTGGTGCTTTTATATAATAAACATTATTTTATAGAAAAAATAATTATTTTAGCATCACTTTATTCTGACAGCTATAACTTTTTTATTTTTTCGCTGATGGCGCTGTATGGCAGCTCTTTTTCTGGGGGAGAAGATGACGTTTTCAGGGGTATCATGTTTATTTATATCCGTCTTTTTGATCGCATGTTATTCCACTTTTTGTTCGGCGGTATGATGATAAAGCACTGTTTTTTCCTTTCTTATGGTGTTCACCAAAGGGGTTAACTAGTGGGACATTTTTATAGGTTGGGTCATTACAGACGCGGCGATACCAAATATGTGTACTTTTATTGTTTAGATTTTTCTTCATTCAAATATTTAGTGATCGAATAAAAATTCATTTTCATATTATTATTATTATTATTATTATTATCAATATTATTTAATATTTTTACAATTATTTAAAAAAAAAATCACTTAATTTTAATTTTTATACTTAGTCCCACTACGGGACACTCATTTTTTGCAGGCTGTTCGCTTCTATAGCATGCAGATGAAGCAGCATCTGCATGCTATAGAAGCTGTCAGCGCTGCACTCTGTACACACTGACCTGAGAGACTTCCTGACATGCTCTGCGCATGACAGGAAATTTCTCAGCTCTGGTAACCCGGATATCGTCATGATGACATCGAGTTACCATAGCAGTGATTGGGACCCTGCATCACGTCGCGGGGTCTCCGATCCAAAGACAGAGGGGCTGTCAGCCCTCTGCCTGCTCCTGGAATGCTGCGATTGTGTTCACTCTTTGTTTCATTGCAGCTATGTGGTAAATTCAAAAAAGTTCATTTTTTTCCCTCATTATGTACACTTTGCACCCCATCTTGACCCAAAAAAAACAGAAATGTTTGCAAATTTATTAAAAAAGAAAAAAACAAATATCACATGGTCATAAGTATTCAAACCCTTTGCTCAGTATTGAGTAGAAGCACCCTTTGAACTAGCACAGCCATGAGTCTTCTTGGGAATGATGCAACAAGTTTTTCACACCTGGATTTGGGGATCCTCTGCCATTCTTCCTTGTAGATCCTCTCCAGTTCCGTCAGGTTGGATGTTGAACGTTTGTGGACAGCCATTTTCAGGACTCTCCAGAGATGCTCAATTGGGTTTAGATCAGGGCTCTAGCTGGGCCAGTCAAGAATGGTCACAGAGCTGTAATGAAGCTACTCCTTTGTTATTTTAGCTGTGTGCTTAGGGGCATTGTCTTGTTGGAAGGTGAACTTCAAAAACATTGCACCTCAAAAACATTTCTAGAATTCGACCCTTTATAACTTTCGACTCTGTAAAAACTCTTATTGTTTCTCTTATTCATTATCGTCTGGACTATTGTAACTCTCTACTAATCGGTCTCCCTCTTACCAAACTCTCCCCTCTCCAATCCGTCCTGAATGCTGCAGCTAGGATCATATTCCTCACCAATCGTTATACCGATGCCTCTACCTTTTAACAGTCCTTACACTGGCTACCCATCCACTCCAGAATTCAGTATAAACTTATTACCCTCACTCACAAAGCACTCCATGGCTCAGCACCACCCTACATCTCCTCCCTCATCTCAGCCTACCACCCTACTCGTTCCCTCCGTTCTGCTAATGACCTGCGGTTAACATCCTCATTAATCAGAACCTCCCAATCCCGTCTCCAAGACTTTTCACATGCTGCGCCAATTCTTTGGAATGCACTACCCAGGTTAATACAATTAATCCCCAAGCCCCACAGTTTTAAGCGTGCCTTAAAAATGCATTTGGTCAGACTGGCCTATCGCCTCAATGCATTAACCTAAATCTGTGTGGCTCATTCAAAATTTTTTACCATAACTAGGTTCCTCGCATCATGTTCTCACATGCCTTTTGCATTTAATAGCCCTCTGTGTCTGTACTGTTACATACAGTATTTCGACTGTTAACTGGCTCATGCAGCAACAGGAACACACGATTCTTACACTAGGGCTGGTCCAAACAATACAAACAATAAAATAAGTTTTTACCATCCACCTTTCATGTCTCCCCTTTTTCCTTATAGATTGTAAGCTTGTGAGCAGGGCCCTCATTCCTCTTGGTATCTGTTTTGATTTATGTGTTTATTGCTGTGCTATGCTGTAATGTCTATTGTCTGTAGAAGTCCCCTCTATAATGTAAAGTGCTAAGGAATATGTTGGTGCTATAGAAATAAAAAAAAAAAATAATAATAATTATTATTATTATTATTAAAATCAGCCAAATCTGAGGTCTAGAGCACTCTGGAAGAGGTTTTCATCCAGGATATCTCTGTACTTGGCCGCATTCATGTCTCCGTCAATTGCAACCAGTCGTCTTGTCCCTGCAGCTGAAAAACACCTCCATAGCATGATGCTGCCACCACCATGTTTCACTGTTGGGCAGGTGATGAGCAGTACCTGGTTTTCTCCACACATACCGCTTAGAATTATCACCAAAAAGTTCTATCTTCGTCTCATCAGACCAGAGAATCTCATTTCTCATAGTCTGGGAGTCCTTCATGTGTTTTTTAGCAAACTCTATGTGGACTTTCATATGTCTGGCACTGAGGAGAGGTTTCCATCTGGCCACTCTGTCATAAAGGTCCGACTGTTGGAGGGCTGCAGAGATAGTTGCAGAGATAGTTGACTTTGTGGAACTTTCTCCCATCTCCCTACTGCATCTGTGGAGCTCAGCCACAGTGATCTTGGGGTTCTTCTTTACCTCTCTCACCAAGGCTCTTCTCCCATGATTGCTCAGTTTGGCTGGACGGCCAGGTCTAGGAAGACGACTGGTGTCCCAAAGTTCTCCATTTAAGGATTATGGAGGCCACTGTTCTCTTAGAAACCTTGAGTACTGCAGAAATTCTTTTGTAACCTTGGCCAGATGTGTGCCTTGCCACAATTCTGTCTGTGAGCTCCTTGGCCAGTTCCTTTGACCTCATGACAGATGTGTGACTTTACAAATCAAGTCCTATCAGTTTAATTAAACACAGCTGGACTCCAATGAAGGAGTAGAACCATCGCAAGGAGGATCACAAGGAAATGGACACCATGTGACTTAAATATGAGTGTCTGATCAAAGGAGCTGAATACTTATGACCATGTGATATTTCTGTTTTTCTTAATAAATTTGCAAAAAATTCTACATTTCTGTTTTTTTTCATTCAAGATGGGGTGCAGAGTTTACATAAATGAGATAAAAATGAACTTTTTTGAACTTACCAAATGGCTGCAATGAAACGAAGAGTGAAAAATTTAAAGGGGTCTGAATACTTTGCATACCTACGGTAAAAGGGAGTATGATTGCATGACCTGATTATAAAAGGTGTGTTTGTAGTCTGTAACTATGCAGTCACATTGGTCTGTATTTGAACAGCAAACACTAAAGAAATATTTTCAGTCAATACTATCAGCAATGATTTTTTGTTCAGCAATAAAATAATTTGTTTTGGAATGACAGACATAAAGAGTTAGCAGAGTTGTCCTTTATGATTGTGCTGGTTAGAGAAATAGTGACTTATGCATGAGCAATTTGAAGCTTGTAGCATGCAGGGAGATGTGTAAACTGCAAACTGGTCAAGTGATAAATTGAATTGATAGTTACACATCCTGAAGATACAGTTTTTATTTTACCTTTTAACTAAATTGTTACAAGTTTTAAGCCAAAGGGAATCTGTCACTTAATTCACACTTCCCAAACTACAAGCAGCATTAACCAGAGCCTCGCTACACAATTTTACAAATATAGCTTTAAGAACCAGCTGGGAAAGATATGAATAGTCTGGGGCTGTCCCATCCGGCTTCTCCTTGCTACAGGTGATTGACAGGTCTTTCCATATGTACACACATGTTTGAGACTTGTCCAGTGTCAGACCCTGGACAGGCCCACCAATAACATTGACTCCAGGGGCCTAATGTTTAGCTATATGCAAATATTTCATTACTCTCATTCACAAATTTAGCAATGCTTCTATATAATAAATAACTGGGTAGTTTGTTAAATGAATTATGTTGCCTTTGTCTGTTCACAGTGGATTAAGCATATTATGTCAACTACTGCTCATATAGAGTGATGCCTACTTCTGCAGAGGGGCCCTCCGGAGGATTCATCTGTTCTCCTATGGGCCAGTCCAAGCCTGGACCTGCTAATCAAGTAGAGCCGTGTGATGAGAAGCTGGCCAGAGGCTATGCCAAACAAGTCACTTCTTTCCCTATTGTAATTAGTCGGCTATACAAACGTTTGGTCTGAGACGCCAGGTTAGCTTCTCAACGCACTGCTCTACTTTATTGACACGTCTCTCCAGGCTGTTCAAACTATGTTTTTTTCTGAAACACCAGAGCATTTCAGAGTGAAACTGTGCAACCAGGCTCTGACTCATATTGCCCGTGGTTTAAGCAGCATTAATTATCTGACAGGTTTCGTTCTACTTAATTTTTTAGGCTAGAACTCATGCACATCATAAAGTCCCTTTAACTCATAGTAAAGGTACAGCTCTCCCTATGGTAAAAAAAATGTTGCAAGGAGCCATTAAAAAAATATTACTAGTCTGTTCGAGAGCAAAAAGATAAAGATTATGCATGAGCATTATTGCAAGACCTGACAGGATGGAAAGTCTTGCAACTCTACACATTACAGCAAAAACATGTGTAGTACGTCTTAAAAATGAAGGTTTACAGGGGGCTTAGTCTCCTGTTTATGTCGTGCCCCATCAGCACCTATTATCCAGCCTTGAGCTGCTTTGTACTGTTGCTGAGCAGCAGTCTTTAATTGAGTCCTGAAGAAACATACATTGCCTTTGTTCATTCTTAAACCATGTGTATTTGGGTCCTGGATGTAAATCAGCATAGAGAGCAAGTATACGTGAACTGCTTATAAATAACATGCCTGCACTTCATATGTGGAGTGTCCAGCATTAATAAAACAAAGTCAATTTATGGGATAGAGGTGCATATTGGTCATATTTTATCTTATATGCATTTTTCCCATAACTCATAGAAGTCCTATGCGGAGGCGTAGCTAGGGTTTTGGTTCGGGGGGGGGCAAAACTTCTGAGTGGGCCCCTAACCAGGTAACTTTGATTACAACTCGGTGACGCACCCTAATAGTGGATGTAGGAGATGACTGCATTGTTACTGAAAATAATCTCTATATAAAGACCAACATTATTATTATTATTATTTATTATTATAGCGCCATTTATTCCATGGCGCTATACATGTGAGGAAGGGTATACATAATACATACAAGTACAGTAATCTTAAACAATACAAGTCACGACTGGTACAGGATGAGAGAGGACCCTGCCCATGAGGACTCACAATCTACAAGGGATGGGCGAGGATACAGTAGGCGAGGGTAGAGCTGGTCATGCAGCGGTTTGGTGGATCGGTGGTTACTGCAGGTTGTAGGCTTGTCGGAAGAGGTAGGTCTTCAGGTTCTTTTTGAAGGTTTCCATGGTAGGCGAGAGTCTGATTTGTTGTGGTAGAGAGTTACAGAGTAGGGGGATGCGCGGGAGAAGTCTTGTATGCGATTGTGGGAAGAGGAGATAAGAGGGGAGTACAGGAGGAGATCTTGTGAGGATCGGAGGTTTCGTGCAGGTAAGTATTGGGAGACGAAGTCACAGATGTATGGAGGACTCAGGTTGTAGATGGCTTTGTATGTCATGTTTAGGGTTTTGAACTGGAGTCTTTGGGTAATGGGGAGCCAGTGCAGGGATTGACAGAGGGGAGAGGCCAGGGAATAGCAGGGGGACAGGTGGATTAGTCAGGCAGCAGAATTTAGAATAGATTGGAGGAGTGCAAGAGTGTTAGAGGGGAGGCCACAGAGCAGGAGGTTGCAGTAGTCAAGGCGGGAGATGATGAGGGCATGGACTAGGGTTTTTGCAGATTCTTAGTTGAGGAATGTACGGATCCGTTAAATATTTTTGAGATGAAGTCAGCGGGAAGTGGAAAGGGCTTGGATATGTGTTTTGAAAGAGAGATCAATGTCAAGGATAACCCCGAGGCAGCGAGCTTGTGGGACTGGAGAAAATGGCCAGCCATTTACTTTAATGGATAGGTCCATTGGAGGGGTCACGTGAGATGGGGAAAGATGATTAATTCTGTTTTGTCCATATTAAGTTTTTAGAAATCTAGCGGAGGTGATAGGTTGAAGAGGTGGGTTAAGGTTGGGATGAAGACAGTGGTGAGTTTTGGGATGAAGTGGGATGGGATCGGGTCAAGTGCACAGGGAGTGAGATGTGATCTTGAGAATAGAGAGGAGAGTCAATCTTCTGTAAAGATATTACCACCATATGGTCAGTGGTAAATACCAGTCCTACAAAACATATCAGTGATTACTGCACAGTTATAGTTGGTGACTTACCGCTGACTTTCTTTCTGATTGAATCGTTCACTTTTCACGTCTTTTACATCTGGCCCAGACCGACAATGACAACGTCTTCAGCCAGGACTCGTGTAGGTCTGTGTGACCTCTAAATTCTAAAGCATCCCTCTATAATATAGTAATGCTGGGTGCAAGTGCCCTAGAAAACAGTGGCCACATTTTGACCCTAGAATGTAATAATGCCCTCTGTGTGCCCTATTTGACAGTCACAGTAACCTGAGTTCCCCTATAACAATAAGTTCCCACTTTACATTTAATAATCTCCTGAGTCTCCCACCTGTACAGCTCCCCTATACACAGTGCAATGCCCCCTCACTGTATACATACTGACCCCTTAGTATCCCCCAATGATGGCTCCAACACTGTATGATGGCCCCCTCACTGTAATCTCCACATTGTATGATGGCCCCCTTACTGTAATCTCCACACTGTATGATGACCGCCTAGATATCCTACATATAGTATAATACACCATATAGTCCTCAATATAGTATAATGTAGCCCCCCATAGGCAGACTCAATAATATATTGCAGCCTCTCATAAGCAGACTGTAATGTAAGGCAGCACCCCCCTATAGGCAGACTGTAGTATAAGGCAGCACCCCCACCGTATAGGCAGACTGTAGTATAAGGCAGCCCCCATCCCCTATAGGCAGACTGTAGTATAAGGCAGCACCCCACCATATAGGCAGACTGTAGTATAAGGCAGCCCCCATCCCCTATAGGCAGACTGTAGTATAAGGCAGCACCTCCACCCTATAGTCAGACTGTAGTATAAGTCAGCACTCCCCTATAGACAGACTGTAATGTAAGACAGCACCCCTATAGGCAGACTGTAGTGTAAGGCAGCCCCCCATCCCCTATAGGCAGACTGTAATATAAGGCAGCACCCCACCATATAGGCAGACTGTAGTATAAGGCAGCACCCCACCATATAGGCAGACTGTAGTATAAGGCAGCCCCCATCCCCTATAGGCAGACTGTAGTATAAGGCAGCACCTCCACCCTATAGTCAGACTGTAGTATAAGTCAGCACCCCCTATAGGCAGACTGTAATGTGAGACAGCACCCCTATAGGCAGACTGTAGTGTAAGGCAGCCCCCCATCCCCTATAGGCAGACTGTAGTATAAGGCAGCACTTCCCCTATAGGCAGAATGTAGTATAAGGCAGCCCCCCATCCCCTATAGGCAGACTGTAGTGTAAGGCAGCCCCCCATACCCTATAGGCAGACTGTAGTATAAGGCAGCACTTCCCCTATAGGCAGAATGTAGTATAAGGCAGCCCCCCATCCCCTATAGGCAGACTGTAGTATAAGGCAGCACCCACATCCCCTATAGGCAGACTGTAGTATAAGGCAGCACTTCCCCTATAGGCAGACTGTAGTATAAGGCAGCCCCCCATCTCCTATAGGCAGACTGTAGTATAAGGCAGCCCCCTCTATAGGCAGACTGTAGTATAATACACCCCGATAAAAAAATAAATCCAATACTTACCTCGCTTGCTCCCTGCTCCTACGCTGCTCACTGCTCCCGCTCATCTCCTGACAGCGGGCGCCGGGCAGTGACTTCATCGCGCCCGCTGTCAGCGAGAAGGGGATGATGGGAGAAGGAGCGCTAGCTCCTTCTCTCGTCACTGCGGTCAGCTGTATTGGCTGGATGCCAATACAGATGAACCTGCAATGATGGGCGGGGGGCCCACTGCTGGCACCGGGGCCCCCCGCCTGCTCAGGGGCCCATAGCGGCCGGGCGGCAGAGCAGGGAGATCGATTCTTTGGTCTATTTTGAATCTTCTTTTAGTCTTCCCTGGATTGTAACTGAGTGTTGTAATATTGGATAATTATTATCAATTATCCTCACTATATCCTCACTATATCTGAAACTGAACCTGTCAAAGACTGAACTCCTGGTGTTTCCTCCCTCTACTAATGTACCTATACCCGACATTGCCATTTCTGTGTGTGGTTCCACTATTACTCCCCAGCAACAGGCCCGCTGTCTTGGGGTCATACTTGATTCCGAGCTTTCCTTTGCCCCCCACATTCGATCACTGGCTCGCTCTTGTCATCTGCACCTCAAAAGCATTTCTAGAATTCGACCTTTTCTTACTTTTGACTCTGCAAAAACTCTTACTGTTTCTCTTATTCATTTTCGTCTCGACTATTGTAACTCTCTTCTAATCGGTCTCCCTCTTACCAAACTCTCCCCTCTCCAATCTGTCTTGAATGCTGCAGCCAGGATCATATTCCTCACCAATCGTTACACCGATGCCTCTACCTTGTGCCAGTCATTACACTGGCTACCCATCCACTCCAGAATTCAGTATAAACTTATTACCCTCACCCACAAAGCCCTCCATAGCTCAGCACCACCTTACATCTCCTCCCTTTTTCAGTATACCACCCTACCCGCGCCCTCCGTTCTGCTGATGACCTGAGGTTAGCATCCTCAATAGTCAGAACCTCCCACTCCCGTCTCCAAGAGTTTACACGTGCCGCGCCAATTCTTTGGAATGCACTTCCCAGGTCAATACAATTAGTCCCCAATCCCCACAATTTTAAGCGTGCCCTGAAAACGCATTTATTCAGACTGGCCTATCGCCTCAACACATTAACCTAATCTATCCCTGTGTGGCACAGCCAAAAGTTTTACCATAACCAGACTTCCCGTAGCATGTTCCCACATGCTTTATGCATCCATTAGCCCTCTGTGTTTGTACTGTTACACACTTAACATTATGGCTGGTCCATACAATCAGGGCAACTGTTACCACCCACCTTTCGTGTCTACCTCTTTCCTCATAGACTGTAAGCTTGCGAGCAGGGCCCTCTTTCCTCATGGTATTTGTTATAATCTACTGTATGTGATTATTGTTATGCTGTAATGTCTATTGTCTGTACAAATCCCCTCTGAAATGTAAAGTGCTGCGGAATATGTCAGCGCTATAAAAATAAAATTTATTATTATACGGTATTATTATTATTATCAATTACCTATTTATTAATATTTTTCTGTCACATACTTATTCCTTTATTTATTTTTTTATGTGTGATTCCTACCACTATTTTATGTATTTCATTATATGTATGTTTATCTCATTGCACTTTATGCACAACCAGCACTATTTCATGTCTATCATTGCATTGCCGTTTACTTTACATTAGAACTCAAGATAGTTGTTTTTATCAACTTCTGCTATAGAACTTTGCACTTTCTGCATACTCAGTACTTTACCATGTTTATCATGGTATAAACACTCAGTTTATATTTGCACACTAGATATTTACTGCTATCCAGGCATATACTATTTATTTTATTTTAGGCACCTTTGACCAGTCACTTGTTTAATTTTCACAGTTCATACCTGAAACGGCATGTTCACTTTGGATATATTGCCATTATAACAATATTTTTTCTAGTCACTTCTATTTCATGGTTTGTTTATTTTTTTATTTTTGTATTTATATCTAATTTTTATATTATTTATGATATTTTTTTCTTTAACTTATTTATAACAAATTCTCCACCAGTTGATATTTACATTAATTTATAAAATAAATCTCCACCAGTTCATATTTACATTATTTTCTAATATTACTTATTTACTTGGTTTTGGTCCAATTCACACTCAGTTCACCCTAGTTGCTTATTAATTTTCCCTTTACCTGAATGGTGCGCATGCTCACCTATCTCACTTCACTGACGTCTTAGTATGCGGCTGCAGGAACAATTGTGCATGCGCCGTCTCCATGATGGTATGTTAGCTTGTGTTCCACAGCTGTGTGTTGATTCGCCTGCTCCCTGTGCATGACGTCAGGATAAATTCCGCCCTACACATGATCGGCATACCCCCTTATTATTGCCTGATGATTGGGTATAATCCGGTCTACCCCTCACCAACACACGCCTCCTGACGAAGAAGCAAAACGTGCGTTGGGGTGATGGGGACTTCAGAACTACAGGTGATCTGTTATATAAGGCCTCTTTCACACATCAGGTTTTCGCCGTCAGGCGCGATCCGGCACTTTTGACAAAAACTGGATCCGGCGAAATGCAATGCCGGATCCGGTTTCCCCCCCCATTGAATTGCATTAGCGCTGGATCGGGCCGGATGGCCATGCGTTTCATCCGGTTTTCGCCGGATCCGGCAATCTGTCGAAATCCGGCGTCTGGAAAAAACGGCTACTGTAATGTTTTTTGTCTCCGGCGAAAAAGCCGAACACGCCGGATCCGGCTTTTTCACACAATGAAAGCCTATGAGCGCCGCAATGCGCCGGATCCGTTTTTTTGGGTCTGAGCATGCTCAGTAGCTCTGCCCACAAGCCACATATATAAAAGCATGACAGTGGGACCCTCAGCCACACCCAACATGCCACCCAAGACAGCAACCAGGCGCAGGAGAAGGCAGGAGACCACTGCAGCACCATCAGCACCACCACCACCACCCCAAATGGAGCAGCATGCTGAACAACGGGAGGGGAGTCCAGCAGCAGATGAGAGAAGGTAATTATCAAATCCCCCATTCCTCAAAACTAGGGCCATGGAATATCAAGATATTCATTGGCCCTTTGTTTCTCTTTATTCAACAGCCGCCCAAGAGATTCAGCAGCAGCAGCAGTGGCAGCACTGGCAGCGCTGGCAGCAGCAACAGCACCACCCACAGCCGTGGAGTCTGGCCAGCAAGAGGACAGCACATCTTCTTCTGGGAGCCCTCCCTCGCATCGTCAGCGTTTCATGGTAAGTTTTTATTTCCAAAATCCATCATCTCTGGAATATATGTATATTCATTGTCTTTTATTTCAAAACAGGATTCACAAGCTGAAGAGGAGCTCCCAGAAGAAGAAGGAAGGGGTGGACAGACACCTGTAGTGGGCTCACAATTGGTAAGTTTTTTGCATCAAACGCAGAAACACAACATCACACTACACACAATACATAGAAAACAATGTGCTGCAGACCACACACAGCAAACAAATGCCTACATCCAAACACATAAATTTTTTTCTTTTCTTCTCTAGTCTTCCCAATCTGGTTCTCGGCCAAGAGGTCCTCGCAGTGCCTCCCAGGGTCCTCGGCGACAGCAACGCGGCGGTCACCAGCGTGTAAGTATAATATTTAAGTTAAATTTTGGTACACTTTTTATTTCATGTCTTAAGTGTGGTGACTAATTTTGCTATTTTTCTCTCTTACTTTAACAGCCTTCACAGCGTGCTCCCGACTCAGACGGTGAGGATGGAGGAATAGATGTGGACCACCTCATCGATCTCGTCAGAGAAAGGGAGCCGCTATGGAATATGGCTGACCGCCGCCATGCTGATCTGATCGTTACCCGACGACTCTGGGAGGAAATCTGTTCGCTCCTTGTGGCCCGCTGGGAGGACCTCGATGCTCGGGCCCAGATTAAAGAGCGTAAGTATATACAGTACCGGTTGCTTGATGTAAACCAGTGTTTCCCGAACTCCAGTCCTCGTGGTCCCCACGGATCATGTGTTCAGGATTTCTATTTACTATGGAAATCCTGAAAACATGACCCCTGGGGACCTTGAGGACTGGAGTTTGGGAAACACTGATGTTGTATACTAACCACTTTGTCCTTTCTCGTTTCAGGGGACAGAATTGTGAAGCAGTGGCGGTCTGTGAGGGATCGTTTCAAGAAGGAGTTCAATAAAGAGATGCGGGCCCCGAGTGGATCTGGAGGACACAGGAGCAAGTACAAGTACGCACGAGCCCTGTCGTTCCTCCGGGATACAATGGTCACCAGAAGGTAAATATTACACACCACATGTGAAAAAAAAATGTTTAGATGTAAAAAAATTTTTTCAGCTAGGGCCATGCCATGTCACTATTTAATTGTTTTTTTTTTCTCTTTATTCCACAGCACGGTGAGCAGCACTCGGGAGCCTGCACGATTGGACCCTTCTGAGGCGATCCCTGAGGAGACCGGCACCGAGGGACACTTCGACCGCCCCGGTACATCTGCACCTTCCCAGCCTTCCCACACATTCGACCCATCTGTCCCATCCACCAGCACAGGAGCATCGTGGCCGCCTACATTACATGAAGCTGCTGGTGAGGAGATCGCTTTCCCTTTACCCCACCCTTCTGCCCCTGCCACCTCTAGTACACCTGCGGGTACTGGGCGGCAGCGGCAGAGGGGTCAGGAAAAGACTTATGCGCCAGAGTTCTTGCATCTGAATGCATCTTTCCAGAACTGTCTAAAAGTCTTGTCAGAGCAAATCTCCGCAGGCTTTCAGCAGATCAACTCCAGCATTCTGGAGGTGAAGACACTTCTGCAAACCATGCATTCAGAAGCAAGATCTTCGCCAAACCACACCTTTTCCAGGTCTGTTGTGGAGCGCATGGCAACGCTCTCTCCTACCCAGCAGATGCATGTAATGCATTCGTGCCACGGTGCTCTACAGCACGTTACCTCCCAACCTCCTCCTCCCACCCCAGTAGTTCCTCCACCTGCACCCCCTCCAGCCACTTTCCATCCTCCCCCTCCTATTACATACCAGCCACCTCCCCAGTACCAGCAACCTCCCCAGTACCAGCAACCTCCCCAGTACCAGCAACCTCCCCACTTCCAGCAACCTGCTCCGTACCAAACTCCTTCCCCATACAACTTTCCATCAACATCATCAGCTCCTACAGTCCCTGCCCAACCCTCCACTCCACCGCCCACCACCTCTTCTGCCTCCCACATGTCCACCCATTCTGTAGCTTTTTCCACACCTTCACCTCTAACTGTTCCTTCCCCACCACGATCCCAGTCCTCTCTCCACACTCCCAGTGTCGAAGTGTCCCGCAGCCCCTCCAGCAGTATTTCCACCCCACACTACACAGATTTATGATGTGTTTTTTAATAAAAATGGTCATTTGGTTTAAAACATTTATTAAAAAAGTTTTTTTCACTTTAAAAACATTTTACAAAAAAAAAATATTTTAAATAAAAGTTAAATTATCGTTTTACAATGGTTGTCTGTCATTTCTTTCTGCGGCGAACTATGTTTAAAAAAAAGGTTAAATACAGGGTATTTCAAAGGTAAAAAGGTATTCCAAACCAGGTATATAACTGTGGGTAAATTTTAGCTTTTTGCCACAGTTGTGTTCCTGGTTGTGTTTGAAGCAAAGTATTTCACCTAAAAAGTTGTGTTTATTGTTGGTGATTTCCTAACAATGTACACAACTTTTGTTAAAAGGTGAAATACTTTGCATAAAACACAACCAGGTACACACCTGTGGCCTAAAGGTAAAAATAGTAAGACCATGACAAGATAGCCAACTTTGGTTGGCAAAGGTATATACTGTTGGTACAGAAGGTACACAAGTTTGGGGCACAAATCTTTCACACTCTGTCATCCTGCCAGTGTACTCTGCTTTGAGGTGACATAAAGTATAGTGCAAAATTGTCCCTCATTACTGAAACCGTCACAGAACTTCTAGTGGTAATGTCATGGTAATCTTGCAAGGTGGTTTCTTCAGAGGTGTCCTCAATGGAAATGGGTTCCTTGCAGATAACAAAATTGTGGAATACCACACAAGCTTTGATCACCTCGTCCACAGTTTCTGTCTTGAGGTTGATCGCAGTCAATAGGACCCGCCATTTGGCTGTCAGAATACCAAAGGTACATTCAACCATTCTTCTTGCTCTTGTGAGGCGGTAATTAAAAATGCGTTTTGTTCTTGACAATCCTCTGCTACCGTACGGTTTCAAAAGGTGTTCTGACAGCTGGAAGGCTTCATCTCCTACACAGACAAATGGCATAGGTGGGCCAGATGTTTGCAGCAGCGGTCTAGGGGGTGGGAACTGGAAGGTGTCTCCATACAGTTTACGCCCCATGGCAGACAGTTTGAAAACTTGAGAGTCATTGGAGCGGCCATAGGCCCCAATATCAACAGCAATAAATTTGTATTCCGCGTCAGCGATGGCCATGAGGACAATTGAAAAATATTTCTTGTAATTGAAATATTCCGATCCCGATCCGGCTGGCTTTACAATGCGGATATGTTTCCCGTCCACAGCGCCAAAGCAGTTCGGAAACTGACATATCTGTTGAAACTTTTCTGAAATTTCAATCCACCTCTCTGTTGTGGGCTCTGGTAAAAACTCTTCAGCTAATGAGTCCCACAGTGCACGGCATGTTTACTTCACTATTCCAGATATGGTGGAAATCCCGAGTCTGTACTGGAAATGCAGTGACGAAAGGGATTCTCCAGTTGCAAGAAATCTGTGGGGAATTAAAAAACAATCAATTAGTTTAAAATCACAGCATTACATACCAAAGGTCAGCTCTAACACTTGGAGATGCAAACTACAACCAACAAGATTGCAGTGAAAGTGTGCTCTGATGCGAGCATATCCAATAAATGTGGCTTACCTTAAAGTCACCATCAGACGCTCTGCGGGTGAAACAGAGAAGCGGCAATAGGTGTCCGATTTTCTTATGAGGTGTGCAATGCGCTCCACCAAGTAATCAAAATTCTCCATTTTCATCCGAACATATCCAAAAAATGTATCCGGGTTTCGTCGAAGGTCCTTGCAGAGTGTAGAATAGACCCCACGCGTCATTCTCTTGGCTGTGATGGGGTGGATCCACAAACGTCGTCTACGATGCCTGATGCGCTGCTGTCTCACTCTCTCCTTCTCCAGAACAATCACCCTCAAACGATTCGCCTCCGCTGTAAAATCCGCCAAATTCTTCAAAATATTTCCAATCACAACATCCATCTTCGCCAGTAACTTGCTCTTCTCTCCAACCTGCACTTTCTCCTCTACAACCTGTCAAAGAAGGGCTGTAGGAACACGCTATATATAGTTTTTCAGTAGCCAATCCCTTTCGGAAGGCCACAAGGGTCAATTTTAAAAAACGGATAAGGCGTAATCCGTCGAAAAACGGATCGAAAACTGGATGAACCGGATGAGACGGATCCGGTTTTGGCTGTCAAGAGGAAGACGGATCCGGCAGAAAACCGGATCCGTCACATCCGGTTTTACTAAACATTTGCCGGATCCGGCGCTCCGGCACGACGCCGGAACGCGCCTGACGCCGAAAACCTGATGTGTGAAAGTAGCCTAAGTGTCACACTTTAATATATCATTGCCTGAACTGATAGACTTTCCCTCTTTCTATCTCATCGAAAGCACAAATATTGTTAAGTTCTATTTCTATTCTCTACAATGTGAACTGTAATCACTCTGTGCATTGCTTGCTGCAGTCCCTGCTCTCAGCCATCTCGTATCATTTGTTACACCACGTAATTATTTTTCTTAACTTGTTTAAAGTAAAAAGTTTTTTTATTGTGCATCATATACGCTGAGCTTTTTCTTGCTCCTTTTTGTGTGCTGGTGTGTGTTTTGTAGTACTTTTGCAAATCAATAAATCAATAAATCATAGCACCCTTCCCGTTGCCATTTCTAGGCCACAAAAATATTTTTCAGCCCTTGTGTCTTTTTTTCTAGTAGTTTTGCAAATCAGTATATCGCATAAGCCTTCTCGTTGCCATTTATAGACACCAAAAATAATTTTAAAGGCCTGGTGTGTGTTTTCTAGTACTTTTGCAAATCAATATATCACACTAGCTGTGTTGTTGCCATTTCTAGGCCCCAAAAATACTTTTTCAGGTCTGGTGTGTGTTTTGTAATTCGTTTCATTTGGGGGTCTTCTACACATATTAAACACCCAAAAAACTGAGTTGGCTACCTCCTCCTCTGCCTCTTCCACCTATACTGCCACATATAGGCCGGTGAGTCTGACTTCTATACCAGGAAAGATCTTTGAACAAATTATTAAACAACATGTATGTCAGTACCTGGATAAGAATGAAGTGATTAAACAGAGTCAGCATGGGATTGTAACTAATAAGTCATGTCAGACTAACTTAATTTCCTTCTATGACTGAATCACTGATTGGGTGGATCAAGGAAATGCTGTAGATATAGTATATCTTGACTTCAGCAAAGCATTTGACAAAGTATCTCATACAATCCTTATTGAAAAAATGACTAAATATGGAATGGACAAGGCAACTGTTAGGTGGATTCATAACTGGCTTAGTGATCGGACCCAAAGAGTGGTCGTAAATGGCTGCACATCCAGTTGGAAGAATGTCTCAAGTGGGGTACCACAGGGCTCTGTCCTGGGCCCTGTATTGCTCAACAAAGCTAGGAGGGATAGCTAATACTAGAGAAGAGAGAGAGAGGATTCAAAAAGCTATAAATAAACTAGAGAAGTGGGCAGCAACTAACAAAATGGTTTTTAACAGGGAAAAATGCAAAGTACTACATCTGGGCAATAAAAATGAAAAAATCATATACAAAATGGGAGGAATAGGCCTAAGCAACAGCACATGTGAAAAAGATTTGGGTATACTAATAGATCACAGACTGAATATGAGCCAACAGTGTGATGCAGCAGCAAAAAAGGCAAATGCAATTCTAGGATGTATTAACAGAAGCATACAGTTTAGA
Source organism: Dendrobates tinctorius (assembly GCF_039654945.1). Classification (NCBI taxonomy): domain Eukaryota; kingdom Metazoa; phylum Chordata; class Amphibia; order Anura; family Dendrobatidae; genus Dendrobates; species Dendrobates tinctorius. Next base: position 9,389,593 of record NW_027361875.1, read on the forward strand.
TCATGTGAAGTCATTATTTCCCTCTACTCCTCTTTGGTCAGACCTCATCGGGAATATTGTGTCCAGTTTTGGGCACCACATTTTAAAAAAGACATAAAAAAACTGGAGAAAGTTCAGAAAAGAGCAACCACAATGGTGACCGGTTTGCAAACCCTGTCTTATGAGGAAAGGTTGCAGGATTTGGGATTGTTTAGTTTGCAAAAGCGAAGACTGAGAGGAGACTTAATAGCTGTCTACAAATATCTAAAGGGCTGTCACATTATAGAAGGATCAGCTTTATTCTCATTTGCACAAGGAAAGACTAGAAGCAATGGGATTAAACTGAATGGGAGGAGACACAGATTAGATATTAGAAAAAACTTTTTGACAGTTAGAGTGATTAATGAGTGGAACAAGCTGCCACGAGAAGTGGTGAGTTCTCCTTCAATGGAAGTCTTCAAACAGAGGCTGGACAGACATCTGACTGGGATGATTTAGCGAATCCTGCTTTGAGCAGGGGGTTGGACCAGATGGCCCAGGAGGTCCCTTCCAACTCTACGATTCTATGATTCTATGATTCTATGATCCACCTCTTCCTCAACCTCCTCCTTCTATATTTGGACCTGTTCCTCATGTTTCAAGATTCTTAATTTTTATTTCAATCTCTGTTTAAAGTAGTGACAGGGAACATTTGTTGTGAAGGACAGTATTAGGTTTTGCGTGTGTGCAGATTTACAAAAACATTCTGTATGTGTGCTCTGCATCTGTGTCTGTGATAGTGTAAGGTGGTGAGTAGTGTTGAGCATTCCGATACCGCAAGTATCGGGTATCGGCCGATACTTGCTGTATCAGAATTCCGATACCGACTTCCGATATTTTTTCAATATCGGAATTCGGCATCGGAATCAGAAGTTCAAAGTTGATTGACAGACTGTTGTCATCATGATGCGTGGTGTGTGCGCATCATGATGCGCCGTCATTTCGGGCCTTCCGGGGGTCTCTGCCGGCCTGCCGGGGGGCTGTGCCGGCCTGCCGGGGGGCTGTGTGGACTGCCCGGGGTCTGTACCGGCCTGCCGGGGGGCTGTGCCGGCCTGCCGGTGGTCTGTGCACCCTGTGGGGGTCTGTACCGGCCTGCCGGGGGGCTGTGCCGGCCTGCCGGTGGTCTGTGCACCCTGTGGGGGTCTGTACCGGCCTGCCGGTGGTCTGTGCACCCTGTGGGGGTCTGTACCGGCCTGCCGGGGGGCTGTGCCGGCCTGCCGGGGGGCTGTGCTGATGTCCGGGGGTCTGTGCAAGCATCGTCCGATGGGACTACAAGTCCCATCGGGCGATGCCTGCTACCATGACAGTGATTGACACATTAGCCAATGATGGGACAGTAGTAGTCCCATCATCCGGCTAATGTGTTAAATGTTAAAAAAAAAAAAAAAAAAAAAAAAAATACTACATACATACTACATGCATGCTACATACATACTACATGCTACATACATACTACATATATACTACATACATACTACATACATGCTACATACATACTGCATGCTACATACATACTACATATATACTACATACATACTACATGCATGCTACATACATACTACATGCTACATACATACTACATATATACTACATACATGCTACATACATACTGCATGCTACATACATACTACATACATACTACATACATACTACATGCATGCTACATACATACTACATGCATGCTACATACATACTACATGCATGCTACATGCATGCTACATACATACTACATGCTACATACATACCACATACATACTACATACATACTACATACATACTACATGCATGCTACATACATACTACATGCTACATACATACCACATACATACTACATACATGCTACATACTACATACATACTACATACATACTACATGCATGCTACATACATACTACATGCATGCTACATACATACTACATGCCACATACATACCACATACATACTACATACATACTACATACATACTACATGCTACATACATACTACATATATACTACATGCATGCTACATACATACTACATGCTACATACATACCACATACATACTACATACATGCTACATATATACTACATGCATGCTACATACATACTACATACACTCACTGGCCACTTTATTAGGTACACCTGTCCAACTGTGTGTTAAGACTTAATTTCTAATCAGCCAATCACATGGCGGCAACTCAGTGCATTTAGGCATGTAGACATGGTCAAGACAATCTCCTGCAGTTCAAACCGAGCATCAGTATGGGGAAGAAAGGTGATTTGAGTGCCTTTGAACGTGGCATGATTGTTGGTGCCAGAAGGGCTGGTCTGAGTATTTCAGAAACTGCTCATCTACTGGGATTTTCACGCACAACCATCTCTAGGGTTTACAGAGAATGGTCCGAAAAAGAAAAAAAATCCAGTGAGCGGCAGTTCTGTGGCCGGAAATGCCTTGTTGATGCCAGAGGTCAGAGGAGAATGGGCATACTGGTTCGAGCTGATAGAAAGGCAACAGTGACTCAAATTGCCACCCGTTACAACCAAGGTAGGCAGAAGAGCATCTCTGAACGCACAGTGCGTCGAACTTTGAGGCAGATGGGCTACAGCAGCAGAAGACCACACTGGGTACCACTCCTCTCAGCTAAGAACAGGCATCTGATGGCTACTTTCAGCAGGATAATGCGCCATGTCATAAAGCTCGAATCATCTCAGATTGGTTTCTTGAACATGACAATGAGTTCACTGTACTCAAATGGCCTCCTCAGTCACCAGATCTCAATCCAATAGAGCATCTTTGGGATGTGGTGGAACGGGAGATTCGCATCAGGGATGTGCAGCCGACAAATCTGCGCCAACTGTGTGATGCCATCATGTCAATATGGTCCAAAATCTCTGAGGAATGCTTCCAGCACCTTGTTGAATCTCTGCCACGAAGAATTGAGGCAGTTCTGAAGGCAAAAGGGGGTCCAACCCGTTACTAGCATGGTGTACCTAATAAAGTGGCCAGTGAGTGTATATACTACATGCATGCTACATACATACTACATGCTACATGCATGCTACATACATACTACATACATACTACATGCTACATACATACCACATATATACTACATACATACAATACATTCATACAATACATACATAGACATACAGTACATATAACATAGAGTAACATACTTACCAATACTTGTCACATTGTTCCCCGAAGCCATTGTCTTTTACGGAATAAATATTAACATAACAAACCACAAAAATACTCACCCACGATCCGAAGCAGTCCACGAGTGTGTCCCACGACGATCTTGGGTAGAGAACTGCAGCATCAGCTGTTGCTGCCGTTCTCTACGGGCTGCAGGAATCCAATGACGGAAGGTAGGTATCCTTCCGCACTGTATTCCTCCGCCACTTAAAAAAAAAAGACCCTAGTCTCACTTTATGCCATTGCTGCGTGGGAAATTCCCACACAGCAATGGCATAAAGTGAGACTAGGGACTTTTTTTTTTTTTAAGTGGCGGAGGAATACAGTGCGGAAGGATACCTACCTTCCGTCATTGGATTCCTGCAGCCCGTAGAGAACGGCAGCAACAGCTGATGCTGCAGTTCTCTACCCAAGATCGTCGTGGGACACACTCGTGGACTGCTTCGGATCGTGGGTGAGTATTTTTGTGGTTTGTTATGTTAATATTTATTCCGGAAAAGACAATGGCTTCGGGGAACAATGTGACAAGTATTGGTAAGTATGTTACTCTATGTTATATGTACTGTATGTCTATGTATGTATTGTATGAATGTATTGTATGTATGTAGTATATATGTGGTATGTATGTAGCATGTAGTATGTATGTAGTATGTATGTAGCATGCATGTAGCATGCAGTATGTATGTAGCATGCATGTAGTATATATGTAGTATGTATGTGGTATGTATGTAGCATGTAGTATGTATGTAGCATGCATGTAGTATGTATGTAGTATGTATGTAGCATGCATGTAGTATATATGTAGTATGTATGTAGCATGTAGTATGTAGCATGCATGTAGTATATATGTAGTATGTATGTAGCATGTAGTATGTAGCATGCATGTAGTATATATGTAGTATGTATGTAGCATGTAGTATGTATGTAGCATGCATGTAGTATATATGTAGTATGTATGTAGCATGTAGTATGTATGTAGCATGCATGTAGTATATATGTAGTATGTATGTAGCATGTAGTATGTATGTAGCATGCATGTAGTATATATGTAGTATGTATGTAGCATGTAGTATGTATGTAGCATGCATGTAGTATATATGTAGTATGTAGCATGTAGTATGTATGTAGCATGCATGTAGTATGTATGCAGCATGCATGTAGTATGTATATGGTATGTATGTAGCATGTAGTATGTATGTAGCATGCATGTAGTATATATGTGTTATGTATGTGGTATGTATGTAGCATGCATGTAGCATGCATGTAGTATGTATGTAGTATGTATGTAGTATATATGTAGTATGTATGTAGCATGTAGTATGTATGTAGCATGCATGTAGTATATATGTAGTATGTATGTAGCATGTAGTATGTATGTAGCATGCATGTAGTATATATGTAGTATGTAGCATGTAGTATGTATGTAGCATGCATGTAGTATATATGTAGTATGTAGCATGTAGTATGTATGTAGCATGCATGTAGTATATATGTGTTATGTATGTAGCATGTAGCATGCATGTAGCATGCATGTAGTATGTATGTAGTATGTATGTAGTATGTATGTAGTATATATGTGGTATGTATGTAGCATGCAGTATGTATGTAGCATGCATGTAGTATATATGTAGTATGTATGTTGCATGTAGTATTTATGTAGTATGAATGTAGCATGTATGTAGTATGCATGTTGTATGTATGTAGCATGTAATTTTTTTTTTTTTTTACATTTAACACATTAGCCGGATGATGGGACTACTACTGTCCCATCATTGGCTAATGTGTCAATCACTGTCATGGTAGCAGGCATCGCCCGATGGGACTTGTAGTCCCATCGGACGATGCCTGCACAGACCCCCGGAGCCTGCACAGACCACCCGCAGGCCGGCACAGACCACCGGCAGGCCGGCACAGCCCCCCGGCAGGCCGGCACAGCCCCCCGGAGCCTGCACAGCCCCCCGGCAGGCCGGCACAGCCCCCCGGCAGGCCGGCACAGCCCCCCGGCAGGCCGGCACAGACCACCGGCAGGCCGGCACAGCCCCCCGGCAGGCCGGCACAGACCACCGGAGCCTGCACAGACCCCCTGGCAGGCCGGCACAGCCCCCCCGAAAGGCCCGTACAGACCCCAGAGAGGCTGTACAAGGGCAGGAAAGGGTTTTTCTTATTCCGATACCGGAAGTCCCATAGACTTGAATGGGACTTCCGGTATCGGAATCGGTGATACCGATACTTTTTTTAAAGATCGGCCGATACCATCCGATACGATACTTTGAAGTATCGGACGGTATCGCTCAACTCTAGTTGCTTCCCTTCCCTCGGATTGCCCTTCGGTTGTTAATGTGTACATATTGCTGATTGATAATGTCTATGATAAATGCCTGCAGTAATGCTACATAGAAATATGTAGTATCACTCAACTTTAATGGTATTGCCACATGTCTGCGTTACCATTTTGTAGAAAGCTGTAACATATTGGCTTGTGTTCCTTTATTGCATAATATAATGTGTTTGTTCTGTATGTACAGTTAAGGTAAGTTAGTGCATTCTTTTTGGGGGACATTAGAAGAGGGCACTTTAGTATATAGTTCATATAGACATGGGTAAGCGTATTTCTGTTGAGGGCCACTAGATGGGGGCATACTAGTGGGCCTGATAGGTGTAGCTGATAGGATGATTATAGAGGGTTAATTGTAGGAAGGGTCTGCAGGGTAGTAAGAGAGAGTTTGCTAGGAAGCTAGGCCAGATGGGACCAGGGTGCCATAGTGTCCACATGGGCTATAGGCCCAGGGCAGCTTAGCAGCCACATAACGTTCAAGCGCTGCAACTCACATTACCTACAGCCACTGTGTGTCATAGCAGTGGGCCAGTGCAAGGAGAGGAAGGATGTGGCGACTTATCGCCTGGGTAAATGCTTTTAGGGCTGGAATCAGCTGGACAGCTGAGATTAAGGAAGTTGGAGATCGGTACAGACGGGCTGGATGCTTTACCAGACGCAACCAAACTTGATGACTGATGATTTTGAGTCTGGGGTGAAACAGGCAGAAGGAATTGTCATCATGGTGAGGTCAGGCCATTAAGGACCTGGGGAGCGGTCTAGGACAGTTTCGTCCGGGCGTGTACTGCACAGAAGCAACAGCCAGAGAGGGAAAGATGAGGAAACCAGCAAATGTCTTGATGTACCAACTGTGGATGTAACGTGTGAAGTACTCAGTAAAGAAAGTGTTAATGTTTACTTGGACTGTGTCTCCATTGCTGGGGGTTGCCTGCAAGAGGGACCGGTGATACCTGAGAGGTGTCCAGAGGAAGCTGAATCTGGAGATACAGGTATGCAGAAGAGAAGAGTACAGTTTTCTGTAGGGGAAGGAATGGATCTCGATATTGCAGTTATTCAGGTCACGACTACAGTCCTGTCCTTTCCTTACATTTGGCATAGTCAACAGGAAGTGACTATCTCACAATGCGGACAACCCGCAGAAGGAAATTATAAAGATGTGTGTGCGACTGCTGTGCCCCTGGAAGTTGACCAGGAGGAAGAGCAAGCAGTTGTTATAGCCGAAGAAGAAATTGTACCCGAAACACTGGATTTGCCTGACATTGATTTTGTGACAACACCGGACTTGACTAGTGAATTGCATTTGACCAATTTGGAAAGAAAATCTGACATGTCTACTGTGACCAAGATGGCGGCGGTGAAAATGGCTGGAGAAGGTGAAGAAGCAAACAGCAACAAGAACCGCGTCCTTTGTGGGCATTGCTGTCACCTTTTGGCATCAAAACCTGCCTGTCAATATGCCCTGGTCCGCCCCTGGTGGGTGTGGCTGAAGAGAAGAAGGCCTCTCCCCCTGTCACTGACCAACAATGGATGGGAGGAGCAGTTGGAAGCGGGCTCAACTGGAAGCGGGTGGGTACAGAAAGAACATGTTATGTATGGCCGTGTCTATCGGGATTGGCTGAAGAAGGCTGATGAGATAGAGAAGCGGGGACCAGCCAGCCAGTGGAGAATGGAGCTCACAGCTGCAGAGTCCGCGTTCTCTCAATCCCTGGAACCAAGGGTTACGGTGCTGTGCCTCCTGGAGTCGTGGCATACGACCGACGGTGCGGAGGAGGGTACTAGCCACGGTCCCGGAGCATGCAGGATGTACTACAGAAAGGTGGTGAGTGCGCCTCAGTTGCCCCAGCTCTGACTCCATAGGGTTTGGTCTGCCCTTTCCTCGTCTGCTTCCGAAAGTAGTCCCTAAGGATGTGCCGCTCAGTCACCTGGCGCAGGGGACTGTGACTGAGGCTATCGCCAGCGTATCAGCGGGCATTTCCTGTACCAATCAGACGGAAGAACATCCGCTCCCGTCCACATCTCTGCTTTGTGGTGCTGCCGCTGCCCTGCCCAGATGGATCCTGAAGTCCACGGCTACGGAATCGTCTTTGGCCCATACCAGGGTGTGGAAATCGAAAAAATACAAAGGGGACATGGGCCTCTTCCCGGAGTCAGTGCAGACCCAAACATCAGCCAGCCCCTGGGAATCTGAGAGCGCTACAATGGTGCCATCCACATCTTCTGCGGCTGCAGAGATGGCAGTTGAGAGAGCGACACGCGGTGTGTGCCATTAAAATCTGAACGTAATAATGTATTTTGCTTGTTACATCATCTTTGGAGCTGACAGGACTGTTTTGCGTCCCTGTGGGCACTGTAGCCCTCTGGAAAAAGTTTCCCCCGCACATGGTAAGCGGGAATAGCACGGCCTTTGGGGATGCTGATGATAAAGCGTTGTCCGCGTCAGTATTTCAGTATGCGATCTTGGCCTAGAGGACTGCGAGCTAGGCAGAATTTGTGGAGCCTGTGCACTCTGTTTTTTTGTTGCGCCCATTGCACCCATTCTGCTGGAAACAGTAGAGACTGTCTCCCTAACAGGAGACCCATGGAAAGACTGTACTCCCCTCAAGGGAAGGGGGAGCACCTCTCCTAGGAATGCTTCCTCACTTGTGGAAGTGTGTAGATAAGATCTTTAAATCTTGGAGGACTGGGAACCAGGAATGTTACCTGTGCGTCATGAACTGCGATGCGTACCGGATGCAGCTTATATTAAGCCAAATGACGTGCATTTTTTTATGGTTTAAAAAAAGTTTTTATTATTATTGGTTTTTGTATCATGCCTTGGTTGAGGATGACCAAGTTTAAGGAAAGAAGGAGTGTAAGGGGGTGAGAGATAATATCTTTCTTGCTTCCCTTCCCTCGGATTGCCCTTTGGTTGTTATTGTGTACATATTGCTGATTGATAATGTCAATGATAAATGCCTGCGGTATTGCTACATAGAAATATGTATTATTGCTCATCTTTAATGGTATTGCCACATGTCTGTGTTACCATTTTGTAGAAAGATGTAACATATTGTCTTGTGTTCCTTTATTGCATAATATAATGTGTTTGTTATGCATGTACAGTTAAGGTAAGTTAGCGCATCCTTTTTGTGGTACATTAGAGGAGGGCGCTTTAGTATATAGTTCCTATAGACATGGGTAAGCGTATTTCTGTTGAAGGCCACTAGATGGGGGCATACTAGTGGGCCTGATAGGATGTTCATAGAGGGTTAATTGTAGGAGGGGCTGCCAGGTAGTAAAAGGGAGTTTGCTAGAAAGTTAGGCCAGACAGGGCCAGAGTGCCCTAGTGTCCACATGGGCTATGGGCCCAGGGCAGCTTGGCAGTGATGTAACGTTCAAGCACTGCAATTCATGTTACCCACAGCCACTGTGTGTCATAGCAGTGGGCCAGTGCAAGGAGAGGAAGGATGTGGTGACTTATTGCCTGGGTAGATGCTTTTAGGGCAGGAATCGGCTGGACAGCTGAGATGAAGGAAGTTGGAGCTTCGACGAGATTGGTACACATGGGCCGGATGCTTTACCAGAGGCAACCAAACCTGGTGACTGATGATTTCAAGTCTGGGGCGAAACAGGCAGAAGGAATAGTCATCATGGTGAGGTCAGGCCAGTAAGGAACTGGGGAGCTGTCTAGGACAGTTTGGTCCGGGCGTGTACTGCGCAGAATTGACAGCCAGAAAGGGAAAGATGAGGAAACCAGCAAATGTCTTGATGTACCAACTGTGGATGTAACATGTGAAGTACTCAGTAAAGAAAGTGTTAAAGTTTACTTGGACTGCGTCTTCATTGCTGGGGGTCACCTGCAAGAGGGATCAGTGATACCTGGGTAGTGCCCAGAGGAAGCTGAATCTGGAGATACAGGTATGCAGAAGAGAAGTGTACAGTTTCTGTAGGGGAGGGACTGGACCTCGATATCGCAGTTATTCAGGTCACGACTACAGTCCTGTCCCTCCCTTACAATAGTACTGTGCATACAAAAACTTTTTTAGAATCTTCAACTGAGTCGGTGGGAGTGATGTGTGTGTCAATTTTTTTTTCTAATCTTAGGCAACCATGCCTGTCATAGTACAGTGCCAAATGGAGCTGTGTGCATTCTTGAACCCATATCTGTGGGAGTAGTTTGCCAAAAGTTGCTGTGTGTACTCTGCAATTCTGGGTAAGGCTAGTTTCACATTTGCGTGTCAGAGTGCAGCGACGGCCTGCGCACGGCCGCCACTAAGCCCCGCCCCCTGCCGTGCCTCCTCCGGTAGCTCCGCCTACCGGCGCATGACGCTGCATGCGTCCCCTATCTTTATCACTGGGGACGCAGGCCGTGCGCAGTATGCGGGGGGCGGGGCTTAGCAGCGGCCGTGCGCAGGCCGTCGCTGCGCCCTGACACGCAAATGTGAAACTAGCCTAAGTCTGGATAAGAAATTTATCTGCTTCTGTGATGGAAATTTGTAAACATGCTCGGTGCGTGCAATTTTTAACTGGACTGCCAGCAGCAAGCCTCACTGTGGACCGCCAGCTTTTCATCAGTGGCATTTGGAACATATGATACTAGAGCAGACATTTTGGAGCTGTGGAGGTACTCTGCCCCATGTTCTTTGGGTGAAATTTGTAAGCTGCCAATGTACGAGTACTCTGAGCCATGGCCTGTGCGTGAAATTTGTAAGCTGCTTCTTAGGAGGTACTATACCCCATGGTCTTTGGGTGAAATTTGTAAGCTGCTTTTTAGGGGGTACTTTGCCATATGGCCTGTGGGTGAAATTTGTACTCTGGACACCTCAGACTTTGGAAGCACAATTTTTGTGTTTTTTCTTTGGACTGTCCATTGGGACCTTTTTAGACTTTAATTTCTTGCCATTTCAGGTGGAAACACATTTACATTAGTCCCATTGGTCAGATCCCGACCCTATGTTTTGCATTAAAGTGTCTAATTAGCGTGTACAAAGGTCATTATGAAGGGAGGGGGAGTAGGGTCAGCTGTGATATTGCCAATTGTGATTGACGGATCCTGTAATTAGAGGCATTACCTGTCATTGTAACCCTGCCTCTGATGATAAGTAGCCTGCAGAAAGCTGTTCCTGAAAGGTCAGGAAGCATGGGTATAAGAAAGCACCCGCGGTCAATGTAAAAATTGAAAAATATGATAAAAAAAAACTACTGCCAGTAAAAAAAAATACATGTAACACAAAAACATGATTTAAATTACAGGTAACATACATAGTAACATAGTTTTGAAGGCTGAAGGAAGACCTTATGTCCATCTAGTTCTGCCTATTTTTAGTGCAGCTGTTCTGCATTGTTGATCCTGGGGAAGGCAAAAAACCCACAGAGTAGAAGCCAATTTTCTCCATAGGGAAAAAAATTCCTTTCCCTAAGCTGGTTCAACTATCTACCTATAATATTATGTTATTCGTAATCTTCTATACTGTTATACAGTTATTTTCTTTTGTCAGCTACTCACTAAGTCAGGTTTTAATGTTAAATGTATTTTTTAATGTTTATTAATTTTTTTATTTTCCATATCAATATCTACAGGTCTGGCAAAAATTAAGAGACCACCACATCAAAACCCTGTCATGGCCAGCCTAATCTCCAGACCTGAACTCCACTGAAAACCTCTGGATTGTAATCATGAGGAAGAAGGATAGTCACAAGCCATCAAACAAAGAAGAACTGCTTAAAGTTTTACAGTATGAAAGACTGGTGGAAAGCATGCCAAGACGCATGAAAGCTGTTTTTAAAAATTATGGTTGTTCCACAAAATATTGATTTCAGAACTGTTCCGGAGTTAAAACATTAGTATGGTTGTTTCTAAATGATTATGAACTTGTTTTCTTTGCATTATTTGAGGTCTGCCAGCACTGCATTTTTTTTTTAATTTTGACCATTTCTCCTTTTCAGAAAAAAAAATACAAAATGTATTGCTTGGAAATTCAGAGACATGTTGTCAGAAGTTTGTAGACGTAAATAAAAATTTACATTTTACTCAAAATTATACCTATAAAGAGAAAAATCAGACAAACTGAAAATTTGGAAGTGGACTGGATTTTTTCCAGAGCTGTATATTACAAAATATCCAAAATCTTGCAACTTTCACGCTGACCCCCTAAGCCTAAAAATAAATAAAACTCTCTGTTCTGTACAGATCACTTTTCAATAGCTACATTGACTTAGGTACCAAAACTTTTCTAGACAAAGCTTGATCTGGGCAAAGGTTTTTATGAAGAAAGAGGGAGCAGGTCAGTTATGACATCGACTATTCTGATTGGTGGATCCTGTGTCATCAGCTGTGTATAGAGATGTTACTTGACATTTTAAACCTGTATGTGATGATAATGAGACTGTTGAAATGTTATCTATACTGAACAGAAATTGTGACCCTGATTAAGAAGTTTCCAACAGAATTCTGGAGTAAATTTGTTTGATATCTCACATTTTTTGCGGAACTCATAGTTGTGCAAAAATGTTGTAAATTTGGCATTTTTTGCACTAGTCCTGGCCAGTTGCACCTATTTTTTGAAAAGTGAAAAGGGCGTGATTACGAGCAACCAGCAAATTATAATTCATGTCACAAATGTGTTGTAACTTATGCACAGCATCTGACACATGCCCCAAAGCACATACCTGTTAATGTATTTGGCACATCTTACTCCAGCGCATTGGTCTCCAACACTGGTGTACAAAATGCCTGTCTTGATGTCAACGTGAAAATCGTAACATTTCAGATTTTCAATAATATTTATTAATATTGACAATTGAAAAAATATATCAAAATGTAAAAAAAATACAGTAGCATTTTACATGAATATCTGAGTTAATTGTGATGGCACGTTCTCTTAAATAACAGAATTGTCCAGGACAGTAATCATTCTTCCGTGAATGTTAGGAGTTAGAATTTGGTGTACTTGCAGATAGCAAAATTTCCAGCTTTTAGGCTGCAATCCTAGAATAAGAGCAAATATGCAAATGTGAAAGAGAAATATTTATTTCAGGAGAATTGAGATTTGTATTGAAAAAGAGTCCTTCATAAAATTTTGCTTAGCAGAAGTCTAAATCTGGTCACAGACACAGTAAACGCCATTTGGCATCACCATTTCAATGGTGGATGCAGATATTGTTGAACAGAATGATGGATCAGGTAGCTGTTCCTGTGCCATTCCTCAGCCGGTGCATCTGGGTCTCAGGGCAGCAGTTCCAATGTCATCACTAGATCAGGTATTAGGGTATTTGCACTCGTTGCGGATTCTGCTGCGGATCCGCAGCAGATTTGGCCCTGTGGATCCGCAGCAGTTCCGTAGGCATTGTACAGTACAATGCAAAGCAATGGGAGTTCAAAACCACAGTGCAGATGCTGCGGATTTTTCCGCACTGATCTGCTGCGGTTTTCAATCCACAGCATGTCAATTCTTTCTGCGGATTCCGCAGCGGTTTGACACCTGTTCCATTGTCCAGGTGTCAAACTGCAGGTCACTTTACCTGTGGTTTTACCTGCAAATCTGCACGGAAAAATCCACACTGTGTGCACTCACCCTAAGGGTGTGTGCAGATGCTGCAGATTGCGCTGCGGATTTAGTAAAATCCGCAGGTAAATCCTCAGGTCAGAAGACCTGCGGTTTATCTGCGGATTACCCTGCGGTTTATCATCTCTACAATGGAGCAGATGGCAAACTGCAGCAGAATCCGCAGAAAGATTTGACATGTCATTTCTTTCTGCGGATTGAAAACCACAGCAAAACCGCGAGGAAAAATCTGCACCGTCTGCACTGCGGTTTTCGTTTTCCATAGGTTATAATGCTACTGTACACCGCAGCAGAAACTGCTGCGGATCCGCAGGACCAAAACCGCTGCGGATCCGCAGCAGAATCCGCAGCGTGTGCACATACCCTTACACTGCAAAGAGTGGAGCATCGAATTGAAGAAACAGGGTGAATAGAATAGTTTATTTTTTATATTGGTTAGTATTTGCAGAAAGCTGTGGTCATCATATTGTGTGAGTATGCTTTAGGGACATTATATCATACTGTATGGGGAACAGTGGGGCTCATCACACTATCTCTGGGGCGGCAGGAGTATCATACAGGGCGTGGGGGCCAGAGAGGACATTACACTCTGGGGGGGGGGTTACTGTCAGGTGTCATACTGATTTTGACGGGCTGTGATGCCCATTAAATTGTGTGTAAGTTCAATAGGGGCCATCATACTGTAGTGGCCATTATATTGTTTGGGGAGCGTGTGAGCATCATTCTTTGTGCTGGGCGGTGGGGATATGATACTGTGTGGGGGGACTGCGGGGTTTCACGCTGTGTTGGGAGTCTCTGAAGATCTGATAATGTGTGTGAGACCTGTGGGTGCACCCTACTATGTGGGGAGTACCGTAGAGGCACCATACTGGGTTGAGGGCATTGTGGGGAAAGCATACTTTGCTGAGGCCACCGTGGGGTCTAGTTAGCATCCATGTGAGGGAATTTACTGCGAGGATAACATACTATGTGTCGAGGGTAACTTTATTGACATCATAATTGATGAGGGCCATGAAAGGCAAAAAAATTACTGTGTAGGGCTGGGGTCACACTTGGAACTGCAATGCGAGAAACTCGCGCGAGTCTCTCGTCTCAATACCTGGCACTGCCGGCGGCGGCTTGGACCGGAGCTTTCAGCTGCATAGAAATACATGCAGCTGCACACTCCGATCCCGAGTGCTGGAGGCAGTGCCTGGAATTGAGGCAAGAGACTCGCGCGAGTTTCTCGCATTGCAGTTACAAGTGTGACCCCGGCCTAAGTGTTTAAATAAGTGCTTCAATCCATGTCCATGTCTGTCCAGTACATGTCCATGTCTTTATGTGGTATGTCCTTCTGTGGCTGTGTCATGACCCCACTTTCTCTGCCAAATACTTTTTTGGGGGGAGAAGGTACTCAATTAAAGACTTTTGCTATAAAACCCCATGATTTCTATGTACACCCCTGCACAGACAGATGCCACTGGATTCTCTGTGATAACTTGCTATTTTTCTATATCAAGTATTTTTAAGTAGATTTAGGTTCTGTTATATTAGATCCTACAATAAAAAATTACTATTGATAACGGCAGGATATTTTATTATCTTTTTACCTCTGTATGGTTATGTGTGTGCATAGTTTTTTTGAAGAGGTCAAAAATTATGAGATTTTCAAGTAGAAATAGCATAAGGTAATGCACATGCTATGTGACATTTAATAGTTGCTTTTTGTGGTCACATAGAATGACGTGCTCCTATGCTCATGCGCTGTTATTGCCGATGTCAGAGATTGAAAGCAGCACAGGTTAACAGTCACAGGAGGAACTGGCGGACTCAGTCTGTTAGCCCGTATGGTACACTGCTTTCAAACTTGCACAGTATGTTTACCGCAGATTTCGGGAAGCGATTAATTAGCTTCAAGTTTTCAAAAACTCCAAAAGAAGTGCGTGGACTGTTTTTCAGGTGTTTTCCACTATCAAGATGATCTGTTCTTTGCAATACATGTCAATGGGAAGTTACAAAAAATACCACAAAAGAAGCCTGTGTGTCTTTTTGAGAATTTTGCAAGCCTTTTAAGGCATTTTTGCCTCAGAGCATTAAACATGTTTTACTTATTGCTATGTTCACACGTTGTGTTTTTTCTGCAGGCAAAACCTGTTTAAATTTGCAACAAAAAAGTAAGTTTTTTCACAGCAGGGACAGTGCCACGCTCCTTGGTCAGTCCAGCTACCACTCTCAGGGGCTCAGATCTGTCACTGCGCACGTCGGGTCTGCCCGCACTAGCAACTGTCTCAGGCTTGTCAAGGGAGTCTCATCCGGTCACGAAGGCTGGCGGGTCCACGTTTACACAGAGGGCGCTCACAGTGCACTGTTGGTCTGTCTCAGTCCTCAGCAGGAGGTCTCTTTTGAGCATACGGTCACACTTGGGCAGAGTGGGTAAGGTACTCACTGTGTCCTAGTGTACGGCACCGGGCTTAGCTTCTGCATGCTCTGCTCTGTTGGCACTGCTCCGCACACTCTGCTCTGCTGGCACAGCTCCGCACACTCCGCTCTACTGGCACAGCTAATTTCCCCAGCACCACTGCTCCTATTCCGGGCAGCAGCAGCATGGCCTGTCACAAGGCCAGCACCTTCTGGAGGGGGAAGCAGATGGTGCTCTCCTCTGCTTTGTGCGCTGCACTTGGTGTCAACTCCTGCTGCAGTGAGTGCTTTTTCTTCTTATACCTCTGTGTCAGTGTGCTCTCTCTGGGCTCTCCCTGCCCTCTTCTGTCAGCAGGAAACTCCGTCTCTCCTCTCCTTCCTTCCTGCAGCAGGGGAAGGTCTGTCTCCCTCAGGCTTCCCCCCAGAAACAGAGGATGCAGCCCCTTCATTTCTGGACCAGGCATGCAGGTACCCATGGTCCAATCCACTTCCTTACATTTTGCTGCAATATTTGCTGTGTTTTTGTTGTCTCTTGTGGATGCGGCTAAAGTTTAGTGCCCCCCAAAAAATTATGATGCAACTTCCTTAAGGTTTTTGCACCAAAGACGCATCAAAAACTGATACCTGCGCTATTTGCTGCGTTTTTGCACTTGCCCATTGTTTCCTATGAGTGAAAAAACGTTGCAAATAAGCATAAAAAAACTGAAATAAGTGACAACTGCAGTTTGCAAAAACGCAGCAGTTCTCCAAATCTGTCAGGAAAATAAAACCAAGTTGTGTGCATGAGATTTCTGACATCTTACAGACTTTGCTGGTACTGTAAAACGCAGCTTAAAATTTGCAATAAAAAACGCAGCAAAAAAAATGAAACATGGGAATTTAGCCTAATGGATTTCAAAAAACGTGAAAAAAAGCACGTAAAAAATCTTAAAACAAACGCAGAAAATGCAAAGTTTTGCAGAAAATGCTGCAAAAGACGCTTCAGAAAGAAAACTATAAAACACGACATAGAAGGAGCATTTCTTGAAGCGTTTTTTGCTTGAAAATCTTATCATTTTTGACAAGCTCAAAAAAACAATGTCTTTGTGTTCACATAACCTTAGAGAAAGTATACGATTATTTTAAATGTGGACCATGAAATACAGAACTGTTTCTTGCGTTTTAATGGTGAAGGATAATGGAGGAATGAGGTACTTGACACATTCACTCTCCCCAGGATACTCACAACCTCTCCTCGGTGTGTGCATTGTTCTTACACAGCTGAGGTAAAATGAAAGCTGAGCTCTTATTGGTTGCTAAGGGAAATGCAGACAGTTTTGATTGCTCGATAAGTGTCACTCAGTACAGACCACACAAGCGAAACAAGTCTCTGGTTTTCATGGCTGGCGTTGTATATCGGCGAGATTTGTTTCCTATTATTGTCATCATCTCTCTCAAAAGTGCCACTTAATTTCTAAAAAGGGAGAACTTCAATCTTACAGACGATTCAACAATCCCCACATGTAGGAGGGCTGAATCTGAACACGTGTGGGGCACTCCCTCCACATGCGGCTGATGCTGGCTATGATAAAGAGCCAAAATCAGTTCTCTAATAGCCACAGCAAGAACTGAATTGCAGACACTATTATATGACGCCATTGCGGGTGTGAGCGTGTGCTGTCTCCTATCGTCGCCCCATGATGCGAATGTAAAGGGGTTAAGTTAATAATGTTCATTGTTGTATTTATGCCTTTTTGCTTACTGTTATTGCTACATGTTACATATACTACCTCATGTATGATATGGTACTGCTACCCCTTCTGGGTATTACCATTGCTTTGTCTCCATGTTCTTCATTGTATAAATTGTGATAATGTTCATTATATTTGGTGTACAGTATAGGGAAAGCATAGTGCTCTCAGTTGGACACTAGAGGGGGGCACTCTAGTATACGGAACAGTTAGTAGATAGTATAAGGTTAAGTGTAGGATGGGCTGCCGAGAATTAAGGTTAGAGCAGAAGGGAATTTAGTCAGACAGAGCCAGGGTGCCCAAAGTGTCCACATGGACTATAGGGGCCAAGGACAGCTTGGCAGCCACGCAACGTTAAGCAGCAGCAGCCCACGTTATCCACGGCCACTGGGCATCATTGCAGTGGGCCAGTACAGTAAGAAGATGTGGCGACTCATAGCCTGAGCAGATGCCTTTAGGGTGGGAGTCAGTTGGAGTGAGGAACAGAAGGAAGTTGGAGCTTCGCAGGGAATGGTACAGATGGGTTGGATGCTTTTCCAGTGGCAACCAAACTGGGTGGATGATGATTTCGAGTCTGGGGCGAAACAGGCAGAAGGAATTGTCATCATGGTGAGGTTAGGCCGGGAAGAAGTCTAAGACTGTCCGGTCCGGACGTGTGCCGTACAGAAGCGCCAGCAAAGTAGGGAAAGCTGAGGAAGCATGTAAAGTTGAATGTGAATTCCATGACGTGCCAACTGTGGATATAATGTGTGAAGTTCTAAGTAAAGAAAACGTTCAAGTTGTTCTGGACTGTGTCTCCATTACTGGGGGTCGCCTGGAAGAAGGGCTGTTGCCGCCTGGGAAGTGCCCAGGGGGACCTGAACCTGGAGATGTAGGTACGCTGAGCAGTGGATTACACTTTCTGTGAGGGAAGGTCTGGACACAGATGCTTCAGTGTCTCTGGCCAA
This sequence comes from Dendrobates tinctorius, assembly GCF_039654945.1. Classification (NCBI taxonomy): domain Eukaryota; kingdom Metazoa; phylum Chordata; class Amphibia; order Anura; family Dendrobatidae; genus Dendrobates; species Dendrobates tinctorius. The sequence goes on from NW_027361875.1 coordinate 9,407,746, forward strand.
GACTACAGTCCTGGTCTCCCCTTACATTATTGCAGTGCAACAATAGGTTAATATGACAGCCGGGGGCTTGCTGAAGACCCTCATCTCTGCCATGTAGGTCCTCCTCTGAAGATCAACTATACACTGCGCTTTAAAAAGAACTATGAATTTTTACTATATACTACAAAATTGTGATACTGCAGTATAGAGCATAGGTGGACGATTACAAGTTCAAGTCCCCTAAGGGGCAAAAAAATGAACATGTTTGGTTTTTCTGCATCTATAAAAGTTCGATCTACTAAAATATGAAATTTATTAGCCGATCGGTAAATGCTGTAGCAAAAAAAAACAACACAGAAGTGCATTTTTTCTGCCACCACACCTGCCTAAAAAAAATACCATAAAAAGCTATCAAAAAGTCTTATGTACCCTTATGTACGGTACGCCGACCTGTGGCAAACGCATCGTGCTGCATTTTGGTGCATCTGGCACACCATCAAAAAGACGCATGCACCGGCAAAAGCATACCTGCGCACGGCCTGCGTACCCAATGCTAAAGATAGGGTACGCAGGTCGCATGCAGCGTCATGCACCCATAGTCGGAGCTGACCGGAGGATGCGTGGCAGGGGGCGGAGCTTCATGGCAAGCGTGCGCTGTTCCTCAAAACGCTAGTGTAAAACTAGCCTTACCTGTCTAATCATGTTTCCAGTTCAAATGAACGCCATAAAAACAAAAAAATCCAATGTCGAAATTGCATGTTTTTCCTCCATTTCACCGCACGTTTTTCCCCATTTTTCAGCACACTATATGGTAAAATGAATGGTTTCATTCAAAAGTACAACTCGCCCCACAAAAAAACAGCTCTCAAACGGCTGTGTCAACTGAGATATTAAAACGTTATGACTAGAGTTGAGCGAAACGGGTCAAAAAATTTCAAAAGTTGCCGACTTTTGGTAAAGTCGGGTTTCATGAAACGAAACCCGACCCTAGGGTGAGGTCGGCCACGAGCTCGGCGACTTTAGCGCCAAAGTCGCGTTTCAAAAGTTTGTTTTCCACCCTTTTTCAGCCAATCAGGATCCACGGACACTGTGGGCAACGTGATGACATAGGCAGGGGTCACCACCATCTTTGAGAAGGGCATGCAAGTGATTGGCTTACTTTGGGGGGCGTCACAGGAGGTATAAAAGGGCGTGCACGCCGACCGCCATGTTACTCATGCTGATCTCAGAATAGGGAGAGCTGCTGCTGCTGATGATTCTGCAGGGAGAGTGTTAGGCAGGGAAGAAGACACCAAAAACTGCTTCTGCTGCTAGCTATTTTGCCTGTACAACACAACAGTCACTGTGTGTGCAGTGCAAGTGGAGGCTATATTTTGCTGGATCAGCTGTGTTGGTTGTTAGGCTGCCTTATAAGGCTTCCTGATAGCTGCATTGCTGTTTTCCCACTGCTCTGTAAACTGCTTTTTTAAAAGCAATCCAAATTTTTTTTTTGGTCCTGGTGAGGTACTGAGCGTGCATTTTTTCACACCATACAGCGGTGTACGCTCCTCACACAGTACCGTGTAACGACTGTTATCACGGCCACAGTGAAGCTATCTGTGTGTGACTCTGTAAGGATAAGTCGAGGACATGTTCCATTCTTACAGACCTCCACCTTCTAGTTTTGTCTGGTTTTCAAACATTTAAGTATATTTGCTGTTTGATCACATTCAAAACTATAGAGAGACAGCGTGTGTCAGGCCGTATACTTAAAAAACACGGAGCTTGACAATTTTACGGACACCGGACAGCGGTGTACGTGCACGCTCCTCTCTCAGTACCGTGTAACGGCTGTTATCACGGCCACAGTGAAGCTATCTGTGTGTGACTCTGTAAGGATAAGTCGAGGACTTGTTCCGTTCTTACAGACCTACACTCTAGGGAGATTCCTATTCTGCCCAATTCTATATACACCTTGTAGTTTGTCATACACTAGCCAATTTATGCCTGTGACATAGCGGTGTGATATTCACTGGGCCTCACACAATCCAACAGTGTCCACAAGTGTGTTCAGAAATTCTACATCTCCCCTGTCCTATAGTGACATTTTTCACACCTGCGACATTGAGACTGTGACATAGCGGTGTGATATTCACTGGGCCTCACACAATCCAACAGTGTCCACAAGTGTGTTCAGAAATTCTACATCTCCCCTGTCCTATAGTGACATTTTTCACACCTATGACATTGAGCCTGTGACATAGCGGTGTGATATTCACTGGGCCTCACACAATCCAACAGTGTCCATGAGTGTGTTCAGAAATTCTACATCTCCCCTGTCCTATAGTGACATTTTTCACACCTGCGACATTGAGACTGTGACATAGCGGTGTGATATTCACTGGGCCTCACACAATCCAACAGTGTCCACAAGTGTGTTCAGAAATTCTACATCTCCCCTGTCCTATAGTGACATTTTTCACACCTGCGACATTGAGCCTGTGACATAGCGGTGTGATATTCACTGGGCTTCACACAATCCAACAGTGTCCACAAGTGTGTTCAGAAATTCTACATCTCCCCTGTCCTATAGTGACATTTTTCACACCTGCGACATTGAGACTGTGACATAGCGGTGTGTTATTCACTGGGCCTCACACAATCCAACAGTGTCCACAAGTGTGTTCAGAAATTCTACATCTCCCCTGTCCTATAGTGACATTTTTTACACCTGCGACATTGAGCCTGTGACATAGCGGTGTGATATTCACTGGGCTTCACACAATCCAACAGTATCCACAAGTGTGTTCAGAAATTCTACATCTCCCCTGTCCTATAGTGACATTTTTCACACCTGCGACATTGAGCCTGTGACATAGCGGTGTGATATTCACTGGGCCTCACACAATCCAACAGTGTCCACAAGTGTGTTCAGAAATTCTACATCTCCCCTGTCCTATATACACCTTGTACCTTGTTTTACATTACTATATAGTTTGTGGGATTTTGTGTACATTTTTACCAAAAATGTGGAAGGCTGGTGGAAGAGGCCGTGGAATTGGGCGGGGGTTGGCAGCTGGTAATGATGGTGTTGGTGGTGGATCTGATGGTAGTGGCAAAAGCAAAATAGGACCGAATGCAGGAGGTGTTGAGCCTGCGTCATCGTCTGGCTCCACAAGGCCTCGAAGGCTTAGTTTTCTAGGAGTTGGCAAACCGCTTTTAAAGCCAGAGCTTCAGGAAAAAGTTTTGGCTTACATTGCTGACTCAGCCTCCAGCTCTATCTCCTCCTCTTCTGAAGTTGTAAAAAATAAAAGCACTGAGTCGTCATTGGAGGCTCATGTTCATGAACCACACCTTTCCTTGTGTCCTTCACCCCAACCAAGATTGAAGGATGACGCAGGCCATACAACTGCTTACTCCATGGAGCTGTTTTCACATACCATGCCTGGGTTATCAAGTGAAATGGTGAATTACCGAGGCCAAGATGAATCTGACATGGAGTGCACTGATGCACAGCCACTGATAGATGATTCTGCTGGTACATTCACTCAGAGCACTACATTGTCCTCGCAGTGTAATGAGCCAGATTCTGACCCTGATGAGACTCAGGTGCCCCTTCCCGCATACTATACCACCATACACGGTGACACAGAGGAAGGTGCACATGACATTGAAGAGGAGGTGATGGATGACCCAGTTGTTGACCCAGATTGGCATCCATTGGGGGAAGAGGGTGCTGCTTCCAATAGCTCAGATGAGGAGGAGGAGCATCCACAGCAGACATCGACATCGCAACAGCTGTTATCTGGCAGGCCCGGAGCACTCCAAAGACAGGTTCCAAAAATCATAAGAGTTGCTGGACAGCTTGTCCAGACGGTCAAAATAGCACAGCGTGCTAGGCCGCAAAATGTCTTCCAAAGTAGGAAGATTGCAGTGTGGCACTTTTTTGAACAAAATCCTCATGATCAGGCCAAGGTTATCTGTAAGAAGTGCGCAAAGACCTTTAGCCGAGGGAAAAATCTGAAAAATTTGAATACCAGTTGCATGCTTAGACATTTAACCAGCATGCACTTGCAAGCGTGGACACAACACCAAACCTCAAGTACCACATGTGCAACTGATCACAAAGAAGGTAGTCAGCAACGCTACATTGTTTCCCCCACTGTAAGCCCACCGGTTAGCACAGCAGCAAATGTTGAGGTGTCGTTGCAAGGCCAAAGCAGTCAGGGAATCCCACTGTTATATCAACGAAAGACTGAATCTAGGCCATCAGAAAGAACACCAACTCCATCACCATCATCAACCCTCTCTCAGTCCGCCCTGTCCACCGCTAGTTTCACCATATGCAGCTCTCAAGTCCAGCTCACCCTCCCAGAGACTATGAGTAGGTCAAGAAAGTACTCAGTCTCTCATCCGCGTACACTGGGTTTGAATGCCCACATTGCCAAACTAATCTCGTTAGAGATGATGCCCTATCGGTTGGTGGAAAGCGCAGCTTTCCGAGAAACTCATGGCCTATGCAGTACCACGCTATGACCTACCCAGTCACCACTTCTTCTCTCGCAAAGCCATCCCAGCCCTCCACCATCATGTGAAAGACCGCATTGTCCATGCACTCAAGCAGTCAGTGAGTGGAAAGGTGCACCTCACAACTGATGCATGGTCCAGTCGGCATGGCCAGGACCGTTACGTGTCCATCACTGCGCACTGGGTTAATGTGGTGGATGCAGGATCCACAGGGGACAGTGGTGGTGGGACAGTGCTGCCTTGCCCACGGTATAGGAAACAGTTGGTTGTAGGCGTTCGACCCTCCTCCTCCTCCTCCAGAAGCGAAAGCTCGTCCACAGAGCGCAGTCGTACGAGCACTCCATCTGCAGCTGCCACTGTTGCACACAAGGTGTCCCCCTATCAAGCAGCTAGTGGAAAGCGTCAGCAGGCTGTGTTCCAGATGATGTGTTTGGGCGACAGACACACCGCGGAGGTGCTGGCCGAGTACTTTCAGCGACAAACTGAGTCATGGCTGGGCAGTATACATCTTGAGGCAGGCAAGGTAGCTAGTGATAACGGCCATAATTTTGTGGCAGCCATAGCCCTTTCAAAACTCAGCCACATACCTTGCTTGGATCACACCTTGAACCTGGTGGTGCAGTGCTTCCTCAACAATTATCCGGAGTTAACAGCCCTGCCGGTCGCCTGTACACTCCATTCGTATGCAGAAGCTGCAGCGATTGCTCCACCTTCCCAACCACCGCCTCATTATCGACATTGCAACAAGGTGGAACTCCACCTTGCACATGGTTGAGCGGCTGTGCGAACAGAGGCAGGCCATAATGCATTTGTGGGAGGATACACGGCCAGGCACTTTGAGAGCAGACATGGAGTTGACAGGTGTGCAGTGGTCGAAGCTGAAAGACCTCTGTAAAGTCCTTCAGTGTTTTGAGGAATACACACGGCTAGTAAGCGCAGACGACGCCATCCTAAGCATGAGCATCCCACTTATGCGTCTGCTCATGCAAACTTTGACGCACCTTAAGGAGCAGGCGTCTGCAGTCAATGTTGACGAGGAGGAAGAGGAGGAGGGAATCCTTGATGACATTCAGCCATTGTCTGCTCAGGGACCTCTCCTGGACGAGGTGGAGGAAGAAGAGGAGGAAGAGGATGATGATGGGGATTACTTAGGGGAGGAGGATGCATCTCGTGGGGCAAGTGAAAATGTTGGCGTGGCAAGGTCTGGTACAGGGTTTGTGCGTGACTGGAGGGATGTGGATTTGCCAGAAAGTGCTCCTCCAACCAGCACTCGCAGTGCATCATTGACACCGGGAACATTGGCCCACATATCAGATTATGCCTTGCAAATCCTAAAAAGGGACCCCCGCATTGCAAAAATGATGAACGATGACGACTACTGGTTGGCCAGCATCCTGGATCCACGCTATAAAGGCAAATTACAAAACATCATGCCACAGGAGAACCTTGACCTAATATTGGCTAATAAACAAGCAACTCTGGTAAACCGGTTGGTTGAGGCATTCCCAGCACACAGCATGGTTCTCACATGAGCCGTACGGGCCGGGGGCAGCTTGGCAGAGGTGTGGTGCACACAGCAGAAGTGGCGTTGGAGACAGGGGTTTCATGACAATGTTGTGGACTGATTTTTCAAGTACCGCTCACACAACTGGTAATACTGCATCGAGACAGCAGTTGTCAACTATGGTTACAAACTACTTTTCCTCCCATATCGATGTTCTCCCGCACAGGTCATTCCCCTTTGACTATTGGGCCGCTAAACTGGACACCTGGCCTGAATTGGCACAATATGCCTTACAGGAGCTCGCTTGCCCAGCTGCAAGTGTGCTATCGGAAAGAGTCTTCAGTGCAGCTGGATCAATACTGACAGAAAAAAGGACCCGTCTGTCAACCCAAAATATGGATGATCTAACCTTCATTATAATGAACCATGCATGGGTTTCCAAGGATTTTGTCCCACCTTCCCTTGATGACACATAGGTTGCCAGAAAAATGGCTTGCTTTGGTCCTCCTCCTATTCTGCGAACTTGACCTATTTCGCCTTTTGCAGCAGCTGAATGTCCCACATCAACATATGCCACTTTGTAAACCGCCCTAACTGGGCTGCCCCGCCCATGGCCGGGGTCACCACCTAGCGCACGAAACCGTGCGAGTGCCGTTGCCCTGGACAGGTGGATAGGCCGACTCTTGGGCGCGGGCACTGGCAAAAGGGTCCCTTATAGTGCAATCAAGTGTCTCTGACGGTGATGGTTAAGATGTAGCTATGCCCTGTCCTGCTGGCCAGGCTCTAGCTCCAGATAATCAATGGCTTCCATTTCTTATGGACGTCGACTCACAATGACATGCAGTGGTGGTTTATCATCAGCTTTCACAGTTTTCCTACTCACAAACGTGTGACATTCCAGCGCACATTTTAAAATGTGCCCTCTCATGCCAATCAAATAGAATCGCCTACGGCCTGTGGCTTCTGTCTTTTGCGCTCCAAAGTTACGTGACAGATCATGATAGCCAGTGAGCACCATGTTTACATCGCTCCCTGTGATAAAAATTTGATTGAGATGAGTAACAGTGATGGAATCAACGGAAGTGCGATACAGCAAGACTTTATTCACAAAAAAATGTTTTCACTGTCTCAACACACAAATTAATTGAGGGTCAGCATCGCCTATGAGAATTGTGACGGAAGTTTTTCCCGTAAATAGTAATTCCTAGATTTCTGCAATCACTAGCCTTTATGTCAGTAATTGTATGCATCTCATTTCCTATTGCGGAAAGGCTGGACTGTATTACTGAGACAGAAATATATATGAAGATTTAAAAATAACACCAAAAGTATATAGTTGTGTACGCCTCAAATGTATTTCCTTTTTTCCACTTTTTAGATTGCTGTGTAATCCATACTGAGAACACGGAGATTTTACATGTTTAAACTATGCTATATATACCTGCTATCCAGCGATAAAGTACCCTTTCTCAACTTTGTACAATCTGGTCAAATCCATACTGGGCCTGAGAACATCTGAGTCTGCCTCCTGATCTATAGACATATATTTTTAATGTGTAAACTAGGCTACATATATACGTGTTATCCGGTGAAACTGTACCCTTTATCAACTTTCTACAATGTTGTTGAATCCATACTGGGCCTGAGAACGGCTGCCGAGCTGTTAAGCAAGCTACAGCACCTGTGGTTTGGACACGTAATTTTTTCAGGAATGACGGTTAGGCCTAACTCCGGAATTGCGGTTGACCTGAACTTACTGGGAAATCATCGTTCGCGGGGAATAATCGGAATCCCAGATCCCCATCACTAACGGAGTTCAGCAGGTTATCTGCACCTGTAAGCGACAAAAGCTGGTCCTTTCAGTGTAGCGTGCATGCAGCCCTGGACATGTACGGGAATGCTAGACCTGTTATTGCTCGATCTCACGTGCCAGAGCCTCGCTTATCCCTCTAGTAAGCTTGACGCGTACTGCGGGGGCATGCCGGAGTCTCGGTTTTTAACGGAATAAAGCTGAGAAATCGCTAGCACAACTACAAACACACATACCACACCACACACAGAATCGACAAAGCTTTCAAAGTTTGCATCTTTTCTTCAGGTGGCATGGTTGTGGTTTCCTGGGTGGAGTCCAATTCTGGTGGTGCCCTTTTGGACATTCCTTTAAGGTTCAGCTTTGCAATCATACTGCCCCCGGAAACCAAAAACTTTGCCTTCATGGATGCTGTTTGGAGGTTCGTGGGAATAACGCCGCCCGATCAGCATTCGGCATATGGGTCGCCCTCCCAGGGCTGTGGGGTACTCGGTACCGGGCCGGTGTCAGTGGGATGTGTCACAGCAGCGGTGACCCGGACGGTGGCCCTGGGCACCCATGTAAATGGCGTGGTATAATGGTAAACAGTTTATATAGATAGTTTGACGCCACCTGTGGTGTTCGGCAACATAGATGTTAGGCCAACGCTGCATGCAGATCCTCTGGGACTGATGGTGTTGTGCAGCAAAGATGGTGAAGCTCCCCACAGGTGGAGCTGGAGTCCCAGGGAAGTGTAGATGTAGTGATGGGGGAAAGGCACAGGCGGTGTAGGTGCTGGTACGCAGATGTAGCGGTGCTGGAATAACTGTAGGACACCAGAGCGTGCAGTTCCAAAGCTTTACTCACAGTCTGCAGGTTACACAGATGCCTGCCTCCGTGCTGTGTCCTCCGGGTCAGGACTTCAGCCAACCTCCGGGACCAAAATGGAAAGCTCCCTTCCAACACTCCGCCAACATGTACCTTCCTGAACGTCTCCTTTCTAGCGCTTGTGGGGGAAGCACTCACAGGACCGTGGTTCACTGAAGCGCCTCCTGTCTAACAGATGTTCCTCAGACTTTACTTGTATGGCAGACAGCTGTAGCCTTTTCCTTCTGGCTCCCACACGTCGATGCTGGGGCCTCCGAGCCTTAGTTGGGTACAGAGCATTTATAGCTGCTACTTCCCCCAGTTTCTGCTGCAGGAACGTCAGTGTCCCTACAAACTCGGAGACCGGAAACGGGACCATGCGCTCCAGCTAGGAGTGAGCCTTAACTCTGCTCATCCTCCAGCTCCCCTTCTCACGTCCACACACTTCTCCTTCCCTGCACAGAGTGTCCTAACTTACCTCCTCCCGACCACAGAGATCAGCTCCTCAGCAGTCAGGTTCAGAGGTCTCCCTGCTAGCCTGGAGTGGGAAATGTGTTGTGTGTTGGTTTCACTGCTAGAGAGATCTTTCGTTGCTCCCAAGCTTGACAACACACTCCCTAGGAGGAAGGTAATGCCACAGTGGCGACCGTACTCTTGGGGACGCCACAAGTGCACTGAGGCCCAGCCACTGCTGGATGATGCTGCTGGTACATTGACCCAGACCACTACATTCCCCTCGCACTCTACACTGCCAGAATCTGACCCAGAGGAAACTCAGGTTCCCCTTCCCACATACTATACCACCTTACACGGTGACAAAGAGGAAGGTGCAGATGAAAGTGCAGGTTCCTTGAGCAGGTGGGGGGGCATACTCATGGGCGATGGCACTGGCACAGGGCACAGCATAGTACGCAAAAGTGTCTCTGCCGGTGGGAGGGCCTAAACAGCCAAGTGCAGTGTGATGGAAGATGGGGACGACAAGGAGTTCAGAGTAGTGCAGGGATTCCCTAGCAAGGAGACTTATGTAATTGTTTTCAATGTTGGGACAGCAATTTTTGGGGAGCACTATACTCTGGTGAATGATATATGGGGCCCACCATACACTGGAGCATTCGAAAGGTGGACATCAGACACAGGAGCAGCATTTACATGGCCCATTATACACTAGAGCAGTAGAAATGGGGCCCATTATATATGGAGCATTATTTGGGCCCATAAGACAGTGGAGCTTCATCCATTGGGACCAACATATACTATAGCATTATGTGGAGCTCATCATATACGGTTTGAAACATTATATGGGACCAATGATTCCATATGGAGAAATATATGGGCCTCATTACTCTGTATAGTGCACTAAGCGCTGGCCATAATACTGTATGGAGTTATATACTGTCCGTTTTTGGATTTATTGGAGAATTTAAAATGGATTTCTCTGCCGTATCGGAGCATCATGAGTTGTGGTATGTGTTAAAGGGGCGCTCTTTGGCCCTACCCCCCCACAACTATAGCCAAATAACCCCCATTTTTCAGTGCGTAACTAGTATTATGAAGTAAATTAAGGTTGACAAGCTTAAGTAATAAGAATTGATGCTTTTGGCATTCAAATGGGCACTGTAGGTGTGTTTCCTGTCATCCTCTCACTGCCGACTTTAATTCCCCATTGACTTACATTGGGTTTCGTGTTTCGGTCGGACCCCCGACTTTTCCCCATAGTCGGCCGATTTTGCTCAACCCGACTTTTGGAAAAGTCGGGTTTCATGAAACGAAACTCGACCCTAAAAAAACAAAAGTCGCTCAACTCTAGTTATGACTTTTGGAAGGAGAGGAAGAAAAAATTTCCTGGATTAATTGACGTTTAGGAAGTATGAGAAATATAGGACTTTAAGGGTATATTTCCACGTTCAGGAAACATCGTCCAATCTGCAGTGTCCAGATGTTACAGCATAGTGGAGGGGATTTTATGAAATCCCATCTCCACTATGCATGCAAATACGCAGGTGGCAGACCTACGTATACACACATGTGGCACGTCTTTATAGACCACAGAATGTCTACTTATCTTGTGGAGATGCTCAGTCTCTGCAAGATAAATAGCACAGTCTATGTATAGGATGCGGTAATTCCGCATGTGTTCTTTGAACACATGCGGAATCACCACGCGTAAAAAAGGGGGCAATGTTTTGGGTGTAGCTGCGTCCTCTCCACAGTGTTTCCTTCGCGTGGAAACATACCCTATGGCTGGAGTCACACACAACGATTAAAAAATCGTTCCGATTTTTACGGTACGAAATCGCACAAAGATTTTTTGTCCAGGGATCCGTCTGTCATCCGAATTTCCGTCGATGAACCGATTTTATTCGCATCTAAGCATCCATTTGACATCCAATGCCAATGCCTGATGCTATTTCTTTGACCAGGAGAAGTCTTGCGATTTAATCGCAAGTCACATGTGTGGTCCGTTTTCAATACGATTTTTATTCGCATCCATAGACTTGCATTGGCGAATCCGATCCGAAAATCGGTGACAATCGCAGCATGCTGCGATTGTCTCGGCCCGAGAAATGGATCCGATTAAAAAACGGATGATGGGAGCAGCACCATAGAATAACATTGGGACGAATGCAATGCGATTTTTTATCGCATTGCATTCGTCCGATTTAATCGCTAGTGTGACTCCGGCCTAAATGTAATTTTGACAATGGCATTTAAATATTATGATTGTAGGTGCATGTGTGCACCGGTTACTATAGGCCGTCTGTGACTTGATTGTGGGGTACTATGGCATCCATGGTCCTCCTTAGTGCCAGTTTTACTCTCCTGTAACACAAGGTAAGCTTCATAGTAGACTGTGATTTTTCCTATATACTGCAATGCTGTGACCCTGCAGTATATGGTATAAATGATAATAAGATCGCAGGTTCAAGTTCCCTAAAGGCGATAAAAAATAAAGTCAAAATGTAAAAAAAAAAAGAAAAATTTATCCACTTAGTGGATAAATAATAAGTCCAGTCTCTCAAAATATAAAATTAATTATTCCGCCCAGTAAATACAGTAAAGAGAAAAAAAATTAGAAACGGCAGTATTGTGTTTTTTGTGTCAACGCACCTCCCTGAAAAAATGCAATAAGAAGCAAATGATCAAAATGCTATATGCACCCCAAAGCGGTATCAATAGAAAAGTCAGCTATCCATACAGAAAAATAAGCCCTTGTACAGCTTGATTATTGGAAGGATACAAATTTCACAGGTCTCGGAAAATGGCAAAATGAACCAATAATATATGCAGTATATATTTTTTACAAACTTTACGTTTTTTTTGTTCATTATTAACATTAAAAAAATCCATGCAAATTTGGTTTTGCCATAATTGTACTGATGAGGAGAATCACATTGTTGTGTCATTTTTACAATTTGAAGAATGCTGTAAAAAAAACCATCCACATAAAAACAGTAGGTATTGCTTTTTTTCAGTGCGAGGCGCCATTTCAGTTTTCGTCTCAGGGAGCAGCAAAGCTAGAATCGGCCCCAGAAACAGAAATACACATGCAATCAATAAGTCCTTGCAGCCCTCTCAACTTCATAAACTAAAACCTACAAACTTACTCGACTACCAAAAGCAAAGGTTTTCACATGGCCACACAGCTGATGGGATTTTGTAACTATCTTTGGTGGAGAATGAAATAGACCAGTGATTGCCTGTTCTATTCTGTACTGTGGAAACTTGTGCAATAATGCATCACAATGCTCTTGCAGGCAGGGATCTTTGCTGAAACGACACATAAGTGCCATTATCGCAGCCTGAGCTCCTTCCCTGCAGTTTGCCACAGAGCTACGTAAACATCTTGCCCTCATTCTCATCGCCAAAACACTGGGAGGGATGAACACTTATACTCCTAAAATATATTCTGCTGTGCTGTGCTCGCTAGAACCCAGAGGGGAATGTAAGAAGGTTGAAATATTCATCTCAGCAGTTATTAGCAATGAATATTGATAGAAGATATATTGACATAAATATTTATTTCATTCTTTTCCGGAACTATGTCAAGGAAATATCACTTCAGAGCTCTGAGCCAGTAGAATAGACTTTTGATGGGGCTAAAGCTTTGGAGTTAGGGCAGTATGTCAATCTTTAAGCACACATTAGCTCTCCAGGAGTGTGTAAGGAAGGCTAAAATATCAGAGCTCTACGTATGCTTACTCTTATTTATATAGACTAAAGTAAGGCGGCAATCAAATGGGGACTGTGAAAGTTCAGAACTATCCTGTCTTGTATGATGTATCCTCGACTTGTACATGGTCAGTGACATAACTAAGGCAGTAGCGCAGCCTTACAGCGCTGGGGTCCTGGGTTCAAATCCCACCAAGAACAACACCTGTAAGGCACTTGTATGTTTCTCCCTATGTTTGTGTGGGTTTCCTCCCACGCTCCAAAAGACATACTGTTAGGGATTCTAGATTGTGAGCAGCATTGGGGACAACTATGATAATGTATGTAAAGTGCTGCAGAATATGATGGTGCTATATACAGAGGTTGGACAAAATAATGGAAACACCTGGAAACATCAACAAAAGTTAGTTTAATATGGTGTAGGTCCACCTTTTGCGGCGATTACAGCCTCAATTCTCAGAGGTATGGATTCATACAAGGTGTGAATTGTTTCGAAAGGAATTTTAGCCCATTCTTCAGTTAAAACACCCTCCAGTTCTTTGAGCGACGATGGCGGCGGAAATTGACGTCTAACTTGAATCTCTAAAATCGACCATAAATGCTCAATTATGTTGAGGTCTGGGGATTGTGGGGGCCAGATGAGATGCTCAACTTCATTACAATGTTCCTCGTGCCATGCTTTAATGATTCTAGCTGCATGAATTGGTGCATTATCATCCTGAAAGATGGCGTTCCCCTCCGGGAACACTGCTTGAACCATAGGATGCACTTGGTCACCCAAAATGCCTAAATAATCTCGGTTGTTAACCGCTTGGAAACATTTGTCATTGAGAGCAGCGGTTTTCTAATTGCAGCTCTTCCATGGAATCCAGATTTGTGCAGCTCCCGACAAACAGTTTTCTTAGAAACTGGGTTCTGTAGGTGTTCATTGAGCTCAGCAGTGATTTTCGGAGCCGTGGTCTTGCGATCCTCTCTCACAATTCGCTTTAGAGTCCGACGGTCTCTTTCAGTCAACTTCGACTTTCGGCCGGACCTGTGCTTTGCTGCGGACATTTTCCCTTCTCTTTCAAACGCAGTCAATACTTTGGAGACAGTACCTCTTGACACGCCAAGCATTCAGGCACTTTCTGTTACACTAGCACCTGCCATACGAGCACCAATAATTTGGCTTCTTTGAAAATCCGAGAGGTCTGCCATTGGTATCAGGTTTTCCTCAATGTTCTTACAATTCTGCAAAACAAACAGTTAATTTACATACACATATCACATAACACAAATAATCAACTAGAAAAACATTACCATATGTCACGGTTTGCATGTTTATAACATGTTCGAAGATTATGATGCCAAAATGTTAGGTGTTTCCATTATTTTGTCCAACCCCTGTAAGTGAGTAAAATAAATTGATACAAATAAGTAACTGGTGGTTTGTCATGTCACGTTATACTATATTACTCTTTTTTATGCCCAGAAACAGACACAGACAGAAGAGGGCAAGAACAATATATGGGCCCTTTGCAGTCCAATAGCTCATAATAATAAACAATTCCAACTGACTTGGAGATGGATCTGGTCCCCTCACCTCTTGGGCACCTGTGTGACTGCACAGGCTGCATCAATGGTATGTCCGCCCCTGTTTATGCTATTAATGTGGAACTTATTTTATTTCAGGCACTGTACCTTTAATATGTACTCATACTGTAGGTAATTTCATGTGAAGAGGTTTTTAACCATTTCACAATCTTTGCGGTACCTATACATCATGGGTGGGATAGGGTTCCTGACCTTTGACGCATCACTGCCATACAATGAATGGATATTATTAAGGAGCCTTACATAACTTAGAATATAAGACATAAAACCAAACCTTTATTAAAGTCTTGATAAAAGACACCACTACCACACAAAAAATACAAATAACCGTGTCACCTACTAGGCCCTACACAGAGGGGTCCTGATATCCAATCTGCCTAGCAGCGGAGGTTGGCACCCTAAACATATAGGAGATTGGCGCCCTGCTCCACAACGGCTGTACCCTAAAACTCGTAGATAACCCTGTATGAGTGCAGCAAACAACCATTCACTCAACCTGAGAAGGAAAGTATAGGGGTTGCCACAATGATGATTGCTAGGTAGGCAACAATAGAAAAAAGTGCAAAAAAGTGCAATTGACAAGACAATAGAGTGACATGTGCAAACAATTGAGTACCTAACTAACTGTTCCCTGAATCTGTAAACCTTCCTATCAGCAGAGGTTGGCACCCTACTGGTCAGCGGAATGGCGCCCCCGCTCCACGATGGCTCACCCTAAATCAGCCCTTTATATTGCTAATAATTTCACATTTGGGTGAAGAAATAAATGGAAGGCATTATGACATAATGATATGACATAATGAATGGTTAAACAAGATATGTTGATAACAGTAAAAGGGGTACTCAAGTTTTTGATGCAGGATAGAATGAACCTCAACGCGTTTCTCCTAACAGGATCATCAGGAGGTAGATAGTTAGATGCTGCCACCCTGCTGATTTAGGGTGAGCCATCGTGGAGTGATCTATGGGGCAGCTCTCATCACCTTTTTTTTCTCGGACGTATTATATGTGCAAGAGAAATCACAGCATGCTGCGATTTGAACCATATATCGGCCAAGTTTCGCCAATGCAAGTCTATGGGTGTGAGAAAAAAACGGACAACACACGGACCATACGTGTGACTTGTGAGAAATACGCAAGCATTCTCCAGGTGACAGTAAATTGAATCAGGCATTGTCAGGAAGCTTTGGCATGCAAATTTCCCTTGCAAAGTCTCGAAAAATCCAGGAAACACCTCCACGGAGTCCAGCAACATGGCCACACACATTAACGTGGAGATGTTCACAGTTCTGGTGCAAGAGAGGCCAGAACTATGGGATCAACAGGACGCACACTATGCAGACTGGGTACGTAAGGAGGCAGCATGGAGGAGAATCTGCACACAAATGTTCCCCAATTTTGAGGAAAGAGCTCGTGAGGTGCAGCAACAAATTAGTAAGTACAATCATAAAAAAATAATATGTAAAGTTTCACATGAGGTACCAAATTAAAATAATCTCATCATATGTGATGAGGTTTGTAATATGTGGCATATTTCAGACTATACACATGCTAAGTAGCAGGCGACATTACAGTGAAGCCTATATTTTGGAAGTTACACACTGTGATTGAAAGTCAATACACTTCTAGTGTTTCTTTGCAGTGACTGATGTCACAGGATGCTTGCGAAGTTGCAGAGACCAGTACCGGCGGCAACGGCAACATTGGGGCCAGAGTGGTGATGCAGCCCCCAAGAAACAGAAATATCTTTACTATGACAAGCTCAATTTTCTTGCACCGGTGATGGATCTCAGACCGTAAGTGCATGCATGACACCACATCTTTTAAACATGCTCTAATGGCCATAGTTTAATTTATTTTTTATTCTACTTTGTGTTTAACAAAAGAATGGAGTCAAACCTAGGGAGAGGGAGACAGCTTCGGTGTCTGAGGTCAACATTGACCCAGTTGGGGAAGGTGACGTAGTGGCTGGCCCATCTTTGGCATCAACAGGCAGCACCCACCCACCACCACCAGCAGCGCCTTCTGCCACACAGTAGGCAAACCCAGAGGACGAGGACCTCTACAAGCGCCAATGGAGACAGGTACAAAGTCTTGCAAATATATTCTGGGACAGGTGGCCAAACAATATTTGTCTACCCTGGAGCCATGGAAAAAGTGGCAATCTACCTGGCCTAATCTTCGGATTGGTGACCTCGTCCTTGTTAAAGACTGTCAGGCCCATTGAAACCAGTGGCCACTAGGACTAATGACTGCTACATTCCCGAGCAAAGATGGCAATATCTGCAAAGTCGAACTCAGGATGGCCAAGGGAGATGGACCTAAGACATTCTCCAGACCAGTGACTGAGCTGGTCCTATTGTTGTCTTCAGAGGATAGGAAGAACAGCTTATCCTCTACTGACATTGCTACTTGGTTGTCTTGCTTAGTTCTCTGGCAGACTGTGCACCCCAACTGATCCTCATAGCTTCCTGACACCATACTGCTGTCATGAGTAAAGTCTATTAAATGATTGGGCAGTTGGATGCTGTGTGGTAGTTCCTTGACATGGAACTCGTTGTGGCAAGGTTGAAACAGAGATGGGCGTCCTTTCTCCAATGTATTTGTTAGCATACTCACAGAACATGGGGCGTGCATGTTTCCCAAGCATACGTTTCCTATTATGACCCATCCTAGGTCTAGCTTTTGGGCATAGGGAGCATTGTGGAGTCCATTGATATGACTTCTCACTTTATGAACCTGTAGGATATCTCTTCCCAACAGCAGCATTATCTGTGCCTGATGGTCGAGCTCCAGTATAAGGTGAGCTATGCGTTCTAAGTGAGCATGATGGATTGCCACATCTGGCGTAGGGATTTCAGATCTATTGTCTGGGATCTAGTTACATTCGATGATTGTAGTTAGTGGCAGGCAGAATTGTCCATCTAAGAACTTAATTTGGTAGTCACTGGCTTTCCTACCTGCTGTTGTCACGGTACCTGCACATGTCTTTAATGAGTAAGGAGTGCTTGGTCCTTTGATGTTGACTAGGTCAAAGAATGTTGATCTAGCCAGGGATCGATTGCTTTGATCATCCAAGATAGCATACAGTCTCACAGCTTTGTCTCTATGGCCCTTTGGGTACACTCTGACGAGACATATTTTTGAACAAATATCAAAAACTGACCATCACATACAAGCATAAACATTGTGTGAACAGGTGCTTAACCTAGAGTCACCAACTCATATACATGCAAGCAAAAAAGGAAGCACACTGTAGCGCCATAACATGAAAATATGAAAAATCAAGAATGAATTGCATTCTGCATTAGAAATATGAAAAATTGAGAAAGTTTAGCTCATAAAATGGCCAAGTTATGTGTACCTGGAAGCCAACGTTAAGGCATATCTCGTTTTCCAGGTCCCTGCCTATGCCAATCCTCACTAAGACTGAAGTCTCCATCTGAATGGGAACCTATGAAAAATCCTCTGTTTAGGCTGAAGTCTATATTTCTGTGGAGGGGAAGTGGCCCTGCCTTGATTAAAAATGCCTGCGGCTAACAGGTGGAGTGCTCAGTCAGAAAGTAAATGAATACAAATATCAAAAACTGACCGTCACATCCAAGCATAAACATTGTGTGAACAGGTGCTTAACCTAGTCACCAACTCATATACATGCAAGCAAAAAAGGAAGCACACTGTAGCGCCATAACATGCAAATATGAAAAATGAAAAATGAATTTGTATTCATTTACTTTCTGACTGAGCACTCCACCTGTTAGCCGCAGGCGTTTTTAATCAAGGCAGGGCCACTTCCCCTCCACAGAGATATAGACTTCAGTCTAAAGAGAGTATTTTTCATAGGTTCCCATTCAGATGGAGACTTCAGTCTTAGTGAGGATTGGCATAGGCAGGGACCTGGAAAACGAGAAATGCCTTAACGTTGGCTTCCAGGTACACATAACTTGGCCATTTTATGCGCTAAACTTTCTCAATTTTTCATATTTCTAATGCAGTAATGCAATTCAGTCTTCATTTTTCATATTTGCATGTTATGGCGCTACAGTGTGCTTCCTTTTTTGCTTGCATATTTTTTGAACAAGACCTACTGTCTATTGTCCCTTTACAGACTTCAGCACATTGTAAAGTGATCTCTGGCATAGCTGCATCAGTGCTCCTTTCCTCCCCGCCATGCTCACTGTCAGCTGGCGTGTTCTGTGCACTCCATAGAGCTGGGCCAGGGTGTAGGGCAGTGTTGTGATCTGTGGTACCACTTTCTGTGCATTTTACACCGACGTTACAATCCTTGGTGAGATGAGTAGTGGATGAGCAGCACTTGTAGCAGATACCGTTCTCTTTCAGGAAGCTTCTGCGATCCGGCATAGATTTTCCTCTGAAGGCTCTGCATTTCAGGAGAGGATGAGCCTTCTGGTGAAGCGGGCACTGCTTGTCAGGTTCTTGTACCTTTGTCTCTGATTCAGAGCAGCCAGCAGACCTGTAATTGGAACTTGGAGAAGAAACATTAGTCTTGTGCATTGCCACAGATGTTGTGCGTGGGTTTGCAGCTGGTGGTGGTGTGGCATATGACATTGCAAAGTCAAAGCTGGGATCATTTCTGCTTGTCCCTTGTTCATGTATAAAGTCTACAAAAACAGAGAAGGGAGGGAATGAAACACTGTGCTTGTATTTGTACATGGAACCACGTGTGAGCCACCTCTCCTGTAGCTTGTAGGGCAACTTTTGGACTATAGGGTTAACACCTTTGGTTGTGTCGAGGTATGCAAGTCCTGGTAGATAACCTTCACAACTAGGACCTCTTGCAGCAGGTCACCTAGCTCTCTTAGTTTTAGGAGACCTTTGTTAGATATTTTAGGAAAGTCATCGATTCTCTTGAACAAGGCTCTCTCTATTACCGCTGCAGAGCCGTAACACTCATCTAGCCTCTTCCAGATCTCTTTAAGGCTGATTTGAGGGTGGTTTATATTAATGTCTCTGATCCTTACTGCGTGTTTGACTGACTCTTCTCCCAGGTATTTGACTAGGAGGTCTATCTCTTCCCTGTGTTGTAGCCCCAAGTCTCTAGTGACATTTTGGAAAAAAGCTTTCCAAGCTCTGTAACCTTCAGCGTGGTCAGTGAATTTCATGAGTCCCTTGGTAGCCAGATCACGTCATGTGAAGATCCTAGCAAGTTCTGTTGTGCAACGGTTGTCAGCGGAGTATACTGGTGATGGGTCACCCTGATAGTGATGTGAGGTGCGTTCATACCTGTTAATATCCTCAGGGTGGTGCCAGCCAGTGTCATATTGCTTCCGTCTGACGTGTGATGTGCCAGCAAGGTGATTCACGTTGGTTGCCTGGTGAGGGGCAAGGTAGATTGCAGAGTTGCTTTGCTCCACATTTTCCTGGAGCTGAGCCTCATGATGACTCCCACTCACTTCACTAGATGTGTCGTGATCTTGGTTATAGTTTGGATCAGTAAGTTCATTTTCATACTGAGATGTGCGTTGTGGTGAATCTTGCAATGGCAACTTCAGACTTGACGCACTGCTACCGCTATGCAGCTCAGGGTTGTGCACGGCTTCTAGTGCTTCTGCCTCGGCCAATGCTGCAGCAGCCTCTCTTTTTACTGCTAGGCTCTCTAAGGCGGCATCCACATGTACCTTCTCTAAATGCATCTTTCTCTCTTGCTCATCTCTCTCTAAGCGTAACTGTATGCGTGACTTTTTCTCTTGGTCTTCTAGGCGTGCTTTCTCTAATTTAAGTTGCATCTCTTCTTCAG
Source organism: Dendrobates tinctorius (assembly GCF_039654945.1). Lineage (NCBI taxonomy): Eukaryota > Metazoa > Chordata > Amphibia > Anura > Dendrobatidae > Dendrobates > Dendrobates tinctorius. The sequence continues at coordinate 9,427,912 of NW_027361875.1, forward strand.
CATAGTGTGCTCGCATTTTGGAGGCTTCTGCATTTGCGCGGGCAATGGCGACCGCACTACTGATAGATACAGTCTTTGAGGAGACGGATGTAGCAGATTTTGTCCTGTGTGATTTGTGGGACATGGTGTCTTAGGAGGGATGCTTAGCTGTGCAGAGATTGCTGTAGCTGTATTAGTCTCTGTGTAGCCGGTGACTTGCATCTCACTAGATGGATTTCTGCAGTTTACTAGTTCCTGCAGGATGGATGAAGGCTCTTCTATCTCTGAGTTCCACTAGCTGGATAGCTGCTGTTTTACTGCGGTCCTGCAAGATGGAAAGCTCTTCTCTCTGTATTCCCACTAGCTGGAGAGCCGCTGTTTCACTGTCCTGTATTCAGCTAAATGAACGGGATCCATATAGCTTAACAAGCAGCTAAACCATTATACCGGGGTCCAATAAGTTAGACTGTAGTTGAATCGTTTATTGAGCGTAGGTATATAGATGATGAAACTACAATACAAGACAGATACATAGAATCAGTGCTGTGTTCATAGGAATACAATATATACATAGGCATACACAATCTGCACTACTAGCTGAATGGGGGGAACTAACTAAGCTGACTAATATAAGAGATACGGATATATAGAGGGAACATGTCATGTACCAGCAATGCTAACGCAGGGGGAGAAGAGGGATGAGGTGCCTCCAGCATGCAGACTTGATATAAAATGACAGACTGAAAAGAAAAAGGGGGCCGGGATAGACCATGGTACTTTGCAAACTTACCCAGGATATATTGTGGATTGGAGGGAAAATGAATCAGGAAGTGCAATGTATAATAACATGCAGTTATGACTTTGGCCACTAGATGGAGCCAAAAACACTAATCACTAAACTATAGAAATCTGAACATTCTATACATAAAGCAATCATTGTATGTTATCAAAATAGGCAGTTCAAGAGTCATTAATTATGCTGGAGGCAGAACACATCCAGTGCGCCAATACAGTTAAGAAACTGGAACGTTTCCTCAAACCCACGGGCTATCCGCAGCCAGTCTTCCATTTTGGGCTCAGGCATGACAGATTGATGTAGTTGGGACCATATTTTGGAGAAGGTAGAAGGGACAATGCCTGAGATGGTGGATTTGCCAATTAAGAATTCAAGATGCAGTGCCGCATAGGAAAGCCCAGTGGAAAGGAATCTATAAGGGAAGATACAAAAAAAAAAATAAGAATCCATGCCGCCAAAAACCAGTTTAGTCCTCACATAAAGTTATGGGCAATAGCTAATAAGCCCTGGCTTTAAAAAATTAAACAACATGCAATGCCTTTGCTCGTATTAAAACCAGCATATAATGTCAAAGGACAAATGTTGGAGTAAAAATAATGAAAGAACATGGACCAAAAAATGGAAGGGATGAGTGCATTAAAGGAAAAAAAAAGGAAAATACATAATCAACATAGAGGATGAATACATATCGTAATGTAAGTAAAAGGCGCTCCTCTGCAGAAATACACTTGCGCATCTTGGTGTCCTTAAAGGTCATCCCAGGGTGCCCAATTTCCATCAGAATGTTAAATGTGGGCAGACTCATCCAACAATACTGGTAGAACTTGTCAGGATGGCTACATAGAGAACCATACAGACAGCGGAAATGGCCTTTAGCCAGCTGACACCTCAAAAGCGGATGTACCCACATTTGTCTCCGCCTCCTCGAATCCACAATCACTGGGTATGGCTCCCCAAAACATCGGGACAAGACCCAGTGGAAAAGCACCCGCTCAGTAGTGTTGAAAGTAAGCCTGTCTGACATGTTTGACACAAAGCAGAAATACCACAACACAAGCACGGACTCTAATGCTAAGGTTGGAGGCTGTCACCTGTTGTTGAGCCAATAAATAGGGTTGCTGATTATGATTTTAATTAATTTCAGGCCAAGGAACTGTTATATGTAAATTTTGCAAGGCTGTGAGAAAATTACGCCATACGCATGCCATTCTGATATCACATGGATACTTAGATGTGAGGAAATCGCATCCTCACATTGCAAACGGATTACACATGGATCACTGTTTAGGGAACATTTGTGCGATTCTCGGCCGTCAAAATCGGACTGATTTTTTATACGTTAAGTGTGACTCCAGCCTAACTTTGCGTCTTCATTAAAGTGAATGGATCCATCGGGGGTTTCATCTGAATCACGTAATTTGGAGGTTTATACCTAGAGATTAGCGTCTTTGCCTTTTTTCGGGTCGAGTCGGGTTTCATGAAACCCGACTTTCTCAAAAGTGGAGTCGAACGAAATCGGCCGATTATCGTAAAAAGTCGAAGGCCGACTGAAACACGAAACCCAATGCAAGTCAATGGAGAACCAAGGTCGGCAGGGAGTGGAGGACAGGAAACACACCTACAGTGCCCATTTTAATGCCAAAAACATCAATTCTTATTACTTAAGCTTATCAACCTTAATTTACTTTATAATAATAGTTAGGCATTGAAAACTGGGGGTTATTTGGCTTAAGTTGTGGGGGGGTAGGGCTGGCTCCAGATTTTCGTGGGCCCTGGGCCAAAGAGTGTCACTGGGCACCTTTAACACATGCCACAATTCATGATCCTCTGATACGGCAGAGAAATAGCAGTATAGTACAATGAAAAATACTTCACTTCTTACATCTCATGAGACTGATATCCATCTTAAATTCTCCAATAGCACCAAAAACGGACAGTATATTTCTCCATACAGTACTATGGCCACCGCATAGTGCGCCATACAGAGTAATGAGGCCCATATATTTCTCCATACAGAATCATTGGTCCCATATAATGCTTGAAACAGTAAATGATAAGCTCCACATAATGCTACAGTATATGTTGGTCCCCATGGATGAAGCTCCACTGTGTTATGGGCCCAAATAATGCTCCATATATAATGGGCCCCATTTCTAATGCTCCAGTGCATAATGGGCCCTGTAAATGCTGCTCCAGTGTCTGATGTCCACCTTTGGAATGCTCCAGTGTATGGTGGGCCTCATATATCATTCTCCAGAGTATAGTGCTCCCCAAAAATAGCTGTCCCAACATTGAAAACAATTAAATAAGTCTCCTCGCTAGGGAATCCCTGTAATAGTCTGGACTCCTCGTCGTCCCCATCTTCCATCTCACTGCACTTGGACTGTTTAGGCAGAGGGTGTACAGACGTGATGTCATCGCGCTCTCTGACCAGAATGTCACTGTCAGGAAACGCGGAAGACGTCACGGCGGTGGAGCAGAGAGAGGTAAGTATTTCAACTTTGCAAGTGCTGTGGTCCTGAGCAAGCAGGGGGGGCCCACTTGTTGGCGGCGGCCCTGGCACAGGGCCCCTCATAGTACGGCAGTGTGTCTGACGGCGGGAGGGCCCTCCCACCGGCAGAGACACTTTTGCGTACTATGAGGGGCCCTGTGCCAGTGCGTCGCCCATGAGTGTGCCCCCCCCACCTGCTCAAGGAACCTGCACTTTCATCTGCACCTTCCTGTTTGTCACCGTGCAAGGTGGTATAGTATGCGGGAAGGGGAACCTGAGTTTCATCAGGGTCAGATTCTGGCTGTGTAGAGTGCGAGGGGAATGTAGTGGTCTGGGTCAATGTACCAGCAGAATCATCTAGCAGTGGCTGGGCAAGGTGGAGGGTGTCTATAGGATTGGTGAGATTTTGAATCTCACTATAGATTTGAGGACGCAGAACTATTGTCTCTGGCCCAGGAGAGATTACACTTCAAAGTAACAGGCTGAAATTGGATGGTAAAAAACAGCAAAAGAGCAAGAAGGTTTACCCATATAATTAATAATAATGCCGTGCATGGCCATAGTGTGAACAGCGCCGCATACAAGTGTTATGTTGTGCATTAATATACCTGGCAACCGCCCCCTCCATATATTGGTAGGCTGCGTGCGATTGTTTTATCGGTATTCTTGCACCTGTGTTGCCATCTTAATTATATGGGTCCACTGCATCCTGATAGTGCATTTGTCTGGGAGGCCTGTACGGGTAAACCTTCTTGCTCTTTTGCTGTTTTTTATTATTGGTGGATTTTCAAGTCCTCTTTCTGTGCTGTATTAGTATTAGGATTTAGTGTTAGGTACCCGTAAACGTGGAGATCTTTGACGCAGGTTACGGGCTCACGTATTTTGGCCAAAATATCAGCTAATACTCCACATTTTTTTTTGCACTTTTTATTCAGGGTGCAGTTGGGCCCATTTGGTCTTGTAAACTGCGGTGTCTGTTCACATGGCATGCATTTTGATAGCGCTGGGCCAGCCCGCCTGAACTAATAGAATGGTGTCACTACTAGGCTGGCCTGGTTGCAGTGCATGGCCATAGTGTGAACAGCGCTGCATACAAGTGTTTTGTTGTGTATTAACATACCAGGCAACCGCCCCCTCCTTATATTGGTAGGCTGCGAGCGGTTGTTTTATCGGTATTCTTGCATCTGTGTTGCCATCTTAATTATATGGGTCCACTGCATCCTGAAAGTGCATTTGTCTGGAGGCCTGTACGGGTAAACCTTCTTGCTCTTTTGCTGTTTTTTATTATTGGTGGATTTTCAAGTCCTCTTTCTGTGCTGTATTAGTATTGAAATTGGATGGTGTATGACAAGGTGGAGGGTGTCTATAGGATTGGTGAGAATTTGGATCTCACTAGAGATTTGAGGACGCTGACAATGATGCTCTCAGTCCAAGTATGGACGCAGGCAGCCTAATAAGGAGGACTGCTGCACACACAAAAGGGTGGAAAAATGAACGCTTGGTAACAGTGCAGAAAAGAGGAAGAAAAGTATTTTTTGCTTTTAAAAAAGCAGTTTGCACAGCAGTGTGCAAACAGCAATGCAGCTATCAGGGAGCCTTATAAGGCAGACTAATAACCAACAGAGCTGATGCACAAAAATATAGCCTCCCCTGTCACTGCACACAAAGTGTTGTGTTGTAAGTGGAAATCGCTAACAGCAGAAGCAGTTGTTTGGTTCTTCTTCCCTGCCTAACGCTCTCCCTTATTCTGAATCAGCAGCAGCAGCAGCTCTCCCTAAGGCTGGAGTCACACAGAACGAATAAAAAATCGGTCCCATTTTAACGGTCCGAAATCGCACAAAGGTATCTTAACCAGTGATGCGTTTTTGATGCGATTTTTCTTCATCGATGCGATTTTAATCGCATGTAAGGATCCTTTTGACATCCGTCTGGCGAGATTTTCTCGTAGGATAGCAAAATGGACATATAATGGAGCCCAATGACAGGTTTCCCCACACAAACGAATTAATAGATCTAGACACACATATATATATTTAGATATATATACAGTATATGTATATATATATATTTTATACATGTCATAGAGACACATTTATACATATATTTGACATTCATACAGTTCATCATAGCAGAATAGCCGCAGAAACATTTGCCGGCTTTTGTATAATTATGCTCCTGCCCAACATGAAATGACACATGGTTTACATATAGTTAACCATTTCATTTCATGTTTTTTTTGTAATGTCTATCACTATTAATTAGATGAGTGTTAGTGGGTAAAATTATGGAGTTGTAGGGGTTAATTTAAGGGGTTAATTTGTTGTATTAAATTACGGGGAGTCCCTGCAGCCTCAGTGACGTCAGCAGAAGTCCCTGCAATTTAATACAACAAATTAACCCCTTAAATTAACCCCTACAACTCCATAATTTTACCCACAAACACTCATCTAATTAATAGTGATAGACATAACAAAAAAAACATGAAATGAAATGGTTAACTATATGTAAACCATGTGTCATTTCATGTCGGGCAGGAGCATAATTATACAAAAGCCGGCAAATGTTTCTGCGGCTATTCTGCTATGATGAACTGTATGAATGTCAAATATATGTATAAATGTGTCTCTATGACATGTATAAAATAAATATATATAAATATATATATATATGTGTGCCTAGATATATTCATTCTTTCTTTATTTAACCGGTCTCTGAGATTTTACTGTATTGGAAGAATTGCCGGCTTTTGCTAAAGGACACCGGGTGCGATTTAATCGCAACTCACACATCGGGTCCGTTTTTAGTCCCATTTTTTCTCGCCCTCATAGACTTGTATTGTCGAATCCGATCCGAAAATCAGTGACAAACGCAGCATGCTGCGATTGTCTCGGTCAGAGGATCGGATGCGATCAAAAATCGCTGCCCCATAGAATAACATTGGGACGAATGCAATGCGATTTTTTATCGCATTGCATTTGTCCGTTTTATTCGCCAGTGTGACTCTGGCCTTATGCTAATATCGGCAGAAGTAAGATGGCGGTCAGCGTTCAGGCCCTTTTATAGCCCCTGTGACGCCACACAAAGCCAGCCAATCACTTGCATGCCCTTCTCAAAGATGGTGGTGACCGATGCCTATGTCATCGCGTTGCCCACAGTGTGCGTCCTCCATCATTTGCTGAAAAAGGGCGCTGGAAGCATCATTTGAAAAGCGACTTTTGGGCTCGGGTCGCCGACCTCACGCTATGGTCGGGTTTCGTTTCATGAAACCCGACTTCAGCGAAAGTCGCCGACTTTTGAATATGACCGACCCGTTTCGCTCCACTCTATTTATACCTAAACCCTGATGTAAATGCTCAGCGTAGCGCACAGTATAAATGTGATCCCAAACATTATGCAAAATGTTCCCTATAAAAGATTCAACTCTATAAAAAAAGCCTCCAATCAGGTCCGTCATCTGTCAATTGAAATATAGGGAGTTTCAATGTTACTGGTAATACAAAGGCTCTGGAAAAGTGCAATGGTGGGTCGCCCCTAAAAAAAAACAGTGAATTCTGCGCTCCCAAATACAAATGCCCTTCTTCCTTCTGGCAGATCCCAGTAAAGGATGTTCTCTATGTTCCCAGCCTTGAAAGCAATCTTCTGTCACTAAAGAGGCTCCTGCAAAAGGGGAATGTAGTTACTTTTAAAGATAGCAGCTGCATCATGTCAAAGAAGGGTCACATTCTTGCAGAAGGTAAAATCCAAGATGAACTTTATTAGCTAAAATGCAAAGAAAGAGTGTACAGTGCTAGACAAAATCTACATAAGAACTGTATCCATGTATGGCACAGATGTCTTGGGCCCAGAGACCCAGAAGCAATAAGGAAGCTAGCTCCACTTGCAAATGGTATTGAAATCAACCAGTGTATTCAAGAAGTAATTTGGTTGAAACAACTTTTGGAAGATTGAGGACAACTATGGATGCATTAAACTTGCCAGCAGTGAGATGCGGGACGATCGCACTGTGGGTACCTGCGTGCCAGGGCCAGAACTGATGAGGCTGCATCCCCTGTTCCTGGGGGGGAAGCTAGAGCCGGCAGGACCTTCCTCCTGTCTGAGGGGGCGTGGCTAAGCATTACAAGGGGCAGCACTGGCTGATGAACAGACAGAGTTGGTGGGAAGGTGCAGCGCGCGGCTGAGGAGAGTGAAAGCTCCTGCTTCGGGGCCGATAGGAGCAGAGGCACGCACATGGCCATGAGAGATACAGACCGCAGGGACTCTGACGAGAAGTCCATCATGTGCAGGTCGGCACCAAGACATCGAGGTGCCAATCGCTCTGTAACGGTCAGTGCTGCGTGTGTGCCGCCTGACAGAGACTGTGACTGTGACCGGGTACTGCTGCTTCCTGATTCCCTGGTGCATATTCATCGAGCCTCACCTAATTCTGACAGGACTGTGGCCTATTCCTTGAAAGCCACCGGAGTCTCCTTACTGAGGACTCCACGGGATCTTTCAAAGACTCAACGTTGCCAGCCAGGCATGTATCGTCGTCTTCTTCAGAACCCCACCGGATCTACGTTGTGCCGACAGCTGTTGGTGCCATCATCTGTTCCGGGACCTCTTCTGATAGGAAAACGTCTGATTGATTAGTGACTCCTTTGAGAACGATTTCACTCTTTACTCCTACGTTGATTCCCCCTCAACCAAAGCCCTGTATTTCCTGTACTGCCTGTTATTTACCTCACAGTTACCTATCTCCCTGCGTGGAGTAACTGACTGTTTTATTTTAACCTGTTAACCCTTGATCTGCCTCCTGTCTGTCACTGTATCTGCCAACCTGCTCACACAAAGACTAAGCACATTGATGTAAAACATCACCACTTACGTGACTTAGTGGAACGTGGTGTACTTGAGTTTGTTTATTGTGAGTCTGATAAGATGATATCTGATGGTATGACAAAGCCATTATCAAGAGCCACGTTTGTGGACTTCAGAACTGCAATGGGACTAAAAGGATAAGTAGTTGTTGAGCGGGGGTGTTGGAATATGTCTGGTACAACAACTCCCTTTCTGTCTATGAGTGTTTAGCTGCTAGATTTGTATGCTGTTTATAAAGTTAGAAAAAAAAAACTCCCAGAGGCTCACACAGGGAGAGCATGTGACTGTATTTCCTGTTTTCCTTTGTCTGTGTCTGCTACAGATGGTGCACAGATGGGGACACATAAATGATTTATTCCTGATCTATTAAGCTTATCATATATTGTTCCTGATTGTTCCCAAATAAACAAGTTCTGTTGTCACATGCTTGGAGAGTATCATGAGTAATCCACTGCCAACATTTATATATCATTCCATAGTTTGGGTGCACCGTCATTGAGTGATTGCTGCTTTCTGTTATATTTGTTTGTTTTCCTTTGTGTCTTTATTATAGAGTAAAGGGGCCTTTACACATAGCGATATCGCTAAAGCGTCACCGATTTTGTGACGCAGCAGCAATATTGCTAGCGATATCGCTATGTGTGATACTTACCTCCAACCGGCTCCCCCACTGTCTGTCACTGATCGTGCAGCTCCATTTCTCGTCGGGCGCTTCCTGCTGGCATCGACAAGCGACGCGGGCGGGAAGACGTCAGGATCGCCGCGTCTGAAAGGTAAGTAACGACCGCTGCTGCATCGCTGTGAGATCTGCCTGTGTGGCAGCTCACTAGCGACCATTTAGCGATGCACCAGCAATCCTGACCAGGTCGTATCATTGTCGGGATCGCTGGTGCATCGCTAAATGTAAAGGGGCTTTAAGACTAGCATTCCTGCTGCCCGACACACTAGCCAGAGCTGTGCATAGGCGAAGACAGGGATAGGTATGTGATCACTGCATGGGATGAAAGAACCCATCTAGGGATTTCAGGGAACTCAGGATTGCACAGGGCAAGTTTCAGGGGTTATACCTCTAATTTTTTCCAAGTGGCAATGCTTGCTTCACTTCCCATCAATCTGGCTCCATGGTGGAGTGTTATACCTTGTCAGGAAGGTGAAAACAGGATGTGGGGTGTTAGGTGTCGGGTTCCTGTGCCTGCACAGCAGGAATCCCGAGCCTTGCATTCGGCAGTCTCCCATTCCTCTCTGGCCGCAGAGGAGGCTGCTCAGCAGAATCGTCGATCCCGGCGCTCTGCTCAGACCAGCTCTGTGGGTTTGGTTGCTGCTGCCACCTCTGGTCCAGCTATAGCAACGCATGCTGGTCAGCAGCGAGCTACACCAGGGACCATCTCTCATTGGAGATCGGAGGTCACGTGCTCAGGTCCTTCTCCAGCTCGGATTGGACCATCAGGAAAGGTCTCGGAAGGACGCTGCTATGAAAGGTTCGCATGGCCGCTGGGCCATGTGCTAGTGTAGACTGCATTACCAGACTATGAGGAGTGAGTGTTGTATGCATGTATGAATGTCTCTGGTGAATGACTCATTAAGAAACCCCTACCCTTGGTACGCATGTGTTGTGCAGCCTAGCCTGTTAAGCGCCCAGGCTTGGGTGTAGGTAGAGGCAGAGTCTGAGACTGGCATCAGTGTCTACCGGTGGCTCTGCATGCCACGGTGCATGTGCTCGACACTCCATCATAGTCAGCGTCTATAGTGGCATCCGCAGGTGCGACGCTGCGCTCTCAGAAGGTCTACAGGGACTCTGACCCCGTGTCCTTGGGGCAGAATTCTGTGACCGCTTTCTGTGCGCTCCGTTGCGGAGCTCTGTGAGCTAAACAGGCTCCGGCATTTATGTTCTGCAGTAGTGCGGCTCTGTGAGGTAACAGAGTTCGCCCTGTTCACACTGGGAGACATTAACCCACGTGTGACCTTTTGTATAACTCTTTATACTTCCGCCATTACTAAGCAGCAGTTTACCACCCCTGCACGGTGGACCCCGCGCTACGAACGCACCTTACTATTATTTTATTATTTGGTGCGTTCTGCCAGCCCTAACATGGGGTGAACAGGTTAAGCAGAATCTGTCATGAGATTTTTGGCACCTAATCTGAGAGCAGCATAATGTAGAGGCAGAGACCTTGATTGCAGCGATGTGTCACTTACTGGGCTACTTGCTGCAGTTTTGAGAAAATCACTGTTTTATCAGGAGAAGATTATCACTAGAGGACTGGTAAACCTGCTGCCAGGTAGTCCTGCATATTCATAAACTTTGTATAACTTCACCCCCACCACTGATTGGCATTTTTCTGCCTTTGCACAATGTTTACAGAAATCTGTCAATCAATGGTGGGGTTGGGGTTTACAGCATTCATAAATTTGGAGGACTACCTGGCAGCAGGTTTAACAGTTCAGGTTTAATAACAAGAATTTATTGTGGACATTTACTCCATGGTTGTTGTAGGATTAGTATCCGGAGAGTCCTTTAACACCCCTTTCTGGTCCTCTATTTAGGCATATGACCAGGTGGACATTTATGTAGCATGTTTCAGTGGATTTTTATTCCATTTTAATAACGAAGTGTGCAGCCCCAAAATGTTCCTTGAAAGGGCCTGACTTTCTAGCAAAAGTGTGGCCTGAACTTCCCAGTTGTGCAACCCCATCATAGGGAGCAGGATCCCACAACCCAAGATCACAGGGAAAAAAACAACATCTTACAAAATCTCTTTTGCAGTAACCAACCACTGCCATGAACTTTACTGAGCTGTTAGTGGATGACAACATCATTATAGCAGTTACCATACATTAACAGCTCAGTAGAGTGTGCAGCAGTGCTGGATTGATGCAGTGATCTCTTTCAATGCAAAAGAGGGCCCTGGATGTTTGTGGGTTCCCTATTTGCATTTCATGATCCAACACACTTTAATGCCTGGGTCAGAAGTCACATGTACAATAGCTGATAAGAGTCAGTGATAAGCGGTCATAGAGGAGCGCTTAGGAAGCAACCCAGGGGCAGACAAAAATGTCAGGTCTCCACCGCAGCTCCAGCCGAAAACCTCTAATGGAGGATAGGAGCAATGAGAAAATGGAAACGGTCTTAGGAGCACAGGAAAGAGACTCAGACAAGAGATGGGATTAAACCACAACGCGTTTCGACGGAGAATCCGTCTTCATCAGGTGGAAGTTTCCACCTGATGAAGACGGATTCTCCGTCGAAACGCGTTGTGGTTTAACCCCATCTCTTGTCTGAGTCTCTGCGCAGGAAAGAGACTCAGACAAGAGATGGGGTTAAACCACAACGTGTTTCGACGGAGAATCCGTCTTCATCAGGTGGAAGTTTCCACCTGATGAAGACGGATTCTCCGTCGAAATGCGTTGTGGTTTAACCCCATCTCTTGTCTGAGTCTCTTTCCTGCGCTCCTAAGACCGTTTCCATTTTCTCAATGTACAATAGTTGAGCCTTGGGCTACAAATGCTGTGTTCTAGGTGGGCCAGATGTACGGGTATTCAATTTAGCATGCTTTGTGTTCAGACATCTGATATATTTAGTGTGTTGGGCAAAATGCATCTGTCAGAGCAATTAGAAGGGACCTTATTTGGAGCTAGGCTTATTGTGACGAATATTGCCCTTGGTTTCCAATGAAGCGGTTTCACATCTCTACCTGATGTAAATTCACTTTCTTGCCTGCCTTTGGTTGAAGGTAGTGGAGCTGGTTGTATTGACAGAGGAGTCGCGAGTTCTCTTTCCGGGCTCCCTCTGGTGGTTACAGGAGGTAATGGAGCTGATCTAATTGACAGAGGCCTGCCACCTGATAATGAGGATGACGATTGGACATCTGGAGTCTCTGACTGGATTTAAGACAGCTGACCCCCTCTATCCCTGCTGGTGATTTATCCTGCCTCCTGAGGTCTTAGTTTCCAGTTCAGTCCCTGCATGCTCAAGCTAAGTGTTCTTTGCTATTGTTCACATTTGATTTGGTTTAGTCTATTCAGTTTTGTGTGGTCAGCCAGCCCCGGCTGGGGCTGTGCTGAATTTCCATCCTTATGTCACTGTTTGTGTCAGTTTGTTTTTTGTCCCTTATTAGATTGGCCTCTTTTTGCTCTGCTTTCAGAATATGCCAGAGTGCTGATATAGTGGGAGAAGTCTAGTGACTTCAGAGTTTTTGCTATCAGAAGTGTTGGACATTTTTGCAGGGTTTTTTGCGTGATTGCAGACAGTGTCTTTCCTTTCCTGTCCTTTCTAGTTAGTGTGGGCCCCATCATTTGCTCAGCCTATTTTCCTACCTGTGTTTGTGTTTTCACCTTGTCTCACCGACAATATATGTTTGGGGGCTGTCTATTCCTTTGGGGTCTGCTCTGGGGCAGTTTAGATTTCCCCTTTTCTTGCTTTAGGCTTATTTAGTTCTCTGGCTGTGTCGAGGCATCTAGAATCGTCGTAGGCACGCTCCACGGCTAATGCTAGTTGTGTGGATAGGATCAGGGGTCTGCAATCCACTTAGTTACCAACCTCTCTGGTTTTCTGTAGCTTAGCTTGGTCTTGTTTTCCTCCTCGGTGACCCAATCATAACATCTACCTACATCTGCCATGTTCTGGACTGCCGTCATTTCTGGGCCTGCTAAGTAAGCACTCTGTAAATAGAGGTGGCTTGGATATTGAAAGCTGCAACTTCCAGGCTAAAGTCTGTATCACCTGCAAGCAAAAACCAAGATGCCCTGAGAGAGCATTGCAGCTAGCCTGCTAAGCCCTGCAACTGTTACATGGCACTAAGCTGAGCTAACAGACTTCATGTTGCCGCTAATACCCTCCAAGCTGTTCCTCAACTCTTATGTGTAACCACCTGGGCATCAATACTGTGTGCAACAGCCAAGATTGTGTCATCAATAGGAGACTACACTAGCTGCCTTATGCCGAGTAAACATCTGTTCCAGATGAACCGCACTTGGTCTGTGTGAGTCTTTGTACCATTCCCAAGTGTGGTAGTGAGTGAAAGACAGGGGTGGACACAGACAAAAAAGGTCCTTTGTGCAAGAACAATATATCGCCCTTTGCAGTCCAATAACTCATCATAATGTACAAATCCTCCTGCTTTGGAGGTGGAAGTGGCCCCCTTACCCCTTGGGCCCCTGTGCAGCAGCACACAATGGTATGTCTACCCCTAGTTAAGGGTGGTAGGTCACACACTGAATGGTGAAAGGCCTTATAGCTAAAATGATATTGAGATTCATTCTGGAACCTAGTACATGTCATCATCCTTTGCATCAGGAGGGCCTGGTCCTGTTGGACTCCACTGCCATGTAAGAGAAAAAAGATATGTAACTATTAGTCTGGTTCTCTTTTCCTCTGTGAGTTGCTAATTGGAATTGTATCCCATCTATTGAGGTATAACTAGACACCATAATAATTTAAATGTACAGCCACTATATTTACTGGATATACTGTATTTAGCATACAGAATGTCACATTGTACAATATCTATATACTCTGTAGTATACAGTATATCAGGTTGTATAGGATCTAATGTATGTGATGTTATGAAGCTGACCCATTTGGTGTAATATACCAATAAGCAGACTATAAACCTATATAGAAAGGGAAGTTCAGTCACTTGAAAATCAAAGAAAACTTTATTAACGAATAACAGCAATTTAAAAACCACAACCTATTCCTTAGGAGAGCCTCAGCTCTAAACACATAACAAAAATCAGTTTGCACTAATAAAGTTCATCACCCATCAGATGGAATATCAAAGTAAAAAGCATTATATAACGAAGAACAATTTAAAAAATATATACATCTCAAGTATTCAGATGCCGTATGGCTAAAGTGAATAAGGTTTAGACAGAAGGCATGTCCTGCTAGATACTACATACAACACAATAATAATGTAGCATCTATAATAATAAATGCCCTAAGCAGCTTCCGGTTGTAACAACTTCCGTCCAGTTGTAACCGGTGACGTCACCGCACACCTCTTTCCATGTTAACCCTCAACACACACACTCCTCTCACCTTTCACCATCTCCACTCACTCTTTCACTCCACATACGACCCCTTCTCTCACTCCATCTCTCATACTCACGCCGTCATCGCCGCTGATCCACGATCCCCGACATCTTCTTCCGCCGGCGCCATCCTGGATCCAGACGTCCTCCACGCCGGCGACATGTTCTTGCGGCGACGCCATTTTGGATCGGCGAAGTCCCGCGATAGTCAAGATGGCGTCGCCGCAAGAACATGTCGCCGGCATGGAGGACGTCGGGATCCAAAATGGCATTGGCGAAATCTCGCGAGATTTCGCTGACGCCATTTTGGATCCCGACAGCATCCACGCCGGCGACATGTTCCTGCGGCGACGCTATTTTGGATCGGCGAAATCCCGCGATACTCAAGATGGCGTCGCCGCAAGAACATGTCACCGGTGAGAACGACGTCGGGATCCAAAATGGCGTCGGCGAAAACTCGCGAGATTTCGCCGACGCCATTTTGGATCCCGACGTTGTCCACGCCGGCGACATGTTCTTCCGGCGATGCCATCTTTAGTATCGCGGGATTTCACGATACTCAAGATGGTGTCGCCGCAAGAACATGTCGCCGGCGTGGACAACGTCTGGATCCAGGATGGCGCCGGCGGAAGAAGATGTCGGGGATCGTGGAGCAGCGGCGATGACAGCGTGAGTATGAGAGACGGAGTGAGAGAAGGGGTAGTATGTGGAGTGAAAGAGTGAGTGGAGATGGTGAAAGGTGAGAGGAGTGTGTGTGTTGAGGGTTAACATGGCAAGAGGTGTGATGCTATCGCATCCTCCCGATGCGATAGCATCGGGCCATAATCTAGTATTTAATATTCAGTGATTCAAAACATCCTGACTATTAATATACAATTCTAGTAGCTAATTACAGTACTTACATACAGTATATACCTTAGGTTCAATAGCAAAGTGCTGTGCATAAAGCAAAGTATAGTACACAAGGTATACAATTCAAAATGAGGAATATAAAGTGCAATCATACTGTATATCTTAGATTTAACAGCAAAGTACTGTGGATAGAAAAGTGCTTGGCATAGCGCAAAAAGATATACAGAACAAAAAATGTGCAATAAAGATTCAGCATAGAGTATGTTAGGTAAAAGTAATAGGGGATATAACCTGATAGTGTAGCACAGGCCCCAATGTGCGTTTCGCATTTTAGCTTCTTCCTGGGGGGTTGGTAAGAAGCAAGCTAGCATGATATACCATTATCAGTCCTCTCTTCAAACTCTGATAATTGACATTCATACATATACATTTGACATTCACAAAAAAATGATTGGTTAGAGTTTGAATGTTGGGACCATTGGAAATGGAAGGAGAATACATTCCATAGATGGTTCAGTTCAATTAGGAATCCTAACTAACTATAGGTATAACAAAAGTTTCAATGATATCACCCACTGTAGTCATATATTGACTAGTTATGAGAGTATCAAAGTTTAGTTCTAATAAAGGAGATTACAGGGCTTGATGTCCAGCTGTGTTTCTAGATACCTCACAGCTGACATCAACACCAAACCTCATTACTCTGCGTGCCAAACCACCAGGGCAATTGGGAAGAGCCAAGGCGAAGTGCCAGAATTGCAGCATCTCATGTGATGCTCCACTTCTGGGGTGGCTGTGGGTTGGGCTGGGAAGAGCCCAATAACCATGGACCCTCCCAGTCTGATAATATCAGCTCTCAGCTGTCTGCTTTACCTCTGCTGGTTACAAAAAAATGTGGTGGACTCCATGTCAATTTATTTATTTATTTATTAGGTTAATACATGTACAGTAAGCTACACATGCAAGGCACAAATTATGTGACGGATAGCTATCTATCAATCCATCTACTATCTTTGCACATCTTTAACACATAAAAATCTGTAAATTCTATTCTACATTCTATTCCGGTACATGTCACACAGAAGGCACACGGATGTTACACACTTACACACGTATGACCAACAGAAAACCACACAGACAGTAAAAGCGGACCGTCTCATGCATACTTTTTTGGACCTGTGAAGGGGGCCTTACCTTAATTATGGAACTGGGTGTTGGTGTTGAGTAGAGAAGGGCCTTGAATTTGGCCCTTGGGCCAATTTCCCACCTTGTTATTCCCATCACCCATTGAAAGGAAAACAAAGAACCCATATTTTGATAAGGAAGCTTAAGGCGTCAATATGCAGTACATTAGACTAATCCCTATGTTGACGGGTTCAGCTGACAGTATAGTATGCATGGGTGTGAGAAATGACTGATGTTGGACTGCCAATCGCATTATTCTAAAGCGCCAGCCGATAGGTTTCTTATAGAGAACACAGAAACGCTTATCCAACTTTAGTTTGGCCTTTACTTTCATTTTAAATTTCCATAAGCTCCAATCATTTTTGAGGGATCTGAGACCTACAGATGCCCTTCTGACACATTTTAATAACATTTAGCAAGAAAATATCATCTAACACACGGCTTCCATGTTTAAATATGGCATGAATTTTGATTCAATTATTTAATAATTAAAACACAGCATTGTAGAGCATTTACAGTACTAACATATTACACACAGTCTCTTATCCTATTGTATGATTTTAACATTCTGTAACCTATTATGCATAACTATTTGCATAAGATATTTCATTTTTAAGTACATCTCCAGTAATGGAATTGTAGCAAAATGTAATATAAATAAAGACAAAAAGTAATCGAGCCATTAGTAATGCAAAACTACATCTAAAGGATAGTCCCATATTATACAAATGTACCTTAGTACACAGAATGAAAGGTGAATAAAAGAGAAAATAACCCTGATCCTATGCTTGTAGGAAGACAGAACAAAAGGGCAATTAAACAAATATAGCTATAAAATAATACCATAATAGTAAGACTGAGCACAATAAATATGTAAAGTTAACAAACATAATAGAAACAATAGTAGCAAACCTAAATCATAAAGCTTAAATGGGTTATTATCTCAAGATGCAGCTTCAGGAGCTCCCCGCATTCGCCAGCTTCCTGCTCTATACCAAAAATATGACAATTTGTTATTATTATTGTTATTTTTAGAGCACCATTGATTCCTTGGTGCTGTACATGAAGGTGTTACATACAGAATAAAAATATAAATTACAGTGACAGACGGATACAGAGAGAAGAGGGCCCTGCCCTTGCGGGATTACATTTCACATTTTGGGCCAATGGTAAGGTGGTAAGGTGTGTTCTGGTCATTCTTAATTACTGTATATACTCGTGTATAAGCCGACCCGTGTATAAGCCGACCCCCCTAATTTTGTTACAAAAAACTGGGAAAACTTATTGACTCGCGTATAAGCCGAGGGTGCACAGTGAGTGGCCCCAGTTAATGCTGCACAGTGAGTGGCCCCAGTTATGCTGCACAGTGAGTAGCCCCAGTTAATGCTGCACAGTGAGTAGCCCCAGTTAATGCTGCACAGTAAGTGGCCCCAGTTATGCTGCATAGTGAGTGGCCCCAGATAATGCTGCACAGTGTGTGGCTCCAGTTATCTGCACAGTGAGTGGCCTCAGTTATGATGCACAGTGAGTGGCCTCAGTTATGATGCACAGTGAGTGGCCCCAGATAATGATGCACAGTGAGTGGCCCCAGATAATGCTGCACAGTGAGTGGCCCCAGATAATGCTGCACAGTGAGTGGCCCCAGATAATGAGGACAGTGAGTGGCCCCAGATAATGAGGACAGTGAGTGGCCCCAGATAATACTGCACAGTGAGTGGCCCCAGATAATGCTGCACAATGAGTGGCCCCAGATAATGCTGCACAGTGAGTGGCCCCAGATAATGCTGCACAGTGTGTGGCCCCAGTTATCTGCACAGTGATTGGCCTCAGTTTTGATGCACAGTGAGTGGCCCCAGTTATCTGCACAGTGTGTGGCCCCAGATAATGCTGCACAGTGAGTGGCCCCAGATAATGCTGCACAGTGAGTGGCCCCAGTTATGCTGCACAGTGAGTGGCCCCAGATAATGCTGCACAGTGAGTGTCACCAGATAATGCTGCACAGTGTGTGGCCCCAGATAATGCTGCACAGTGAGTGGCCCCAGATAATGCTGCACAGTGAGTGGCCCCTGATAATGCTGCACAGTGAGTGGCCCCAGATAATGCTCCACAGTGTGTGGCCCCAGTTATCTCCACAGTGAGTGGCCTCAGTTATGATGCACAGTGAGTGGCCCCAGTTATCTGCACAGTGAGTGGCCCCAGTTATCTGCACAGTGAGTGGCCCCAGTTATCTGCACAGTGAGAGGCCCCCCAGTTATCTGCACAGTGAGTGGCCCCAGTTATCATGCACAGTGAGTGGCCCCAGTTATCTGCACAGTGAGAGGCCCCAGTTATGTGCACAGAGTGTGGCCCCATCATATTGCTGCTGCTGCCGCTGCCTCAGTTACAAAAAAAACTGTATACTCACCTCTGTCGCTGCCCCCTGCTCATCAGCGTTGCGGGCTCTGCAGTGACTGTGCAGGCAGAGGGCATGATCACTCCCTCTGACCTGAATGTCACTGCAGAGGAAGCAAGACAGCAGAGCGCAGAGACAGGTGAATATGCCTCCCCCCCGTTCATACTCACCCGATCCTAGCGCTTGTCTCTGCAGCTCCCCTGCCTGTTCCATGTTGTCGGCGCTGCTCTCTGACTGTTTCAGCGGTCACGTGGTACCTCACATTAAATATGCGCATATTTAATGAGCGGGTACCATTTGACAGCTGAAGCAGGAAGAGAGCAGCGCCGACAACATGGAACAAGCAAGGGAGCTGCAGAGAAGGGTGAGTATGATCTGACACCCTCGCTCCCTCTACCCCGCTGATCCCCCCGTTATATGACTCGCGTATAAGCCGAGAGGGAGACTTTCAGCCCAAAAATATGGGCTGAAAATCTCGGCTTATACACGAGTATATACGGTAACCAAGCAACCAGTCCATCTATTGACATTCAGCTTTACCCGTAAATTGTTTTTCTCAGTAACAAAAGTTCATTATCGCTGGCGAGATCGCTATGTGTGACGGGGATCAGCGACCGGCCCCCCTGCCGGGTATCGCTGATCATGCTCGATCGGCCTGGGCCATTTTTTGATCGCTGGTCTCCTGCTGGCCAGCACGCATCGCTGCGTGTGGCGGCGAGAGACCAGCGATCAGCGACGTTTGATGCTGGTTTCTAATGTAAACAGCGGGTATTCAGGAGCCGCGGCTCCTGGATACCCGATGTTTACATTAGGGTATGTGCACACGGTGCGGATTCTGCTGCGGATCCGCAGCGGTTTTGGCCCTGTGGGTCCGCAGCAGATTTAGGTGCGTTGTACAGTACCATTGTTTTCAATGGTAAACTGAAAAACGCTGTGCACATGCTGCAGATTTTTCTACAAAATCCGCACCACCAAAAACCTATGTGTGCACTTACCCTTAGAAACCAGCTTGCTCGCTGGTCCTGATCGCGGGAGGGGCTGTCTATGGGACAGCTCACCAGCGATCAGCCTAACGATGTCCCAGCGATCCCATCCATGTCGGATTGTTGGTGGGATCGCTGGGACATCGTTATGTGTAACGGGGGCTTTACTCACATAGTACTGACTCACATGGTACTAATACCTGTGGAGAGATCTTAAAATTGCAGTTATTTATTCCAAAGGGTGTGCAGCGCAATATTATGTTGAGGGTGCCATCATTTTGTCCCTCCTATTTTGGGGGTTTTGTGTGAAATTATGCCCAATTTGCATTTTTATCTCAGTTTTTTTGTGTTGTTCCAAAACACACATGGAAAGAGAGAGAGAGCAACCTAGCCATTATTATGACAGTTTTCCAGCAGCAAAGTTTGGGTCCCCATTGACTTTTAACGGTTTTGGGCTCAGGTTCAAGTTCGGGTACAATTCTGGTATCCGAACCTAACCCGACTAACCAAAACATCCGTAGGTTTGCTCATTCCTACTCATAATGCGTACATGGTTCTTGCACATTACTGATGCACAGTACTGAATCATAGTACTGAAACTCAAAGTATCATAGTTTACTTGGCTCATAGAATAATTGTATAGCACTTACATTGTACTTGCATATACTGTAGTACTGGCTCACATTGTACTTGCATAGTGCAGAGTCATAGTACTAACATAGTACTGACTCATATGGTACCTATATGGTACTGACTTACATAGTACTGACTCACATGGCACTTAACGTACTGACTTACATAGTACTGACTTACATGGTACTTGCATAGTACAGATTCATAGTACTAACTAACATAGTAATTGCATACTACTAACTAAATAGTACTAACTCACATAGTGCTGGCTGACATTGCACTTATGGTACTAACTCGCACAGTACTAAATCACATGGTACTTATATAGTACTGACTCACATATCGCTGACTCACATGGTACTTATATTGTACTGGCTCACATAGTACTTACACAGTATTTGCATGTCAATAGCTCACATGGCTCTTGCATAGTACTGACTCATATCAATGGTAATCAAAGTATCATATACAGTATTTGACTCACGCAGAAATTGCATAGTATTTACACATAGTACTGAATCATATAGTATGAGTATTGTACTAACTCACATGGTACTTGCATACTACTGACTCACGTGTATTTGTACTAACGCACATAGTACTTGTATTGTACTGACTCACATAGTACTTGTATTGTACTAACTCACATAGTACTTGTATTGTACTGCACATCTGGGACTTCAGCTTGAATCTTTAGATCCAGAAGATGGAATACCTTGTGGCACAGATGAAGAGGATGATGGAGCAGCGCGGCCAGCAGTGGATGAAGGAACAGCTGCAGCGATGGTCTGGTGATGGCGACGGCGGAGAAGATGGGACCCCTCTGCCTCCGAAGCGGCAGCGACGATCACGGCCTCCTGAGCACCTCAGCCCGGAGTTAAGTTTGCAGCGGAGGATGAGCCCCATTAGCAGACCTGTTGCAGAAGACATCGCGGGGCCGGAGCCAGAAGTCGAGAAGCAGGCAGCAAGGTAACGGGGCGGTGAGTGACGTGGCCGGCCTCCCCTCCATTTCGGATCGCGTCACACAGTGGTGACACGCACGTCGCGGCCACGTTACCCGGCGTGGTCACCAGACCCAGCGCGGTCATCGACATCGGTGGACGGCGGTGACGTGACGCGGCAAGGAGCCCGGTGGCGAGGTGGTGTGTGACTTCACCGGCCTCATTTCCTTTCTCGCGGCGCTGGGGGGAAGCGGGCGGTGGCTCGGTCATGTGGCCACCCTTCAGCTGCCAGGGGCCACAGGTCATGTGGTCCGGCGTCGCGTTCCCCCGGCGTTGGGTGCCAGATTCAGGAGGTGTTGCCTGCGGCTGGAGCGCCAACCTCCCCCCCCTGTTTGAGGCTCCGAGCCAGTGACTTTTTGCCATGCGTTCCCGGACGGACAGTCGGTCTGGGCGCTGGCGCTGCGGCCCAGGAGGACTGCAGTCGGCGTAGATCCATGGAGAAGATCGCAGTTGCGGTGCTCGACGCGGAGGACACGTGACGGCTGTTCCGTGGGGTTCCGCGGAGTCAGCCTAGTAAGTAAGGCTCACTTAAACCTTTATTAATGTCTAGATTATATTGGTTGGGAAGGGTGTTGCTACATATGGTTTCGGGTGTTTGTCTGGGGGTTCGGAAAGATGCGCGGCTGGTCCATGTGGACAGCGTTCGAATCTGTGAGGGAATGGTTGCTTTGTGGTCCAGGAGGCTGTTTTGTGCACTTCATGAGTGTAGGGAGGTATTTTTTAATTTCTTGCTAGTTTGCTTTTATGATAGTGGGTATATCTATAGGTGACGACATCATTTTATTTTGGTTAGTATAATTGTGCTTGCATTCTCTGGGTGTTTGTGTATGACTGGTGGTGATTCCATGGCGTTTTGTGAGTAATTCAGGTGGTGATACGGATATTGGCAGAGCGGTGGTGGATAGCCATATCCATGCCAGTTTTATGGTTTATTGTTATAGGCATGGGGTCTTTGGGCTGGAGGATTATCGCCGCGCCAAGTATTTGATAAGGGTTTGATGGTAGTTCACTGATGTGGTGAGCTGTTTTATCACCGCGCCTAGTATTTGATAAGGGTTGATGTTAGTTCACTGATTTGGTGAGCAGTTTTATCGCCGTGCCTAGTATTTGATAAGGGTTGATGTTAGTTCATTGATGTGGTGAGCAGTTTTATCGCCGCGCCTAGTATTTGATAAGGGTTTGATGGTAGATCACTGATGTGGTGAGCAGTTTTATCGCCGCACCTAGTATTTGATAAGGGCTTGATGGTAGTTCACTGATGTGGTGAGCCGTTTTATCGCCGCGCCTAGTATTTGATAAGGGTTGGATGGCAGTTCACTGACGTGGTGATCTGTTTGGGTAGTGCATCGGGCGGCTTAATCTTTCACGTTACAGTGGGGTGTGTTCTATTGCTGGTCAGAAGTGAGGGGGTAGGTGGTCGAGTTTTCATTAGGGTGTGTTTTATTTATATGCCGGGTTCGGTTCTCCAATAGGGACTTTGAGTGTACTAAGGGTTTTCATGTTCACTAGGGGCATTTTGGTTTTGTTGCGGCAGACGTTCTGGTGAGGTCGAGATGCTTGGGACGGCAGATCTTTCGGGAACCTGCCTTTCTGGCAGCAATGGATGACATTTCCCCCGGGGGGCTTGGAGTTGACCTTTTACCGGATTTGTTTTCCTGGTTAATTTCTGGGGGTACGTAGATATGGCGTGGAGCTGGGGTTATGGTTGGTCAATGTCCGGTTGTTGAGGTCCGTGGTTTGGTTTCTGTGTGGTAGTCGGGGATTATCTGGTATTAGGGATGGTGCAGTGCTTATTTTCTGTTCATGGTCCAACCTGGGACTACTATCTGGTATTAGGGAAGGTGGTGTGCTTATTTCTGTTCATGGTCCAACCCTTGACTACTTTGGTTTTCTTCATGCTCAGGGCGTTGTTGCGGTTATCATGTGTTTGGATAAGTCAAAGTGTTTGATTCACCTGGGGCCCTATGTCTAAGTCAGGTTAGGTTAACGAGTACATCGTGTCAGGTCGGGGGTCGTTATTAGGTTCCCGTGTATATCGCGCTGCTGTTTTGGGGGGTTGATTTTGGTTATTGAATACGTGGGGCTACGATCCACTGGGGGTTGTTGCATGATCTGCAGTCATATGGCGTTCTTACGGTAATTTGCTGGTCGTGGCTGCCCTGGGGCAGTTTTTAACAACTTTTGTACGTAAGGACTGGTGGGTTCTCACTGCGGTTCTTTAGGGTTGCCGATTGAGCTTTTGGCAGACTGTATCGGGTGGTATTTGTTACAGCCGTTGATTGCAGCTACGTAGGAGTTTATTATACAGAGTGGATAGCTTTTCGTTACAATGGGCTAGGAGGTTTATTGTGGGTGCAGCTGGTCCTGCTTTGCCTGCTGGGTATACAGCTCTCCTTAGAGTCTTTTCTTTTTGGGTGCCCCCGGACGGGGGGGCCAGGGTGAAGTGTTGCGCAAGGATGATGCAACATTTGAGTTGGGTAACCCAGCGTGTGCTTTACTGGTCTCGGGGGTCCTGGTTGGTGAACGGTTTGTTTATCCAGCGGGTGTTGTTCCATTTGTCAGGAATTCTGTATAGAGCATGAGGCAGGACATGTTGTTTCGATGGCCGTGTGAATGGTCTCCCGCGTGGGTGTAGCCCGTCCGGCAATACATGGCTATGTCATTTATTCCGTTATGCGCACTTGTCAGGACCGGCTGGTATTATGGGGACACGGTTGTGGTGCAGCGCTGCTGCGGGGGAGGTGTACTTTAGGTAGTGGGTGAGCAGGTTGCAGCTATAACATTACTTTCATTAATGTCGGGCTGGTGGTAAGCTGTGGCAGGGGAAGCTAGTGCGATGTGCATTGACTTTTAATGATTCTAAGGACCTGGTAATCGTCTGGGGCTGTGCTCCGTTTGGGGGTGCTTTTTGCGGTGCTTTAAGGCTGAGTGGTGGACAAGCATCGGGCACCGGTGAGTGCAATGTTTTGACGGATGGCCCGGGTTTATGGTGTCTGGGGTTTTCGGGAGACGTGATGTGTGTCTGAGTTTTCCTGGACTTCAGGTGGTGTGGAGTCGCTTTTCTTTCTTTTGTGAGTAGTGTCGAATCCGCAGTTCAGCGGGGAATGGGTGCGGAGTACATCTCACTTTTGGTAAGAGGGTGGCAACAATAGTGTTGTGATTCTGGGTTCGAAGTGCACGGGTGATGCACACAATTAATTTGTTCCGGGTCGTGGTGATTACGGGGTGGATTGGTTTATGTTTTATAGTTGGGTGGATATTTTAAGATAGATGCTATCACGCAGGGTTGACGGGACCAACAGCGTTTTGGAACTGCACGTGTGTGGTGGAGACTTGGTCGCTGGGGCGTCAAGGAGTTTGATCTGAGACATCGGGCCTGAATGCTCCTGCCTGGGAGCCATGCTCGTGTTGTTGTTCATGACTATATAGTGGGGCACGTTTTTCAAGAATCTGTCGGAGGTTGGGGAACCAGTGTAGGTACTGTTGTTACGTCTATAATGGTTGGCTTTGATTATTATCAGGTGGAGTGCAATTTTCTGCCTGGGAGCCGTGCTCATGTTGGTGTCCATAGGGGCTCCTGTTTGGAATGACTACATAGTGGGTTTTACTGGGCACATTTTCAAGACTCTATCGGAGGTTTGGGGAACCAATGTAGGTTCTTTTGTTCACGGCAATAATGGTTGGCTTTGATTAATTATTAGGTGAAGTATAATTTTCAGAGGCGCCTGCAATGTTGCGGTCTCAACGAGGCAGAGGCGGCGGCTCAGGTTGGGGACTGGTCGCGCAGGTGGTGCATAGGATTGGACGATGCGGTTGGCTAGTTGCAGGTCTTGGGTGTGGCTGACCTTGTTGTACTGGTATTTTGGTGTAGGTTGGCATTGTGAGGTCTAATGGGGATCAGTTTTGATCGATTGGTCTTGGTACAGAAACATTGGTTACTCGAGCCGCAGAGTCAGCTCGGGTTGGGTTTTTGGTGGTGGTACTCGCACGTACAAGGTGTCATACGTGCTCGTGGTGGCGGAAAGGAGGGGGGTATTTGAAGTCGGTTGATTGCACAAAGAGCGGGGGGGTGAACCCAGTGCAGGAGCGGGTTACCCCTGGTGGTGCAATGGTATACTTGGTTAAGGTGGGTCCCAGCTGTGCTGGGTCACAGCGGGACATGTTAACGTGGGACCCTGCTGTGCTCGGTCACAGCGGGGCATGTTAACGTGGGTCCCTGCTGGGCTGGGTCCCAGCAGGACATTAGTTGAGCAACACTCGGCTGGGTGTCCTCAAGCCGGTGTGGTGCGGCTGAGGGCACGTGGTGGAGCTGGTGTTGCAATCATGTACAATGGGTTTTGCAACACTCGGCTGGGTGTCCTCGAGCCGGTGTGGTGCGGCTGAGGGCACGTGGTGGAGCTGGTGTTGCAATCATGTACAAGGGACTCTTCATTTACCCCCCCTCCTTTTGCTGGTGGTTATGTTTATGGAATATTTCTACGTTTATGGATAAAATGTTATTGCTTGTTTGGTGTTAATAAACTGGGCTGCTGTGGCCTTTTACATCCAATGTCACGCAGTCGTGTCTTATTTAAGTTAAGAAGGGGTAAGTGTGGGTTTTGGGAGGGGTCATTACAGTGAAGCCGTCAGTCAGACTTTCCTAAGTCAAGGCAAGCCCGGACGCCTGCCCCAAAGGGGCTACAGGGAGGGCGCACATAACTAAGGAGGGATGCTAGGCCTGAGGGTTAGTGAAGGGTAAGGTGTAGTGCTTTTGTGTTTGTGGGGAAGGTGTGGGTTGGAGCTATGGGGCTTATGGTGCAATGTGAGTTGGCAGGGAGTGGTCAGTAGTGCTTTGTGCTTGTGGGGAAGGTGTGGGTTGGAGCTATGGGGCTTATTGTGCAATGTGAGTTGGCAGGGAGTGGTCAGTAGTGGGATGGATATATAGGGCAGAACTGTGGGGGGATGGTCATTCCTTACTTTGCAGACGTCCGGAATCGTCCCACCCTCCCGCCCTAATTTTAGGATCTTCTGGAGATCGACATGGTGAAGAGAAGAAGAGGTTTTGACATTGTCACAGCAGTCGGCGGAAAGGAGGGGGGTATTTGAAGTCGGTGGATTGCACAAAGAGCGGGGGGGTGAACCCAGTGCAGGAGCGGGTTACCCCTGGTGGTGCAATGGTATACTTGGTTAAGGTGGGTCCCAGCTGTGCTGGGTCACAGCGGGACATGTTAACGTGGGACCCTGCTGTGCTCGGTCACAGCGGGGCATGTTAACGTGGGTCCCTGCTGTGCTGGGTCCCAGCAGGACATTGGTTGGGCAACACTCGGCTGGGTGTCCTCGAGCCGGTGTGGTGCGGCTGAGGGCACGTGGTGGAGCTGGTGTTGCAATCATGTACAATGGGTTTTGCAACACTCGGCTGGGTGTCCTCGAGCCGGTGTGGTGCGGCTGAGGGCACGTGGTGGAGCTGGTGTTGCAATCATGTACAATGGACTCTTCATTTACCCCCCCTCCTTTTGTTGGTGGTTATGTTTATGGAATATTTCTACGTTTATGGATAAAATGTTATTGCTTGTTTGGTGTTAATAAACTGGGCTGCTGTGGCCTTTTACATCCAATGTCACGCAGTCGTGTCTTATTTAAGTTAAGAAGGGGTAAGTGTGGGTTTTGGGAGGGGTCATTACAGTGAAGCCGTCAGTCAGACTTTCCTAAGTCATGTACTAACTCACATAGTACTTGTATTGTACTAACTCACATAGTACTTGTATTGTGCTAACTCACATAGTACTTGTATTGTAATAACTCACATATTACTTGTATTGTACTAACTCACATGGTACTTGTATTGTACCAACGCACATAGTACTTGTATTGTAATAACTCACATAGTAATTGTATTGTACTAACTCACATAGTACTTGTATTGTACTAACTCACATAGTACTTGTATTGTACTAACTCACATGGCACTTGTATTGTACTAACTCACATAGTACTTGTATTGTACTAACTCACATAGTACTTGTATTGTAATATCTCACATAGTACTTGTATTGTACTAACTCATATAGTACTTGTATTGTACTAACTCACATAGTACTTGTATTGTACTAACTCACATAGTACTTGCATTGTACTAACTCACATAGTACTTGTATTGTACTAACTCACATAGTACTTGTATTGTACTAACTCACATAGTACTTGTATTGTACTAACTCACATGTCTTGTACTAACTCACATATTACTTGTATTGCACTAACTCACATGGTACTTGTATTGTAATAACTCACATATTACTTGTATTGTACTAACTCACATGGTACTTGTATTGTACCAACGCACATAGTACTTGTATTGTAATAACTCACATAGTAATTGTATTGTACTAACTCACATAGTACTTGTATTGTACTAACTCACATAGTACTTGTATTGTACTAATTCACATGGCACTTGTATTGTACTAACTCACATAGTGCTTGTATTGTACTAACTCACATAGTACTTGTATTGTAATATCTCACATAGTACTTGTATTGTACTAACTCACATAGTACTTGTATTGTACTAATTCACATAGTACTTGTATTGTACTAACTCACATGGTACTTGTATTGTACCAACGCACATAGTACTTGTATTGTAATAACTCACATAGTAATTGTATTGTACTAACTCACATAGTACTTGTATTGTACTAACTCACATAGTACTTGTATTGTACTAACTCACATAGTACTTGTATTGTAATAACTCACATAGTAATTGTATTGTACTAACTCACATAGTACTTGTATTGTACTAACTCACATAGTACTTGTATTGTACTAACTCACATAGTACTTGTATTGTACTAACTCACATAGTACTTGTATTGTACTAACTCACATAGTACTTGTATTGTACTAACTCACATAGTACTTGTATTGTACTAACTCACATAGTACTTGTATTGTACCAACGCACATAGTACTTGTATTGTAATAACTCACATAGTAATTGTATTGTACTAACTCACATAGTACTTGTATTGTACTAACTCACATAGTACTTGTATTGTACTAACTCACATAGTACTTGTATTGTACTAACTCACATAGTACTTGTATTGTACTAACTCACATAGTACTTGTATTGTACTAACTCACATGGTACTTGTATTGTACTAACTCACATAGTACTTGTATTGTACTAACTCACATAGTACTTGTATTGTACTAACTCACATGGCACTTGTATTGTACTAACTCACATAGTACTTGTATTGTACTAACTCACATAGTACTTGTATTGTACTAACTCACATGGTACTTGTATTGTACTAACTCACATAGTACTTGTATTGTACTAACTCACATAGTACTTGTATTGTACTAACTCACATGTCTTGTACTAACTCACATATTACTTGTATTGCACTAACTCACATGGTACTTGTATTGTAATAACTCACATATTACTTGTATTGTACTAACTCACATGGTACTTGTATTGTACCAACGCATATAGTACTTGTATTGTGCTAACTCACATAGTACTTGTATTGTACTAACTCACATGGTACTTGTATTGTACTAACTCACATAGTACTTGTATTGTAATAACTCACATAGTACTTGTATTGTAATAACTCACATAGTACTTGTATTGTACTAACTCACATAGTACTTGTATTGTACTAATTCACATGGCACTTGTATTGTACTAACTCACATAGTACTTGTATTGTACTAACTCACATAGTACTTGTAATGAAATATCTCACATAGTACTTGTATTGTACTAACTCACATAGTACTTGTATTGTACTAACTCACATATACTTGTATTGTACTAACTCACATGGTACTTGTATTGTACCAACGCACATAGTACTTGTATTGTAATAACTCACATAGTAATTGTATTGTACTAACTCACATAGTACTTGTATTGTACTAACTCACATAGTACTTGTATTGTACTAACTCACATGGCACTTGTATTGTACTAACTCACATAGTACTTGTATTGTACTAACTCACATAGTACTTGTATTGTACTAACTCACATGGTACTTGTATTGTACTAACTCACATAGTACTTGTATTGTACTAACTCACATAGTACTTGTATTGTACTAACTCACATGTCTTGTACTAACTCACATATTACTTGTATTGCACTAACTCACATGGTACTTGTATTGTAATAACTCACATATTACTTGTATTGTACTAACTCACATGGTACTTGTATTGTACCAACGCATATAGTACTTGTATTGTGCTAACTCACATAGTACTTGTATTGTACTAACTCACATGGTACTTGTATTGTACTAACTCACATAGTACTTGTATTGTAACAACTCACATAGTACTTGTTGTACTAACTCACATAGTACTTGTTTTGTACTAACTCACATGGTACTTGTATTGTACTAACTCATATAGTACTTGTATTGTGCTAACTCACATAGTACTTGTATTGTACTAACTAAGATGGCACTTGTATTGTACTAACTCACATAGTACTTGTATTGTGCTAACTCACATAGTACTTGTAATGTACTAACTCACATAGTACTTGTATTGTACTAACTCACATAGTACTTGTATTGTACTAACTCTCATAGTACTTGTATTGTACTAACTCACATAGTACTTGTATTGTACTAACTCACATAGTACTTGTATTGTACTAACTCACATGGTACTTGTATTGTACTAACTCACATGGTACTTGTATTGTACTAACTCACATAGTACTTGTATTGTACTAACTCACATAGTACTTGTATTGTAATAACTCACATAGTAATTGTATTGTACTAACTCACATAGTACTTGTATTGTACTGACTCACATAGTTCTTGTATTGTACTAACTCACATAGTACTTGTATTGTACTAGCTCACATGGTACTTGTATTGTACTAACTCACATAGTACTTGTATTGTGCTAACTCACATGTCTTGTACTAACTCACATATTACTTGTATTGCACTAACTCACATGGTACTTGTATTGTACTAACTCACATAGTACTTGTATTGTGCTAACTCACATAGTACTTGTATTGTACTAACTCACATATTACTTGTATTGTACTAACTCACATAGTACTTGTATTGTACTAACTCACATAATACTTGTATTGTACTAACTCACATAGTACTTGTATTGTACTAACTCACATGGTACTTGTATTGTACTAACTCACATAGTACTTGTATTGTACTAACACATGTCTTGTACTAACTCACATATTACTTGTATTGCACTAACTCACATGGTACGTGTATTGTAATAACTCACATATTACTTGTATTGTACTAACTCACATGGTACTTGTATTGTAC
The DNA here is from genome assembly GCF_039654945.1 of Dendrobates tinctorius. Classification (NCBI taxonomy): domain Eukaryota; kingdom Metazoa; phylum Chordata; class Amphibia; order Anura; family Dendrobatidae; genus Dendrobates; species Dendrobates tinctorius. The sequence goes on from NW_027361875.1 coordinate 9,458,437, forward strand.
CAATGCACATAGTACTTGTATTGTAATAACTCACATAGTAATTGTATTGTACTAACTCACATAGTACTTGTATTGTACTAACTCACATGGCACTTGTATTGTACTAACTCACATAGTACTTGTATTGTACTAACTCACATAGTACTTGTATTGTAATATCTCACATAGTACTTGCATTGTACTAACTCACATGGTACTTGTATTGTACTAACTCACATAGTACTTGTATTGTACTAACTCACATAGTACTTGTATTGTACTAACTCACATGTCTTGTACTAACTCACATATTACTTGTATTGCACTAACTCACATGGTACTTGTATTGTGCTAACTCACATAGTACTTGTATTGTACTAACTCACATGGTACTTGTATTGTACTAACTCACATAGTACTTGTATTGTAATATCTCACATAGTACTTGTATTTTACTAACTCACATAGTACTTGTATTGTACTAACTCACATAGTACTTGTATTGTACTAACTCACATGGTACTTGTATTGTACCAACGCACATAGTACTTGTATTGTAATAACTCACATAGTAATTGTATTGTACTAACTCACATAGTACTTGTATTGTACTAACTCACATAGTACTTGTATTGTACTAACTCACATGGCACTTGTATTGTACTAACTCACATAGTACTTGTATTGTACTAACTCACATGGCACTTGTATTGTACTAACTCACATAGTACTTGTATTGTACTAACTCACATAGTACTTGTATTGTAATATCTCACATAGTACTTGTATTGTAATAACTCACATAGTACTTGTATTGTACTAACTCACATAATACTTGTATTGTACTAACTCACATAGTACTTGTATTGTACTAACTCACATGGTACTTGTATTGTACTAACTCACATAGTACTTGTATTGCACTAACTCACATGGTACTTGTATTGTGCTAACTCACATAGTACTTGTATTGTACTAACTCACATGGTACTTGTATTGTACTAACTCACATAGTACTTGTTTTGTAATATCTCACATAGTACTTGTATTGTACTAACTCACATAGTACTTGTATTGTACTAACTCACATAGTACTTGTATTGTACTAACTCACATGGTACTTGTATTGTACCAACGCACATAGTACTTGTATTGTAATAACTCACATAGTAATTGTATTGTACTAACTCACATAGTACTTGTATTGTACTAACTCACATAGTACTTGTATTGTACTAACTCACATAGTACTTGTATTGTACTAACTCACATGGTACTTGTATTGTACCAACGCACATAGTACTTGTATTGTAATAACTCACATAGTAATTGTATTGTACTAACTCACATAGTACTTGTATTGTACTAACTCACATATTACTTGTATTGCACTAACTCACATGGTACTTGTATTGTGCTAACTCACATAGTACTTGTATTGTACTAACTCACATGGTACTTGTATTGTACTAACTCACATAGTACTTGTATTGTAATATCTCACATAGTACTTGTATTGTACTAACTCACATAGTACTTGTATTGTACTAACTCACATAGTACTTGTATTGTACTAACTCACATAGTACTTGTATTGTACTAACTCACATAGTACTTGTCTTGTACTAACTCACATAGTACATGTCTTGTTCTAACTCACGAAGTACTTGCATACTACTAATTCACGTGGTGCTTCATAGTAGTACTCACTCACATAGTGCTTGTCTTGTTCTAACTCACATAGTATTTGCATACTACTAATTCACGTGGTGCTTCATAGTAGTACTGACTCACATGGTACTTGTATTGTCCTAACTCACATAGTACTTGTATTGTAATATCTCACATAGTACTTGTATTGTACTAACTCACATAGTACTTGTATTGTACTAACTCACATAATACTTGTATTGTACTAACTCACATAGTACTTGTATTGTACTAACTCACATGGTACTTGTATTGTACTAACTCACATAGTACTTGTATTGCACTAACTCACATGGTACTTGTATTGTGCTAACTCACATAGTACTTGTATTGTACTAACTCACATGGTACTTGTATTGTACTAACTCACATAGTACTTGTATTGTAATATCTCACATAATACTTGTATTGTACTAACTCACATAGTACTTGTATTGTACTAACTCACATAGTACTTGTATTGTACTAACTCACATGGTACTTGTATTGTACCAACGCACATAGTACTTGTATTGTAATAACTCACATAGTAATTGTATTGTACTAACTCACATAGTACTTGTATTGTACTAACTCACATAGTACTTGTATTGTACTAACTCACATAGTACTTGTATTGTACTAACTCACATGGTACTTGTATTGTACCAACGCACATAGTACTTGTATTGTAATAACTCACATAGTAATTGTATTGTACTAACTCACATAGTACTTGTATTGTACTAACTCACATATTACTTCTATTGCACTAACTCACATGGTACTTGTATTGTGCTAACTCACATAGTACTTGTATTGTACTAACTCACATGGTACTTGTATTGTACTAACTCACATAGTACTTGTATTGTAATATCTCACATAGTACTTGTATTGTACTAACTCACATAGTACTTGTATTGTACTAACTCACATAGTACTTGTATTGTACTAACTCACATGGTACTTGTATTGTACCAACGCACATAGTACTTGTATTGTAATAACTCACATAGTAATTGTATTGTACTAACTCACATAGTACTTGTATTGTACTAACTCACATAGTACTTGTATTGTACTAACTCACATGGCACTTGTATTGTTCTAACTCACATAGTACTTGTATTGTACTAACTCACATGGCACTTGTATTGTACTAACTCACATAGTATTTGTATTGTACTAACTCACATAGTACTTGTATTGTAATATCTCACATGGTACTTGTATTGTAATAACTCACATAGTACTTGTATTGTACTAACTCACATAGTACTTGTATTGTACTAACTCACATGGTACTTGTATTGTACTAACTCACATAGTACTTGTATTGTACTTACTCACATAGTACTTGTATTGTACTAACTCACATGTCTTGTACTAACTCACATATTACTTGTATTGCACTAACTCACATGGTACTTGTATTGTAATAACTCACATATTACTTGTATTGTACTAACTCACATGGTACTTGTATTGTACCAACGCATATAGTACTTGTATTGTGCTAACTCACATAGTACTTGTATTGTACTAACTCACATGGTACTTGTATTGTACTAACTCACATAGTACTTGTATTGTAATAACTCACATAGTACTTGTTGTACTAACTCACATAGTACTTGTTTTGTACTAACTCACATAGTACTTGTTGTACTAACTCACATGGTACTTGTATTGTACTAAGTCATATAGTACTTGTATTGTGCTAACTCACATAGTACTTGTATTGTACTAACTCAGATGGCACTTGTATTGTACTAACTCACATAGTACTTGTATTGTGCTAACTCACATAGTACTTGTTGTACTAACTCACATAGTACTTGTATTGTAATAACTCACATAGTACTTGTTGTACTAACTCACATAGTACTTGTTTTGTACTAACTCACATAGTACTTGTTGTACTAACTCACATGGTACTTGTATTGTACTAAGTCATATAGTACTTGTATTGTGCTAACTCACATAGTACTTGTATTGTACTAACTCAGATGGCACTTGTATTGTACTAACTCACATAGTACTTGTATTGTGCTAACTCACATAGTTCTTGTTGTACTAACTCACATAGTACTTGTATTGTAATAACTCACATAGTACTTGTTGTACTAACTCACATGGTACTTGTATTGTACTAAGTCATATAGTACTTGTATTGTGCTAACTCACATAGTACTTGTATTGTACTAACTCAGATGGCACTTGTATTGTACTAACTCACATAGTACTTGTATTGTGCTAACTCACATAGTACTTGTAATGTACTAACTCACATAGTACTTGTATTGTACTAACTCTCATAGTACTTGTATTGTACTAACTCACATAGTACTTGTATTGTACTAACTCACATAGTACTTGTATTGTACTAACTCACATGGTTCTTGTATTGTACTAACTCACATAGTACTTGTATTGTACTAACTCACATAGTACTTGTATTGTACTAACTCACATAGTACTTGTATTGTAATAACTCACATAGTAATTGTATTGTACTGACTCACATAGTTCTTGTATTGTACTAACTCACATAGTTCTTGTATTGTACTAACTCAAATAGTACTTGTATTGTACTAGCTCACATGGTACTTGTATTGTACTAACTCACATAGTACTTGTATTGTACTAACTCACATGTCTTGTACTAACTCACATATTACTTGTATTGCACTAACTCACATGGTACTTGTATTGTACTAACTCACATAGTACTTGTATTGTGCTAACTCACATAGTACTTGTATTGTACTAACTCACATATTACTTGTATTGTACTAACTCACATAGTACTTGTATTGTAATAACTCACATAGTACTTGTATTGTACTAACTCACATAATACTTGTATTGTACTAACTCACATAGTACTTGTATTGTACTAACTCACATGGTAATTGTATTGTACTAACTCATATAGTACTTGTATTGTACTAACTCACATGTCTTGTACTAACTCACATATTACTTGTATTGCACTAACTCACATGGTACGTGTATTGTAATAACTCACATATTACTTGTATTGTACTAACTCACATGGTACTTGTATTGTACCAATGCACATAGTACTTGTATTGTAATAACTCACATAGTAATTGTATTGTACTAACTCACATAGTACTTGTATTGTACTAACTCACATGGCACTTGTATTGTACTAACTCACATAGTACTTGTATTGTACTAACTCACATAGTACTTGTATTGTAATATCTCACATAGTACTTGTATTGTACTAACTCACATAGTACTTGTAATGTACTAACTCACATAGTACTTGCATTGTACTAACTCACATGGTACTTGTATTGTACTAACTCACATAGTACTTGTATTGTACTAACTCAGATAGTACTTGTATTGTACTAACTCACATAGTACTTGTTTTGTAATATCTCACATAGTACTTGCATTGTACTAACTCACATGGTACTTGTATTGTACTAACTCACATGGCACTTGTATTGTACTAACTCACATAGTACTTGTATTGTACTAACTCACATAGTACTTGTATTGTACTAACTCACATAGTACTTGTATTGTAATATCTCACATAGTACTTGCATTGTACTAACTCACATGGTACTTGTATTGTACTAACTCACATAGTACTTGTATTGTACTAACTCACATGGTACTTGTATTGTACTAACTCACATATTACTTGTATTGTACTAACTCACATAGTACTTGTATTGTACTAACTCACATAGTACTTGTTGTACTAACTCACATAGTACTTGTTTTGTACTAACTCACATGGTACTTGTATTGTACTAACTCACATGGTACTTGTATTGTACTAACTCACATAGTACTTGTATTGTACTAACTCACACGGTACTTGTATTGTACTAACTCACATAATACTTGTATTGTACTAACTCACATAGTACTTGTATTGTACTAACTCACATGGTACTTGTATTGTGCTAACTCACATAGTTCTTGTTGTACTAACTCACATAGTACTTGTATTGTAATAACTCACATAGTACTTGTTGTACTAACTCACATGGTACTTGTATTGTACTAAGTCATATAGTACTTGTATTGTGCTAACTCACATAGTACTTGTATTGTACTAACTCAGATGGCACTTGTATTGTACTAACTCACATAGTACTTGTATTGTGCTAACTCACATAGTACTTGTAATGTACTAACTCACATAGTACTTGTATTGTACTAACTCTCATAGTACTTGTATTGTACTAACTCACATAGTACTTGTATTGTACTAACTCACATAGTACTTGTATTGTACTAACTCACATGGTTCTTGTATTGTACTAACTCACATAGTACTTGTATTGTACTAACTCACATAGTACTTGTATTGTACTAACTCACATAGTACTTGTATTGTAATAACTCACATAGTAATTGTATTGTACTGACTCACATAGTTCTTGTATTGTACTAACTCACATAGTTCTTGTATTGTACTAACTCAAATAGTACTTGTATTGTACTAGCTCACATGGTACTTGTATTGTACTAACTCACATAGTACTTGTATTGTACTAACTCACATGTCTTGTACTAACTCACATATTACTTGTATTGCACTAACTCACATGGTACTTGTATTGTACTAACTCACATAGTACTTGTATTGTGCTAACTCACATAGTACTTGTATTGTACTAACTCACATATTACTTGTATTGTACTAACTCACATAGTACTTGTATTGTAATAACTCACATAGTACTTGTATTGTACTAACTCACATAATACTTGTATTGTACTAACTCACATAGTACTTGTATTGTACTAACTCACATGGTAATTGTATTGTACTAACTCATATAGTACTTGTATTGTACTAACTCACATGTCTTGTACTAACTCACATATTACTTGTATTGCACTAACTCACATGGTACGTGTATTGTAATAACTCACATATTACTTGTATTGTACTAACTCACATGGTACTTGTATTGTACCAATGCACATAGTACTTGTATTGTAATAACTCACATAGTAATTGTATTGTACTAACTCACATAGTACTTGTATTGTACTAACTCACATGGCACTTGTATTGTACTAACTCACATAGTACTTGTATTGTACTAACTCACATAGTACTTGTATTGTAATATCTCACATAGTACTTGTATTGTACTAACTCACATAGTACTTGTAATGTACTAACTCACATAGTACTTGCATTGTACTAACTCACATGGTACTTGTATTGTACTAACTCACATAGTACTTGTATTGTACTAACTCAGATAGTACTTGTATTGTACTAACTCACATAGTACTTGTTTTGTAATATCTCACATAGTACTTGCATTGTACTAACTCACATGGTACTTGTATTGTACTAACTCACATGGCACTTGTATTGTACTAACTCACATAGTACTTGTATTGTACTAACTCACATAGTACTTGTATTGTACTAACTCACATAGTACTTGTATTGTAATATCTCACATAGTACTTGCATTGTACTAACTCACATGGTACTTGTATTGTACTAACTCACATAGTACTTGTATTGTACTAACTCACATGGTACTTGTATTGTACTAACTCACATATTACTTGTATTGTACTAACTCACATAGTACTTGTATTGTACTAACTCACATAGTACTTGTTGTACTAACTCACATAGTACTTGTTTTGTACTAACTCACATGGTACTTGTATTGTACTAACTCACATGGTACTTGTATTGTACTAACTCACATAGTACTTGTATTGTACTAACTCACACGGTACTTGTATTGTACTAACTCACATAATACTTGTATTGTACTAACTCACATAGTACTTGTATTGTACTAACTCACATGGTACTTGTATTGTACTAACTCACATAGTACTTGTATTGTACTAACTCACATGTCTTGTACTAACTCACATATTACTTGTATTGCACTAACTCACATGGTACGTGTATTGTAATAACTCACATATTACTTGTATTGTACTAACGCACATGGTACTTGTATTGTACCAATGCACATAGTACTTGTATTGTAATAACTCACATAGTAATTGTATTGTACTAACTCACATAGTACTTGTATTGTACTAACTCACATGGCACTTGTATTGTACTAACTCACATAGTACTTGTATTGTACTAACTCACATAGTACTTGTATTGTAATATCTCACATAGTACTTGCATTGTACTAACTCACATGGTACTTGTATTGTACTAACTCACATAGTACTTGTATTGTACTAACTCACATAGTACTTGTATTGTACTAACTCACATGTCTTGTACTAACTCACATATTACTTGTATTGCACTAACTCACATGGTACTTGTATTGTGCTAACTCACATAGTACTTGTATTGTACTAACTCACATGGTACTTGTATTGTACTAACTCACATAGTACTTGTATTGTAATATCTCACATAGTACTTGTATTGTACTAACTCACATAGTACTTGTATTGTACTAACTCACATAGTACTTGTATTGTACTAAGTCACATGGTACTTGTATTGTACCAACGCACATAGTACTTGTATTGTAATAACTCACATAGTAATTGTATTGTACTAACTCACATAGTACTTGTATTGTACTAACTCACATAGTACTTGTATTGTACTAACTCACATGGCACTTGTATTGTACTAACTCACATAGTACTTGTATTGTACTAACTCACATGGCACTTGTATTGTACTAACTCACATAGTACTTGTATTGTACTAACTCACATAGTACTTGTATTGTAATATCTCACATAGTACTTGTATTGTAATAACTCACATAGTACTTGTATTGTACTAACTCACATAATACTTGTATTGTACTAACTCACATAGTACTTGTATTGTACTAACTCACATGGTACTTGTATTGTACTAACTCACATAGTACTTGTATTGCACTAACTCACATGGTACTTGTATTGTGCTAACTCACATAGTACTTGTATTGTACTAACTCACATGGTACTTGTATTGTACTAACTCACATAGTACTTGTTTTGTAATATCTCACATAGTACTTGTATTGTACTAACTCACATAGTACTTGTATTGTACTAACTCACATAGTACTTGTATTGTACTAACTCACATGGTACTTGTATTGTACCAACGCACATAGTACTTGTATTGTAATAACTCACATAGTAATTGTATTGTACTAACTCACATAGTACTTGTATTGTACTAACTCACATAGTACTTGTATTGTACTAACTCACATAGTACTTGTATTGTACTAACTCACATGGTACTTGTATTGTACCAACGCACATAGTACTTGTATTGTAATAACTCACATAGTAATTGTATTGTACTAACTCACATAGTACTTGTATTGTACTAACTCACATATTACTTGTATTGCACTAACTCACATGGTACTTGTATTGTGCTAACTCACATAGTACTTGTATTGTACTAACTCACATGGTACTTGTATTGTACTAACTCACATAGTACTTGTATTGTAATATCTCACATAGTACTTGTATTGTACTAACTCACATAGTACTTGTATTGTACTAACTCACATAGTACTTGTATTGTACTAACTCACATGGTACTTGTATTGTACCAACGCACATAGTACTTGTATTGTAATAACTCACATAGTAATTGTATTGTACTAACTCACATAGTACTTGTATTGTACTAACTCACATAGTACTTGTATTGTACTAACTCACATGGCACTTGTATTGTACTAACTCACATAGTACTTGTATTGTACTAACTCACATGGCACTTGTATTGTACTAACTCACATAGTACTTGTATTGTAATATCTCACATAGTACTTGTATTGTAATAACTCACATAGTACTTGTATTGTACTAACTCACATAATACTTGTATTGCACTAACTCACATAGTACTTGTATTGTACTAACTCACATGGTACTTGTACTAACTCACATAGTACTTGTATTGTACTAACTCACATGTCTTGTACTAACTCACATAGTACTTGTATTGTACTAAATCACATATTACTTGTATTGTACTAACTCACATAGTACTTGTATTGTAATAACTCACATAGTACTTGTATTGTACTAACTCACATAATACTTGTATTGTACTAACTCACATAGTACTTGTATTGTACTAACTCACATAGTACTTGTATTGTACTAACTCACATGGTACTTGTATTGTACTAACTCACATAGTACTTGCATTGTACTAACTCACATAGTACTTGTATTGTACTAACTCACATGTCTTGTACTAACTCACATAGTACTTGTATTGTACCAACGCACATAGTACTTGTATTGTAATAACTCACATAGTAATTGTATTGTACTAACTCACATAGTACTTGTATTGTACTAACTCACATAGTACTTGTATTGTACTAACTCACATGGCACTTGTATTGTACTAACTCACATAGTACTTGTATTGTACTAACTCACATGGCACTTGTATTGTACTAACTCACATAGTACTTGTATTGTACTAACTCACATAGTACTTGTATTGTAATATCTCACATAGTACTTGTATTGTACTAACTCACATAGTACTTGTATTGTACTAACTCACATAATACTTGTATTGTACTAACTCACATAGTACTTGTATTGTACTAACTCACATGGTACTTGTATTGTACTAACTCACATAGTACTTGTATTGCACTAACTCACATGGTACTTGTATTGTGCTAACTCACATAGTACTTGTATTGTACTAACTCACATGGTACTTGTATTGTACTAACTCACATAGTACTTGTATTGTAATATCTCACATAGTACTTGTATTGTACTAACTCACATAGTACTTGTATTGTACTAACTCACATAGTACTTGTATTGTACTAACTCACATGGTACTTGTATTGTACCAACGCACATAGTACTTGTATTGTAATAACTCACATAGTAATTGTATTGTACTAACTCACATAGTACTTGTATTGTACTAACTCACATAGTACTTGTATTGTACTAACTCACATAGTACTTGTATTGTACCAACTCACATGGTACTTGTATTGTACCAACGCACATAGTACTTCTATTGTAATAACTCACATAGTAATTGTATTGTACTAACTCACATAGTACTTGTATTGTACTAACTCACATATTACTTGTATTGCACTAACTCACATGGTACTTGTATTGTGCTAACTCACATAGTACTTGTATTGTACTAACTCACATGGTACTTGTATTGTACTAACTCACATAGTACTTGTATTGTAATATCTCACATAGTACTTGTATTGTACTAACTCACATAGTACTTGTATTGTACTAACTCACATAGTACTTGTATTGTACTAACTCACATGGTACTTGTATTGTACCAACGCACATAGTACTTGTATTGTAATAACTCACATAGTAATTGTATTGTACTAACTCACATAGTACTTGTATTGTACTAACTCACATAGTACTTGTATTGTACTAACTCACATGGCACTTGTATTGTTCTAACTCACATAGTACTTGTATTGTACTAACTCACATGGCACTTGTATTGTACTAACTCACATAGTATTTGTATTGTACTAACTCACATAGTACTTGTATTGTAATATCTCACATGGTACTTGTATTGTAATAACTCACATAGTACTTGTATTGTAATATCTCACATAGTACTTGTATTGTACTAACTCACATAGTACTTGTATTGTACTAACTCACATAGTACTTGTATTGTACTAACTCACATGGTACTTGTATTGTACCAACGCACATAGTACTTGTATTGTAATAACTCACATAGTAATTGTATTGTACTAACTCACATAGTACTTGTATTGTACTAACTCACATAGTACTTGTATTGTACTAACTCACATGGCACTTGTATTGTTCTAACTCACATAGTACTTGTATTGTACTAACTCACATGGCACTTGTATTGTACTAACTCACATAGTATTTGTATTGTACTAACTCACATAGTACTTGTATTGTAATATCTCACATGGTACTTGTATTGTAATAACTCACATAGTACTTGTATTGTACTAACTCACATAGTACTTGTATTGTACTAACTCACATGGTACTTGTATTGTACTAACTCACATAGTACTTGTATTGTACTTACTCACATAGTACTTGTATTGTACTAACTCACATGTCTTGTACTAACTCACATATTACTTGTATTGCACTAACTCACATGGTACTTGTATTGTAATAACTCACATATTACTTGTATTGTAATAACTCACATGGTACTTGTATTGTACCAACGCATATAGTACTTGTATTGTGCTAACTCACATAGTACTTGTATTGTACTAACTCACATGGTACTTGTATTGTACTAACTCACATAGTACTTGTATTGTAATAACTCACATAGTACTTGTTGTACTAACTCACATAGTACTTGTTTTGTACTAACTCACATAGTACTTGTTGTACTAACTCACATGGTACTTGTATTGTACTAAGTCATATAGTACTTGTATTGTGCTAACTCACATAGTACTTGTATTGTACTAACTCAGATGGCACTTGTATTGTACTAACTCACATAGTACTTGTATTGTGCTAACTCACATAGTACTTGTTGTACTAACTCACATAGTACTTGTATTGTAATAACTCACATAGTACTTGTTGTACTATCTCACATAGTACTTGTTTTGTACTAACTCACATAGTACTTGTTGTACTAACTCACATGGTACTTGTATTGTACTAAGTCATATAGTACTTGTATTGTGCTAACTCACATAGTACTTGTATTGTACTAACTCAGATGGCACTTGTATTGTACTAACTCACATAGTACTTGTATTGTGCTAACTCACATAGTTCTTGTTGTACTAACTCACATAGTACTTGTATTGTAATAACTCACATAGTACTTGTTGTACTAACTCACATGGTACTTGTATTGTACTAAGTCATATAGTACTTGTATTGTGCTAACTCACATAGTACTTGTATTGTACTAACTCAGATGGCACTTGTATTGTACTAACTCACATAGTACTTGTATTGTGCTAACTCACATAGTACTTGTAATGTACTAACTCACATAGTACTTGTATTGTACTAACTCTCATAGTACTTGTATTGTACTAACTCACATAGTACTTGTATTGTACTAACTCACATAGTACTTGTAATGTACTAACTCACATGGTTCTTGTATTGTACTAACTCACATGGTTCTTGTATTGTACTAACTCACATAGTACTTGTATTGTACTAACTCACATGGTACTTGTATTGTACCAACGCACATAGTACTTGTATTGTAATAACTCACATAGTAATTGTATTGTACTAACTCACATAGTACTTGTATTGTACTAACTCACATATTACTTGTATTGCACTAACTCACATGGTACTTGTATTGTGCTAACTCACATAGTACTTGTATTGTACTAACTCACATGGTACTTGTATTGTACTAACTCACATAGTACTTGTATTGTAATATCTCACATAGTACTTGTATTGTACTAACTCACATAGTACTTGTATTGTACTAACTCACATAGTACTTGTATTGTACTAACTCACATGGTACTTGTATTGTACCAACGCACATAGTACTTGTATTGTAATAACTCACATAGTAATTGTATTGTACTAACTCACATAGTACTTGTATTGTACTAACTCACATAGTACTTGTATTGTACTAACTCACATGGCACTTGTATTGTTCTAACTCACATAGTACTTGTATTGTACTAACTCACATGGCACTTGTATTGTACTAACTCACATAGTATTTGTATTGTACTAACTCACATAGTACTTGTATTGTAATATCTCACATGGTACTTGTATTGTAATAACTCACATAGTACTTGTATTGTACTAACTCACATAGTACTTGTATTGTACTAACTCACATGGTACTTGTATTGTACTAACTCACATAGTACTTGTATTGTACTTACTCACATAGTACTTGTATTGTACTAACTCACATGTCTTGTACTAACTCACATATTACTTGTATTGCACTAACTCACATGGTACTTGTATTGTAATAACTCACATATTACTTGTATTGTACTAACTCACATGGTACTTGTATTGTACCAACGCATATAGTACTTGTATTGTGCTAACTCACATAGTACTTGTATTGTACTAACTCACATGGTACTTGTATTGTACTAACTCACATAGTACTTGTATTGTAATAACTCACATAGTACTTGTTGTACTAACTCACATAGTACTTGTTTTGTACTAACTCACATAGTACTTGTTGTACTAACTCACATGGTACTTGTATTGTACTAAGTCATATAGTACTTGTATTGTGCTAACTCACATAGTACTTGTATTGTACTAACTCAGATGGCACTTGTATTGTACTAACTCACATAGTACTTGTATTGTTCTAACTCACATAGTACTTGTTGTACTAACTCACATAGTACTTGTATTGTAATAACTCACATAGTACTTGTTGTACTAACTCACATAGTACTTGTTTTGTACTAACTCACATAGTACTTGTTGTACTAACTCACATGGTACTTGTATTGTACTAAGTCATATAGTACTTGTATTGTGCTAACTCACATAGTACTTGTATTGTACTAACTCAGATGGCACTTGTATTGTACTAACTCACATAGTACTTGTATTGTGCTAACTCACATAGTTCTTGTTGTACTAACTCACATAGTACTTGTATTGTAATAACTCACATAGTACTTGTTGTACTAACTCACATGGTACTTGTATTGTACTAAGTCATATAGTACTTGTATTGTGCTAACTCACATAGTACTTGTATTGTACTAACTCAGATGGCACTTGTATTGTACTAACTCACATAGTACTTGTATTGTGCTAACTCACATAGTACTTGTAATGTACTAACTCACATAGTACTTGTATTGTACTAACTCTCATAGTACTTGTATTGTACTAACTCACATAGTACTTGTATTGTACTAACTCACATAGTACTTGTATTGTACTAACTCACATGGTTCTTGTATTGTACTAACTCGCATAGTACTTGTATTGTACTAACTCACATAGTACTTGTATTGTACTAACTCACATAGTACTTGTATTGTAATAACTCACATAGTAATTGTATTGTACTGACTCACATAGTTCTTGTATTGTACTAACTCACATAGTTCTTGTATTGTACTAACTCAAATAGTACTTGTATTGTACTAGCTCACATGGTACTTGTATTGTACTAACTCACATAGTACTTGTATTGTACTAACTCACATGTCTTGTACTAACTCACATATTACTTGTATTGCACTAACTCACATGGTACTTGTATTGTACTAACTCACATAGTACTTGTATTGTGCTAACTCACATAGTACTTGTAATGTACTAACTCACATATTACTTGTATTGTACTAACTCACATAGTACTTGTATTGTAATAACTCACATAGTACTTGTATTGTACTAACTCACATAGTACTTGTATTGTACTTACTCACATAGTACTTGTATTGTACTAACTCACATGTCTTGTACTAACTCACATATTACTTGTATTGCACTAACTCACATGGTACTTGTATTGTAATAACTCACATATTACTTGTATTGTACTAACTCACATGGTACTTGTATTGTACCAACGCATATAGTACTTGTATTGTGCTAACTCACATAGTACTTGTATTGTACTAACTCACATGGTACTTGTATTGTACTAACTCACATAGTACTTGTATTGTAATAACTCACATAGTACTTGTTGTACTAACTCACATAGTACTTGTTTTGTACTAACTCACATAGTACTTGTTGTACTAACTCACATGGTACTTGTATTGTACTAAGTCATATAGTACTTGTATTGTGCTAACTCACATAGTACTTGTATTGTACTAACTCAGATGGCACTTGTATTGTACTAACTCACATAGTACTTGTATTGTGCTAACTCACATAGTACTTGTTGTACTAACTCACATAGTACTTGTATTGTAATAACTCACATAGTACTTGTTGTACTATCTCACATAGTACTTGTTTTGTACTAACTCACATAGTACTTGTTGTACTAACTCACATGGTACTTGTATTGTACTAAGTCATATAGTACTTGTATTGTGCTAACTCACATAGTACTTGTATTGTACTAACTCAGATGGCACTTGTATTGTACTAACTCACATAGTACTTGTATTGTGCTAACTCACATAGTTCTTGTTGTACTAACTCACATAGTACTTGTATTGTAATAACTCACATAGTACTTGTTGTACTAACTCACATGGTACTTGTATTGTACTAAGTCATATAGTACTTGTATTGTGCTAACTCACATAGTACTTGTATTGTACTAACTCAGATGGCACTTGTATTGTACTAACTCACATAGTACTTGTATTGTGCTAACTCACATAGTACTTGTAATGTACTAACTCACATAGTACTTGTATTGTACTAACTCTCATAGTACTTGTATTGTACTAACTCACATAGTACTTGTATTGTACTAACTCACATAGTACTTGTATTGTACTAACTCACATGGTTCTTGTATTGTACTAACTCACATGGTTCTTGTATTGTACTAACTCACATAGTACTTGTATTGTACTAACTCACATGGTACTTGTATTGTACCAACGCACATAGTACTTGTATTGTAATAACTCACATAGTAATTGTATTGTACTAACTCACATAGTACTTGTATTGTACTAACTCACATATTACTTGTATTGCACTAACTCACATGGTACTTGTATTGTGCTAACTCACATAGTACTTGTATTGTACTAACTCACATGGTACTTGTATTGTACTAACTCACATAGTACTTGTATTGTAATATCTCACATAGTACTTGTATTGTACTAACTCACATAGTACTTGTATTGTACTAACTCACATAGTACTTGTATTGTACTAACTCACATGGTACTTGTATTGTACCAACGCACATAGTACTTGTATTGTAATAACTCACATAGTAATTGTATTGTACTAACTCACATAGTACTTGTATTGTACTAACTCACATAGTACTTGTATTGTACTAACTCACATGGCACTTGTATTGTTCTAACTCACATAGTACTTGTATTGTACTAACTCACATGGCACTTGTATTGTACTAACTCACATAGTATTTGTATTGTACTAACTCACATAGTACTTGTATTGTAATATCTCACATGGTACTTGTATTGTAATAACTCACATAGTACTTGTATTGTACTAACTCACATAGTACTTGTATTGTACTAACTCACATGGTACTTGTATTGTACTAACTCACATAGTACTTGTATTGTACTTACTCACATAGTACTTGTATTGTACTAACTCACATGTCTTGTACTAACTCACATATTACTTGTATTGCACTAACTCACATGGTACTTGTATTGTAATAACTCACATATTACTTGTATTGTACTAACTCACATGGTACTTGTATTGTACCAACGCATATAGTACTTGTATTGTGCTAACTCACATAGTACTTGTATTGTACTAACTCACATGGTACTTGTATTGTACTAACTCACATAGTACTTGTATTGTAATAACTCACATAGTACTTGTTGTACTAACTCACATAGTACTTGTTTTGTACTAACTCACATAGTACTTGTTGTACTAACTCACATGGTACTTGTATTGTACTAAGTCATATAGTACTTGTATTGTGCTAACTCACATAGTACTTGTATTGTACTAACTCAGATGGCACTTGTATTGTACTAACTCACATAGTACTTGTATTGTGCTAACTCACATAGTACTTGTTGTACTAACTCACATAGTACTTGTATTGTAATAACTCACATAGTACTTGTTGTACTAACTCACATAGTACTTGTTTTGTACTAACTCACATAGTACTTGTTGTACTAACTCACATGGTACTTGTATTGTACTAAGTCATATAGTACTTGTATTGTGCTAACTCACATAGTACTTGTATTGTACTAACTCAGATGGAACTTGTATTGTACTAACTCACATAGTACTTGTATTGTGCTAACTCACATAGTTCGTGTTGTACTAACTCACATAGTACTTGTATTGTAATAACTCACATAGTACTTGTTGTACTAACTCACATGGTACTTGTATTGTACTAAGTCATATAGTACTTGTATTGTGCTAACTCACATAGTACTTGTATTGTACTAACTCAGATGGCACTTGTATTGTACTAACTCACATAGTACTTGTATTGTGCTAACTCACATAGTACTTGTAATGTACTAACTCACATAGTACTTGTATTGTACTAACTCTCATAGTACTTGTATTGTACTAACTCACATAGTACTTGTATTGTACTAACTCACATAGTACTTGTATTGTACTAACTCACATGGTTCTTGTATTGTACTAACTCGCATAGTACTTGTATTGTACTAACTCACATAGTACTTGTATTGTACTAACTCACATAGTACTTGTATTGTAATAACTCACATAGTAATTGTATTGTACTGACTCACATAGTTCTTGTATTGTACTAACTCACATAGTTCTTGTATTGTACTAACTCAAATAGTACTTGTATTGTACTAGCTCACATGGTACTTGTATTGTACTAACTCACATAGTACTTGTATTGTACTAACTCACATGTCTTGTACTAACTCACATATTACTTGTATTGCACTAACTCACATGGTACTTGTATTGTACTAACTCACATAGTACTTGTATTGTGCTAACTCACATAGTACTTGTATTGTACTAACTCACATATTACTTGTATTGTACTAACTCACATAGTACTTGTATTGTAATAACTCACATAGTACTTGTATTGTACTAACTCACATAATACTTGTATTGTACTAACTCACATAGTACTTGTATTGTACTAACTCACATGGTAATTGTATTGTACTAACTCACATAGTACTTGTATTGTACTAACTCACATGTCTTGTACTAACTCACATATTACTTGTATTGCACTAACTCACATGGTACGTGTATTGTAATAACTCACATATTACTTGTATTGTACTAACTCACATGGTACTTGTATTGTACCAATGCACATAGTACTTGTATTGTAATAACTCACATAGTAATTGTATTGTACTAACTCACATAGTACTTGTATTGTACTAACTCACATGGCACTTGTATTGTACTAACTCACATAGTACTTGTATTGTACTAACTCACATAGTACTTGTATTGTAATATCTCACATAGTACTTGTATTGTACTAACTCACATAGTACTTGTAATGTACTAACTCACATAGTACTTGCATTGTACTAACTCACATGGTACTTGTATTGTACTAACTCACATAGTACTTGTATTGTACTAACTCAGATAGTACTTGTATTGTACTAACTCACATAGTACTTGTTTTGTAATATCTCACATAGTACTTGCATTGTACTAACTCACATGGTACTTGTATTGTACTAACTCACATGGCACTTGTATTGTACTAACTCACATAGTACTTGTATTGTACTAACTCACATAGTACTTGTATTGTACTAACTCACATAGTACTTGTATTGTAATATCTCACATAGTACTTGCATTGTACTAACTCACATGGTACTTGTATTGTACTAACTCACATAGTACTTGTATTGTACTAACTCACATGGTACTTGTATTGTACTAACTCACATATTACTTGTATTGTACTAACTCACATAGTACTTGTATTGTACTAACTCACATAGTACTTGTTGTACTAACTCACATAGTACTTGTTTTGTACTAACTCACATGGTACTTGTATTGTACTAACTCACATGGTACTTGTATTGTACTAACTCACATAGTACTTGTATTGTACTAACTCACATGGTACTTGTATTGTACTAACTCACATAATACTTGTATTGTACTAACTCACATAGTACTTGTATTGTACTAACTCACATGGTACTTGTATTGTACTAACTCACATAGTACTTGTATTGTACTAACTCACATGTCTTGTACTAACTCACATATTACTTGTATTGCACTAACTCACATGGTACGTGTATTGTAATAACTCACATATTACTTGTATTGTACTAACTCACATGGTACTTGTATTGTACCAATGCACATAGTACTTGTATTGTAATAACTCACATAGTAATTGTATTGTACTAACTCACATAGTACTTGTATTGTACTAACTCACATGGCACTTGTATTGTACTAACTCACATAGTACTTGTATTGTACTAACTCACATAGTACTTGTATTGTAATATCTCACATAGTACTTGCATTGTACTAACTCACATGGTACTTGTATTGTACTAACTCACATAGTACTTGTATTGTACTAACTCACATAGTACTTGTATTGTACTAACTCACATGTCTTGTTCTAACTCACATATTACTTGTATTGCACTAACTCACATGGTACTTGTATTGTGCTAACTCACATAGTACTTGTATTGTACTAACTCACATGGTACTTGTATTGTACTAACTCACATAGTACTTGTATTGTAATATCTCACATAGTACTTGTATTGTACTAACTCACATAGTACTTGTATTGTACTAACTCACATAGTACTTGTATTGTACTAACTCACATGGTACTTGTATTGTACCAACGCACATAGTACTTGTATTGTAATAACTCACATAGTAATTGTATTGTACTAACTCACATAGTACTTGTATTGTACTAACTCACATAGTACTTGTATTGTACTAACTCACATGGCACTTGTATTGTACTAACTCACATAGTACTTGTATTGTACTAACTCACATGGCACTTGTATTGTACTAACTCACATAGTACTTGTATTGTACTAACTCACATAGTACTTGTATTGTAATATCTCACATAGTACTTGTATTGTAATAACTCACATAGTACTTGTATTGTACTAACTCACATAATACTTGTATTGTACTAACTCACATAGTACTTGTATTGTACTAACTCACATGGTACTTGTATTGTACTAACTCACATAGTACTTGTATTGCACTAACTCACATGGTACTTGTATTGTGCTAACTCACACAGTACTTGTATTGTACTAACTCACATGGTACTTGTATTGTACTAACTCACATAGTACTTGTTTTGTAATATCTCACATAGTACTTGTATTGTACTAACTCACATAGTACTTGTATTGTACTAACTCACATAGTACTTGAATTGTACTAACTCACATGGTACTTGTATTGTACCAACGCACATAGTACTTGTATTGTAATAACTCACATAGTAATTGTATTGTACTAACTCACATAGTACTTGTATTGTACTAACTCACATAGTACTTGTATTGTACTAACTCACATAGTACTTGTATTGTACTAACTCACATGGTACTTGTATTGTACCAACGCACATAGTACTTGTATTGTAATAACTCACATAGTAATTGTATTGTACTAACTCACATAGTACTTGTATTGTACTAACTCACATATTACTTGTATTGCACTAACTCACATGGTACTTGTATTGTGCTAACTCACATAGTACTTGTATTGTACTAACTCACATGGTACTTGTATTGTACTAACTCACATAGTACTTGTATTGTAATATCTCACATAGTACTTGTATTGTACTAACTCACATAGTACTTGTATTGTACTAACTCACATAGTACTTGTATTGTACTAACTCACATGGTACTTGTATTGTACCAACGCACATAGTACTTGTATTGTAATAACTCACATAGTAATTGTATTGTACTAACTCACATAGTACTTGTATTGTACTAACTCACATAGTACTTGTATTGTACTAACTCACATGGCACTTGTATTGTACTAACTCACATAGTACTTGTATTGTACTAACTCACATGGCACTTGTATTGTACTAACTCACATAGTACTTGTATTGTAATATCTCACATAGTACTTGTATTGTAATAACTCACATAGTACTTGTATTGTACTAACTCACATAATACTTGTATTGCACTAACTCACATAGTACTTGTATTGTACTAACTCACATGGTACTTGTACTAACTCACATAGTACTTGTATTGTACTAACTCACATGTCTTGTACTAACTCACATAGTACTTGTATTGTACTAAATCACATATTACTTGTATTGTACTAACTCACATAGTACTTGTATTGTAATAACTCACATAGTACTTGTATTGTACTAACTCACATAATACTTGTATTGTACTAACTCACATAGTACTTGTATTGTACTAACTCACATAGTACTTGTATTGTACTAACTCACATGGTACTTGTATTGTACTAACTCACATAGTACTTGTATTGTACTAACTCACATAGTACTTGTATTGTACTAACTCACATGTCTTGTACTAACTCACATAGTACTTGTATTGTACCAACGCACATAGTACTTGTATTGTAATAACTCACATAGTAATTGTATTGTACTAACTCACATAGTACTTGTATTGTACTCACTCACATAGTACTTGTATTGTACTAACTCACATGGCACTTGTATTGTACTAACTCACATAGTACTTGTATTGTACTAACTCACATGGCACTTGTATTGTACTAACTCACATAGTACTTGTATTGTACTAACTCACATAGTACTTGTATTGTAATATCTCACATAGTACTTGTATTGTACTAACTCACATAGTACTTGTATTGTACTAACTCACATAATACTTGTATTGTACTAACTCACATAGTACTTGTATTGTACTAACTCACATGGTACTTGTATTGTACTAACTCACATAGTACTTGTATTGCACTAACTCACATGGTACTTGTATTGTGCTAACTCACATAGTACTTGTATTGTACTAACTCACATGGTACTTGTATTGTACTAACTCACATAGTACTTGTATTGTAATATCTCACATAGTACTTGTATTGTACTAACTCACATAGTACTTGTATTGTACTAACTCACATAGTACTTGTATTGTACTAACTCACATGGTACTTGTATTGTACCAACGCACATAGTACTTGTATTGTAATAACTCACATAGTAATTGTATTGTACTAACTCACATAGTACTTGTATTGTACTAACTCACATAGTACTTGTATTGTACTAACTCACATAGTACTTGTATTGTACCAACTCACATGGTACTTGTATTGTACCAACGCACATAGTACTTGTATTGTAATAACTCACATAGTAATTGTATTGTACTAACTCACATAGTACTTGTATTGTACTAACTCACATATTACTTGTATTGCACTAACTCACATGGTACTTGTATTGTGCTAACTCACATAGTACTTGTATTGTACTAACTCACATGGTACTTGTATTGTACTAACTCACATAGTACTTGTATTGTAATATCTCACATAGTACTTGTATTGTACTAACTCACATAGTACTTGTATTGTACTAACTCACATAGTACTTGTATTGTACTAACTCACATGGTACTTGTATTGTACCAACGCACATAGTACTTGTATTGTAATAACTCACATAGTAATTGTATTGTACTAACTCACATAGTACTTGTATTGTACTAACTCACATAGTACTTGTATTGTACTAACTCACATGGCACTTGTATTGTTCTAACTCACATAGTACTTGTGTTGTACTAACTCACATGGCACTTGTATTGTACTAACTCACATAGTATTTGTATTGTACTAACTCACATAGTACTTGTATTGTAATATCTCACATGGTACTTGTATTGTAATAACTCACATAGTACTTGTATTGTAATATCTCACATAGTACTTGTATTGTACTAACTCACATAGTACTTGTATTGTACTAACTCACATAGTACTTGTATTGTACTAACTCACATGGTACTTGTATTGTACCAACGCACATAGTACTTGTATTGTAATAACTCACATAGTAATTGTATTGTACTAACTCACATAGTACTTGTATTGTACTAACTCACATAGTACTTGTATTGTACTAACTCACATGGCACTTGTATTGTTCTAACTCACATAGTACTTGTATTGTACTAACTCACATGGCACTTGTATTGTACTAACTCACATAGTATTTGTATTGTACTAACTCACATAGTACTTGTATTGTAATATCTCACATGGTACTTGTATTGTAATAACTCACATAGTACTTGTATTGTACTAACTCACATAGTACTTGTATTGTACTAACTCACATGGTACTTGTATTGTACTAACTCACATAGTACTTGTATTGTACTTACTCACATAGTACTTGTATTGTACTAACTCACATGTCTTGTACTAACTCACATATTACTTGTATTGCACTAACTCACATGGTACTTGTATTGTAATAATTCACATATTACTTGTATTGTACTAACTCACATGGTACTTGTATTGTACCAACGCATATAGTACTTGTATTGTGCTAACTCACATAGTACTTGTATTGTACTAACTCACATGGTACTTGTATTGTACTAACTCACATAGTACTTGTATTGTAATAACTCACATAGTACTTGTTGTACTAACTCACATAGTACTTGTTTTGTACTAACTCACATAGTACTTGTTGTACTAACTCACATGGTACTTGTATTGTACTAAGTCATATAGTACTTGTATTGTGCTAACTCACATAGTACTTGTATTGTACTAACTCAGATGGCACTTGTATTGTACTAACTCACATAGTACTTGTATTGTGCTAACTCACATAGTACTTGTTGTACTAACTCACATAGTACTTGTATTGTAATAACTCACATAGTACTTGTTGTACTAACTCACATAGTACTTGTTTTGTACTAACTCACATAGTACTTGTTGTACTAACTCACATGGTACTTGTATTGTACTAAGTCATATAGTACTTGTATTGTGCTAACTCACATAGTACTTGTATTGTACTAACTCAGATGGCACTTGTATTGTACTAACTCACATAGTACTTGTATTGGGCTAACTCACATAGTTCTTGTTGTACTAACTCACATAGTACTTGTATTGTAATAACTCACATAGTACTTGTTGTACTAACTCACATGGTACTTGTATTGTACTAAGTCATATAGTACTTGTATTGTGCTAACTCACATAGTACTTGTATTGTACTAACTCAGATGGCACTTGTATTGTACTAACTCACATAGTACTTGTATTGTGCTAACTCACATAGTACTTGTAATGTACTAACTCACATAGTACTTGTATTGTACTAACTCTCATAGTACTTGTATTGTACTAACTCACATAGTACTTGTATTGTACTAACTCACATAGTACTTGTATTGTACTAACTCACATGGTTCTTGTATTGTACTAACTCACATGGTTCTTGTATTGTACTAACTCACATAGTACTTGTATTGTACTAACTCACATGGTACTTGTATTGTACCAACGCACATAGTACTTGTATTGTAATAACTCACATAGTAATTGTATTGTACTAACTCACATAGTACTTGTATTGTACTAACTCACATATTACTTGTATTGCACTAACTCACATGGTACTTGTATTGTGCTAACTCACATAGTACTTGTATTGTACTAACTCACATGGTACTTGTATTGTACTAACTCACATAGTACTTGTATTGTAATATCTCACATAGTACTTGTATTGTACTAACTCACATAGTACTTGTATTGTACTAACTCACATAGTACTTGTATTGTACTAACTCACATGGTACTTGTATTGTACCAACGCACATAGTACTTGTATTGTAATAACTCACATAGTAATTGTATTGTACTAACTCACATAGTACTTGTATTGTACTAACTCACATAGTACTTGTATTGTACTAACTCACATGGCACTTGTATTGTTCTAACTCACATAGTACTTGTATTGTACTAACTCACATGGCACTTGTATTGTACTAACTCACATAGTATTTGTATTGTACTAACTCACATAGTACTTGTATTGTAATATCTCACATGGTACTTGTATTGTAATAACTCACATAGTACTTGTATTGTACTAACTCACATAGTACTTGTATTGTACTAACTCACATGGTACTTGTATTGTACTAACTCACATAGTACTTGTATTGTACTTACTCACATAGTACTTGTATTGTACTAACTCACATGTCTTGTACTAACTCACATATTACTTGTATTGCACTAACTCACATGGTACTTGTATTGTAATAACTCATATATTACTTGTATTGTACTAACTCACATGGTACTTGTATTGTACCAACGCGTATAGTACTTGTATTGTGCTAACTCACATAGTACTTGTATTGTACTAACTCACATGGTACTTGTATTGTACTAACTCACATAGTACTTGTATTGTAATAACTCACATAGTACTTGTTGTACTAACTCACATAGTACTTGTTTTGTACTAACTCACATAGTACTTGTTGTACTAACTCACATGGTACTTGTATTGTACTAAGTCATATAGTACTTGTATTGTGCTAACTCACATAGTACTTGTATTGTACTAACTCAGATGGCACTTGTATTGTACTAACTCACATAGTACTTGTATTGTGCTAACTCACATAGTACTTGTTGTACTAACTCACATAGTACTTGTATTGTAATAACTCACATAGTACTTGTTGTACTAACTCACATAGTACTTGTTTTGTACTAACTCACATAGTACTTGTTGTACTAACTCACATGGTACTTGTATTGTACTAAGTCATATAGTACTTGTATTGTGCTAACTCACATAGTACTTGTATTGTACTAACTCAGATGGCACTTGTATTGTACTAACTCACATAGTACTTGTATTGTGCTAACTCACATAGTTCTTGTTGTACTAACTCACATAGTACTTGTATTGTAATAACTCACATAGTACTTGTTGTACTAACTCACATGGTACTTGTATTGTACTAAGTCATATAGTACTTGTATTGTGCTAACTCACATAGTACTTGTATTGTACTAACTCAGATGGCACTTGTATTGTACTAACTCACATAGTACTTGTATTGTGCTAACTCACATAGTACTTGTAATGTACTAACTCACATAGTACTTGTATTGTACTAACTCTCATAGTACTTGTATTGTACTAACTCACATAGTACTTGTATTGTACTAACTCACATAGTACTTGTATTGTACTAACTCACATGGTTCTTGTATTGTACTAACTCACATAGTACTTGTATTGTACTAACTCACATAGTACTTGTATTGTACTAACTCACATAGTACTTGTATTGTAATAACTCACATAGTAATTGTATTGTACTGACTCACATAGTTCTTGTATTGTACTAACTCACATAGTTCTTGTATTGTACTAACTCAAATAGTACTTGTATTGTACTAGCTCACATGGTACTTGTATTGTACTAACTCACATAGTACTTGTATTGTACTAACTCACATGTCTTGTACTAACTCACATATTACTTGTATTGCACTAACTTACATGGTACTTGTATTGTACTAACTCACATAGTACTTGTATTGTGCTAACTCACATAGTACTTGTATTGTACTAACTCACATATTACTTGTATTGTACTAACTCACATAGTACTTGTATTGTACTAACTCACATGGTAATTGTATTGTACTAACTCACATAGTACTTGTATTGTACTAACTCACATGTCTTGTACTAACTCACATATTACTTGTATTGCACTAACTCACATGGTACGTGTATTGTAATAACTCACATATTACTTGTATTGTACTAACTCACATGGTACTTGTACTGTACCAATGCACATAGTACTTGTATTGTAATAACTCACATAGTAATTGTATTGTACTAACTCACATAGTACTTGTATTGTACTAACTCACATGGCACTTGTATTGTACTAACTCACATAGTACTTGTATTGTACTAACTCACATAGTACTTGTATTGTAATATCTCACATAGTACTTGTATTGTACTAACTCACATAGTACTTGTAATGTACTAACTCACATAGTACTTGCATTGTACTAACTCACATGGTACTTGTATTGTACTAACTCACATAGTACTTGTATTGTACTAACTCAGATAGTACTTGTATTGTACTAACTCACATAGTACTTGTATTGTAATATCTCACATAGTACTTGCATTGTACTAACTCACATGGTACTTGTATTGTACTAACTCACATGGCACTTGTATTGTACTAACTCACATAGTACTTGTATTGTACTAACTCACATAGTACTTGTATTGTACTAACTCACATAGTACTTGTATTGTAATATCTCACATAGTACTTGCATTGTACTAACTCACATGGTACTTGTATTGTACTAACTCACATAGTACTTGTATTGTACTAACTCACATGGTACTTGTATTGTACTAACTCACATATTACTTGTATTGTACTAACTCACATAGTACTTGTATTGTACTAACTCACATAGTACTTGTTGTACTAACTCACATAGTACTTGTTTTGTACTAACTCACATGGTACTTGTATTGTACTAACTCACATGGTACTTGTATTGTACTAACTCACATAGTACTTGTATTGTACTAACTCACATGGTACTTGTATTGTACTAACTCACATAATACTTGTATTGTACTAACTCACATAGTACTTGTATTGTACTAACTCACATGGTACTTGTATTGAACTAACTCACATAGTACTTGTATTGTACTAACTCACATGTCTTGTACTAACTCACATATTACTTGTATTGCACTAACTCACATGGTACGTGTATTGTAATAACTCACATATTACTTGTATTGTACTAACTCACATGGTACTTGTATTGTACCAATGCACATAGTACTTGTATTGTAATAACTCACATAGTAATTGTATTGTACTAACTCACATAGTACTTGTATTGTACTAACTCACATGGCACTTGTATTGTACTAACTCACATAGTACTTGTATTGTACTAACTCACATAGTACTTGTATTGTAATATCTCACATAGTACTTGCATTGTACTAACTCACATGGTACTTGTATTGTACTAACTCACATAGTACTTGTATTGTACTAACTCACATAGTACTTGTATTGTACTAACTCACATGTCTTGTACTAACTCACATATTACTTGTATTGCACTAACTCACATGGTACTTGTATTGTGCTAACTCACATAGTACTTGTATTGTACTAACTCACATGGTACTTGTATTGTACTAACTCACATAGTACTTGTATTGTAATATCTCACATAGTACTTGTATTGTACTACCTCACATAGTACTTGTATTGTACTAACTCACATAGTACTTGTATTGTACTAACTCACATGGTACTTGTATTGTACCAACGCACATAGTACTTGTATTGTAATAACTCACATAGTAATTGTATTGTACTAACTCACATAGTACTTGTATTGTACTAACTCACATAGTACTTGTATTGTACTAACTCACATGGCACTTGTATTGTACTAACTCACATAGTACTTGTATTGTACTAACTCACATGGCACTTGTATTGTACTAACTCACATAGTACTTGTATTGTACTAACTCACATAGTACTTGTATTGTAATATCTCACATAGTACTTGTATTGTAATAACTCACATAGTACTTGTATTGTACTAACTCACATAATACTTGTATTGTACTAACTCACATAGTACTTGTATTGTACTAACTCACATGGTACTTGTATTGTACTAACTCACATAGTACTTGTATTGCACTAACTCACATGGTACTTGTATTGTGCTAACTCACATAGTACTTGTATTGTACTAACTCACATGGTACTTGTATTGTACTAACTCACATAGTACTTGTTTTGTAATATCTCACATAGTACTTGTATTGTACTAACTCACATAGTACTTGTATTGTACTAACTCACATAGTACTTGTATTGTACTAACTCACATGGTACTTGTATTGTACCAACGCACATAGTACTTGTATTGTAATAACTCACATAGTAATTGTATTGTACTAACTCACATAGTACTTGTATTGTACTAACTCACATAGTACTTGTATTGTACTAACTCACATAGTACTTGTATTGTACTAACTCACATGGTACTTGTATTGTACCAACGCACATAGTACTTGTATTGTAATAACTCACATAGTAATTGTATTGTACTAACTCACATAGTACTTGTATTGTACTAACTCACATATTACTTGTATTGCCCTAACTCACATGGTACTTGTATTGTGCTAACTCACATAGTACTTGTATTGTACTAACTCACATGGTACTTGTATTGTACTAACTCACATAGTACTTGTATTGTAATATCTCACATAGTACTTGTATTGTACTACCTCACATAGTACTTGTATTGTACTAACTCACATAGTACTTGTATTGTACTAACTCACATGGTACTTGTATTGTACCAACGCACATAGTACTTGTATTGTAATAACTCACATAGTAATTGTATTGTACTAACTCACATAGTACTTGTATTGTACTAACTCACATAGTACTTGTATTGTACTAACTCACATGGCACTTGTATTGTACTAACTCACATAGTACTTGTATTGTACTAACTCACATGGCACTTGTATTGTACTAACTCACATAGTACTTGTATTGTAATATCTCACATAGTACTTGTATTGTAATAACTCACATAGTACTTGTATTGTACTAACTCACATAATACTTGTATTGCACTAACTCACATAGTACTTGTATTGTACTAACTCACATGGTACTTGTACTAACTCACATAGTACTTGTATTGTACTAACTCACATGTCTTGTACTAACTCACATAGTACTTGTATTGTACTAAATCACATATTACTTGTATTGTACTAACTCACATAGTACTTGTATTGTAATAACTCACATAGTACTTGTATTGTACTAACTCACATAATACTTGTATTGTACTAACTCACATAGTACTTGTATTGTACTAACTCACATAGTACTTGTATTGTACTAACTCACATGGTACTTGTATTGTACTAACTCACATAGTACTTGTATTGTACTAACTCACATAGTACTTGTATTGTACTAACTCACATGTCTTGTACTAACTCACATAGTACTTGTATTGTACCAACGCACATAGTACTTGTATTGTAATAACTCACATAGTAATTGTATTGTACTAACTCACATAGTACTTGTATTGTACTAACTCACATAGTACTTGTATTGTACTAACTCACATGGCACTTGTATTGTACTAACTCACATAGTACTTGTATTGTACTAACTCACATGGCACTTGTATTGTACTAACTCACATAGTACTTGTATTGTACTAACTCACATAGTACTTGTATTGTAATATCTCACATAGTACTTGTATTGTACTAACTCACATAGTACTTGTATTGTACTAACTCACATAATACTTGTATTGTACTAACTCACATAGTACTTGTATTGTACTAACTCACATGGTACTTGTATTGTACTAACTCACATGGTACTTGTATTGTGCTAACTCACATAGTACTTGTATTGTACTAACTCACATGGTACTTGTATTGTACTAACTCACATAGTACTTGTATTGTAATATCTCACATAGTACTTGTATTGTACTAACTCACATAGTACTTGTATTGTACTAACTCACATAGTACTTGTATTGTACTAACTCACATGGTACTTGTATTGTACCAACGCACATAGTACTTGTATTGTAATAACTCACATAGTAATTGTATTGTACTAACTCACATAGTACTTGTATTGTACTAACTCACATAGTACTTGTATTGTACTAACTCACATAGTACTTGTATTGTACTAACTCACATGGTACTTGTATTGTACCAACGCACATAGTACTTGTATTGTAATAACTCACATAGTAATTGTATTGTACTAACTCACATAGTACTTGTATTGTACTAACTCACATATTACTTGTATTGCACTAACTCACATGGTACTTGTATTGTGCTAACTCACATAGTACTTGTATTGTACTAACTCACATGGTACTTGTATTGTACTAACTCACATAGTACTTGTATTGTAATATCTCACATAGTACTTGTATTGTACTAACTCACATAGTACTTGTATTGTACTAACTCACATAGTACTTGTATTGTACTAACTCACATGGTACTTGTATTGTACCAACGCACATAGTACTTGTATTGTAATAACTCACATAGTAATTGTATTGTACTAACTCACATAGTACTTGTATTGTACTAACTCACATAGTACTTGTATTGTACTAACTCACATGGCACTTGTATTGTTCTAACTCACATAGTACTTGTATTGTACTAACTCACATGGCACTTGTATTGTACTAACTCACATAGTATTTGTATTGTACTAACTCACATAGTACTTGTATTGTAATATCTCACATGGTACTTGTATTGTAATAACTCACATAGTACTTGTATTGTAATATCTCACATAGTACTTGTATTGTACTAACTCACATAGTACTTGTATTGTACTAACTCACATAGTACTTGTATTGTACTAACTCACATGGTACTTGTATTGTACCAACGCACATAGTACTTGTATTGTAATAACTCACATAGTAATTGTATTGTACTAACTCACATAGTACTTGTATTGTACTAACTCACATAGTACTTGTATTGTACTAACTCACATGGCACTTGTATTGTTCTAACTCACATAGTACTTGTATTGTACTAACTCACATGGCACTTGTATTGTACTAACTCACATAGTATTTGTATTGTACTAACTCACATAGTACTTGTATTGTAATATCTCACATGGTACTTGTATTGTAATAACTCACATAGTACTTGTATTGTACTAACTCACATAGTACTTGTATTGTACTAACTCACATGGTACTTGTATTGTACTAACTCACATAGTACTTGTATTGTACTTACTCACATAGTACTTGTATTGTACTAACTCACATGTCTTGTACTAACTCACATATTACTTGTATTGCACTAACTCACATGGTACTTGTATTGTAATAACTCACATATTACTTGTATTGTACTAACTCACATGGTACTTGTATTGTACCAACGCATATAGTACTTGTATTGTGCTAACTCACATAGTACTTGTATTGTACTAACTCACATGGTACTTGTATTGTACTAACTCACATAGTACTTGTATTGTAATAACTCACATAGTACTTGTTGTACTAACTCACATAGTACTTGTTTTGTACTAACTCACATAGTACTTGTTGTACTAACTCACATGGTACTTGTATTGTACTAAGTCATATAGTACTTGTATTGTGCTAACTCACATAGTACTTGTATTGTACTAACTCAGATGGCACTTGTATTGTACTAACTCACATAGTACTTGTATTGTGCTAACTCACATAGTACTTGTTGTACTAACTCACATAGTACTTGTATTGTAATAACTCACATAGTACTTGTTGTACTAACTCACATAGTACTTGTTTTGTACTAACTCACATAGTACTTGTTGTACTAACTCACATGGTACTTGTATTGTACTAAGTCATATAGTACTTGTATTGTGCTAACTCACATAGTACTTGTATTGTACTAACTCAGATGGCACTTGTATTGTACTAACTCACATAGTACTTGTATTGTGCTAACTCACATAGTTCTTGTTGTACTAACTCACATAGTACTTGTATTGTAATAACTCACATAGTACTTGTTGTACTAACTCACATGGTACTTGTATTGTACTAAGTCATATAGTACTTGTATTGTGCTAAATCACATAGTACTTGTATTGTACTAACTCAGATGGCACTTGTATTGTACTAACTCACATAGTACTTGTATTGTGCTAACTCACATAGTACTTGTAATGTACTAACTCACATAGTACTTGTATTGTACTAACTCACATAGTACTTGTATTGTACTAACTCACATGGTTCTTGTATTGTACTAACTCACATAGTACTTGTATTGTACTAACTCACATAGTACTTGTATTGTACTAACTCACATAGTACTTGTATTGTAATAACTCACATAGTAATTGTATTGTACTGACTCACATAGTTCTTGTATTGTACTAACTCACATAGTTCTTGTATTGTACTAACTCAAATAGTACTTGTATTGTACTAGCTCACATGGTACTTGTATTGTACTAACTCACATAGTACTTGTATTGTACTAACTCACATGTCTTGTACTAACTCACATATTACTTGTATTGCACTAACTCACATGGTACTTGTATTGTACTAACTCACATAGTACTTGTATTGTACTAACTCACATAATACTTGTATTGTACTAACTCACATAGTACTTGTATTGTACTAACTCACATGGTACTTGTATTGTACTAACTCACATGGTACTTGTATTGTGCTAACTCACATAGTACTTGTATTGTACTAACTCACATGGTACTTGTATTGTACTAACTCACATAGTACTTGTATTGTAATATCTCACATAGTACTTGTATTGTACTAACTCACATAGTACTTGTATTGTACTAACTCACATAGTACTTGTATTGTACTAACTCACATGGTACTTGTATTGTACCAACGCACATAGTACTTGTATTGTAATAACTCACATAGTAATTGTATTGTACTAACTCACATAGTACTTGTATTGTACTAACTCACATAGTACTTGTATTGTACTAACTCACATAGTACTTGTATTGTACTAACTCACATGGTACTTGTATTGTACCAACGCACATAGTACTTGTATTGTAATAACTCACATAGTAATTGTATTGTACTAACTCACATAGTACTTGTATTGTACTAACTCACATATTACTTGTATTGCACTAACTCACATGGTACTTGTATTGTGCTAACTCACATAGTACTTGTATTGTACTAACTCACATGGTACTTGTATTGTACTAACTCACATAGTACTTGTATTGTAATATCTCACATAGTACTTGTATTGTACTAACTCACATAGTACTTGTATTGTACTAACTCACATAGTACTTGTATTGTACTAACTCACATGGTACTTGTATTGTACCAACGCACATAGTACTTGTATTGTAATAACTCACATAGTAATTGTATTGTACTAACTCACATAGTACTTGTATTGTACTAACTCACATAGTACTTGTATTGTACTAACTCACATGGCACTTGTATTGTTCTAACTCACATAGTACTTGTATTGTACTAACTCACATGGCACTTGTATTGTACTAACTCACATAGTATTTGTATTGTACTAACTCACATAGTACTTGTATTGTAATATCTCACATGGTACTTGTATTGTAATAACTCACATAGTACTTGTATTGTAATATCTCACATAGTACTTGTATTGTACTAACTCACATAGTACTTGTATTGTACTAACTCACATAGTACTTGTATTGTACTAACTCACATGGTACTTGTATTGTACCAACGCACATAGTACTTGTATTGTAATAACTCACATAGTAATTGTATTGTACTAACTCACATAGTACTTGTATTGTACTAACTCACATAGTACTTGTATTGTACTAACTCACATGGCACTTGTATTGTTCTAACTCACATAGTACTTGTATTGTACTAACTCACATGGCACTTGTATTGTACTAACTCACATAGTATTTGTATTGTACTAACTCACATAGTACTTGTATTGTAATATCTCACATGGTACTTGTATTGTAATAACTCACATAGTACTTGTATTGTACTAACTCACATAGTACTTGTATTGTACTAACTCACATGGTACTTGTATTGTACTAACTCACATAGTACTTGTATTGTACTTACTCACATAGTACTTGTATTGTACTAACTCACATGTCTTGTACTAACTCACATATTACTTGTATTGCACTAACTCACATGGTACTTGTATTGTAATAACTCACATATTACTTGTATTGTACTAACTCACATGGTACTTGTATTGTACCAACGCATATAGTACTTGTATTGTGCTAACTCACATAGTACTTGTATTGTACTAACTCACATGGTACTTGTATTGTACTAACTCACATAGTACTTGTATTGTAATAACTCACATAGTACTTGTTGTACTAACTCACATAGTACTTGTTTTGTACTAACTCACATAGTACTTGTTGTACTAACTCACATGGTACTTGTATTGTACTAAGTCATATAGTACTTGTATTGTGCTAACTCACATAGTACTTGTATTGTACTAACTCAGATGGCACTTGTATTGTACTAACTCACATAGTACTTGTATTGTGCTAACTCACATAGTACTTGTTGTACTAACTCACATAGTACTTGTATTGTAATAACTCACATAGTACTTGTTGTACTAACTCACATAGTACTTGTTTTGTACTAACTCACATAGTACTTGTTGTACTAACTCACATGGTACTTGTATTGTACTAAGTCATATAGTACTTGTATTGTGCTAACTCACATAGTACTTGTATTGTACTAACTCAGATGGCACTTGTATTGTACTAACTCACATAGTACTTGTATTGTGCTAACTCACATAGTTCTTGTTGTACTAACTCACATAGTACTTGTATTGTAATAACTCACATAGTACTTGTTGTACTAACTCACATGGTACTTGTATTGTACTAAGTCATATAGTACTTGTATTGTGCTAAATCACATAGTACTTGTATTGTACTAACTCAGATGGCACTTGTATTGTACTAACTCACATAGTACTTGTATTGTGCTAACTCACATAGTACTTGTAATGTACTAACTCACATAGTACTTGTATTGTACTAACTCACATAGTACTTGTATTGTACTAACTCACATGGTTCTTGTATTGTACTAACTCACATAGTACTTGTATTGTACTAACTCACATAGTACTTGTATTGTACTAACTCACATAGTACTTGTATTGTAATAACTCACATAGTAATTGTATTGTACTGACTCACATAGTTCTTGTATTGTACTAACTCACATAGTTCTTGTATTGTACTAACTCAAATAGTACTTGTATTGTACTAGCTCACATGGTACTTGTATTGTACTAACTCACATAGTACTTGTATTGTACTAACTCACATGTCTTGTACTAACTCACATATTACTTGTATTGCACTAACTCACATGGTACTTGTATTGTACTAACTCACATAGTACTTGTATTGTGCTAACTCACATAGTACTTGTATTGTACTAACTCACATATTACTTGTATTGTACTAACTCACATAGTACTTGTATTGTAATAACTCACATAGTACTTGTATTGTACTAACTCACATAATACTTGTATTGTACTAACTCACATAGTACTTGTATTGTACTAACTCACATGGTACTTGTATTGTACTAACTCACATAGTACTTGTATTGTACTAACTCACATGTCTTGTACTAACTCACATATTACTTGTATTGCACTAACTCACATGGTACGTGTATTGTAATTACTCACATATTACTTGTATTGTACTAACTCACATGGTACTTGTATTGTACCAATGCACATAGTACTTGTATTGTAATAACTCACATAGTAATTGTATTGTACTAACTCACATAGTACTTGTATTGTACTAACTCACATGGCACTTGTATTGTACTAACTCACATAGTACTTGTATTGTACTAACTCACATAGTACTTGTATTGTAATATCTCACATAGTACTTGCATTGTACTAACTCACATGGTACTTGTATTGTACTAACTCACATAGTACTTGTATTGTACTAACTCAGATAGTACTTGTATTGTACTAACTCACATAGTACTTGTATTGTAATATCTCACATAGTACTTGCATTGTACTAACTCACATGGTACTTGTATTGTACTAACTCACATGGCACTTGTATTGTACTAACTCACATAGTACTTGTATTGTACTAACTCACATAGTACTTGTATTGTAATATCTCACATAGTACTTGCATTGTACTAACTCACATGGTACTTGTATTGTACTAACTCACATAGTACTTGTATTGTACTAACTCACATGGTACTTGTATTGTACTAACTCACATAGTACTTGTATTGTAATAACTCACATAGTACTTGTTGTACTAACTCACATAGTACTTGTTTTGTACTAACTCACATGGTACTTGTATTGTACTAACTCATATAGTACTTGTATTGTACTAACTCACATAGTACTTGTATTGTACTAACTCACATAGTACTTGTATTGTACTAACTCACATGGTACTTGTATTGTACTAACTCACATAGTACTTGTATTGTAATAACTCACATAGTACTTGTTGTACTAACTCACATAGTACTTGTTTTGTACTAACTCACAAGGTACTTGTATTGTACTAACTCATATAGTACTTGTATTGTACTAACTCACATAGTACTTGTATTGTACTAACTCACATAGTACTTGTATTGTACTAATTCACATAGTACTTGTATTGTACTAACTCACATAGTACTTGTCTTGTACTAACTCACATAGTACTTGTATTGTACTAACTCACATAGTACTTGTATTGTACTAACTCACATAGTACTTGTATTGTACTAACTCACATAGTACTTGTATTGTACTAACTCACATAGTACTTGTATTGTACTAACTCACATAGTACTTGTATTGTACTAACTCACATAGTACTTGTCTTGTACTAACTCACATAGTACATGTCTTGTTCTAACTCACGTAGTACTTGCATACTACTAATTCACGTGGTGCTTCATAGTAGTACTCACTCACATAGTGCTTGTCTTGTTCTAACTCACATAGTATTTGCATACTACTAATTCACGTGGTGCTTCATAGTAGTACTGACTCACATGGTACTTGTATTGTCCTAACTCACATAGTACTTGTATTGTAATATCTCACATAGTACTTGTATTGTACTAACTCACATAGTACTTGTATTGTACTAACTCACATAATACTTGTATTGTACTAACTCACATAGTACTTGTATTGTACTAACTCACATGGTACTTGTATTGTACTAACTCACATAGTACTTGTATTGCACTAACTCACATGGTACTTGTATTGTGCTAACTCACATAGTACTTGTATTGTACTAACTCACATGGTACTTGTATTGTACTAACTCACATAGTACTTGTATTGTAATATCTCACATAATACTTGTATTGTACTAACTCACATAGTACTTGTATTGTACTAACTCACATAGTACTTGTATTGTACTAACTCACATGGTACTTGTATTGTACCAATGCACATAGTACTTGTATTGTAATAACTCACATAGTAATTGTATTGTACTAACTCACATAGTACTTGTATTGTACTAACTCACATAGTACTTGTATTGTACTAACTCACATAGTACTTGTATTGTACTAACTCACATGGTACTTGTATTGTACCAACGCACATAGTACTTGTATTGTAATAACTCACATAGTAATTGTATTGTACTAACTCACATAGTACTTGTATTGTACTAACTCACATATTACTTGTATTGCACTAACTCACATGGTACTTGTATTGTGCTAACTCACATAGTACTTGTATTGTACTAACTCACATGGTACTTGTATTGTACTAACTCACATAGTACTTGTATTGTAATATCTCACATAGTACTTGTATTGTACTAACTCACATAGTACTTGTATTGTACTAACTCACATAGTACTTGTATTGTACTAACTCACATGGTACTTGTATTGTACCAACGCACATAGTACTTGTATTGTAATAACTCACATAGTAATTGTATTGTACTAACTCACATAGTACTTGTATTGTACTAACTCACATAGTACTTGTATTGTACTAACTCACATGGCACTTGTATTGTTCTAACTCACATAGTACTTGTATTGTACTAACTCACATGGCACTTGTATTGTACTAACTCACATAGTATTTGTATTGTACTAACTCACATAGTACTTGTATTGTAATATCTCACATGGTACTTGTATTGTAATAACTCACATAGTACTTGTATTGTACTAACTCACATAGTACTTGTATTGTACTAACTCACATGGTACTTGTATTGTACTAACTCACATAGTACTTGTATTGTACTTACTCACATAGTACTTGTATTGTACTAACTCACATGTCTTGTACTAACTCACATATTACTTGTATTGCACTAACTCACATGGTACTTGTATTGTAATAACTCACATATTACTTGTATTGTACTAACTCACATGGTACTTGTATTGTACCAACGCTTATAGTACTTGTATTGTGCTAACTCACATAGTACTTGTATTGTACTAACTCACATGGTACTTGTATTGTACTAACTCACATAGTACTTGTATTGTAATAACTCACATAGTACTTGTTGTACTAACTCACATAGTACTTGTTTTGTACTAACTCACATAGTACTTGTTGTACTAACTCACATGGTACTTGTATTGTACTAAGTCATATAGTACTTGTATTGTGCTAACTCACATAGTACTTGTATTGTACTAACTCAGATGGCACTTGTATTGTACTAACTCACATAGTACTTGTATTGTGCTAACTCACATAGTACTTGTTGTACTAACTCACATAGTACTTGTATTGTAATAACTCACATAGTACTTGTTGTACTAACTCACATAGTACTTGTTTTGTACTAACTCACATAGT
Organism: Dendrobates tinctorius; assembly: GCF_039654945.1. Lineage (NCBI taxonomy): Eukaryota > Metazoa > Chordata > Amphibia > Anura > Dendrobatidae > Dendrobates > Dendrobates tinctorius. Next base: position 9,498,452 of record NW_027361875.1, read on the forward strand.
ACTTGTTGTACTAACTCACATGGTACTTGTATTGTACTAAGTCATATAGTACTTGTATTGTGCTAACTCACATAGTACTTGTATTGTACTAACTCAGATGGCACTTGTATTGTACTAACTCACATAGTACTTGTATTGTGCTAACTCACATAGTTCTTGTTGTACTAACTCACATAGTACTTGTATTGTAATAACTCACATAGTACTTGTTGTACTAACTCACATGGTACTTGTATTGTACTAAGTCATATAGTACTTGTATTGTGCTAACTCACATAGTACTTGTATTGTACTAACTCAGATGGCACTTGTATTGTACTAACTCACATAGTACTTGTATTGTGCTAACTCACATAGTACTTGTAATGTACTAACTCACATAGTACTTGTATTGTACTAACTCTCATAGTACTTGTATTGTACTAACTCACATAGTACTTGTATTGTACTAACTCACATAGTACTTGTATTGTACTAACTCACATGGTTCTTGTATTGTACTAACTCACATAGTACTTGTATTGTACTAACTCACATAGTACTTGTATTGTACTAACTCACATAGTACTTGTATTGTAATATCTCACATAGTACTTGTATTGTACTAACTCACATAGTACTTGTATTGTACTAACTCACATAGTACTTGTATTGTACTAACTCACATGGTACTTGTATTGTACCAACGCACATAGTACTTGTATTGTAATAACTCACATAGTAATTGTATTGTACTAACTCACATAGTACTTGTATTGTACTAACTCACATAGTACTTGTATTGTACTAACTCACATGGCACTTGTATTGTTCTAACTCACATAGTACTTGTATTGTACTAACTCACATGGCACTTGTATTGTACTAACTCACATAGTATTTGTATTGTACTAACTCACATAGTACTTGTATTGTAATATCTCACATGGTACTTGTATTGTAATAACTCACATAGTACTTGTATTGTACTAACTCACATAGTACTTGTATTGTACTAACTCACATGGTACTTGTATTGTACTAACTCACATAGTACTTGTATTGTACTTACTCACATAGTACTTGTATTGTACTAACTCACATGTCTTGTACTAACTCACATATTACTTGTATTGCACTAACTCACATGGTACTTGTATTGTAATAACTCACATATTACTTGTATTGTACTAACTCACATGGTACTTGTATTGTACCAACGCTTATAGTACTTGTATTGTGCTAACTCACATAGTACTTGTATTGTACTAACTCACATGGTACTTGTATTGTACTAACTCACATAGTACTTGTATTGTAATAACTCACATAGTACTTGTTGTACTAACTCACATAGTACTTGTTTTGTACTAACTCACATAGTACTTGTTGTACTAACTCACATGGTACTTGTATTGTACTAAGTCATATAGTACTTGTATTGTGCTAACTCACATAGTACTTGTATTGTACTAACTCAGATGGCACTTGTATTGTACTAACTCACATAGTACTTGTATTGTGCTAACTCACATAGTACTTGTTGTACTAACTCACATAGTACTTGTATTGTAATAACTCACATAGTACTTGTTGTACTAACTCACATAGTACTTGTTTTGTACTAACTCACATAGTACTTGTTGTACTAACTCACATGGTACTTGTATTGTACTAAGTCATATAGTACTTGTATTGTGCTAACTCACATAGTACTTGTATTGTACTAACTCAGATGGCACTTGTATTGTACTAACTCACATAGTACTTGTATTGTGCTAACTCACATAGTTCTTGTTGTACTAACTCACATAGTACTTGTATTGTAATAACTCACATAGTACTTGTTGTACTAACTCACATGGTACTTGTATTGTACTAAGTCATATAGTACTTGTATTGTGCTAACTCACATAGTACTTGTATTGTACTAACTCAGATGGCACTTGTATTGTACTAACTCACATAGTACTTGTATTGTGCTAACTCACATAGTACTTGTAATGTACTAACTCACATAGTACTTGTATTGTACTAACTCTCATAGTACTTGTACTAACTCACATAGTACTTGTATTGTACTAACTCACATAGTACTTGTATTGTACTAACTCACATGGTTCTTGTATTGTACTAACTCACATAGTACTTGTATTGTACTAACTCACATAGTACTTGTATTGTACTAACTCACATAGTACTTGTATTGTAATAACTCACATAGTAATTGTATTGTACTGACTCACATAGTTCTTGTATTGTACTAACTCACATAGTTCTTGTATTGTACTAACTCAAATAGTACTTGTATTGTACTAGCTCACATGGTACTTGTATTGTACTAACTCACATAGTACTTGTATTGTACTAACTCACATGTCTTGTACTAACTCACATATTACTTGTATTGCACTAACTCACATGGTACTTGTATTGTACTAACTCACATAGTACTTGTATTGTGCTAACTCACATAGTACTTGTATTGTACTAACTCACATATTACTTGTATTGTACTAACTCACATAGTACTTGTATTGTAATAACTCACATAGTACTTGTATTGTACTAACTCACATAATACTTGTATTGTACTAACTCACATAGTACTTGTATTGTACTAACTCACATGGTACTTGTATTGTACTAACTCACATAGTACTTGTATTGTACTAACTCACATGTCTTGTACTAACTCACATATTACTTGTATTGCACTAACTCACATGGTACGTGTATTGTAATAACTCACATATTACTTGTATTGTACTAACTCACATGGTACTTGTATTGTACCAATGCACATAGTACTTGTATTGTAATAACTCACATAGTAATTGTATTGTACTAACTCACATAGTACTTGTATTGTACTAACTCACATGGCACTTGTATTGTACTAACTCACATAGTACTTGTATTGTACTAACTCACATAGTACTTGTATTGTAATATCTCACATAGTACTTGTATTGTACTAACTCACATAGTACTTGTAATGTACTAACTCACATAGTACTTGCATTGTACTAACTCACATGGTACTTGTATTGTACTAACTCACATAGTACTTGTATTGTACTAACTCAGATAGTACTTGTATTGTACTAACTCACATAGTACTTGTATTGTAATATCTCACATAGTACTTGCATTGTACTAACTCACATGGTACTTGTATTGTACTAACTCACATGGCACTTGTATTGTACTAACTCACATAGTACTTGTATTGTACTAACTCACATAGTACTTGTATTGTACTAACTCACATAGTACTTGTATTGTAATATCTCACATAGTACTTGCATTGTACTAACTCACATGGTACTTGTATTGTACTAACTCACATAGTACTTGTATTGTACTAACTCACATGGTACTTGTATTGTACTAACTCACATATTACTTGTATTGTACTAACTCACATAGTACTTGTATTGTACTAACTCACATAGTACTTGTTGTACTAACTCACATAGTACTTGTTTTGTACTAACTCACATGGTACTTGTATTGTACTAACTCACATGGTACTTGTATTGTACTAACTCACATAGTACTTGTATTGTACTAACTCACATGGTACTTGTATTGTACTAACTCACATAATACTTGTATTGTACTAACTCACATAGTACTTGTATTGTACTAACTCACATGGTACTTGTATTGTACTAACTCACATAGTACTTGTATTGTACTAACTCACATGTCTTGTACTAACTCACATATTACTTGTATTGCACTAACTCACATGGTACGTGTATTGTAATAACTCACATATTACTTGTATTGTACTAACTCACATGGTACTTGTATTGTACCAATGCACATAGTACTTGTATTGTAATAACTCACATAGTAATTGTATTGTACTAACTCACATAGTACTTGTATTGTACTAACTCACATGGCACTTGTATTGTACTAACTCACATAGTACTTGTATTGTACTAACTCACATAGTACTTGTATTGTAATATCTCACATAGTACTTGTATTGTACTAACTCACATAGTACTTGTAATGTACTAACTCACATAGTACTTGCATTGTACTAACTCACATGGTACTTGTATTGTACTAACTCACATAGTACTTGTATTGTACTAACTCAGATAGTACTTGTATTGTACTAACTCACATAGTACTTGTATTGTAATATCTCACATAGTACTTGCATTGTACTAACTCACATGGTACTTGTATTGTACTAACTCACATGGCACTTGTATTGTACTAACTCACATAGTACTTGTTTTGTACTAACTCACATAGTACTTGTATTGTAATATCTCACATAGTACTTGCATTGTACTAACTCACATGGTACTTGTATTGTACTAACTCACATAGTACTTGTATTGTACTAACTCACATGGTACTTGTATTGTACTAACTCACATATTACTTGTATTGTACTAACTCACATAGTACTTGTATTGTAATAACTCACATAGTACTTGTTGTACTAACTCACATAGTACTTGTTTTGTACTAACTCACATGGTACTTATATTGTACTAACTCATATAGTACTTGTATTGTACTAACTCACATAGTACTTGTATTGTACTAACTCACATAGTACTTGTATTGTACTAACTCACATAGTACTTGTATTGTACTAACTCACATAGTACTTGTCTTGTACTAACTCACATAGTACTTGTATTGTACTAACTCACATAGTACTTGTATTGTACTAACTCACATATTACTTGTATTGTACTAACTCACATAGTACTTGTATTGTACTAACTCACATAGTACTTGTATTGTACTAACTCACATATTACTTGTATTGTACTAACTCACATAGTACTTGTATTGTACTAACTCACATAGTACTTGTATTGTACTAACTCACATAGTACTTGTATTGTACTAACTCACATAGTACTTGTATTGTACTAACTCACATAGTACTTGTATTGTACTAACTCACATAGTACTTGTATTGTACTAACTCACATAGTACTTGTCTTGTACTAACTCACATAGTACATGTCTTGTTCTAACTCACGTAGTACTTGCATACTACTAATTCACGTGGTGCTTCATAGTAGTACTCACTCACATAGTGCTTGTCTTGTTCTAACTCACATAGTATTTGCATACTACTAATTCACGTGGTGCTTCATAGTAGTACTGACTCACATGGTACTTGTATTGTCCTAACTCACATTGTACTTGTATTGTAGTCACTCACATGGTACTTGTGTTGTACTAACTCACATGGTACTTACATACTTCTGACTCACGTGGTGCTTCATAGTATTAGAAACTCATATAGTACTTAATAGTACTTGCCAATGACAATACTGTGGATCACACAATTGCATGGTCTTTCTGCCTCTTTGAACACTCCAGTCGGAGATCTTCCTTTTCTTTTTCACAAAGCTCTGTTTATTTGGCAGCACATATCACAGACTCATGAGCTAAAGCAGCAATCCAACCAACCTTTCATACCTAGCTCCCAGCCTGGAAATTGATGCAATAGTTTTCTTTTTTATATTACAGAATATAACCCTAATTGGTGATTCATAGTTCCGCAATGAATTCCTTCATAATTAAGCTTTGGAAATACAGTAATGGCTGAGGTTTATAAATGCTGCGCAGTATTCAGGAGAAGCAAGGAAGGAACCATTTGAAAAAGAAAAGCGCCACTGTAAATGCAATCACCTTGCACGGCTGGTACCATTGTTGGCGCAGAGTGAAAGTATTGCTAATTGTCCTGCATTTTAGCTGGGTTTTTACAGCATTATGCAGCACACAGAAGGGTCAATTTGCAGAGTGAATTACTTAGCATGCACACCGTAATACAAGACGCTCGGTAATACTTGACCTCCCAGCATAATAATTGCATCTGTGAAACGCAAACCATTGAATGGAGAGTGAATGAGAACAGAACAAAACCAGAAAAATGTTCTCGATCCCCCCTCCCTTCCCTGTGTGTTATCTTTTTTAACTAAGCGAAAATTATTCCCTATAATGGCCGCAGTCACAATTAGATGGCATTTGGTGGAATAAAAGCATCAGGGGCAAGGGATTTTTTTTTATTACTAAATCAGACTTTCTTCAGGGACCTGCAAATTACCTTGATTTGAAATGGCGATTACAGCAACAAGGCATTCATAACAGGGGCGCGGGTGCCAGCTTCTTCTTAACTGCAACAGCGTGGTCCCTGTCTTTTTGCTGATTCTGTCTATTGTAAGGTAATCCTATTACAATAGTACCTGTTGATTCCCTGGATACAGGCAAAAGAATCTGAGGGAGAAAGTTGTACATTTCAATAATTTAACCCTGAATCATTAAAACAAAATTACATCTCAGTGCACATGCTTCTTTGGTTAGAAATAGGACTTTATAACATCTCCAATTATATATGGAAATGAATGGAAATTTTAACATTTCTTCAGCTAACTTTTTTAGATATTTTAGAAATTATTAATAATAATTTCCATTTTTATCAAGTTGTATGGGTCTAAGACCTCATGCTCCTGGTGTGGTTGTGAGCATCCCCACTCTGTATGTCGTCTCTGCATGGAACCGTACTATGGAGGAACCATGTTCTCCATTTTTTTAGCTAATCAAAAATAATTAAGGTAACCCTTGCACAACAGAGTAGAACCCCATTCAGTTAAACCAGAGATATCAGTTTGTGCAGCTAGGATTTATAAGTGGTTGGTGCAATGGAGAGGCAACAGTAAAGTAACCTTGAAAAAGGGTTAAGGTTTTGAAGATGGTGGCCAGAGACAATCCCTCTCTCCTTATCCTTCTTTCATATTCTCTAATTTCATATTTTGGTTATGTCCTTGTCACTATTGGCAGCACAGGTAATCCAGTTCTGCTAGGATGACATATTTGTGGTATCCCGGTACCCATTCTACTGCTGCTGAATGAGACAGTTGTCATGTGGCAGTAGATTTGTTCCAGTGTGTCACAATTAGTTTGGGCACTGTGAGTTAGGAGATGTAATACATTGCATGGCATACTGATGATTCATAAATGTGCTTTGCTGCCATCTACTGGCCAATGTCTATATGAACGGTAAGTTATTATTCTCACAATAAGCTGCCATAGAAAAGGCAGGGAGGAGCCTCCCAGCTCAGGGCTCTCACACTTCCTCAGGTAACTTGCAGTTCTGGGTGGTTGAAGCTGCCTGAGGAAACAGACACTACTGCTCCCAGCATAATTTTCCATGCGAGTCCATGCTGAGAGGACATCTTTCTCCACATAATCTCCTCCACAAGGAGTGAAGCCTCATCCAGTCATGAGAGATAAGCTGCACATGTGCTCTTCTGCATGCTAGTTATCCTGTTTGCTTCTAGCCAGGACCAGATCCACAGAGCTGCCATGCCACCGTCTTTATTTAACTTACCCTCTGTGAAAGAGAATGGGAGGCTCAAAACACTTTAGTGTGTTTCCACAGAGAGCCAATCTGTAAAGGTCCGTCCATCAGTGTAATATTTCTAGGACTGCGCATAGCATTTCCTCTAATAGCAAGTGAAGAGAACTCTGCTCCTGCTGCCCTGAGAGGCTATAACCTTGCCATGACTTTCATATGCACACTATACTGTGAACTTTGCCTCTAAGAGAGACTTCACCCCGTTACCTCTTTCAGTAAAATTGTTATGATTACAAGTTCACCTGCGTGTCTGGCTGCTTGAGATTGCACAAACACCACGGACGCTCCAAAATCTGCACCCAGAGACCACTGCTACAGGAGTGCCCCCGGGGGAGTTCTATACCATCCACAAGTGCCACATACCACTATTGACAATTGTTGTGGACATGGGGGAAGTGTTGAGGGTTCCAGTGACCCACTTCAGATACAGTGACATCATTATCTGCAGCCAGTGGGACTAATGCCCCAGCTGACCGTCCTGCAACATCTGGCACCTCCCCAGTGGCCCACCACATATTGATATTTGTTGACACAGGAAGGACTCCTAGCACAAACACATGAGCATGGAACAGATACCAAGGCACAAAATGGCCAGACATGACCAGAGAAGGACATTAACAAGCTCAGCAGTATCTGCTGTGAGTAGGAAAAGGAGGAGCTCCACTTCGAGCACTACTAAATGGCCTCCAGCAGGTTAGAGGTGTGTTTGATTCTTACCAGTCAGTAACAGATTCTATAAGGTGTAGAAAAGCAGCTGGACAGATCCTGGATGGAGTATATGTGTAACTGAGGTGCTTAGCCTTGGTGATTTGAAACCCGGAGATGCAGGCTTCAGCATGTATAGTGCTGAGAGGTGTTTTTAATGGGCTTTAATTTTGGGTCCGGGTTTCAGGAACGACTGGAAGAGCTGGGTGGGACTGGGTGTTCCCATCTTCCAATCCCAGAGGTGCAGCTGGTGTAAAGGGCAGCTGAAATGCACCATAATGGTATTTATGGACAGGTGGAAAGTCCTGTTGTGCTGGTCAATGGTCAGTCCTGATCAGAGTCAGACTAAGCCTGAATACCTGAAAGGCTGAGCCATATTGACTTATTGCTCTATGGACTAGTTTTGTTTCTGCTTTATGCTGGAAGGCTATACATACATATACATTTATTTATGGTGCAGACTTCTGAACTTTAATTAAATCTGCCAGTTTGGACAAAGATACTGGGAGCCTGTGTGCCAAATAGAGCTGAATCCCAACAGAATGTACCATAGGGGCATAATGTCCTATACTCGGATATGTGCTCACAGCCCAGAACAGTGCTACTTGTTAGCATTTGCCAGATAACTCTAGAACTGGCATGTTAGTAATTGGCAACCGATTTTCCTCACACTGGTTTACACTGATCACATGTGACAGAAATTAAAGAATCTGTAAATGCCATGGTGAACAGTATGCTGCCTGAAACAACATGCAGCGTGACTGATTTTGGTGGTGCATTAGTACTAGTCTGGAGAAGCATATCCTTGGAGGATCACAAAAAACTTAACATGATTGCCATGAGCTCTCTAATTATGTACCAGAATGAAGTTCTCAGAACCAATGTTAAGCCTAAATTTGGTGTAGTGGGTCCTGGGTTTTCTGCTGGTACAGGACTATGCCTGGTTTCATCTGAAGGCAATTCCTAGATGACAAAGGCATTAACGTTCCACAGGCTCAAATGCGATTAAGAACCTCTAGGATATTATGTATCTGTAAGGGGTGTGAGCTTTGCCCTTTAAATTTATATGCTGCTATTTATATTTACCTGTATATAACTGCTATGCATCATATATTTATTGCTGCTTTCTGCATTATACTATATGTAAGATAGGGACAGTGCAGTTAGGAAAAAGAGCCACTAGATGGGGCACTGAGTACACTGCATAGTAAAGTTTAGCTGTAGGTCACCTAGGAGTTAACACTAGGAGGGGTAGCTGGGGAATAAGATAGAGAGACTTCCAGCATATAGTCAGTCAGGGGTAGACCCCTGTGTGTGCTAAGGTGGCCTATGGCCTGGGTTGCTCAGCTACCACGAAACGTTAAAAGCAGAAACCCAGCCATCCCTGGAAAGTAGGAGAAGAGTAAAGATCACAGTATGCACAGCAGTGGAGTGGAGAGTGAAGCGAGTTACAGAAGAAGTTAGAGTGGGCCACCTTGAAAGTTTGCGGGCAGGTTAACCGTAGATGTGGTGGACGACCCTGTAGACAGCATTTCTGAGTCTGAGGCGAAGCAGGCTGTAGGGGGATATATCACAGTGGCATTTTCACCGGGCATCTCATCCCGTTATATCTTTGTGGCCTATTCGGTAACATAGAAGAAGAAGCAGGGAAAGACAGAGAAATGTACGGCTGGTATTGTGAAGAATGTGCTGGAAGTGTAATGGATGTGCTGTGTCCTCAAGATAATAAACCTGTGCTGTTTAAAGTTGCTTTGGACTCAGCCTCCTGTCCATTGAACACAGGGAAGAATGGGGGACACAGCAGTGAAAAAGTAGCTGCCAGCACAGTGAGTACAGGTTGTGCTGATGACAGAGAGACCCTGTCTGTCCGAGGAGAAGAGATGGGGTAAGCGAAGCCCTGAGAATGGGGCCATGATTACAACCCTGTCGGTATTTTACATGTCAGTGCTGCTATAGTAGCGGTATAAACGGTATAGATGCTCAAGGATGCCCTGATCCATGTTTTGGGGGAGATCCCCTAGGACACTATCCACTGTCTCATCTGTAGCTTACCAAGAAATTTTTGGGATTACATAAACATACGTGGGGGGGTCATAAACAATACTGAGTCACATTATGAGTTCCCATGATGAAATTAATACAAATTTAATCCATCCATGGTTTCATTTTTTAATTTTGATTTTTGGTGTGATTTGAAATCCAGCCTTCAGCTGGCTGATGATGTTGGTTTCTCTTGATCATTGTCATCATTTTGTTCTCAGTGAATCTTTAATTCACTGAGACTCGATGTGTGTTTTAACTGTTCCCTTTATTTTTGATGAGCAGTGCACATCCATAATAAGGCCTCTAATGAAACACAGTATAATTATTTTATTTGTCCTATTTCAAGAGTAAAAACAATTCTGTATATAATGGGAATAGCATGACCCAATAATAATACAGTGGCAAGTAAAAGTTTGGGCATCCCTGGTCAAAATTACTATTAGGCTGAGTTCACACGTCGTGGTTTTTTTGCGTTTCCGTGGCGGTTTTAAACGTGCGATTTTGCAGTGAAAACGCGAAAAATAAGCATCCCATGCAATCCTATGGGATTCCGCAATGCTGTGCTAATACTGTGTTTTTTTCCGCGGCTGAATCGCTTCGCGGTAAAAAACGCAGCATGCTCATTAATTTAGCGGAATCGCGGCGATTCCGCCCACATAGGTGTGCACTGTTCTGCTTACTTTCCACATGTGGCTGTGCCCACCATGCGAAAAGTAAGCAGAACATTTGCGGATGGTACCCACGGTCCGGAGGAGAGGAGACTGTCCTCCAGGCTTTGGGTACCATGTCCCTGTGAAAATTAGAATTAAAATAAAAAATATTGTTATTCTCACCTTCCAGCGTCCTGCGCAGCCTTCCTGCCTCTCTCCACGCTCCCGGTCCCAGTAATCCTTTGCGAGAATGACTGCAATGACGTCGCGATCTCACGGGAGTGCGACGTCTCGCGGTCATTCGCGATGACGTTGTGGGAGCGCCACGTCTCGCAGTCATTCGCGCAAAGGATTACTGGGATCGGGAGCGTGGAGAGAGACGAGAAGGCTGCGCGGGACGCAGGAAGGTGAGAATAACAATATATATTTTTTTTTTATTATTTTTTTATATTTTATCTTTTACTACTGATGCTGCATAGGCAGCATCAGTAGTAAAAAGTTGGTCACACTTATCAAACACTATGCTTGATGAGTGTGACCAACCTGTCAATCAGTTCTCCAAGCGATGCTACAGATCTCTTGGAAAACGCTAGCATTCTGCAAGCTAATTTCGCTTGCAAATAGCTAGTTTTTCTGCGGGAAAATCGCGGGAATTTAAAATGCGATTTTCCCGCGGAATGGAATTCCGGAATTCTCGCGGTAACTTCCGCAAGAGTTCCGCTACGTGTGAACGTAGCCTTATTGTGAACAGTTAAACAAGTTGAAGATGAAATGATCTCTAAAAGGGCTAAAGTTAGAAATTACACATTTTCTTTATATTTTAGGCAAAAATATATATATTATATATTAGGGTGCCAAGGAAATGCATGGTAAAAATTAAGTTGCAAGTTTTTGAAGGTCTTACCTCCTAATTTTGTTCCTTTTTGGTCATAGATATTTTATAATTTTATTTTTTTAAGATTAGTTATCATTTACTGGTTGCTCAATGGCACATCATATTGCAGTTTTAAATGTTTGTTTAGTATTTATCGTCATGCATATCCCGCGTTATGTAAGGTATGCTATGCCGTTTACCGATCAGATTAATTGATTTTATATTTTGATAGATCGGGCGTTTCTGAACGCGGCGGTACCAAATGTGTGTATATTTTTTTAAGGCCTCTTTCACACATCAGGTTTTCGCCGTCAGGCGCGATCCGGCGCTTTTGACAGAAACCGGATCCGGCGAAATGCAATGCCGGATCCGGTTTCCCCCCAATTGACTTGCATTTGCGCCGGATCGCGCCGGATGGCCATGCGTTTCATCCGGTTTTCGCCGGATCCGGCAATGTGTCGCGATCCGGCGTCTGGAAAAAACGGCTACTGTAACGTTTTTTGTCTCCGGCGAAAAAGCCGGACACGCCGGATCCGGCGCGTCCGGCTTTTTCACACAATGAAAGCCTATGAGCGCCGCAATGCGCCGGATCCGGTTTTTTGGTCTGAGCATGCTCAGTAGCTCTGCCCACAGGAGATATATAAAAGCAAGACAATGGGACCCTCAGCCACACCCAACATGCCACCCAAGCCAAGAACCAGGAGCAGGAGAAGGCAGCAGACATCTGCAGCAGCAGCACCATCAGCACCACCACAAATGGAGCAGCAAATGGAACATGCTGAGGAGGGGAGTCCAGCAGCAGATGAGAGACGGTAATTATCAAATCCCCCATTCCTCCAAACTAGGGCCATGGAATATCAAGATATTCATTGGCCCTTTGTTTCTCTTTATTCAACAGCCGCCAAAGAGATGCAGCAGCAGCAGCAGCAGCAGAAATGGCATCACTGGCAGCAGCAACAGCAGCAGCAATACCCACAGCCATGGAGTCTGGCCATCAACAGGACAGCACATCTTCTTCTGGGAGCCCTCCCTCGCATCGTCAGCGTTTGACGGTAAGTTTTTATTTCCAAAATCCATCATCTCTGTAATATATGTCTATTCATTGCCTTTTATTTCAAAACAGGAATCACAAGATGAAGAGGAGCTCCCAGAAGAAGAAGGATGGGGTGGACAGACACCTGGAGTGGGCTCACAATTGGTAAGTTTTTTGCATCAAACGCAGAAACACAACATCACACTACACACAACACATAGAAAACAACGTTCTGCAGACCACACACAGCAAACAAATGCCTACATCCAAAGACATAACATTTTTTGTTTTTTTCTCTAGTCTTCCCAATCTGGTGCTCGGCCAAGAGGTCCTCGCAGTGCCTCCCAGGGTCGTCGGCGACAGCAACGCGGCGGTCACCAGCGTGTAAGTATAAATATTTTTGCTTTGTTTTTTTTGCACTTTTTATTTCATTTCTTTTGTGGAGGCTAATTATGTTATTTTTGTCTTTTTCTTTAACAGCCTTCACAGCGTGCTCCCGACTCTGATGGTGAGGATGGAGGGATTGATGTGGACCGCCTCATCGATCTCGTCAGAGAAAGGGAGCCGCTCTGGAATATGGCTGACCGCCGCCACGCTGACCTGATCGTTACCCGACGACTCTGGGAGGAAATCTGTTCGCTCCTTGTGGGCCGCTGGGAGGACCTCGATGTTCGGGCCCAGATTAAAGAGCGTAAGTATATACAGTACCGGTTGCTTGATGTAAACCAGTGTTTCCCGAACTCCAGTCCTCGTGGTCCCCACGGATCATGTGTTCAGGATTTCTATTTACTATGGAAATCCTGAAAACATGACCCCTGGGGACCATGAGGACTGGAGTTTGGGAAACACTGATGTTGTATACTAACCACTCCTTTCTCGTTTCAGTGAACAGAATTGTGAATCGGTGGCGGTCTGTGAGGGATCGTTTCAAGAAGGAGTTCAATAAAGAGATGCGGGCCCCGAGTGGATCTGGAGGACGCAGGAGCAAGTACAAGTACGCACAAGCCCTGTCGTTCCTCCGGGAAACAATGCTCACCAGAAGGTAAATATTACACACCACATGTGAAAAAAAATGTTAGATGTAACTTTTTTTTTTCAGCCAGGGCCATACCATGTCAGTATTTTAATTGTTTTTTTTTCTCTTTATTCCACAGCACGGTGAGCAGCACTCGGGAGCCTGCACGATTGGACCCTTCTGAGGCGATCCCTGAGGAGACCGGCACCGAGGGACACTTCGACCGCCCCGGTACATCTGCACCTTCCCAGCCTTCCCACACATTCGACCCATCTGTCCCATCCACCAGCACAGGAGCATCGTGGCCGCCTACATTACATGAAGCTGCTGGTGAGGAGATCGCTTTCCCTTTACCCCACCCTTCTGCCCCTGCCACCTCTAGTACACCTGCGGGTACTGGGCGGCAGCGGCAGAGGGGTCAGGAAAAGAGTTATGCGCATCTGAATGCATCTTTCCAGAACTGTCTAAAAGTCTCGTCAGAGCAAATCTCCGCAGGCTTTCAGCAGATCAACTCCAGCATTCTGGAGGTGAAGACACTTCTGCAAACCATGCATTCAGAAGCAAGATCTTCACCAAACCACACCTTTTTCAGGTCTGTTGTGGAGCGCATGGCAACACTATCTCCTACCCAGCAGATGCATGTAATGCATTCGTGCCACGGTGCTCTACAGCAGGTTACCTCCCAACCTCCACCTCCCACCAATGTAGTTCCTCCACCTGCACCCCCTCCAGCCACTTTCCATCCTCCCCCTCCTATTACATCTGTACCCCCTCCAGCCACTTTCCATCCTCCCCCTCCTATTACATCTGCACCCCCTCCAGCCACTTTCCATCCTCCCCCTCCTATTACATACCAGCAACCTCACCAGTACCAGCAACCTCCCCAGTACCAGACATCTCCCCACTTCCAGCAACCTGCCCCGTACCAAACTCCTTCCCCGTACCAAACTCCTTCCCCATACAACTTTCCATCAACATCATCTGCTCCTACAGTCCCTGCCCAACCCTCCACTCCACCGCCCACCACCTCTTCTGCCTCCAACATGTCCACCCATTCTGTAGCTTTTTCCACACCTTCACCTCTAACTGTTCCTTCCCCACCACGATCCCAGTCCTCTCTCCACACACCCAGTGTCGAAGTGTCCCGCAGCCCCTCCAGCAGTATTTTCACCCCACACTACACAGATTTATGATGTGTTTTGTAATAAAAATGCCCATTGGGTTTAAAACCTTTATTAAAAAAGTTTTTTGCACTTTAAAAACATTTTTCCAAAAAAAAAAAATTTGAAATAAAAGTTAAATTATCGTTTCACAATGGTTGTCTGTCTTTTCTTTCTGCGGCGAACTATGTTTAAAAAAAGGTTAAATACAGGGTATTTAAAAGGTAAAAAGGTATTCAAAACCAGGTATATAACTGTGGGTAAATTTTAGCTTTTTGCCACAGTTGTGTTCCTGGTTGTGTTTGAAGCAAAGTATTTCACCTAAAAAGTTGTGTTTATTGTTGGTGATTTCCTAACAATGTACACAACTTTTGTTAAAAGGTGAAATACTTTGCATAAAACACAACCAGGTACACACGTGTGGCCTAAAGCTAAAAATAGTAGACCATGACAAGATAGCCAACTTTGGTTGGCAAAGGTATATACTGTTGGTCCAGAAGGTACACAAGTTTGGTTAGGGCACAAATCTTTCACACTCTGTCATCCTGCCAGTGTACTCTGCCTTGAGGGTCAATTTTAAAAACCGGATCCGGCGTAATCCGTCGAAAAACGGATAGAAAAACGGATGAACCGGATGAGACGGATCCGGTTTTGTCTGTCAAGAACAAGACGGATCCGGCAGAAAACCGGATCCGGCACATCAGGTTTTACAAAACATTTGCCGGATCCGGCATTCCGGCACGACGCCGGATCGCGCCTGACGCCGAAAACCTGATGTGTGAAAGTAGCCTAACCCTTTAATTTTCAATGGGGCGAAAGGGGGGTGATTTGAACCTTTAGTTTTGTTTATTTTTTTTTCAATTTTTAAAAAAAACTTTTACATTTTTTTTACTAGTCCACATGGAATAATTCACATGCCTTGAGCAAGTGGTAAATCTAAATTTAATGTCAACATATTTTACATGGTGAATCATTATACCAAAAAGAACAAATCTGAGGGGTAAGACTTACCAATTTGCAAAGTTCATTTTTCCTTGGCACCCTATTATATATATACTGTATATTTTCATCTTTCACATTATAATAATTACATAAAGGAAAATGGGCTGATGCAAAAGTTTTGCATTAGTAAATGCTTTTTCTAGCCAGCCTAGAGTCTTTCAGTTCTTGTTTGAGGTATTTTCATGCATTCTTCCTTGGAAAATTCTTCTAGTTCTGTGAGATTACTGGGTCAGCTTGCATGCACTGCTATTTTGAGTGCTAGCCACAGATTTTCAATGATGTTCAGATCAGGGGATTGTGAGGGCCTTTGTAAAACCTTCAGTTTGCACCTTTTAAGGTACTGTATTGTGGATTTTGACTTCTGTTTGGGATTATTATCCATTTGTAGAAGCCATCCTATTTTCAACTTCAGCTTTTTTTTACAGATGGTGTTATGTTTGTATCAAGAATTTGTTGAAATTTCATTGAATCCTTTCTTCACTCTAACTGTGAAATATTCCCGATGGCATTGGCTGCAACACAAGCCCAAAGCATGATTGATCCTCCCCCCATGCTTAATGGTTGGGGAGATGTTCTTTTCTTGAAGTTCTGTGCCCTTTTTTCTCCACACATACCTTTGATCATTGCAGCCGAAGAGTTCTATTTCAACCTCATCGGTCCACAGGACATGTTTCCAAAATGCATCAGGCTTGTTTAGATGTTCTTTTGCCTTCCCTTCAGATCCCTTGCAGGTCCCCAGCGCCATATTGGATCCAGGGACCTACAAGGAAGGAGGCCCCCACAGCAGGGCTGAACATTGCGCTGCTGCGGGGGGCTCAAGGACGCACGGAGGGATCCCCTCCCTCCTGATGCTTCCCTAAACCCCCGGTACACTGCGATCGTGTTTGATCGCAGTGTACCAGGGGTTAATGTGTCAGGGGTGGTCTGTGACCGCCCCAGACACATAGTGCCGGGTGTCAGCTGTGATAATCAGCTGACACCCGGCCGCGATCAGCTGCGCTCCCCCTGTGAGCACAGCTGATCGCACTAGACGTACTATCCCATCCATGGGCATAGGGGCCCGGGTCCCATGGACGGGATAGTATGTCTGATGTCAGAAAGGGGTTAAAAATCTTATTCTTCATGGATTTTCTGAGACGTTTCACTTTGATGCACAGTGAATTTCAAAACACATGAATCTAGTCTACCATCTCTATAGATGTACAAATCTCTCCAAACTCCATGGATTTTCTGTGCTTAAAATAATATTTTGCTATGCAAGTAGTTTCTTTATGAGATCTTAACTGTAAAGTTGACAGTTATGAAAAATTTGCAAGAAGGCAGTGTTTTGTTATATTATAGCCCCCGACAAACTCCAAGTTGTACAGGGAAGGAATAATGCAGTAATATAGCATGCATAGCAGTATACAGTGGCATGTAAAAGTTTGAGCACCCAAAAATTACTGTTACTGTGAGCAGTTAAGCAAGTTGAAGATGGAATCTCTAAAATGACTGTTTTCCTTTTAAGCAAAAAAACATATATTTTGTTTGTTTACATTTTAGAAATTACAAAAAGGAAAATTGGCTCATACAAAAGCATGCGCACCCTTAGAGATTTGTATGCTCAGATAACATTGAAAAAGGTTTCAGACCTTAGTTAGCCTGTTATCCTTATGTCATGCTCACTATCATCGTTAAAAAAGCCAGGTGATGCAAGTTTCCCAGCTTTGTAAAAAACCTCCTCTAATCTTGTGTCAAAAAAGCAGCCACGGGCTCTTCTAAGCAGCTGCCTAGAACTCTGAAAATGAAAAAGGTGGAGGCCCACAAAGCAAGAAAAGGCTATAAGAAGTTGCTCTTTCCTCAGTTCAAACTGTAATTAAGAAATAGCAGTTAACAGGAACAGTGGCGGTCACAATAAGGTCTGGGAGACCAAGCCAGCTTTCAGTGAGAGCTGCTTGCAAGATTGCTAGAGAGGCAAATCAGAACCCCCGCTTGACTGCAAAAGACCTTCAGAAAAATATAGCAGACTCTGGAGTTGTGGTACATTGTTCTACTGTGCAGAGGCACCTGCACAAATATGGCCTTCGCTGATCTGTCACAGTGATCTGTGATGCTAAATAAATAAAAAAAAAAAAATTCCCTAATAAATTCATTTTTTGGAAATAAAAAAAATAAAAATAAAAGTACACATATTTGGTATCACCGTGTCCATAACGACCCACCCTATAAAACTGTCCCACTAGTTAACCCCTTTAGCGAACACCTTAAAAAATAAAAATAAAAAAAATTAAAAAATAATGATTTATTTATCATACCGCCGAACAAAAAGTGCAATAACGTGCAATCAAAAAGACAGATATAAATAACCATGGTACCGCTGAAAATGTCATCTTTTCCCGCAAAAAACGAGCCACAACACAGCATCATCAGCGAAAAAATAAAAAAGTTATAGCTCGCAGAATAAAGCGATGCAAAAATAATTAGTTTTTATATAAAATTGTTTTCATTGCATAAAAGCGCCAAAACACAAAAAAAGACATAAATGAGGCATCGCTGTAACCGTACTGACCCGAAGAATAAAACCGCCTTATCAATTTTACTGCACGTGGAACGGTGTAAACGCACCCCCCAAAAGAAATTCTTGAAATGCTGGTTTTTGTTCATTCTGCGTCCCAAAAATCAGAATAAAAAGCGATCAAAAAATGTCACGCGCCCGAAAATGAAACCAATAAAAACGTCAAATCGTCCTGCAAAAAATAAGACCTCACATGACTCTGTGGGTCAAAATATGGAAAAATTATAGCTCTCAAAATGTTGTGATGCAAAAACTATTTTTACAATAAAAAGCATCTTTTAGCATGCGACAGCTGCAAAACATAAAAACCCGCCACAAATAGTAAATCAAACCCCCCGTTATCACCCCCTTAGTTAGGGAAAAATAATAAAATTAAAAAAATGTATTTATTTCCATTTTCCCGTTAGGGTTAGGGCTAGGGCTAGGGTTAGGGCTGAGGTTAGGGTTAGGGGTGTGTTGGGGTTCGGGTTGGAGTTAGAATTGGGGTTTTCCACTGTTTGGGCACATCAGGTGCTCTCCAAACGCAACATGGTGTCTGATCTCAATTCCAGCCAATCCTGCGTTGAAAAAGTCAAATGGTGCTCCTTCCCTTCCAAGCTCTGCCATGCGCCCAAACAGTGGTTTACCCCCACATATGGGGTATCAGCCTACTCAGGACAAATTGCAAAACAACTTTTGGGGTCCATTTTTTCCTGTTACCCTTAGGAAAATAAAAAATTGGGGGCAAAAATATCATTTTTGTGGAAAAAAATATGATTTTTTTATTTTCACGCCCGGACAATATAAACTTCTGTGAAGCACTTGCGGGTTCAAAGTGCTCACCACACATCTAGATAAGTTCCGTGGGGGGGTCTAGTTTCCAAAATGGGGTCACTTGTGTGGAGTTTCAACAGTTTAGGCACATCAGAGGCTCTCCAAACGTGACATGACACCCACAAACCATTCCATCAAAGTCTGCATTCCAAAACGTCACTACTTCCCTTCCGAGCCCTGACGTGTGCCCATACAGTGGTTTTCTCCCACATATGGGACATCAGCGTACTCAGGACAAATTGGACAACAACTGTTGGGGTCCAATTTCTCCTGGTACCCGTGGGAAAATAAAAAAATTGGGGACTAAAAGATCATATTTGTGGAAAAAATATGATTTTTTTATTTTCACGCCCGGGCGTTATAAACTTCTGTGAAGCACTGGGGGGTTCAAAGTGCTCACCACACATCTAGATAAGTTCCTTGGGGGGTCTAGTTTCCAAAATGGGGTCATTTGTGGGGGGTTTCCACTGCTTAGGCACATCAGAGGCTTTCCAAACGCAGCATGGCATCCAATCCCAATTCCAGCCAAAAAAGTCAAATGGCGCTGTTTCCCTTCCGAGCGCTGCCATGCGCCCAAATAGTGGTTTACCCCCACATATGGGGTATCACGGTACTCAGGACAACTTTTTCAGGGGGTCTTTCTGGTTGTTGTATACAACAGCTACAGGCTTATGCTTGTAGGACAGTGTTGAGCAGACGGCAGATGGCTCTGTGTTATTTGTTAAAGTTTGTTACAATTTTATAGTGTGACCTCTTTGATTTGCTTAGTCAGTTCTTGTTCCTTTTGCTGAAAGCTGAAATCTGCAACACTGACAAGAAGAGTTTTACAAAGTAGATAATCTCTTTAAGGCAATGGCGGATCTTAATAGGGGCGGATGGGGCGGTCGCCCCGGGCCCAAGGTTTTTTGGGGGCCCAGGGCACTGGCGTAGCGTGGTGGGGGGGGCGGGGGGGCGGTCCGCCCCAGGCGGCATGTGTGTGGGGGCGGTGCGGCAGCAGCAATTCCACCCTGCAGTGCAGTGCAGCGTCGGGCAGGGAGCGATGCGATCACGGCAGCTCCGCTGCCTGCAAGAGTGAATAGCAGGAGCGGAGCGGCAAGGGTCCGTCCTGCTTCCTGCCTGGAGGCTGCGCTTCCTGTTTCACACAGAGGAGCGCCGCTGAATGACGTCATCATTCAGCGGCCGCTGCTGTGTGAGGGAGGAAGCTCGGGCGATGCTGTGGACAGGTGAGAGGAGAGAGGTGGTGTCTTGTGTGTATGTATGTATGTCTGTGTGTGTGTGTGTGTGTATGTCTGTGTGTATGATGGAGCAGGCAATGATGGGAGTGATGGTCTAGAAGGAAGTGATGGGGTGAAGGAGCAGACAATGATGGGGTGATGGAGCAGGCAATGATGGGGTGATGGAGCAGGCAGTGATGGGGGTGATGGGGAGAAGGCAGTGATGGGGTGATGGAGCAGGCAATGATGGGGTGATGGTCTAGAAGGCAGTGATGGGGTGAAGGAGCAGACAATGATGGGGTGATGGAGCAGGCAATGATGGGGGTGATGGAGCAGGCAGTGATGGGGGTGATGGGGAGAAGGCAGTGATGGGGTGATGGAGCAGGCAATGATGGGGGTGATGGAGCAGGCAGTGATGGGGTGATGGAGAAGGCAGTGATGGGGTGATGGAGCAGGCAATGATGGGGGTGATGGAGCAGGCAATGATGGGGGTGATGGAGCAGGCAATGATGGGGTGATGGAGCAGGCAATGATGGGGTGATGGAGCAGACAATGATGGGGGTGATGGAGCAGGCAGTGATGGGGGTGATGGAGCAGGCAGTGATGGGGTGATGGAGCAGGCAATGATGGGAGTGATGGCGTGATGGAGCAGGCAATGATGGGGGTGATGGAGCAGGCAATGATGGGGTGATGGAGCAGACAATTATGGGAGTGATGGAGCAGACAATGATGGGAGTGATGGGGTGATGGAGCAGGCAATGATGGGGTGATGGAGCAGACAATGATGGGGTGATGGAGCAGGCAATGATGGGGGTGATGGAGCAGGCAGTGATGGGGTGATGGAGCAGGCAATGATGGGGGTGATGGAGCAGGCAATGATGGGGTGATGGAGCAGACAATTATGGGAGTGATGGAGCAGACAATGATGGGAGTGATGGGGTGATGGAGCAGGCAATGATGGGGGTGATGGAGCAGACAATGATGGGGTGATGGAGCAGGCAATGATGGGGGTGATGGAGCAGGCAGTGATGGGGTGATGGAGCAGGCAATGATGGGAGTGATGGGGGTGATGGAGCAGGCAATTATGGGGTGATGGAGCAGACAATGATGGGGGTGATGGAGCAGGCAGTGATGGAGCAGGCAATGATGGGGTGATGGAGCAGGCAATGATGGGAGTGATGGGGGAAGGCAGTGATGGGGTGATGGAGAATGCAGTGATGGGGTGATGGAGAATGCAATGATGGGAGTGATGGCGTGATGGAGCAGGCAATGATGGGGGTGATGGAGCAGGCAATGATGGGGTGATGGAGCAGACAATGATGGGGTGATAGAGCAGGCAATGATGGGGTGATGGAGCAGACAATTATGGGAGTGATGGAGCAGACAATGATGGGAGTGATGGGGTGATGGAGCAGGCAATGATGGGGGTGATGGAGCAGACAATGATGGGGTGATGGAGCAGGCAATGATGGGGGTGATGGAGCAGGCAGTGATGGGGTGATGGAGCAGGCAATGATGGGAGTGATGGGGGTGATGGAGCAGGCAATTATGGGGTGATGGAGCAGACAATGATGGGGGTGATGGAGCAGGCAGTGATGGAGCAGGCAATGATGGGGTGATGGAGCAGGCAATGATGGGAGTGATGGGGGAAGGCAGTGATGGGGTGATGGAGAATGCAGTGATGGGGTGATGGAGAATGCAATGATGGGAGTGATGGCGTGATGGAGCAGGCAATGATGGGGGTGATGGAGCAGGCAATGATGGGGTGATGGAGCAGACAATGATGGGGTGATAGAGCAGGCAATGATGGGAGTGATGCGGAGAAGGCAGTGATGGGGTGATGGAGAAGGCAGTGATGGGGAGAAGACAATGATGGGGTGATGGTCGAGAGGGCAATGATGGGGTGGTGGGTGAGAATGCAATGATGGTGGTGGTGGAAAGGGCAATAAATGGGGGTGGTGGAGGAGGAGGAAATGATGGGAGTGGTGGGGGAGAAAGCAAAGATAGTGGTGGAGAAGAAAATGATGGAGGTGGGGGAGAGGACAATAATGGGATGCGAGGGGAGGAGGACAATGAGGGGTGTGGGGGATTGGGATGGGAGGAAGGGGGACTTATAATGGCCTTAGGAACAGGGGGAGGTGGAGGAAGACATTATCGCTTATTATGTCTAACACAGTCCCTTAGTATATAGTGTACTCACTAATTCTGTATAACACCATCCTTAGTTACATAGTTTCCTCTTTTATTATGTATAACACCATCCCTTATTACGTACCATCCTCTCTAGTTATATATGATGCCGTCCCTTATTATATAGCTTCCTCTGCTGTTATGTATAGTGCTGTCTCTTACATAGTGTATTCTTGTTAATTTTGTTATTTACAGTGCCCTCTTTTACTACATAGTCCCTTCTCTTTTTAGATATAAAATGACTGCTGATCGAAGAGCCGGTGACCAAACTACCAGTCCATCAGCTCCTCCATTAGAAAGGAAGCTTTCCCATGCTCCATCAGCCATCATTGCATTATACAGCCAACAAGACAGGACGGTATGTAATAAATAACAGGGCTCTATATAATCCAATATGTAAGGGACGGAACTGTACATAACAAGAGAAGGCACTGTGTAAGGGACAGCAATATACATAATAAAGGAGACTATGTAATATATACCTGTATGTGTGTGTGTGGCTATATAATATCAATAATCTATCTATCTATCTATCTATCTATCTATATATATATATATATATATATATGTATATATACACACACGTAGCTTTGACGCCATAAAAGGAGGGGGGCCCGGACACATTTCTTGCACAGGGACCCCAAGCTGTCAGTGTCCGCCCCCTGTCCGCCAAAATAATTTGTACTTTCTGTTTTTTTTTTCTGTCACATTATTAAAAATTATTATTAAAAAGGCCATTAGGTCTTCATCCAGCATCATCAAGCTAATACATACATATAGAGAACTGCAAGAAGTTGAAAGTCTAGAAATTTAGAAATAATAGCAGAGTTAGTAGCAGACTAAAAATTAGATCTTTGAGTGTAGTGTGGGCTCTTCGGATGCTTCCGAATTATCAACGACCAAAGGGGCGGCAAATTTTTCGACCGCCCCGGGCGCCACAAACAGTTGCTACGCCACTGGCTCAGGGGCAGGGGCAGGGGCTGGGCCGGGTGTCAGTGCCGGCCGTGCCCTGTGCTGTGACGCCACCGGCAGCAGACAGCCGCCCGCGTCACGTTCTATGAGGCCGGGGCCGGGAGCTGTGCACGGCCGTCACCTTGACGGCTGCTCAGCTCCGGCTCCCTCCGGCTGTACTTCCGGGTCAGATGTCGGGCGTGCGCGATGACGTCATCGTGCACGCGCCGACATGTCCCGGAGGATGCTGAAAGCAGAGGCGCTGCTGGGAAGCGAGCCGGCTGTGAGGTAAGTATGGGGAACTTTTTTTATTTTTTTTTATTTATAAAATGAATTAAATGGGGGAGGGGGTGAGTGGGGGCTGTACACAATGAAGGGGGGGGTGACTGGGGCCTGTATATGATGACGGGGGGTGACTGGGGGCTGTATATGATGACGGGGGGGTGACTGGGGGCTGTATATGATGATGGGGGGTGACTGGGGGCTGTATATGATGACGGGGGGGTGACTGGGGTTGTACAGGATGAAGGGGGGATGAGTGGGGGCTTCACAGGATGAAGGGGGGATGAGTGGGGCTTCACATGATGAAGGGGGGTGAGTGGGGCTACACAGGATGAAGGGGGGTGACTGGGGTTGTACAGGATGAAGGGGGAATGAGTGGGGGCTGCACATGATGAAGGGGGGGTGAGTGGGGCTGAACATGATGAAGTGGGGGATAAGGGGGGCTGCACATGATGAATTGAGGGTAAGGGGCACTGCATATGAAGTTGGGGGGTAAGGGGGACTGCGCATGATGAATTGGGGGTAAGGGGCACTGCACATGAAGTGGGGGTAAGGGGGACTGCACATGATGTGGGGGTAAAATTAACTGCACATGATGATGGGGGAATGGGGCTGCACATGAAGTTGGGGGGGAAGGGGACTGCACATGATGAAATGGAAGGGGGGATAAGGGGCTGCAAATGATGAAGCGGCACTGCAGATGAAGTGAGTGGGTGATAGGGGACTGCAATGGATGAAGTAAGGGGACTTCAAATTAAAGTGGGGACATTAAAGTAGATCCCCCTATGGCCAGGATCACGTTGGGCGATTTTGTGCGTATTGGCCGTAGGCCTACAGCTTATGTGCAACGTCTTTTTAGGCCATGTCCACACGTGGTGGAATGGTGGCGGGTTTTCCGTATGGACCCGCAGCAAACCAAGTGCTGCGGTCCGTACGGCTGTCAATTCCCGCACGGGGACCGCAGCACTCAGGTGGGAAGGGGGGTACAGGGGCCCAGGTTTTATGAACAGCCCCGGGCCCATAGTCCACTTAATCCGCCACTGCTTTAAGGTATAGACATGGGTGAGAACTTTCTACAGCAGCGATCTCCAACCTGTTGCAGGCTGTTAGTGTATGTTTGGAGTTGTAGTTTTGCAAAAGGTGAAGAGCCACAGATTGTAAACCACATAAGTGCTGTACATGCAGGGGTTCATATAAGCTTATTTCTGAAAGCAACGGAAGAAAGGTTTCCTCACTGAAGGCATGAATTCAGGGACTGCATCACATTTTTATTTTTATTTTTTTGAGGGGGAGGGGGGACTTTCTTTGCATTTTAAGGGTGTGTGCACACGCTGCGGATTCTGCTGCGGATTGATCCGCATGGATTTAGCAACATCTGCAGGTAAATCTGCAGGTCAAAAGGTTTACCTGCGGATTAGCCTGCGGTTTTGCCCTGCGGTTTATCACCTCTACAATAGAAGAGATGGTAAACCGCAGCGGAATCCGCAGCAAATCCGCGCGGAAAAATCTGCACCGTCTGCACTGCGATTTCCATTTCCCATATGATATTATGGTAGTGTACACTGCAGCAGAAACTGCTGCCCTTTACTGATCCAACCTCGGGCCCATCCTTCTGGCCAATCAAGAGTCGCTCTCATTGCATCAGTCCATAAAACCTTAGAAAAATCAGTCTTAAGATATTTCTTGGCCCAGTCTTGACGTTTTATCTTATGTTTCTTGTTGAAAGGTGGTCGTTTTCCAGCCTTCCTTACCTTGGCCATGTCCCTGACTATGGCACACCTTGAGCTTTTTGATACTCCAGTAACGTTGCAGCTCTGAAATATGGCAAAACTGGTGGAAAATGGCATCTTGGCAGCTTCACGCTTGATTTTCCTCAATTCATGGGCAGTTATTTTGCGCCTTTTTTATCAACATGCTTCTTGTGACCCTATTGGATATTTGCTATGAAACGATTGATTGTTCGGTGATCACGCTTTAAAAGTTTGGCAATTTCAAGACTGCTGCATCCCTCTGCAAGACATCGCACAATCTTTGACTTTTCATAGTCCGTCAAATCTCTCTTCTGACCCATTTTGCCAAAGGAAAGGAAGTTGCCTAATAATTAAGCACACCTTATATAGGGTGTTGATGTCATTAGACCACACCCCTCCTCATTACAGAGATGCAAATCACCTGATTTACATAATTGGCAGTTGGCTTTCAAGCCTATACAGCTTGGAGTAGGACAACATATATAAAAAGGATGATGTGATCAAAATACTCATTTGCCTAATAATTCTGCACCCAGTGTAGTCTTTTATTGTCTTAAAATATTTCTATGCACTTCTGTCACCAGTGAAATGGTAAAAGTTAAACATCGATTTCAGCGCAGGGCTCCAGGATTCTGTATTCAGTACTTTAGGTTCAGCCATGTGACAATTTAACTTAGAAAAGAATCAGTGTCCATGAAAACAGGCAAGAAATGCTTCAATGAATCAATACATATTTGTAGGGTTAGCCACAGGGCGCCAGATCAATACGTTTTAGATCAGTATAATATACACATTGGTAATTTGGAAAGAATGTGCTGTCCCTCAATTTTCTGTTGGACGCCATAGCATCACAATGAATTGTTTAGATTTCATTTCCAATTATTTGCTGAGACATGCCTTAAGATTCACTATTAAACTACTACATTTGTAATATATATATATGGTAACAATATATGTCTTATCATATTCAATGTGTTGCATCTATATAGAAATTATTTGTATTTGCAGTTTCAAGGTGCATGTTGCTATTTTTGCCACAGTGTAGGGCAAGAAACTCCCTGTGTACTTTTTCAAAGAGGTTCTCCAGACAGCAAGCATGTGGCATCTGCATGCTATCCATGATTTTCTTCAACCTATGGACCTGTATGAGGAGTCACGGATCAAAAATGGAAAAGTATCCCAAATTTTTGCGTCGGCACACGGGCTGCAAAAAACCACAAACATAGTAACATTTTCTACCCATGAAAAACACAGACAGAGCAGGTACGTGAAAAAAGGACGTCCGAATGAAGCCTTAAAGACAGGCATACTGGCAATAACACCTATAGTAAGAAATGGATGATATCCAGGGAATTTTAACCCTTTCACCCCCCGGGGGATTTTCATTTTTTGTTTTTCTCTCCCCTTCTGCCAAGTGCCATAACTTTTTTTTTTTTTTCAGCCATATAGACAGATGAGCTCTTATTATTTCTAGGATGACTTCTATTTTTCAATAACACCATTCATTCTTCCACATAGTACTAGAAAATTTCCAAAAAAAAGTGCAATTCCACAATGGATTTTGGATTTTGTTATTTACCATTTTCAGGTTCAATATATGGTAAAACTAACCTTGCAATATGATTCCCCAGGTGAGTATGATTACATAGATACCAAATGTGTATTTTTTATTGTTTTATTTCTAGGGGGGTTGATTTGAACTTTTGTGTTTTTATTTTTTAAGTATTTTTTAAAACTTTTTTTTACTATCTACTGTATTTAATAGTCCCCTTAGCAGATTTGAAGCTGCGATCATCCTATTGCCTGTGCTATATATAGTGTTTCAGCACCTGCTATGTATAGCAAAAATCACAATCTCCTATGAACAATGGCCACTGGCCATCGAGGAGGATCATGATGACAGGCACGGGGACCTTTAGGAGAACCCCGGCTGTTATGGGCCAGATCAATGACGTTCTTCCTGTCTGACCGTGTTAAATGCTGCTGTTAGTGATTGACAGCGGCATTTAACTGGTTAACAGCCGCGGGTGGATCTGAGATCCACCCGCTCCTGGTAGAGGCACTCGATGGCTGATAAGATGTGGGCTCAGCTTGTGAGCCCACATTAAAGGCAGGGACATGGTCGATGATGTGTCATCTTAATGCCAATTAACACTGAATACCATATTGTTAGTGTCAAATTGCTTGAAGAATAGAAATGGCTACAGGTTTAACAGTTTCAATTACGGTACAATGTTGCCACCAACTGGATGCCATGTGTTCCCCTCTTATCGGTTAATTTTTCTCCCATATCTATTCCTTCCATTCATCCACTTTTTTTTCAGGTTGCCCGTAAATGACCGCCCCATCCACATACGTCGTTTGTTGTCCCTGAGCCAGCCCTACTTCCAGCACTCTGGTCGATAGGCATCAGATGATGCTTTTACATTAAAGCTGAAGCTCGCATCACTCTTGCTTTTCTTCTCATATGTCTTTCTTCTATAGTGCTAGGATATACATACCAGTGTTTTAGCATTCATAGGCTTTACAATTCAAGCAGCTTCTCATTTTTTCCTTTTACGATTAATGCACCACAAGTCCATTACACACACATACCAATGCTATGCAACAGGGTCACAATGATTTCTGGTACATTTGATATAGTTCTATTTATTGGCACCAATCTGTTTTTATCTACTTAATTGTCTTTCACTAGATATTATTTATGCCTACATGAATTATATGATATTGGAAGAATTTTTTTTTTGAGCTCTGCTTTGTATTTTGCTGCATATTATCTATTTATATAATTGCCTTGTAATGTTTTCATTTCCTGTTCTGTCCAGATGTTACCGTATCCCAGAATTCCAAGCGGAGGAAGTTTACCGAGCGCCATATTGGGACACCCAAGTGATGGGTGTCCCAATATGGAAACTGCTGCTGGTACCAACCTATTGCTCGGTACCACCAGCGGAATACCGTCGCACCACACACACACACACACTCTATATGCCGTACGCACCACACACACACACTCTGTACGCACCACACATACACACACACTCACACACTCACATACACTTTCACACACTCACATTCACACTCTCACACTCACACACACTCACATTCACACTCACACACTCGGACTCACTCACTCGCACACTCACACTCATACACTCACACTCAGACTCACAATCTCACATTCACACTCTCACACTCACACTCACACATTCGCATGCAGACTTACACACTCACACTCATACACTCACTCACACTCATACACTCACACACTCACACACTCACACTCATACACTCACACTCACACACTCAGACTCACACACTCAGGCTCACACTCTCACATTCACACTCTCACGCTCACACTCATACACTCACACACTCAGATCCACACACTCACATACACGTTCACACACTCACACTCATACACTCACACATTCACATGCAGACTTACACACTCACACACTCACACTCATACACTCACACATTCACACTCAGACTCACGCACTCAGACTCACACACTCAGACTCACACTCTCACATTCACACTCTCACACTCACACACTCACACACTCAGATTCACACACTCACATACACACTCACACACTCACACTCACACATTCACATGCAGACTTACACACTCACACTCACACACTCAGACTCACACTCTCACACTCACATTCACACTCTCACACTAACACTCACACACTCAGATTCACACACTCACATGCACACACACACTCACACTCATACACTCACACTCATACACTCACACTCATACACTCACACACAGTCACACTCATACACTCACACTCATAGGGCACGGTCACACATTCAGTATTTGGTCAGTTTTTTACATCAGTATTTGTACGCCAAAACCAGGAGTGGAGCAATCAGAGGAAAAGTATAATAGAAACAGGTCACCACTTCTGGATTTATCACCCACTCCTGGTTTTGGCTTACAGATACTGATGTAAAAAACTCACCAAATACTGATAGTGTGAATGTGGCCATACACTCACACATTCACACTCAGACTCACACATTCAGACTCACACACTCAGACTCACACTCTCACATTCACACTCTCACACTCACACACTCATACACTCACACACTCAGATTCACACACTCACACTCATACACTCACACATTCACACGCAGACTTACACACTCACACTCACACACTCAGACTCACACTCTCACACTCACATTCACACTCTCACACTAACACTCACACACTCAGGTTCACACACTCACATACACACACTCACACTCAAACACTCACACATTCACACTCAGACTCACACTTTCACATTCACACTCTCACACTCACACACATACACTCACACACTCAGATTCACACACTCACACTCACTCACACATTCACACGCAGACTCACACACTCAGACTCACACTCTCAGGCCGGGGTCACACTGGCGAGGAATATGGCCGAGTGAGAGGCGCTAAAAGTACGCATTAGACACGGACAAATGATTCTCTATGGGGTCCCTCGCACCAGGCGTATATTTCTCATCCGTATTCTACGGTCCGTGCCAATCGCAGCATGCTGCGATTGTCAGCGTACTACGGCCGTAGTACGCCAATGGAAGTCTATGGGTGCGCAAAAAATACGGATTACACATGGACCACACATGTGACTTGCGAGAAATACGCACCCGGTGTCTTTTAGCAAAGCCGGCAATTCAGTGCACGATACAGTAAACTCACACTGACAGTTTTAATAAAGAAACAAAAGAATAGATAAAGACACATAGAATACATAGAATGCATATATATATATATATATATATATATGTCTATATCTATTTTTTGGTTTCTGTTATAAACCCTGTCATAGGGCTCCATTATATGTCCATTTTGCAAGCCTGCGAGAAAATCTCGCCATACGGATGCCATACGGATTACATACGGATGCTTACATGCGCAAAATACGCGACCACACCTTGATTACGGATGACATACAGAGCACTGTTTAGGGGCCATTCATCCGTATTACGCATGTAAAATACTGACCGTATTTTGCGTCGGTTAGTGTGACCCCGGCCTCACACTCACATTCACACTCTCAGGCCGGGGTCACACTGGCGAGGAATACGGCCAAGTGAGAGGCGCTAAAAGCACGCATTAGACACGGACCAATGATTCTCTATGGGATCCCTAGCACCAGCCGTATATTTCTCATCCGTATTCTACGCTCCGTGCCAATCGCAGCATGCTGCGATTGTCAGCGTACTACGCCCGTAATACGCCAATGCAAGTCTGTGGGTGCGCAAAAAATACGGATTACACACGGACCACACATGTGACTTGCGAGAAATACGCACCAGGTGTCTTTTAGCAAAGCCGGCAATTCAGTGCGCTATACAGTAAACTCACAATGACAGGTTTAATAAAGAAACAAATGAATAGATATATACACATAGAATACATATATATATATATATATATATATATATATATATATATATATATACACATTCTATGTGTCTATATCTATTCTTTGGTTTCTGTTATAAACCCTGTCATTGGGCTCCATTATATGCCCATTTTGCAAGCCTGCGAGAAAATCTCGCCATACGGATGCCATACGGATTACATACGGATGCTTACATGCGCAAAATACGCGACCACACCTTGATTACGGATGACATACGGAGCACTGTTTAGGGGCCATTCATCCGTATTACGCATGTAAACTACGGACCGTATTTTGCGCAGGTTAGTGTGACTCCAGCCTCACACTCACACACTCAGGTTCAAATACTCACATACACACACACTCACACTCATACACTCACACATTCACACTCAAACTCACACACTCACACTAAGGCCGGGGTCACACTAACCGATGCAAAATATGGGTATGCATGTGATACTTTACTGAAAGGTTATTTGTAAGACTATATGGGCCATTCCTTGGAAGTGGGCATTGCGCAATAATTGGTGTCTGAATTTCATAGACGCCTGTATACTATATGGGCCTGACACTGGCGCCACCAATTGGTGCACATTGATTGCACGCCAGCATTTGGACTGGCAGTGATATGGGCATTGATGCAGTAGTATGGTTATACCAATTGGTGCATACTGATTATACGCCAGGATTCAGACTTATAGTTATATGGGCATTGGTGCAATAGTATGGCTATACCAAATTGTTATTATATGATAATAATTACATACTCTGTGTATTACTATTTTGTTTACATCTTTTTGGGTATTTACCCTGTGCTGGTCTTTGTGACCTTTTTTACATTATAATATACACGGTATGTGTATTTTATCTCAAGAATTCTTGTGGGTATATCTATGCCAAATAGTAAATGATTATACTTTATGTACCTCGATATGCACATGGCACTTTACTCTATTTGTCCTGCTTCCATTTTCAGTGGATTATAGTTGGAGCCCTTCACTAAGGCCTCTTTCACACTTCCGTTTTGTACAATCAGTCACAATCTGCCAGGTTTTGAAAAAAACGGATCCGCAATTTTCTTTTGAGGATCCGTTTTTTTCCCCATTGACTTCCATTATTGGCGGATTGTGACGGATTGCCGTCCGTTGCATCCGGTTTTTTTGCGGATCCGCCAAAAGTTCCTGTCCGTCACCATCCTCAAAGATTTCAAAACGGAGCTTGCAACGTTTTTTTCTGTGGCGGATCCTCCAGACACTCATTTAACCCGAAATTCTTTCTGGGTGCTGGACAAAAAATTCTCTCTCTCTCCTTTTCCAGGCTGCGATTCCTTTAAAATTCTTCATTTGTCGGATCCGTCAAAAAAACGGACGGGTGCCATCCGTTGTCATCAGTACTAAAACGGATCCACCATCCGTCCTTTTGGCGGATCTTGACTGATGCAAAAAACTGAAGTGTGAAAGAGGCCTTACATGGACTATGTGATATTATTGTAGATTGATTCCATTGAACACTTGTACCATTTTTGGGGCTCCTTCATGTGGCCCATTGATGTGTATCCATGCTTTCCATTGGGTGATGTTCACACCTGTTTGTTTCTTCTCTTTGTTGATGCTATATGAGCTTTAATAAAATTCATTGCATTTATTTTCATCTTTGATGCGCCTTATTTCTTTGGTTTTTGTATTTATGGTATTGAGAAAGGGAGGTACATTTAGACCTCTTTTGGACTCCTCTAGCTTATGAAGCAGCCCTACAAATGGCTGTTCACCCATCTTTGAAGCCCATGTTGAATCTTTGTGCAGTCCTGTGGGACTTGTTCCCGGTCTAAACCCTGTTCTCGCTTTAGTGGGTTGTTGATGCCCTTGCCGGTGCCTAAGAGGCCATGGACCCATATTTCAATGGATTTTATTTCTGATCTTCCTGTCGCTCAGAGAATGACTGTTATCTGGGTGATTTGTGATAGATTCTCTAAGATGGTCCATCTTCTACCACTCCCAAAGTTGCCATCTTCCTCAGATTTGTACCCTTGTTTTTACAACAGGTGGTTCGGTTGCATGGGATTCCTGAGAACATTGTATCGGACAGAGGAGTTCAGTTTGTTTCCAGATTCTGGAAAGCCTTTTGTTCCAAGCTGGGAATTCAGTTGTCCTTCTCCTCTGCGTTTCACCCTCAGACCAATGGGCAGACTGAGAGCACAAACCAGACTTTGGAGTCCTATTTGAGATGTTTTATATCTGCTGATCAGGATGATTGGGTTTCATTTTTGCCCTTGGCCAAATTTGATTTAAATAATAGAGCTTGTTCTGCCACCTTGATGTCGCCCTTTTTCTGTAACTTTGGGTTTCATCCTCGATTTTCTTCAGGGCAAGTGGAATCTTCAGCCTGCCCAGGTGTTGACACTGTGGTAGAGAGAATGCAGCAGATTTGGGACCAAGTAGTGGATAAGTTGTCTCTCTCCCAGGAAAAGGCCCAGCGGTTTTCAAACCGGCATAGGACCATTGGTCCCCGGTTTAAAGTGGGTGATATGGTTTGGTTGTCATCAAAGAATATCTCTATGAAGGTGGCTTCTCCAAAGTTCAAGCCAAGATTTATTGAACCTTACAAGATTTTGGAGATTCTTAATCCGGTTTCTTTTCGATTGGCTCTTCCTGTTACGTTTAAGATCCATAACGTGTTTCATAAGTCGCCGTTGAAGATATATGTTGAGCCAGTAGTTCCTATGGCTGCACCTCCTGACCCTGCATTGGTTGAAGGTAATGTGGAATATGAGGTAGAGAAAATACTGGATTCTCGTCTGGCTAGACGGAGACTCCAGTAGTTGGTCAAGTGGAAAGGTTATGGCCAGGAGGACAATTCTTGGGTCTCTGCCTCTGATATTCATGCTGATAGATTGGTCCGTGCTTTTCATCGGGCCCATCCTGATCGGCCCGGTGGCGTGGATGAGGGTTCGGTGACCCCTCCTCAAGGGGGGGTACTGTTGTGAGCTCATTTTCGGGTTTGCCTCTGGCTTCTGGTGAGGGTTATGGAGCTGGCTGTGCTGACAGAGGAGTAGTGAGTTCTCTATCTGGACTCCCTCTGTTGGTGAAGGGAGGCAATGAAGCTGATCTAAATGGCAGAGACCGGCCACCTGAGGAAGAGGACTGCGATTGGATATCAGGAGTTTCTGATTGGATTTAAGGCAGCCGACTCCCTAGTTTCTTGGTGGTGATTTTTCCTGACTGTGGCTCCTGGTTTCCAGTTTGGTTCCTGCCTTCCTAAAGCTAAGTTTTCTCTGCTATTGTTCATATGAGTTTTTGTCTGGTTTACTTAGTTTTTGTGTTCAGCCAGCCCTGGCTGGGACTGGGCTGAATCCCCATTTTGTCTCTGATCAGTTGATCTCTTTTGCTCTGTCTTCAGAATATACCTGAGTGCTGATATAGTGATTTGAAGTCTAGCGACTTCAAGGCCTTTTTCTATCAGACGTGTTGGACATTCTTTTTGACAGGGTTTTTTGTGTGATTGCAGACAGCAGCTTTTCTTTCCTGTCCTTTCTAGTTTGCGAGGGCCCCATCGTTTGCTCAGCCTATCTTTCTACCTGTGTCTGTGTTTTCATCTTGTTTCACCGACAATAAATGTTGGGGGCTGTCTATTGCTCTGGGGTCTACTCTGGGGCAGTTTAGATTTTCCCTTTCTTTCTTTAGGCTTATTTAGTTCTCCGGCCGGGACGAGGCGTCTAGGACCACCGTAAGCACGCTCCACGGCTACTGCTAGTTGTTGTGGATAGGATCAGGGGTCTGCAATCTGCTAGTTACCAACCTCTCCGGTTTTCTGGGCTTAGCTTGCTTTTTGTTTTTTCCTCCTCGGTAACTCATTCATAACAGTCTTGACCTCTGTTGATGGCACGCAAGAGTATGGTCATGCCACGTAAAGATCTGACAAGGCTTCTAAAGATTTCTTCCATCTTACCCACAGATCTCTCTTTTCCATGGGAAGCGGATCATTCCCTCCAGACATCTCTTGGGTTATTTTACCTTGGATAGTTATAGGCGTTACAAATCCTAGAGGATCATACAGGCTGTTTATCATGGACAGGACGTCTCTGCGTGTGAAAGGTTTTTCTTCTTCGTTGATCCGAAAGGTAAATGCATCTCTCTTCAAATCCCAGAGCAACCAAGGCTCCGTTGCATGGGAAGAGAGTCCTATCTAAATCCAAGTCTTTTAAATCAGTTGAGTAATCTTGAGAGGGAAAAGCTGCCATCATTTTTTGGCTGTTGGAAGCAATTTTGTGCAGCCTCAAATTGGACAAAGCGAGCATTTCCTGTGTCCTCTTTAGGAGACTGCTGATTCATCTGTGGGTGTGGATTTCAAGCAGTCGTCCAAGTAGAAATCCTTCTCCACAAATGATCTAACATCCAACCCGTACTTTGCTTCGCCCTCTCTGGCTGAATGTCTAAGACCATAGATGTCGACAGCAGGGGAAGGGCCGTTCCTGAAGATGTGTACTTTCATCTGATACTCCACGATGTCTTTGTAGGGGTCATTATCGTGGTACCAGAAAAATCTCAAATAGTTTCTATGTTCTTTTTTGACAAGGAAGCAATGAAACATCTGTTGTATGTCAGCCATGAATGCCACTGCATCTTTGCGGAAGCGAAGAACTACTCCTACAAGTCTGTTATTGAGGTCTGGGCAAGACAAAAAGACATCATTTAGCGGGACACCTTCATATCTGGCGCTTGAATCAAATACTACTCTTATCTGACCAGGTTTCTTAGGATGATACATGCCAAAAATGGGTGGATACCAACATTGCTCGGAATCTCGGAGTACAGGTGCAATTTCTGCATGGCCATTCTGAAGTATTTTCTCCATGAAGGCAAAGAAGTGCTCTCTCTTTAGGTGCCTTCTGAAATTTGCGTTTGAGGGAGACAAATCAACCGTAGACATGTTCTCTGTTGTTGGGTAAATGTTGCCTCTGGGGTTTAAATGGTAGAGGGGCCATCCAACTCTTTGACTCATCTCTTACCATCTCTCGATTCATGATGTCCAAAAACAATCTGTCTTCTATGGACATTGCTACCTTGTTGTCTTCTCTTGTTCTGTGGAAAACTGTGCACCCTATGTGATCTTGGTCGCCGTCACAGGTGTGGTCTTCACAGGAAGGAACAGCTAATGGACAAGGTAGAGGAGCATCGTGTGGCAGCTCTTTTACCAGGAAGGTACTCTTACATGGCTGGAAGAGAGACGGACATCCATTTTCAAGAGTATTGGTAAGCATGCTGTCGACTAAGGCCGGCTTGTGTGCTCCTCCTAGGCAGACGTCTCCTGTGTGTCACGGACCCTGGATACACCGCCTCCAGTTGGGCGAATTTAAATAATAAAATGTGCAGCTGGATATGCCGCCTCCAACAGGTGAATTTCGGAAATACACGTAAGTCTGGAAACCCCGTCTCCAGTAAGGCGAATTTAAACAATAAAGGGGAAACCTGGGTAACAATAACAATGGTGGCCCTGTGATAGGGAAACAGGGAAGTGGAGACCTCCTGCACTCCCCTGAGTCAGTGTCTCTACACTCCTAATGTTCCCTAGGCCAGTTCCGCACCGGGCGCCACTCAGGATACCTTTAAACCCTAGCTCGCCCTCCACCTAAACCCTCACTAGTGAAGTGGAGGGTGCGGAAACTAATCCCACCACTGCACTAAACACACATAAGGAAAAGAGACAAAACAAGGGAACACCACTTAGCTTTGCTCTGTTGCTTGCGCTCCCAGCAGCAGAGTTCACCACCTGCATGCATCTTTTCCTCCGACCGGGTCCAACACCATAATTCAGCCTTGGAGCAAACAGAGTCCACCACCTGCACAGTGCAGCTGTCCAGAAAACAGAGTCCAGCATATGAGTCCAGCTTTCCGCAAAAGAGTCCAGCATCTTGATTCCAGCTTTTCAGCAACCGAATCCAGCATCATGAGTGCAGCTCTACACCATAGCTGCCACTCTACCAAGTCATGCAAGAATTCCTTGCTGACACCATAGCTGCCACTCCAGGACTCTCACTGAGCTGCCCGGGACTCTCTTTTAGCTCCATCCTTCACCCAGGCTTGCTTGTAACTGAGGACTAATCACCAACCGTGATTGACACATCTGACACCCTCTTATAGAGCAATCACACCTGTTACATAATTGCGTGCACAAACTAAAGTAACCAAGTGCAATGACGCTCACCACCACCGGGGGGCAAATTTAGAACAAAAGACACCACAGTACAATAATCCTAATGGCCACCGGGGGCAAAAACCAAACCTTGGCACACAGCCAAGGGAAAAGAAAGGTTACGTTGTGCATTTAATCTGTGAGATCCAACCTGGATCATGACACTATGATGACCCATCCAAGGTCGTGCCTCTGTGCGTACAGAGCATTCCTGGAGCCGTTTATACATTCTCTAGCCTTGTGGACTTGTATATCTCTTCCTAGAAGTAGAGCTATTTGGGTTCCTGGATCCATCTCAGGTATCAGGTGGGCTATACGATTTAGATGGGGGTGATGTTTTGCCACCTCCCGTGAAGGTATTTCTGACCTCTTGTCAGGAATCTGGTTGCACTCCAGGATGGTCGGTAACGATAGGCAGGTTTGGCCATCTATGGAATCCACTTGGTATCCGGTAGCATTTCTCCCTGCCCTCAGGGTGTAGTGTTGTGAGTTCATTCTCACCAGTTGTGAGTTCCCCTTCTGGACTCCCTCTGGTGGTAACGGGAGGTGGTGCGGCTGGTTTGATCGGTGGAGATCTGCCACCTGAGAATGAGGATGATGATTGGATCTCAGGATTCTCAGATTGCATTTAAGACAGCCTACGCACTATTCAGTTGCTGGTGATTCCTTCTGGCTTGTCAGCTCTTGGTTTTCAGCTCTGTTCCAGTCATCTAAAGCTAAGTTTTTCTGCTAATTTTCACACTTGATTTTGCTGGTCTATTCAGCTTTTTGTGTGGTCTGCCAGCCCCGGCTGGGGGCTGAGCTGAATTTCCACTCTTATTTATCAGTATTTTGCCATTTGGCTTTTTGTCCCTTACTAGTTCAGTCTCTTTTTGCTCTGTCTCAGAATATTCCAGAGTGCTGATATAGTGGGAGAAGTCTAGTGACTTCAGGGTTAATTTTGCTATCAGAAGTGTTGGACATTATTTTTGTAGGGTTTTTTGGAGGTTGCAGACAGTGACTTGTCTTTCCTTTCCTGTCTAGTTAGTTTGGGCCCCATCATTTGCTCAGCCTATTTTCCTGCCTGTGTTTGTGCCTTCATCTTGTTTCACCGTCAATACATGTGTGGGGGCTATCTATTTCTTTGGGGTCTGCTCTGGGGCAGTTAGTTTTCCCTTTTCTTGCTTTAGGCTTAAGTAGTCCTCCGGCTGTGACGAGGCATCTAGGAACATCGTAGGCACGCTCCACGGCTACTGCTACTTGTGTGCTAAGATCAGGGATCTGCAATCTGCATAGTTACCAACTTCTCTGGTTTTCTGTGGCTTAGCTTGTTTTGTTTTTTTTCTCCTTGGTGACCCATTCATAACAGGGTAGGAAGAACCAGGGCCTACAATGCTGAAGTTGTCAAAGAAGATGGACCTGGCTAGGGACCTGTTACTTTGGTCATCCAGGATTGCATATATTTTGAGGGCTTTGTTTTTGTGGCCTGCAGGATAGACCCGGACAAGGCAGATTTTAGAACAGGACCTTCCTCCAGTGAGTCCCTTACTGATCTCCATACATTTACAGCTGACCTCAGGGGTATCTTCGTCGGTGTCTTTCTGCTTCTCATCGTGCTCCTCTGCTTGGGGCCGTAGAAGGATTTTTTTTTTAAATGGAGATTAAGCAATTGTCTCATCGTGTGGAGCAGCTCACTGCTGAAGTGTGGGGAATTTCCGCCTATTTCACTCATTCTCATGCTGCTGAACCAAGGATCCCTACTCCTGATGTGTTTTTTGGGGATCGGTCTAAATTTTTGAATTTTAAGAATAATTGTAAATTATTTCTTGCCTTGAAGCCTAATTCATCGGGGAGCTCTGCGCAGCAGGTTAAAATTATCATCTCTTTGCTGCGCGGCGATCCCCAGGATTGGGCATTTTCTTTGACACCTGAAGATCCTATTCTGACTAATGTGGATGCATTTTTTCAAGCCTTGGGGTTGTTGTATGATGAACCTAATGCTATTGATCAAGCTGAGAAAGCCCTATTGGCACTGAACCAGGGTCAGGATTCTGCAGAGTTATACTGTCAAAAATTCCAAAAGTGGGCGGTCCTTACTACCTGGAATGATGGTACCTTGGCAGCTCTCTTTCGGAAGGGTTTGTCAGAAACCATAAAAGATACTATGGTGGAATTTCCTGTTCCCTCTGGTCTTGACGATTCTATGTCTTTAGCCATTCAAATTGATCGGCATTTATGTGAACGCAAAACTACACGAGAGGAGTTGCCACCTTTTGGACGAATGTCTGAACCTATGCAGTGTGATGGGGTTTTATCTAGGGCGCAACGTCAGGAGTTTAGAAGGCGTAATAATCTGTGTTTTTTCTGTGGAGACGTCTCTCATATTATTTCTGTCTGCCCAAAACGAGAGAAACGTTTTGCACACACATTTGCTGTGGGCAGTATACAACCTAAGTTTCTTTTGGCAATTACAGTGATCTGCTCCTTATCCACATTTTCCACGAAGGCTTTTGTGGATTCAGGAGCAGCGTTGAATCTGATGGATTTGGACTTTGCTAAACGTTGTGGTTTTTCCACGACGCCTCTGTGGACGCCTATTCCTTTGAGGGGTATTGATGCTACTCCTTTGGCGGAGAATAAACCTCAATTTTGGAGCCAGGTGACGATGCGGGTTGCCCCAGACCACCAAGAAAATTGTAAATTTTTGGTGCTGCATAATTTGCATGATACTATTGTTTTGGGTTTTCCTTGGTTGCAAACTCATAATCCAGTTTTGGATTGGAAATCTGGGTCTGTGGTGAGTTGGGGTTGTCAGTGTGTTCTTAGGGACGCTCCTGTTTTCTCCACCTCTCCTCAGTCTCATGATATTCCTGATTATCTAGCCGATTTTTCTGATGTATTTAGTGAGAGCAAGTCTGCGTCTTTGCCTCCTCATAGGAGTTATGACTGTGCAATTGAGTTGATGCCTGGGTGTAAATTTCCCAAGGGTTGGCTTTTCAACTTATTAGTACCCGAACATGATGCTATGCGATCCTATATTATGGAGTCATTGGAGAAGGGTCATATTAGACCATCCTCGTCACCTTTAGGTGCTGGGTTTTTTTGTGGCCAAGAAAGATGGTTCATTAAGACCGTGTATTGATTATCGTTCCCTTAACAAGATGACGGTTAAATATCAGTTCCCGTTACCTCTGATGTCTGATTTAATCTCCAGAGTTAAGAGTGCTTGCTGGTTTACTAAGCTTGACCTCAGGGGAGGTGTATAATCTTATTCGCATCAAGCACGGGGATGAATGGAAGACGGCGTTTAATACTCCGGAGGGACATTTTGAGTACCTGGTGATGCCTTTTGGGCTCACTAATGCCCCTTCTGTCTTCCAGTCCTTTATGAATGATATTTTCCGTGACTTTGTGGATAAGTTTTTGATCATCTATTTGGATGATATTTTGATCTTTTCTAGTGATTGGGATTCTCATGTAGAACACGTCCAGACTGTGTTCCGGATTTTGAGAGAGAATTCCCTGTTTGTTAAGGGATCGAAATGCCTCTTTGGTGTACAGAGGATTTAATTTTTGGGGTTTATCTTATCTCCATC
The DNA here is from genome assembly GCF_039654945.1 of Dendrobates tinctorius. Lineage (NCBI taxonomy): Eukaryota > Metazoa > Chordata > Amphibia > Anura > Dendrobatidae > Dendrobates > Dendrobates tinctorius. Next base: position 9,539,282 of record NW_027361875.1, read on the forward strand.
GACTATTGAAATGTACCCGGCCAAGGTACAGGCCATTTATGATTGGGCTCAGCTTACTTCTTTGAAGGCCCTCCAGAAGTTTTTGGGTTTTGCTAATTTCTATCGTAAATTTAGAGGTAATTTTTCTGGTATTGTCAAACCACTGACTGATCTGACCAAGAAGGGCGCTGATGTGCTGAATTGGTCTCCTCAGGCTATCTCAGCATTTCTGGAGCTTAAGCAGAGATTTACTTCAGCTCCAGTTTTACGGCAACCTGATGTCTCACTTCCATTTCAGGTGGAGGTAGATGCTTCTGAGATTGGTGCAGGAGCTGTTTTGTCCCAAAAAGACCCTGTGTCTTCTAAGATGAATCCCTGTGCCTTCTTTTCTCGAAAGTTCTCCTTATCTGAACGCAACTATGACATCGGGAATTGGGAATTGTTGGCCATGAAGTGGGCATTTGAGGAGTGGAGACATTGGTTGGAGGGAGCTAGACATCAACTTGTGGTCCTCACTGATCACAAGAATTTGATTTATCTGGAGTCGGCCAAACGCTTGAATCCTAGACAGGCTAGATGTGCCTTGTTTTTCACGCGTTTTAATTTTGTGGCCTCTTTTCTTCCGGGCACTAAGAATGTTAAGGCAGACGTCCTTTCTAGGAGTTTCTTTGTCGATTCTCTTAGTGTGACCGAGCCTACTACCATCCTAGGTGAGGGGGTAGTTCTTTCTGCCATTTCGCCCGATTTGAGATGCGCCCTGGAGGAATTTCAGGAGGATAAACCTGAGCGTTGCCCTAAGGGAAAATTGTATGCTCCTGACCAGTGAAGAAAGAGAGTGATGTCTGAAATTCATTTCTCCACATTGGCTGGTCATCCAGGTATTTTTGGTACCAGAGATTTGGTGAGTCGGTCCTTTTGGTGGCCTGCCTTATCTTGTGATGTCAGGAATTTTGTACAGTCCTGTGGGACTTGTTCTCGGTCTAATGGGTTGCTGATGCCCTTGCCGGTGCCCAAGTGGCCATGGACCCATATCCCAATGGATTTTATTTCTGATCTTCCTGTCTCTCAGAGAATGACTGTTATCTGGGTGATTTGTGATAGATTTTCGAAGATGGTCCATCTTGTACCACTCCCAAATTTGCCATCTTCTGCTGAGTTGGTACCCTTGTTTTTACAACAGGTGGTTCGGTTACATGGGATTCCTGAGAACATTGTGTCCAACAGAGGAGTCCAGTTTGTTTCCAGATTCTGGAAAGCCTTTTGTTCCAATCTGGGAATTCAGTTATCCTTCTCCTCCGCGTATCATCCCCAGACCAATGGACAGACTGAGAGAACAAACCAGACCTTGGAGTCTTATTTGAGATGTTTTATATCTGCTAATCAGGATGATTGGGTCTCATTTTTGCCCTTGGCCAAATTTGCGCTGAACAATAGAGCTAGTTCTGCCACTTTGATGTCACCCTTTTTCTGTAATTTTGGGTTTCATCCTCGGTTCTCTTCAGGGCAAGTGGAATCTTCATCCTGCCCAGGTGTGGACACTGTGGTTAAGAGAATACAGCAGATATGGGACCAAGTGGTGGATAAGTTGTCACTTTCTCAGGAAAAGGCCCAGCGATTTTCCAACCGGCATAGGACCATTGGTCCCCGGTTTAAAGTGGGTCATATGGTTTGGTTGTCGTCTAAGAATATTCCTATGAAGGTTGCATCTACTAAATTTAAGCCAAGATTTATTGGTCCTTATAAGATTTTGGAAATTCTTAATCCTGTTTCGTTTCGATTGGCTCTTCCAATTACGTTCAAGATCCATAACGTATTTCACAAATCTCTGTTGAAGAGGTTTGTTGAGCCAGTGGTTCCTATGGCAGCACCTCCTGACCCTGGGTTGGTTGAAGGCAATGTGGAATATGAGGTAGAGAAATTATTGGATTCTCGTTTGGTTAGACGGAGACTCCAGTATTTGGTCAAATGGAAGGGTTATGGTCAGGAGGATAATTCTTGGGTCTCTGCCTCCGATATTCATGCCAATAGATTGGTTTGTGCTTTTCACTGGGCCCATCCTGATCGGCCTGGTGGCATGGATGAGGGTTTGGTGACCCCTCCTCAAGGGGGGTACTGTTGTGAGTTCATTCTCACCAGTTGTGAGTTCCCCTTCTGGACTCCCTCTGGTGGTGACGGGAGGTGGTGCGGCTGGTTTGATCGGTGGAGATCTGCCACCTGAGAATGAGGATGATGATTGGATCTCAGGATTCTCAGATTGGATTTAAGACAGCCGACGCCCTATTCAGTTGCTGGTGATTCCTTCTGGCTTGTCAGCTCTTGGTTTTCAGCTCTGTTCTAGTCATCTAAAGCTAAGTTTTTCTGCTAATTTTCACACTTGATTTTGTTGGTCTATTCAGTTTTTTTGTGTGGTCTGCCAGCCAATTGGCTTTTTGTCCCTTACTAGTTCGGTCTCTTTTTGCTCTGTCTCAGAATATTCCAGAGTGCTGATATAGTGGGAGAAGTCTAGTGACTTCAGGGTTAATTTTGCTATCAGAAGTGTTGGACATTATTTTTGTAGGGTTTTTTGCAGGTTGCAGACAGTGACTTGTCTTTCCTTTCCTGTCTAGTTAGTTTGGGCCCCATCATTTGCTCAGCCTATTTTCCTGCCTGTGTTTGTGCCTTCATCTTGTTTCACCGTCAATACATGTGTGGGGGCTATCTATTTCTTTGGGGTCTGCTCTGGGGCAGTTAGTTTTCCCTTTTCTTGCTTTAGGCTTAAGTAGTCCTCCGGCTGTGACGAGGCATCTAGGAACATCGTAGGCACGCTCCACGGCTACTGCTACTTGTGTGGTAAGATCAGGGATCTGCAATCTGCATAGTTACCAACTTCTCTGGTTTTCTGTGGCTTAGCTTGTTTTGTTTTTTTTCTCCTTGGTGACCCATTCATAACAGGGTAGGAAGAACCAGGGCCTACAATGCTGAAGTTGTCAAAGAAGATGGACCTGGCTAGGGACCTGTTACTTTGGTCATCCAGGATTGCATATATTTTGAGGGATTTGTTTTTGTGGCCTGCAAGATAGACCCGGACAAGGCAGATTTTAGAACAGGACCTTCCTCCAGTGAGTCCCTTACAGATCTCCATACATTTACAGCTGACCTCGGGGGTATCTTCGTCGGTATCTTTCTGCTTCTCATCGTGCTCCTCTGCTTGTGACAACACTAGTGGAGTTGATTCAGGATGCATGGCTGTATTGTGATCCATGCTGCTGTATTCTGCACAATTCACACTAGCTTCACAGTTCCTGGCGAAGTGGGAGGTTGTGGCACAACATTTGAAGCAGATGTTGTTCTCCTTGAGGAAACCTTTGCGATCCTCTAAAGACTTCTCCCTGAAGGCTGTGCATTTTAGTAGAGGATGCGGTTTCTTGTGTAGAGGACAATGTTTACTGACATCCTGAGGCTTGCTCTCGTCTGGAGGAGGTTTATTCACGTTGTGAGGAGGGCCTGTGGAAACAATGTTAGTTTTGTGGACTGCCACGGGTGTCCTACTGGGTTTGACACCGAGGGCAGTGGAACACGACAGAGTAAAGTCAAAACTAGGGTCATTTCTAATCCTAGATTGTTGGTGACATAATCAAGAAATACAGTGAAAGGAGGGAATGATACATTTTGATTTTGTTTATACTCTGAACCACATGTAATCCACTTTTCTTGTAGGTTGTAAGGAAGTTTCTGTACTATCGGATTGACACCCTTAGCTGTGTCTAAGTAGGCCTATCCGGGCAAATCTCCTTCCTCCTGGGCAACCTGTAATTCAATCAATAAATCACTCAGATCTATAACCTTTTGATAACCTTTAGGTCCTATCTTAGGAAAATCATCAATTCTTTTATATAATGCATTCTCTATGACTTCTACTGTCCCATAGCATTCAACAAGTCTTTCCCACATTTTACGTTGACCTGCGCGGGGATGCTTTACATTAATGTCTCTCAGTCTTTTGGCATGTTCGACCAACTCACTTCTGAGCCACTTTACTAGGAGATCTAACTCCTCACTGCAAGAAAGGTTTGTCAGTGAACTTTACAAGTCCTTTTGTAACTAGTTCTCAGCGGGCAAAGAACTTTGCAAAGTCCATGCTGGCTCCGTCAGTGCTGGCATGAGCAGGTGTACTATAGTCATGTCTAGTGTGTGGTGTATCACCATACCTGTAAGACACTTCTGACTCCGGATAGTCTGTGTGGTACCTTGTCAGTGAAGAAGGTGTCTCTTTAAGGCGGGATGGGAGCTGTACCTTCTTCTCAGTGGAACGGTAGCTGTGGTCGACATCTCTGTGCTGGACATCTCCTCGCCTATGGTAGTGAGGTTCGGATTTGGATCGCTGGTAATCGGCATGGGCTGATCAATATGATGCGTCAGGGCTGTTATCAATGCCAGAATGTAGACGAACGGACTCTGCAACATGCTGCGCTGGATCTTGCTGCTCTAGATCTGGCCTGGGAATGCTGCTGCGTCTCTCATAATCAGGATTCTTCATAGCTTTCAAATACTCAGCCTTAGATATTGCAGCTGCTGTCGCTTTGTCTGCCGCAAGTCTTTCTAGCTCTGCCTGCGAACATGCAGTTCCAGCTTGCAGGCGTGCAGTTTCCACCTCTCTCTCTGCCTGCAAACGTGCGGTATCAGCTTGCAGGCATGCAGTTTTGGCTTGCAAGCATGCAGTTTCCGCTTCTCTCTCTGCCTGCAAACCTGCGGTATTGGCTTCCAGGCGTGCAGTTTCCGTATCTTGATCTGCTTGTCTCAGCTTTAGATGTATCTCTCGTTCGGTGAAGGAGGATCTTGCTTAGGCTGTTTCGGCTTCAGCACGAGCAACAGTAGTGAGCTCTGCCAATGACAAACTGCTGGAGCTTGCTCGTGACCTCATTTTGAGTGAGGAAGTGCTTTTTCGAGACATTGTGCATTTTGCTGCGTACTGCTGAGTGTATTGGCGGGAAACAGTCTATGCATGGCAGGCTTCCGCATGGCAGAAAAGATGTAGCGCTTGATGGTGGGCTGCACTGTCGGGACTTGTGACTGTATCGCAGCCGCTGCAGTATCCGCAGGCAGTGCGGTGTGGGTACAAGCGGCTCCTTAAGTTGTATTCACTATCACAGGCATGTAGCATCTGTTTTACTGTTCTGCCTTCATACACGTTGACGCGGTGTGCACTCTACCATACAGCATAAACCACCTTCTATCTTCCAAAATAAGTAGACTGTTCTCTGTAGTCTAACTTGTTTATTGGTGAAGAGTATAGAACATGCGGTAAAACTATAAAGAATACAAATGACATGGGTAAGTATTGGGCAGATGATCACACAGCTAACATAATTACAGGAAGTATACAGTGTGATGCAAACTTTACATAGAAATGCACAGGTGTCTAATTACATCTGCTGTGCACTGGCTGCCATACAGTTAATAACATCTCTGAACAAAACTGCATTGCAAGAAGGATATTAATCTTACCAGATATGCTTTACCCAGATAACAAACTCAAGTAGGGGAGTTACAGGAGGACAGATAAACACGTGTGTCCTTATGAAATACACAGAAGAAAATGGCATCTTTCTCATCCCGGAATACATTGCTTCATTCGCACAATGCATTGCTTCAATCTCACTCACATGCAACACTTCTGTTAAAGACACAGGCTGTAAATGCTATTTAAGACACAGCTATAAATTCAGCCACCGCTGGATGGTGCTAACTAAACCAGCACATAATACAAACATATTTGCCCTATTCAGAGGGCAGAACAGCGCCATTGTTTTTAAATTGACTAGATTTCTTTGTTTTCTGTCTTCTTCCAAAGTTTTGATTAGTAAAAAACATTTCCTACCTCCGCAACTTAAGAAGACTACTTTATGTGCATTCGTAGTATGTTTAAGTATGCCGTGAATTACAATCTATGAAGCAGGCAACAAAAGGCAGAAAATTAAATCACTTACATGTGTCAGGGCTATAAAGAAAAGAGAAAAAAAAGAAAATACACTTTCACAGGTACATACATTAGTTTATATTAATGCTTTCAGGAGAAGACAAAAAGGTCTTCCATTAGATACAGCTATACCTGTTCCAGGGGAGCTCTGTGAGCAAACCAGACAATGCTAAGTGCATTTCAATGTTAAATATGGAGGTAAAGATACTATACATTTAGTGTATGCGGTAAATGGATCTCATTGATAAAATGCTGCTGGATTCCTTCATGTAGAACAAAGCCAAGTGTTAATGGTCCACCGTTACAATTGTTCAAGAATACACAATGATATATTTAAAAAATTATTTCAAAATGGCCTTAAAGGCAAAAACCACAAACCTATAATATGCTCATAATACCAAATTTCCCATTTTTCCAATGCCAATAGTCATCTTGGTGGCTTCATGTCATTAATCATTGTTATTATTTTTCAAATAAAGTCAGGAAAGCCTCTTTAAAATGCTATGAAGAAATGCAAGAGCGCAATAGGGTCCTAGTCAATATAAATAATTGGTAAGATTGGTAAAGAAATAACAGGGCTGTGTGTGACACAACACCTTAAAATCTTGAAATGCAGATGCTGCAGCTTCCTGTGGATATGTTAGAATTAGATACCGGGAATAGTTATTCTGCGCTCTCTGGAGTTACGACAAGCCAGTAGTGGAATAAAAATGTAGGTTTATTGCCCACGCGTTTCTGTGTCCAGACTCCTTCCTCAGGACAACCATGCATAACATGAGATAATCACACATTACATGGTATAAATATACAAAAAAAATAAAAAAATATTTTTTTAACTTTTATTTTGCATATGTAATATTATGTATATGTGATTTTCTCTTGTTATTATCTAATGGTTTTTCGTAGTTCCAGAGTGCGCAAAATAACTTCCATTCCCAACATCTAATTTTTCAAAATGTTGATGTTGCTGGCTTTTTTTTCCTAAAAGGCCTGTCACACTAAGCGATATCGCTAGCAATATCGCTATAACTAGTGACGTTATAGCAATATTGCTAGCGATATCGCTGTGTGTGATACTTACCTACAACCTACAACCTCCCCCGATGGTTATCGCTGATCATGCGAGAACAGGCTGGACTGTTTCTCATCGTCAGCTTCCTGCTGTGACGACGAGCGACGAGCGTGGAGCTGGGCGGGAGGATGCAGGATCACCTGGTGTGACAGGTAAGTAACGACCTCCATCCCCAGCGATGCCGCTGGTGAGATCTGCCTGTGTGGCAGCTCACTAGCGACCACTTAGCGATGTACCAGCGATCCTGACCGCGTCATATCGCTGGTCGGGATCGCTTGTACATCGCTAAGTGTGACAGTACCTTCCGTCTCAGAATATAAAACAGCAAACATGATACTCATCCCCCTCTAAAAAAATGTATACTACATGTTCCAATCTTTTTTTTAGATTCATAACATATTCAGCACAAGATTTGCATCTCAGGAGTGTAGTATTAAATATATTCGACAACCTAAAAATGTACTAAAAGCTAATGAAATTAAAAAAGCCATCCCATAAAGTTTTTATTTAATAAACCTGTGTATATGTACATGTAGTGTGAGTGTATTAATATACTCTCTCTTCCTTATTGTGTTATCTTAAGTGTCTCCTGTACCAAATTAGAAATCTCTTATTAGCTTTAATTGTGATTTAATTATCCTAATGTTTTTAACAGTGTGTGGTGGAAAAAAAACATATACTTTTACTGCGACTTACGTTTTTCTACTGAATTTACTACTCTAAACGTTTTGTACATGCCACAGCTAATACCATCAAAGGGTTTTTCTAGCCATGTAATATTGATGACCTATCCTGACAATAGCTGATCAATATTAGATTGGTGGAGGTTTGACAGCCGGCATCTCTACTGATCAGCTGCTATTAACTATTTTGGTAGCCTGATGTAAACATTGAACAAAGCTTAACAGCTTTTTACAATGCGTAGTGGGCTCTGCAAAGTCCTGCAGTTCAGCCCATAGTTAAAGGAATAGGAGCTGAGCTGAAAGAATGGCCACAACACAGTTTACAAAGCTGTGCTATTCATAGTAACATAGTTAGCAAGGCCAAAAAAAGACATTTGCCCATCAAGATCAGCCTATATTCCATCAGAATAAATCCCCAGATCTACGTCCTTCTAAAGAACCTAATAACTGTAAGATACAATATTGTTACGCTCCAGGAAGACATCCAGGCCTCTCTTGAACCCTTCGACTGAGTTCGCCATCACCACCTCCTCAGGCAAGGAATTCCCGATTCTCACTGCCCTAACAGTAAAGAAGGCTCTTCTATTGTCAGAGACACCGCACTACCCTCGATCACAGAGCCAGTGTGCGTGTCCTGAGTACAGAAACAGTGCTAAAAGATACCTGTGGAGCAGGGCAGCAGAGGTGACAATGCGTGCTTCAAACTATTAGTGTCAGGGTCCAGTCAGCGCCGGAAAGTAAAGAGGCACAGGACTTGCGGACACTGAAGTTAGCAAGCTGGCACAGGACCTACGGTCAGGTGACTGCAAGGGGGCGGGGCTTAGTGTCCTGCTTTCAGATATGACAGGACACCATACAACAACTCAGAGTCAGGCAAAATGGAGGTCACAAAAGTACGGGCAAATGAGGCACAGGAAGGACAAACAGACGGGTAGTCAGACAAAGCCAAAGGTCATACACAAGAGGGCGACGTGGTACCAAGGGGACGAGCAGAGAGAAGTCGGGTCACAAGCAGAGAGTCATACACGAGAGGTAGCGCAGTACAAGAGGGCCAGGCAGAACTCGTAACAGTAACGAGTAACTCGGGACAGAACCGGATCAAAACCAAACAAGCAAGCAAGATATCAGGCACAAGGCACACGTACGCACAAGGTCAACTAACTCAGCCGAGGGCAGGAGTATAACTGACACCGGACCTAAGTCCAGTAAGCATTAAATAGCCGCCCTCTGCCAGAGAGAGGTGGAACAATTAACCCCCAGTCTGATCAGGACGGGACAAAGCGAAACCCCATCCTGGATCATGACATCTATGTTGGTGAAAAGACCTTTTCTCCTCCAGATGCAGAGAATGCCCCCTTGTAACCATCGCATTCCTTGGTATAAACAGATCCTGAGAGATATCTGCATTGTCCCCATATATACTTATACATGGTTATTAGATCGCCCCTCAGTCGTCTTTTTTGTAGACTAAATAATCCTAATTTTGCTAATCTCGAGGAAGCAGGGCGAAATGTGCACGTCGGGGTCGGGTGACAAGGTTCCTGTTCACTGTCTCTTATGCTGCTGGGATTCAGGTAATGTGTACATGGGGGCTTTTCATCTCTGTTTGAGTGCTTTTTGTTATTTACTTTGTTGGGCGCATTGGACCCTGATTTTAAGCCTTACTAGTAAGATCCCAGGTGGAGAATCTTTTAGTGATGGGAGTTAATATATAGTGGGTTCATGGCCCCTGGTTCCCTGATGAGAATCCCTGTGCTGCATTATTTGATTTGTGTGGCTACATAGTTAATGTGTTGGAATAATGCATATTGATCTGTATGTATTGCAACAACTACTACTGTACTGTTTTATATATTGTGCATATTGTGAGATTGTTAACAAAGTTCAGTGACAAAAAAACCCCCAGACAGGATGCCCCCTCCTTCTCTTCCCTTCTTGTTGTTGTAATGCTCCCATGCTGCCAGCCACAGCAGATACCAGACTGATCACATTTCATGCTGTAAGCTGTTCAACCTGGATATGAATAAATCTACATTCTGTGTTGCTGACTCTGGATGTTACGCTGATTAATCCGCTGCTAACAGGTTATGGGCCCAGAGTCCTAGAGTCCCAGATCCCCAGAGCACAGAGAAAAGAAAAGAAAGGTAGACAGCAAAGATGGCCGCCAGCAGCAGCAACTCCATGAAGTTTACAGTACCAAGTCTCACTAACCAGAATTACCAATCCTGGAAATTCAAAGTGAAAATGCTGCTGATAAGAGAAGGTACGTGGAAATACACACAGGAGCCTAAACCTGACCCAGTATCACAGGAGTGGATAGAGATGGATCAGAAAGCACAAAGTATCATATCACTCAGTATAGATGATGATCAGATTGTGCATGTGTGTAAAAGTGAAACTGCAAGAGAAATGTGGGAGCAGGTGCAAAAGGTGCATGAGAGGATACATTTAAGCAATAAACTTTATCTCATGAGAAAATTGTACCAGTCTAAACTACAGAATGGCCAGGATATGCAGGACTACATAACAAGCATTCTAGAGATTGTAGAATGCCTGAGAGGCATTGGGGAAGATTTGAAGGACTTTCATGTAGCCGCATTACTGCTTAGTGGTCTTCCAGAAAACTATGACACGCTTGTAACCGCACTAGATGCGCACCCAGATGATGAGCTTACATTTGAGTATGTCAGAGGGAAGCTCATAGATGAATATAAGCGGAAAGCGGAAGGTGTAAACAGCAAGACATGTGATGCAGAATCTGCTTTACAGACACAAAATATAAATGCTAACAGAAAGCACCTAAAAGAAACACGTGAATGTTTTGTTTGCAAGAAATCAGGACATTTGAAAGCCGACTGCAGAGTCTGGAAAGCTAGAATGAATCAGCTGAAAAAGCAAAGCAGTCTTCAAAGGGTTAAAAGTGCTGTGTCTGCAGAAAATGATTCTGTGAATACTGAAACTGCATTTACTGTCAGTGTAAATACATCAAAGCATGCATGGTGTATAGACTCTGGAGCAACTAGTCACATGACTAATAACAGGGTCTTCTTTTCTAAGCTTAACCAAAGTAAGTCAGAGAAAGTGATTATGGCTAATGGTCAGTACATGACTTCACAAGGTATAGGAGATGGTTATATTGATTGTCAAATCTCACCAACACAAAGCAAGAAGATCCCAGTAAAAGATGTGCTCTATGTGCCTAGTCTTGAGAGTAATTTAGTATCTGTGAAGAAACTCACAAAACAAGGAAATGAAGTTACATTTAAGCATGATAGCTGCATCTTCTCAAAAGAGGGCCACACACTAGCAGAAGGAAAAATCACAAATGAACATTACCAGCTTAAATGCAAAGAGTGTGTGTATACTACTCAGGAAGAAAGGCACAATAACTGCATTCATGTATGGCATAGGCGCCTAGCACACAGAGACCCAGAAGCAATAAGGAAGTTAGTTCAAAAGCAACTAGCTGAGGACATTACAATTGATCTATGTGACCAAATAATGAAATTTACTAGCTGCATCAAAGAGAAAATGTCTAGAAAAGCTTTTCCTAAGAGAAGTACTACAGGAACAGAACAGACACTAGATTTAATACATACAGATGTCTGTGGTCCAATGAGCACTCAGACTCCTGGGAAGAAGAGATATTTTCTCACATTTATTGATGATCATTCAAGATATACAGTTGTCCATCTGCTTCACAGCAAGAAAGAAGTTCCAGAGAAACTTGAAGTAAATCTAGCTGAGGTATATAATAAATTTGGGAGAATGCCAAAGATTCTACGTGCAGATAATGGGACTGAATACACAAGTAATGAGACACAGAGCATTTTAAAGAAAAATGGAATCCTATTTCAGACCACTGTATCGTACAATCCTGAGCAAAATGGTGTCGTGGAAAGAAGGAGCCGAACACTCTGTGAAAGTGGAAGAAGTATGTTGTTTGATGCAAATCTGCCCACAGCATATTGGGGTGAAGCAATCATGACAGCTTGCTATAAGTTTTGTGACATCACGCCAGTAGTCCAGCTGAAGTCACAATTACAAGACAATAACAAGGAGGATGTAGAGGTCTGGCTGGATTCTTCAACCACTGAAGGAACAACAGAAAAATCAGGTGAATCTGAAATCAGGAGATCTTCAAGATCAAACAGAGGCGTACCAGCTAAACGTCTATCCTACATAGTCAAGACACTACCTGAATCAGAGCCGCAGTCATGGGATGAAATGCAAGAATTACCTGTCCATGAAAGAACAAAGTGGATCAATGCTGCTTATGAGGACAATCAAGGATGCATTAAACTTGCATGCAGTGAAAAGATCAGTGCTAGAACCAAGCACATTGACGTCAGACATCATTATTTACGTGATTTGATAGATTGTGGCATAATTCAGTTCGTCTATTGTGAAACTAATAAGATGGCAGCTGACATTATGACAAAGCCATTGCCACGAGCCAGGTTCCAAGAATTGAGGACCACACTGGGACTAAGAGGATAAATAGTTGTTGAGTGGGGGTGTTGGAATAATGCATATTGATCTGTATGTATTGCAACAACTACTACTGTACTGTTTTATATATTGTGCATATTTTGAGATTGTTAGCAAAGTTCAGTGACAAAAAAAAAAACAGACCGGATGCCCCCTCCTTCTCTTCCCTTCTTGTTGTTGTAATGCCCCCATGCTGCAAGCCACAGCAGATACCAGACTGATCACATTTCATGCTGTAAGCTGTTCAACCTGGATATGAATAAATCTACATTCTGTGTTGCTGACTCTGGATGTTACGCTGATTAATCCGCTGCTAACAAAATGCAGGGGGATTGTTTCACACAGGGATGATCATATCTAATATGAACTTTTTTTGAGATGGTGCCATGTCATGTATCATGCGCCAATATATATTAATATCATGGAGCCAGTTTGTCATTAATATTTGTTTCTGTACTTTGTAACTTAATTATGCAAATATTTTTAATGATTGATTAATACATTGTTGATATTTAAATTCAAGGGTTAATGCTCATGTTCTATTGGGGGCTCTGTTTGAGCCTCAATCTGGTATATATATTCTGTGACTGGTGAGCTTATAGTTATATTCACTTGGCAAATATAGGATGATCTCTTTGGGTATTGTAGTTCCTCCATCCCCTTTATTAATGTTGTTGCCCTCCTTTGCACTTGCTCTAGTTCCATTATATCCTTCCTGAGCACTGGTGCCCAAAACTGTACACAGTACTCCATGTGCGGTCTAACCAGGGATTTGTACAGAGGCAGTATAATGCTCTCATCATGTGTATCCAGACCTCTTTTAATGCACTCCATGATCCTGTTTGCCATGGCAGCCGCTGCCTGACACTGGCTTCTCCAGGTAAGTTTATCATTAACTAGGATTCCCAAGTCCTTCTCCATGTCAGATTTACCCAGTGGTTTCCCGTTCAGTGTGTAATGGTGATATTGATTCTTTCTTCCCATGTGTATAACCTTACAGTTATCATTGTTAAACCGCATCTGCCACCTTTCGGCCCAAGTTTCCAACTTATCCAGATCCATCTGTAGCAGAATACTATCTTCTCTTGTATTGACTGCTTTGCATAGTTTTGTATCATCTGTAAATATTGATATTTTACTTTGTAAACCTTCTACCAGATTGTTAGTAAATATGTTGAAGAGAAAAGGTCCCAACACCGACCCCTGCGGTACCCCACTGGTCACAGCGACCCAGATAGAGAATATACCATTTATAACCACCCTCTGCTTTCTATCACTAAGGCTGGGGTCACAAAGCGTTATGGCAGTCCATTAGGCTAAATCCTTTAACACTGCCATTGACCCCAATTATCGGGCACATCGAGACGCATGCTGTAAAGCTTCATGCGCTCGCGATGTGCCGTCATTCAGTGAAGGAGCCTCGGACGCGGGCTGCAACATCTGAGGCTCCGTCACCACTAGCACAGATTAATCATCTGCGCTAGCGGGTCTAGCATAACGCGATCGCGTTATGCTATACCGTTAACGCAGCCCGTCAACACTATGTGTTGAACGGGCTGGGTTAATGCAATTTGAACCTGGCCTTAGCCAGTTACTTACCCATTTACACACATTTTCCCCCAGACCCAGCATCCTCATTTTGTGTACCAACCTCTTGTGTGGCACGGTATCAAACGCTTTGGAAAGATCAAGATATACTACGTCCAATGACTCACCTTGGTCCAGCCTATTTATCTCTTCATAAAAACTGATTAGATTGAATTGACTGGAGCGATTCCTCATAAACCCATGCTGATATGTGTCGAGGCTGTGTCACAGTCACAATACATGCATGGAGAGCCAAACACACCAGCTCCCCATACATTTGTTGTGACTGTGACACAGCCACGACATTCAGCTGCGACGCTGAACAGTTGACCAGCAGGCGCGCTCCATGTATCCTGATTCCCACTGTAGCTTATTCAGTAAGTGCTATAGCTTGGCGAATAAAAAGGGACCCCCAACCCTATCAAATTCGCTCATCTCTACTTGCAATATTTGTCAGCGGCTTTTAAGGCCAGCAGAATATTATGATGTATTAAAAGAAGCATAAATTCACGGGACTATTAGTTATGATTGGTATCCAATAGCTTGGCATTTATTTTGGCATTACAAGAGCTCACATCTTGAACATATCGAAAAGTCGATATCATACAGTCAATTTGTATACAGGAGCCTTTAGAGCGTTGTATCATCATAATAATTTAGCCCAATGGTTGATAAAATGAAACTCATCATGATCATCCATAAAAAATGCTATATGATTGAATTAGATATTCTGATCTTTTGACTTAGGAGAAGTTAGCAAAAATATCAGGGATCACCAGGTAACAGAGAAATTCATGGAGAATCTACATCTATGGTAGAAAATAATTGCAAAATTGTACTAGTGGCTAGTGAGACATCATGTCTAATCCTTTGTAATTTGTAGATCAGATTTTGTGCTGTATTTGTCATTTTTTTCCTTGATTTTTTCTCTATTGAGAAAACTGTTGATGGATGAAAACTGGTAAAGGGCTACCTTATTTTGATTTACCATCTTAAGGAGACACACTAGTGACCCTAGGCTGTTATCATTTGCTGGTGTAAGGAGGTTGACTCCTCTCTCCTATATACCAAGCATGTGTGTCACATACGGCACCCTAATGGTTCACTAACATTTTATACTGTTGTGTCATGTATTAATGTGTAATGTGATTGCATTTGTATATATTTAGCTCAGGGATAGAATGAGTTAAATTGCTGGGAGGAGTTCAGCAGACAGGCTGTACTGCAGGCTTACAGAAAAAAAGGACTTCCTGCTCTGAGGGCAGAGCTCAGGAAGGCTTGCTCAGGGCAAGACGCTCTCCACAGCCAGGAACAGAGGGTGCCCCAGTCGAGGGGATAAAAGCTGCCATGGACTGTTAAGCAGTGTGGATGGGCCTTGGTATTGGGGGAACTTCTCCAGAAGGAGTGTGGGTTCCCAAACCTGGAAAGGAGACGTTGAGGTCATGCAGCCTACTGAAGTAACAGGAAAAGAGCAGGAAGCATTGTGTTGTTTGCAGTAAAATTTTAATGTTGGAACAGAACTGTGGCTTGTGGTGCTTCCTGAGTACTCATCCCCTGCAACCTGAGTGATTGTGTGCTGAAGGTCATTTACTGTACTGAGGGACTTTACCTGTCGTTTCCTGTGTAAGGTGCCGGGGTGCTTACTGACTGTGACTTAGTGAACTCACCCACGACTACCACCCCGTGCCACATTGTTACACTGGCATAGAAAAGTATCAAGAAGCCCCAATTTTATAACTAATTTATTACTAATTACTACAGTTGAGCGACTTTGATTGGATCGGGTTTCATGAAACAAAATTTGTTTCAGATGAAACTGGTCCAACTTGGGCAAAAAAAGTCGGGAGTTTCGTCCGAAACCCGACCCCAATGCAAGTCAATGGTAAATAAAAGTCGGCATTGAGTGGATGAATGTCATTCGCTCAATGCCGACTTTTATTTCCCATTGACTTGCATTGTGGTCCGGTTTTGGATGAAACGCCGACTTTTTTTGCCCTAGTCGGACCAATTTCATCTGAAACAAATTTTGTTTCATGAAACCCGATCCGACCAAAGTCGCTCAACTCTACTAATTACTGTATATACTCATGTATAAGCCGATTTTTTTCACACATTTTTCTGTGCTGAAAACGCTCCCCTCGACTTATACATGAGTCATTGTGACAGAAGATGGCAGGGGAGGGGGAGCGGCGGAGCAGCAGGTCACAGAAGGCAGGAATCGGTGATTGCGGCTGTAACTGTGTCTGCTGCTAAAGAGAAATGAATATTCACTGCACTGGCAATGAATATTCATTTCTCTAATAGCGTGCACAATTACAGCCGCAGCTGCCGGCTTCCAGCAGTTGCTGGGCTATCACGGGTGCCCGCTCATTAAGGTAGTGATTATTCATCTCTCTCCACTCCTATAAGCGTGAAGAGAGGTGAACATTCATTCCCTTAATGAGCGTGATCGATCAGCCGCATATGCTGCTGGCACAGGAACAAGATTCTGCGAGGGCGCACAGGGGCGGTAAGTAGGATGGTTTTATTTAATGCTTTTCTCATGGGGGCCATACATTCAAGAATAGGGATGAGAAGCCATGCATGCAAGGATGAGAATAAGGAGCCATGCATGCAAGGATAGGGATAAGAAGCCATGCAGACAAGCTTGGGAATAAGATACCATGCAGACAAGGATGGGAATATGAAGCCATGCAGACTAGGATGGGAATAAGGAGCCATGCAGATAAGCATGGGAATAAGGAGCCATGCAGACAAGGATAGGGATGGGGCGATAATGCATACCCGGCTTATACTCGAGTAGATAAGTTTTCCCAGTTTTTTTGTGGCAAAATTAGGTGCCTCGGCTTATACGTGGGTCGACTTATACACAAGCATGTACAGTATACTTGAAATTGTGGTACCTGTGGTCTATGATAACCACAATCATCTATACTCTTTTTGATAATATATAAGTAGAATTGTTTTTTTTCCTCAAGCTGATGTACCTTTTAACTACTAGAATTTTAGTTATTAATGTGAACCTGTCAGCAGGATTGTGCACAGTAACCTACTGACAGTGTCAGGTTGGCGCTGTCATACTGATTAAAATGATACCTGGGGTGATGAAATCCATCTTGTGGTTGTTAATTTTTATTTTCAGTTTTCACTTAATGAGATTCGTTCCGATAGATGCTACTGCGCAGGTGCTGCCAACGCCATCTTGATGGAGCCTAATTTTTTTTCTCTTGCAAAATGACACCAGCGGCGGTGCCTGTGCAGTAGCATCTATCAGAACGCGATAGATGATACTGCATAGGCAGGGCCGCCAGCGCCATTTTGTTTGAAAAATATATTTTTTTCTTAAACAAAACTACTGTATATGTGTAAATAAAATGAAAATATGCATATTATTCCCCGTATCTTGCTACAACACAGGCGCCGGCCTGATGAATATGAATTTTTTTTCAAACCATATTATATTCAGTATGTAAAATAAAGGGCAGATCACTGTAGGATCACTGTAGAATTTGTCATAAGCCATACAGATGAATAGGTACACAGAGCATCACATGAAGACCCCCCCACCCCGGAGCATGAGATTATCATTAACTCAAAACTGAAAATAAAGATTAAACTAAACAACCATATGATGAGGTATCCTTTTAATCAGTATAACGGCGCCGACCTGACACTGTAGGTACTGAGCACAATCCTGCCCACGGGTTCCCTTTAATGATGATGTCATACACATCAGTAAAAATGCTGCTGCACTGTCTGTACCCCTGAAGGTTGAGGCCAAGTTATTATTGTTGTGACCTGAGCTGATTTTTTCTTTTAATTTATTTGCAGCCTGACATTTTCCGATGGTGAGGTTTAATAGGGTGCAAGTATGGCATGAGCTGGGGCTAGCCACTGAGTAGTGATTGACTTGCAGTCCTGGGTATTTTACTTGGAGTAGGGTAAGTGGTCATTTGAGAGCAAATCAGAGATAGCAGTGTAAGACTTGCCAACAGATTTGTTGTACATGCATGCAGATTGGTTTTCTGATAATGTCTTTGAGCATTGTGGCTCATTATTGATCAATGCTTTGTTATTTTACTGAGCTAGGCTGTCTTCTAAAAGCATCATCCTTATGTTGGATTTTTGCTAAACAGTCAGAGTTTATTATGTGGCCTAATATTTTGATACAGAATTGATTAAACTATAATTAAACCTGTTTTGTGATACAGTTGCCTTTATATGTCAATACTTGTGTGTATATCAGTTTGCAGAATGAGAACCATTTGTAGGATAGTTCACGGTCCATGATGAAGCCATTCAGTGCGAAACGACTGTTATATGATGTCTTGAAGATATTATCTGCAACACTGCTTTAAGAATGATGAAATGAAGGACTGAGTTTTGTCTATGTTATCTACTTTATTATCTTTTTCTGTTAACAAAGATTTGCTGTGTTCTCTAAGCGCCACCTTTGCTCTATTGGACTAGAAACTGTTTGTTACATATTGGTGAATTTATCTCTGCGTCATTTGGCATGTATGTGTGTAGATAAAACTGGAATGACAATAAGCACAATAGAATCTTACCTGGATTAAAAAGGAAAGAGTAAAAAACGGATTTCTTCACCTGGCGGGGGTTGTGACAGTCACAACCACTTTGTTAAATTCTAAGAAAAATGCCTGCTGCAGATCCACCAAACAGATATTATGCAAACAATGATCATTGTGGTTTGTCCTGATGAAGAGATATGATTACCACGAAACGCATTACCGAATAAAACCGCATCCATACTCCATACCGCATCTGGTCTACTATTGTATATTGGATCCCTGTCAGAGCAGGTTTTATATCCACTTCCATCTCCAAGTTTGTATATTGCTTGGATTGTACCCTTATGGAAGCAGCCAGTATATTTCTGATTTTTGTGTGCATACCCCATAACTGGGCTGTTAAGGTACTAACGGGAAAAACTCCTTATTTTACTAAAATTTCTATGTTTGTATCAAAAACTATACTTATTCAGGTGATTGTGCCCATGTTGTGCCTCAGAGCTGCCTACTTATCCTGCTTTTGCTATATTAAAAAATAAAAAGATAAGGAGTCCAATTTATTTACACTGGCGTTATGCATGCCGGTCTTTAATGAAGGGGCTTGCTGGAGTACAACGTGTCTAATTCTAATTTTTAAGGGGAGCATGCCACTTAATAAACTAGGTGCATCTGTTAACTGGCTTGTTCCACCTCCAAAGATGTAGTCTGATCAGGGAATTGGAGAACATTTCTGGAGTAAGTTACACAGTAAGTCAATATCAACTCTTTAATGAATGCCAAGCCAGCATTAAGAGACCTATAGGCTCGTTAAAGGGTCAATTTTTTTCTGTTAGGATTTTTACTTCCAATAGGTGGCACCAGATTTCATGCCCTCTATCTCTCTGAAAACACATATTTAATTTCCCAGATGAGCATTGCATGGCCTATAAGTCTCCTTACACTGGCATTTCAGGCATATCAATCTCCATAAGGAGAAATGTTGCCCCTTAGGCCCAAGTTAAATGTGTCTCATATAGACAAATCAGATTTCATGCTTTGCATTGAGGAGGAGCAACACCGTGAAACATGTGTCTGCAAATTGAGATTCTGATTTTACTTTTATCCTAAGTAAGTCTTATGGCAAGGCTTGTTAAAGGGTTGATTTTCACTTTTAGGATTGCCACTTCTAATAGGTGGCACTAGAATTCAAGTCCTCTTTCACTCTGAAGAGGCAACTTGCACATTTAATTTTTCAGAGGAGCATTGCATGTCGTATAAGTCTCCTTACACTTGGATGTCACTCTCTACAAGGAGAGCTGTTACCTCAAAGGCGCCACTAAAGTGGAGTAACTTTTCATGAATTTTACTGGCGGTCATTGCCACACCACATCCCACCCTAACAGCAAAGAAATGTTATACTTTGCGTAATGGAAAGATCTAGAACTTGGTAATGTACAGTATATCAGCTCTTCAAAATTTTTAAGCTCTCTGCTTGCAGTTATCCAATAGGAAACTTCATTATCTGATTCCTAAAATCAAAGATAACAAAGAGAGGAAGTGGAGTAACCATAAACCACAGAGAATTAAGTAAAAGAAAAAAACTTTGTTATAAAAAATTACGTTACGACGCAAAATAACAAGAACCAAGCAATCAATCTTTAGGACAAAGGAGGAACAACCAATGGGGAAAAAACGTGAAAGCATGTTATATATGAAGACTATAGGTGCTCAATGATACATATGATTCCATAGAATATGTAGTGAACTGGGTAAAAAGGGTACATATGCATAGAGGGATACAGACAAGTAAGGGGGAATGCTGGTAACAGGTGTGTCAGCATGAGCCTATGTGCGCATGTTGAGTATTTGCTTGCAGAAATTTCTGCAAGGTTTTTGCTTCTCCCGGCAGGAAAAACGCTGCGGCAAAAACACATGTTTTTGCATGCGTTTTTACTGTGTTTTTGTATGCGTTTTTGCATGTGTTTTTGTACAGCAATGAATGCTTTTTTTAACTAAATATATTAAAAAAGTTTTGTGATGTATTTTATTGGTTCAACACCACATTTTTCATGCTGATACAGAGGCATTGGAATAATGGGATTAGGGTTTGGTGTCAGCAGCTGTCATTGACACAAACCTCTAGGAGTAGTAATGAAAAGGAGTCAGCCTGATACACTACTACTCATTACTAAGCCAATTTATTAAACACAAACACACAAACCTACAAACATTGTCACCAGCCTATATAGGAGTGTTAACAGAATGAGCATACTTAAGCTGTAACCAGACAGCAACTCTTAATTTTAAAGACAAAAAGTGAAAAAAAAAAATGGCGTAGGCTTCCGCATAATTTTAATAACCAGCAGAGGGAAAGCTGATGGCTGGGAGGAGAATTTTATAGCCTGGGGAGGTGGTAATAACCATGGAGCTTCCCAGGCTATTACTATAAGGTCATAGCTGTATACTTAGCCTTTACTTGCTATTAAAATGGGGGACCCTCAAAAAAAGATGTGGGGTACCCCTATAATATATAACCAGCAAAGGCTAGGCAGACAGCTGCAGGCTGATATTAATAGCCTAGAAAGGGGCCATGGATACTGGCCCCTCCCAGACTGAAAACATCAGCTCTCAGGTGCCCCGGAAAAGGCGCATCTCTAAGATACACTAATTCTGGGGTTTAGCCTCACTCTTCCCTCTTGCCCTGTAGCGGTGGCAAGTGGGGTTCATATTTGTGGGGTTGATCTCATCTTTGTATTATCAGGTGACATAAAGCCCACAGGTTAGTAATGGAGAGGCATCAATAAGACACCTATTCATTAGTAACCCCTTAGTGATATTGTATAAAAACACAGGCACCCAGAATAAAGTCCTTTGCTTGAAATAATGACACAGACTCCTTTAATAATCTTAATTAAACCATACTAACCGAATGCCTAATCCACCGAAGCCGATGTCTCCTGCATCAAAAATAAATTAATAAACCACAGTATTCTTCACTGGTCAGCAGAGGAGATAATCTATAATGTCCCACAATGATCCTGTTGTGACTGCTCTCAAAAACAGCCGGCAAAACACTGACAGGAGGAAATCGCTCCTGCAGTGTATCACTGACCTGCAGTGAAAGATGTCAATGGAGTTCATCAGTTGATCAGCTCCGGTAATCTCCCTTCCGGCACCACTGCTGCGTGGCAAAGTTCTCACGCAGCGTTGCTGTAAGTGAAAGCACCGGAGCTGATAAACTCTCACAGCAGCTCAGTTATACCCTGCGCGAGTGATTACCTCCTGTCAGTGTATCGCCGGCGGCCGGGTAGAGCAGTCACATCTTCTGATGTGAGATCACCATGGGACACTGATTACATGGACTACGGTGGACAGGTGAGTATATGTTGGTTTATTATTTTACATTATTTCTAGGAGACAAGGGCATTGGGGATTAGGGGTTAGGGAGTAAAATGGTTTTTTTATTTTTATTTCAATATATATGTAAATTTATTTTTTTTAACTGTGAGCACAGGTGCTGGCTGAGGAGACTACGTCTCCCATAAATGGCTCCTGCTGTCACTGCTATCAGTGACAACAGACATAGCTTGATGGGAGTAGTCTCATCAGTCCACCCTTGCAGGTCACAAAATTCCTAAATTCAAAGCTGCCATGGGCATGTGATGGAAACAAATCTCATTATATTACTGTCTTTATAGCTGTGTCTTGTAACAAACCCTGCATCTATGTGTCCATCACATGACCTAGACGGATTTATACGATGGCTCAGTGGTTATCGCTGTTGGTTTGCAGTGCTGGCTCCTGGGTTCAAATCCCACCAAAGACAAAATCTGTAAGGAGTCTGTATGTTCTCCCTGTGTTTGTGTGGGTTTCCTCCCACACTACAAAGACATAGTGATAGGGAATCTAGATTGTGAGCCCCATTGGGGACAGGGATGGTTCTGGCTGTAAAGTGCTGTGGAATATGATGGCGCTATATAAGTGAGCAAAATAAATAAATATGAATAAAGTATGTAAAAACCTTGAGGAACTAATACAGATGTAAACAGGAGGCTTCACATTTTATTATAAGAAGAAACAAAAGTATTTGCTTCATTTGTAATATTTATTTGAAATCCACTATACAAACCAGCAAAGTAAAATAACTGCATTAAAAAAGTAATAATAATAATTATTATTATCTAAAATAATAAGCTTTTTGGCATTTTGATGCTTTGAATATCACTACAGATGAGACACCGGAATTCACTTTTTCTCATCTCTACAGGCAAGTTTACAAACTAATCAAGGACATGCACTGCATAATCGTATAAAGTAAAATTCTAAGTATTTCAGACGTTTTAGAATTGTAAGACCTCTTTCACACATCAGGTTTTCGCCGTCAGGCGCGATCCGGCGCTTTTGACAGAAACCGGATCCGGCGAAATGCAATGCCGGATCCGGTTTCCCCCCCATTGACTTGCATTTGCGCCGGATCGCGCCGGATGGCCATGCGTTTCATCCGGTTTTCGCCGGATCCGGCAATGTGTCGCGATCCGGCGTCTGGAAAAAACGGCTACTGTAACGTTTTTTGTCTCCGGCGAAAAAGCCGGACATGCCGGATCCGGCGCGTCCGGCTTTTTCACAAAATGAAAGCCTATGAGCGCCGCAATGCGCCGGATCCGGTTTCTTGGTCTGAGCATGCTCAGTAGCTCTGCCCACAAGACATATATAAAAGCAAGACAGTGGGACCCACAGCCACACCCAACATGCCACCCAAGAAAGCAACCAAGCGAAGCAGGAGAAGGCAGGAGACCACTGCAGCACCATCAGCACCACAACCACCCCAAATGGAGCAGCAAATGCAACATGCTGAGGAGGGGAGGCCAGCAGCAGATGAGAGACGGTAATTATCAAATCCCCCATTCCTCCAAACTAGGGCTATTGAATATCAAGATATTCATTGGCCCTTTGTTTCTCTTTATTCAACAGCCGCCCAATAGATGCAGCAGCAGCAGCAGCAGCAATGGCAGCAGCTGGAACACCACCCACAGGCATGGAGTGTGGCCACCAGGAAGACAGCACATCATCTTCTGGGAGCCCTCCCTCGCATCGTCAGCGTTTGACGGTAAGTTTTTATTTCCAAAATCCATCTTCTCTGTAATATATGTCTATTCATTGCCTTTTATTTCAAAACAGGATTCACAAGATGAAGAGGAGCTCCCAGAAGAAGAAGGAAGGGGTGGACAGACACCTGGAGTGGGCTCACAATTGGTAAGTTTTTTGCATCAAACGCAGAAACACAACATCACACTACACACAACACATAGAAAACAATGTTCTGCAGACCACACACAGCAAACAAATGCCTACATCCAAAGACATAACATTTTTTGTTTTCTTCTCTAGTCTTCCCAATCTGGTGCTCGGCCAAGAGGTCCTCGCAGTGCCTCCCAGGGTCGTCGGCGACAGCAACGCGGCGGTCACCAGCGTGTAAGTATAAATATTTTTGCTTTGTTTTTTTGCACTTTTTATTTCATTTCTTATGTGGAGGCGTTATTTTTGTCTTTTTCTTTAACAGCCTTCACAGCGTGCTCCCGACTCTGACGGTGAGGATGGAGGACTCGATGTGGACCACCTCATCGATCTCGTCCGAGAAAGGGAGCCGCTCTGGAATATGGCTGACCGCCGCCACGCTGACCTTATCGTTACCCGACGACTCTGGGAGGAAATCTGTTCGCTCCTTGTGGGCCGCTGGGAGGACCTCGATGTTCGGGCCCAGATTACAGAGCGTAAGTATATACAGTACCAGTTGCTTGATGTAAACCAGTGTTTCCCGAACTCCAGTCCTCGTGGTCCCCACGGATCATGTGTTCAGGATTTCTATTTACTATGGAAATCCTGAAAACATGACCCCTGGGGACCATGAGGACTGGAGTTTGGGAAACACTGATGTTGTATACTAACCACTCCTTTCTCGTTTCAGGGAACTGAATTGTGAATCGGTGGAGGTCTGTGAGGGATCGTTTCAAGAAGGAGTTCAATAAAGAGATGCGGGCCCCGAGTGGATCTGGAGGACGCAGGAGCAAGTACAAGTACGCAGAAGCCCTGTCGTTCCTCCGGGAAACAATGGTCACCAGAAGGTAAATATTACACACCACATGTGAAAACAAATGTTAGATGTAAATTTTTTTTTCAGCCAGGGCCATACCATGTCAGTATTTTAATTGTTTTTTTTTCTCTTTATTCCACAGCACGGTGAGCAGCACTCGGGAGCCTGCACGATTGGACCCTTCTGAGGCGATCCCTGAGGAGACCGGCACCGAGGGACACTTCGACCGCCCCGGTACATCTGCACCTTCCCAGCCTTCCCACACATTCGACCCATCTGTCCCATCCACCAGCACAGGAGCATTGTGGCCGCCTACATTACATGAAGCTGCTGGTGAGGAGATCGCTTTCCCTTTACCCCACCCTTCTGCCCCTGCCACCTCTAGAACACCTGCGGGTACTGGGCGGCAGCGGCAGAGGGGTCAGGAAAAGACTTATGCGCCAGAGTTCTTGCATCTGAATGCATCTTTCCAGAACTGTCTAAAAGTCTTGTCAGAGCAAATCTCCGCAGGCTATCAGCAGATCAACTCCAGCATTCTGGAGGTGAAGACACTTCTGCAAACCATGCATTCAGAAGCAAGATCTTCGCCAAACCACACCTTTTTCAGGTCTGTTGTGGAGCGCATGGAAACGCTCTCTCCTGCCCAGCAGATGCATGTAATGCATTCATGCCACGCTGCTCTCCAGCAAGTTACCTCCCAACCTCCTCCTCCCACCACAGTAGTTCCTCCACCTGCACCCCCTCCAGCCACTTTCCATCCTCCCCCTCCTATTACATCTACACCCCCTCCAGCCACTTTCCATCCTCCCCCTCCTATTACATACCATCCACCTCCCCAGCACCATCCACCTCCCCAGCACCATCCACCTCCCCAGCACCATCCACCTCCCCAGCACCAGCAACCTCCCCAGCACCAGCAACCTCCCCAGTACCAGCAACCTCCCCAGTACCAGCAACCTCCCCAGTACCAGCAACCTCCCCAGTACCTGCAAACTCCCCAGTACCAGCAACCTCCCCAGTACCAGACATCTCCCCACTTCCAGCAACCTGCCCTGTACCAGACATCTCCCCACTTCCAGCAACCTGCCCCGTACCAGACATCTCCCCACTTCCAGCAACCTGCCCCGTACCAGACATCTCCCCACTTCCAGCAACCTGCCCCGTACCAAACTCCTTCCCCATACAACTTGCCATCAACATCATCTGCTCCTACAGTCCCTGCCCAACCCTCCACTCCACCACCCACCACCTCTTCTGCTTCCCACATGTCCACCCATTCTGTAGTTTTTTCCACACCTTCACCTCTAACTGTTCCTTCCCCACCACAATCCCAGTCCTCTCTCCACACTCCCAGTGTCGAAGTGTCCCGCAGCCCCTACAGCAGTATTTCCACCACACACTACACAGATTTATAATGTGTGTATTTAAATAAAAATGACCAGTTTTATGGTTTCAGTTTTATAGTTTCAAAGTTTTATTAAACAAGTTTATTAAAATTTTAAAAAAGTTTACTAAAAAAAACATTTTTCAATAAAAGTTAAATTATTTTACACTGGTTGTCTGTCATTTCTTTCTGTGGCGAAAAAGGTTAAATACAGGGTATTTAAAAGGTGAAATGGTATTCAAAACTAGGTATATAACTGTGGGTAAATTTTAGCTTTTTGCCACAGTTGTGTTCCTGGTTGTGTTTGAAGCAAAGTATTTCACCTAAAAAGTTGTGTTTATTGTTGGTGATTTCCTAACAATGTATACAACTTTTGTTAAAAGGTGAAATACTTTGCATAAAACACAACCAGGTACACACCTGTGGCCTAAAGCTAAAAATAGAGACCATGACAAGATAGTCAACTTTGGTTGGCAAAGGTATATACTGTTGGTACAGAAGGTACACAAGTTTGGTTGGGCACAAATCTTTCACACTCTGTCATCCTGCCAGTGTACTCTGCCTTGAGGTGACATAAAGTATAGTCCAAATTTGTCCCTCATTACTGAAACCGTCACAGAACTTCTAGTGGTAATGTCATAGTAATCTTGCAAGGTGGTTTCTTCAGAGGTGTCCTCAATGGAAATGGGTTCCTTGCAGATAACAAAATTGTGGAGTACCACGCACGCTTTGATCACCTCGTCCACAGTTTCTGTCTTGAGGTTGATCGCAGTCAATAGGACCCGCCATTTGGCTGTCAGAATACCAAAGGTACATTCAACCATTCTTCTTGCTCTTGTGAGGCGGTAATTAAAAATGCGTTTTGGTCTTGTCAATCCTCTGCTAGAGTACGGTTTCAAAAGGTGTTCTGACAGCTGGAAGGCTTCATCCCCTACACAGACAAATGGCATAGGTGGACCAGATGTTTGCGGCAGCGGTCTAGGTGGTGGGAACTGGAAGGTGTTTCCATACAGTTTACGCCCCATGGCAGACAGTTTGAAAACTTGAGAGTCATTGGAGCGGCCATAGGCCCCAATATCAACCGCAATAAATTTGTATTCCGCGTCAGCGATGGCCATGAGGACAATTGAAAAATATTTCTTGTAATTGAAATATTCCGATCCCGATCCAGCTGGCTTTACAATGCGGATATGTTTCCCGTCCACAGCGCCCAAGCAGTTTGGAAACTGACATATCTGTTGAAACTTGTCAGCAATTTCAATCCACCTCTCTGTTGTGGGCTCTGGTAAAAACTCTTCAGCTAAGGAGTCCCACAGTGCACGGCATGTGTACTTCACAATTCCAGATATGGTGGAAATCCCGAGTCTGTACTGGAAATGCAGTGACGAAAGGGATTCTCCAGTTGCAAGAAATCTGTGGGGAATTAAAAAACAATAAATTAGTTTTAAATCACAGCATTACATACCAAAACTGAGCTATAACACTTGGAGATACAAACTACCACCAACAAAATTGCAGTGAAAGTGTGCTCTGATGCGAGCATATCCAATAAATGTGGCTTACCTTAAAGTCACCATCAGACGCTCTGCGGGTGAAACAGAGAAGCGGCAATAGGTGTCCGCTTTTCTTATGAGGTGTGCAATGCGCTCCACCAAGTAATCAAAATTCTCCATTTTCATCTAACATATCCAAAAAATTTATCCGGGTTTCGTCGAAGGTCCATGCATAGTGTAGAATAGACCCCACGCGTCATTCTCTTGGCTGTGATGGGGTGGATCCACAAACGTCGTCTACGATGCCTGATGCGCTGCTGTCTCGCTCTCTCCTCCAGAACAATCACCCTCAAACGATTCGCCTCCGCTGTAAAATCCGCCAAATTCTTCAAAATATTTCCAATGACAACATCCATCTTCGCCAGTAACTTGCTCTTCTCTCCAACCTGCACTTTCTCCTCTACAACCTGTCAAAGAAGGGCTGTAGGAACATGCTATATATAGTTTTCCAGTAGCCAATCCCGTTCGGAAGGCCACAAGGGTCAATTTTAAAAACCGGATCCGGCGTAATCCGTCGAAAAACGGATAGAAAAACGGATGAACCGGATGAGACGGATCCGGTTTTGTCTGTCAAGAAAAAGACGGATCCGGCAGAAAACCGGATCCGTCACATCCGGTTTTACGAAACAGTTGCCGGATCCGGCGTTCCGGCACGACGCCGGATCGCGCCTGACGCCGAAAACCTGATGTGTGAAAGTAGCCTAAGGCTACTTTCACACATCAGTTTTTTGCCGTCAGGCATGATCCGGCTTTTTTTTAGAAAAAACGGATCCGGCATAAATTTTGGAGAACTGTAGAAACAGATCCGTTTTTTTGCTGGATCCGTCTCTGTTCCTGGAGGCTGGCCAATTGGATCTGAGCATGCGCAGACTTAAAAAAACCCGGATCCGGTGGCTGGATCCGTCTTTTTCTGGATCCGGCGCATTCCGGCGCCCATAGACTTTCATTGTAGCAAAAAGCTGGAAGCTTTTTCGCCGGAGACAAAAAACGTTACAGTACACGTTTTTTCAAGACGCCGGAATGAGACAAGTTGCCGGATCCGGCAAAAAACGGATGAAACGCAATGCCATCCGGCACGATCCGGTGCTAATGCAAGTCAATGGGGAAAAACCGGATCCGGCATTGCATTTTGCCGGATCCGTTTTTTCAAAAAAAAGCCGGATCGCGCCTGAAGGCAAAAAACGGATGTGTGAAAGAGGCCTAACATGACTTGCAGAGCTGAAGTGAAGGCTACGCTCATGAAAGATTTTTTTTTTCTAACATTTTCTTTGGAGATTTCAAGATAATATAAAATATTATACAATGCCACTTTCCCCTTATGCTGTAGATAATGCAGACAATTGCGTGTTATTTTCTGTATATATTAGTATTCATCAATAGCTTTTTTTTAATACAACAGAATCATGAATAATACTCCAGAAACATTGAAGTGACCATGACAATATGGGGTTATAGTGTCCCTATATCCGCTTATACTCCACACGGCTTTATCTCCTACCAAGCAGAAAATCATCCCTGGAAATTGTATTCAAATGCCGCTGATTATCTGAAGGTATCATGCTATGTAGTCACAGAAAGCATTCACACACAGTCATAGGACTTCTTACTTCACCTTTGGCTCTATTACATTTTTCTATTAAGTTCCCATTTAATGCATAGTTGAGTTTTACTCACCAGTATTTACCGTTTCCACAAAGACTTATCTCCCGCTAAAAGACATCAGTGATTTACTTATTGGCCAAATGAACTCCGTACCAGTGAAAGAGAGCAGTCTACTGCAATAAATAACCATTCTTTTACATGGGGGCTAATGCTTTTTTTGGATAATTTGATTTTGTTTTACTCTCTATCGGATTGGCGTAAAAAAGCCATAATTTTTTATCTTATTCCGCTTGGTTTCTTTTCCATGG
Source organism: Dendrobates tinctorius (assembly GCF_039654945.1). Classification (NCBI taxonomy): domain Eukaryota; kingdom Metazoa; phylum Chordata; class Amphibia; order Anura; family Dendrobatidae; genus Dendrobates; species Dendrobates tinctorius. Next base: position 9,568,499 of record NW_027361875.1, read on the forward strand.
CATGCTGTTGTGCGCTGGGTAAATTAGAAGCATATTCCTCTGATTAGCCAGTACAGGGAAATGGTAAGTCCAGATTTATATTTAATGGGCTAATTACAGGACTATGGCTACCTAGTGAGTTGGCTCAGAGGAACAAGGGATTCAGTCAACTGAATAAATTCATTCAAACTTGTGGAAAATGAACCTTATTTCATGTGCGGCCAGACTGGGAAAACACACAAAATGTGGTACAATGCTACTTTAATGAAGCAAGCAGGGAGCATGAATACCCGAATTTCACCATGTCCTGCTCCACTGTGTGACATCCAGAGCTGGAGATAATGATGGTAAATGAGCAGTCACAGCTTCGTCCCTGTGCCTGGGAATAGCTCTGCTCAAGCATCTACCGATTTAGATTTTATATTGCAGGCTACATTAATAACCAATAACAGGCTAATACTAAAGTAGATTAAAAGGGTATTTCATCTCACGCAGTCAATAGGACACACGTCTGTCTAGAAAGTGGAGCATCGTTGCGCACTGTGTCAGTAGAGAGGTGGGCAGAATTCCAGTTCGAAGGAATGGAGAGAGTTGCTTCTATGTATAAGAATTTTGCTTCTCCACTGTCAGCACTTTACATTAGGGAACCCTTTTTTGAGATACATGCAGGTTCCGTCTATTAATGTGATTCAGCCAAAGTAGGAGATTCCAAGACATAGGGAGACTTTGGACAATTTCACACATATAGTCATGGCTGAAAGTGTTGGTACCCATGAAATTGTTCCAGAAAATTAAGTATTTCTCCCAGTAAATTATTGCACGTTTTGTTATACACTTGTTTATTTCTTTTGTGTATATTGAAACAACACAAAAAACAGGCAAATTGGACATAATTTCAGACAAAATCCCCAAAATGGGCCATATAAAATTGTTGGCACCCTCAGCTTAATATTTGGTTGCACATAGTGATGAGCGAATGTGCTCGCCACTAGTCCTTACTCGCCCGAGTATCACGGTACTCGGTGAGCACTGAGCATTTCCGGGATTACTCGGCGGGAACTCGGGTCTTCACCCAGCTTTTTTGGCGGACTTTACAGACCCAATCACAATGCGGGGATTGTCTGCCAGGCAATGAAACGCTGCAGCCATCTTTGTTGTGGTCGTGCAGTGATTGGCTGGCCGCAACAGGGGTCTAAGAGACCGGACGCAGCCCTGCTTGGCACATTCAGGTCCAGATTGAGATACTGTAGGGAGAGCTGCTGCTGAGATAGGGTCAGAATTGGGGATTTACTAGTTAGTGTGGGGTCTACCATCCTAAACTACTCAAATCCAGCTAAACCAACAGTCCTTCTAAAGACAAATTCCGGAGTATATAGGTTCCCGTGTTAGGTAGGCAAAGTAGTGTACATCGCTCTATACACATCAGTGCAAGGCCTGCAGGCACTGTATGGGTGTTGTGAGAATCATGTGGGAATAGTGGATGAGGTCAGGTATATCTCGCCCAAATACCTTTCCTATGTGGCCTAGTCTGGTCAGTATCTCACCTGGTGATTAATGAATAATGGGAGGCGGATATAAAAGGATGCCAGGTGGTTGTGTGAGTGTCTCAGCCTGGGGACACAGAGAGCCTGTCTGTGTGAGAGACACACGTGAGTGAAAGCAGTGCCCACTGTAACTGTGGTTTGGCTGGACCGGAGAAGCCCGCCAGTTGGTAGTTAGGTTGTACCTTGTTTAGTTAGTGCAAGGATTTGTTTTATGTTTTATTTCCTTTATGCATTGCTTTCACCCTTAATAAACCTGACCCAGTGTCAGTTATACCCGAATCCCGGCTGTGCGCCTGAGTTTCATGCTGAACGCACGTGACCTTTGACCCCAGCAAAGGCGATCCCGGAGTGTTTTATCACAGTGTATGCAAATCATTGCATACATCAAGAGGGTCCATTCCCTTCCTTTGTTCTGGTGCTGCTGCTGCTGCTACCTATAGGAAATATTGGCTGTATATAGCTAGCCCCAGGTGTAATTGGAATACAGGCCGCACATTTTTTGGTGTGGTATCTCCATGAGCTCATATCTGTGCGTACTCAAAGTTTGGCCAGTTTAGGCTGGTTTTCTTTTTTTGTTTTGGGTGTCATATACAGCAGTATTTACCCCCCCCAAAAAGAAAAAAAAACACACATTTGTATCTCCGTGCCAGCTCATATCTGTGCGTGTCAAAGTTTGGTCAGTTTATTGTGGTTTTCTTTTTTTTGTCCCAGATGTCACTGTACTTATATGCAGCAGTATTTACCAAAAAAATAAGGAAAATACAGGCCACACATTTTTCGGTGTGGAATCTCCGTGCCAGCTAATATCTGTGCGTGCTCAAAGTTTGGCCAGTTTAGGCTGGCTTTCTCTTTTTGTTTTGGGTGTCAATATACTTACATACAGCACTATTTAGCCAAACAAAAAGAAAAAAAACACACATTTTTCATAGTGGTATCTCCGTGCTAGCTTATATCTGTGCGTGCTCAAAGTTTGGCCGGTTTACAGTGGTTTTCTTTTTTTGTCCTGGGTGTCACTGTACTTATATACAGCAGTATTTAGCAAAAAAATTAAAAAAATACAGGTCACACATTTTTTGGTGTGGTATCTCCGTGGTAGTTCATTTCTGTGTGTGCTCAAAGTTTGGCCAGTTTAGGCCGGTTTTCTTTTTTGTCCTGGGTGAAACTGTACTTATATACTTATATACAGTACTATTTAGCAAAAAAAAAAGAAACAAAAAACACATTTGTCATAGTGGTATCTCTTTGCAGCTCATATCTGTGCATGCTCAAATTTTGGCAAGTTTAGGCCGGTTTTCCTTTTTTTGTCCTGGGTGTCACAGTACTGATATGCAGCACTAGTTAACCCAAAAATAAAAAAAAGGCCACACCTTTGTCGTAGTGTTATCGCCATGCCAGCTGATATCTGTGTGTGCTCAAAGTTTGGCCAGTTTAGGCTGGTTTTCCTTTTTTTGTCCTGGGTGTCACAGTACTGATATACAGCTTTAGTTTTCCCAAAAATAAAAAAGGGCAAACATTTGTCGTAGTGGTATCTCCGTGTTGGCTCATATCTGTGTGTGCTCAAAGTTTGGCCAGTTTAGGCCGGTTTTCTTTTTTTTGTCCTGGGTGAAAATGTACTTATATACAGCACTATTTAGCAAAAAACAAAAAAGAAACAATAAAACACATTTGTCATAGTGGTATTGTCGTGCCAGCTTATATCTTTGCGTGCTGAAAGTTTAGCCAGTTTAGGCCGGTTTTCCTTTTTTTGTCCTGGGTGTCACAGTACTGATATACAGCTTTAGTTTTCCCAAAAATAAAGTAAAAACAGGGCACACATTTGTCGTAGTGGTATCGCCGTGCCAGCTGATATCTGTGCATGCTCAAAGTTTGCCCAGTTTGGGAAAAACATTGTATTTTTTTGCAGTCTGTTAATGTAATTATTAAATGTGATAAGGCCAAAAGCATTTTTACCTAAAGTCCAGATAGGTAAAAGTGTGGTTTTCAAGCACACGTATCACATACAAGTTACCTCCCAAATCACCCTTTTGTAGTGAACATGTATAATATTCTAGTTCATTTACAATGGGCAAGGTGTGTGGCAAGGGACAGGGAAGTGGATGTGATGGTGATGGTGCAGGCCGAGGCCGTGGGCAAGCTGAAATTGGGTCACCAAAACCACCCACATATTCTCGCTGGACCTTAGTGTCCGAATTCCTAGGGGACCGCAGCAAAACAGCACTATTGAAGCCTGAGCATTGTGAAAAGGTTGTTGGTTGGATAGAGGATAATACTTCCAGTTACTTATCCACCAACACCCTGTATTCAACACGGTCAAGTCACAGTAGCCATGAATCTGGACCGCATATTCCTTACCCTGATCCTCCTTCCTCCCACCATGCTGAGTGCCCTGAGACAACTAATCCCACACTCGGACACTCCAAAGAGCTGTTCAGTTTTCCATTTGGAGATTTGTGCCTCTCGCCTGGTCCACTTGAAGTGGGGCAAGATGATATTCCATTTAGCGATGCACAAATCTTTGAGCAGCCATGGTCACAAGAGGTGGACGATGATGAGACACAATTGCCGGAAAGTCAGGAGGAGGACCAGAGTGGGGAAATGGAAGATGAGGTGGTGGATGATGTAGTAACAGACCCAACCTGGCAGGAGGACATGCAGAGAGAGGACAGCAGCACACAGGGGGAGGTAGACGTCGCACCATTTCAGGCAGGAAGAAGCAGTGTGGTGGCTGCAGACAGAAGGTGTGCAACCGTTCCCCGTAACACCAACCTGAAGGAAGTTGCCAGTCCAACTGTTAGGTATTCCCGAGTCTGGTTATTTTTTAAAGACTCTGCCGATAACCCCAAACAGGCCATTTGCAACACCTGTCATGCTAGCATCAGCAGGGGTAGCAAAACTACCAGTCTTACCACAACCAGCATGATCAGGCACATAGCAGCAAAGCACCCGATTTTGTGGGCCCAACCCCAGGCTCCAGGAACAGTGTCTGTGGGTGACACCACTGCTTCTTCCACTGTTGTGCATGCAAGCCAATTCTCTGTCCACGGTGCATGCGAAGATGCCTCCTGCCCTGCACCTGCCGTTGCCCACAGTCAAATAGCACCATCATCAAGCACGTCCACGTCCTTGTCCCAGTGTAGCCTTCAGTTGTCCATACCCCAATCATTGGAACGTAAGCGTAAATACGCAGCCAACGCCCCACAGGTTCCGCAACCTGATAGCGGCGGCCGTCCAAAGGTACTCTGTCCCTATCCGCCACTATTTCTCCCGCTGTGCCGTCCCAGCATTACACAAGCACATGTCCCACAACATTGTGCCCTCAACAATACAGCTACTGGGTAAGTACACCCAACCACGGAAACGTGGACAAGTGCTTGTGGCCAGAGATGGTACATCTCGCTGAACTCACACTGGGTTAACATAGTGGAAGCCGGGACCCAGTCAGACCTTGGGATGGAAGATATCCTCCCGACGCCAAGGATTGTGGACCCTACATCAATCAGGGTTGCCCCCACTGTGTACAGCTCCTGCACCACTTCCTCCTTTTCAGCCTCCATGTAAGAAATGAGCACATCAGTCACAAGCTGGAAGCACTGCCAATGCAAAGCGGCAACAGGCTGTGCTGAAGCTAATTTGCCTAGTTGACAAACCGCACATTGCTAAAGAGTTGTTGACAGTTCTGAAAGAGCAGGCAAATGTGTGGCTGACACCGCTGAATCTCCAGCCAGGCATGGTTGTGTGTGACAATGGCAGGAACCTGGTGGCGGCTTTGAGGCGAGGTGAACTGACACATGTACCATGCCTGACCCATGTGCTGAACCTCGTTGTTTAACATTTTCTAAAAAGCTATCCGGAGCTGCCGGATCTGCTGGTTAAAGTACACCGCCTGTGTGCACATTTTAGAAAGTCTGCTACAGCTTCAGCCGCTCCTTGTCATGCTGTGGCAGCGATTGCAGATTCCGGTTCACCAACTGGTGTGTGATGTCCCAACGCGTTGGAACTCTACACTGCATATGTTAGAAAGAATTTGTGAGCAGAAGCGGGCAGTTGTTGAATACCAGTATCAACAAGGCCATAGTTTTTCAGGTTTGACTCCATACATAAGACCTCAGGAGTGGCCATGGATGTCAGACATATATAGCATCCTCCAAAACTTTGAGGAGTCCACCAAGATGGTGAGCGGCGATGGCACCATAATTAGCATCACCATCTCGCTCATCTGCATTCTGAAACGCTGTCTGCTCACAATGAAAGAGGATACATTCCAGGCGGAGCATGAGTAAATGGATCAAGGAACCATACAGTGTGATTACACACAGCTCATCTTCATGTCATCCCAACATGGATTGGTTGACGATGAGGAAGAGGAGGAAGAACAGGAGCTACTTTCATGCGCTATAGACGGGACAACAACCACAACTGTCATACAGTCTGTTCAGCGTGGATGGCCTGAAGACAGGGAAGAAGAAGAAGAGGAGGAGGAGGACACCTTGGTCAGTCATCCTGTTGGTGAGGACACGGAAGGCTTGACTGTTACCAGTCTGGCATGCATGGCTGACTTTATGTTGTGCTGCCTTTCCCGTGACCCTCGTATTGTCAAAATATTGGTTACCAGTCATTACTGGCTAGTGACACTTTTAAACCCACGGTACAAGGATAACTTTCAATCTCTTGTTTCAGAGGCAGACAGGTGTACCAAAATGGTGCAGTACCATAGGGCCATTGTTGCTGAATTATTAAAAAAATTCCCATCTCAACACTGGCAAAGTTCTGGGACAGTTTTCTAAGACCCTCCCATTGCCCATGCACTGAGGCGCCGGGTAATCTCACCAGGAATACAATCTTCTCTAAGATGCTGAGGGAGTGCCTTGCTGACCGTACCAATGTCCTCCGTGATTCCTCTGTGCCTTTTAATTATTGGGTATCTAAGCTGGACACGTGGCATGAGCTGGCTCGTCACGCCTTGGCGGTCCTGGCCTGCCCTGCTGCTAGCGTTTTGTCCAAGCGGGTTTTTAGTGCTGCTGGGGGCATTATCACAGATAAGCGCATTCGCCTTTCTATGGAAAATGCAGACAGGCTGACTCTTATAAAAATGAACAAGAGATGGATTGGGCCTGACTTCTCGACACCACCAAATGATGACCGCAAAGCATAAACTCCAATGTAGTGTTTTTTTGGGAGGTGTATTCCCATGCACCTCTTCCCAACCAAACATGGATATATGCTTCCTGATTTTGGCTATTTGGTGTCCTCCTCCTCCTTCTCATCCTCACCGTCCACCACCACTTCAACACCAGGATGAACGTATTCAGTCATGCTCCGGCCACTCTATGTTTTGGCAAGGGGGTTATGATGCCCATCACCAAAATACAAAAAATATGTACACCCCACAGGGGAAATGTTTGCCAGCCTATACACAAAGTGTATGGGCATTCCAAGTCTAGGAGACTCGCTCCTAGAAATTGAGCCTATATTTTAATCAGGCCTTCCTCCACATCTGATCATCCACTGCCACTAGATCAAAAAGGTTTACGTGTTCCATGCAGCTACAGCCAGTGTTGCATTATTAACAAGGGTGGGTGGTTAGGCTGTGGGTAAAAGACTTGTTCTGAAAAAGGTTGAGGTGTATCCCACAAGGGAAATGTTTGCCAGCCCATACACTAAGTGTATGGGCATTCCAAGTCTAGGAGACCGGCTCCTTTTTAATGGGACACTTTTTGTTAAGAGGCCTTCCTCCCTGTTTCTTCCAAGGGGGGAATGAAGTTATTGGGGTGCATATAACTTGGTAGCAGGGCAGGCCTTGCAATCAATGCATAAAAAAACAGAGTGGGAGTACAAAATGAATAATGTGAAGTGGATTTTCCTGAGCCCATTCAGTAACTGGGTTCAAAGGCTTATTGGGGTGCATATAACATGGTAGCAGGGCAGGCCTTGCAGTCAATGCATAGGCCTTGCATTGCATTTTTTATGGAAGCCCTCCTGGATATTTCGTGAAAGGGGTATTGGGGTGTGTTATAATTCTTGGCATCCCATCCACTCACTGCATAGGCAATAGCAGTTTAGGAGACCCACTGTTTAATAATGGCCCTTTTAGCAGATTAATGCTGCCTGATGCCCCTGTAAAAATAAGTTCTGTGACTTTAAGAGTCCCTCCTTCATAAATGAAACAAGGTATGTCTGCTTATGTGTCCCACACCACATGGCCAGATAGGGTTGGTAAATGTTACAATGACATTTCCCAGTGAATGCATTTGTTGTGGTTGAAAGCAATGTTAAAGTTGAAAAATGCTTCAAAACTGCTGCGTCTGAACATAGCCCAAGTGGTGGAGGAACATTTTGGTCTGGGGTTAATTATTTTGCCTTATATACAAGTCATTAACCTGGAAAGGATGTACCTTAAAATATTTCCCTGCAAAATCCGTTTTGGTTTCTCTTTGGTATGTTTTTTAGTGCACCGGTAAAAATGGCATGAAACTCTGACAACATTGTTTAAAGCTGTGAACTAGGAGTCAGGAATGCTTCCAGGGGCGATCCCCATGATGTCCCTGTGTCATTTCAGCAGTGTTTCCATCATTTTCAGATGTTTTTAGACCTTAAAAGGACCCCCGGGGGAGATCGAGGTAGAAATGCTCGGGTCTCCCATAGACTTACATTGGGCTCGTTGTTCTTTCCGAGTACCCGAGTATTCCAATTTGCTCGACCCGAGCAACAAGCACCCGAGCATTTTATTGCTTGCCCATCACTAGTTGCACACCCTTTGTAAGAAATAACTGCTATCAATCGCTTCTTATAACCATCAACAAGCTTATTACACCTCTCAACTGGTATTTTGGACCGCTCTTCTCTTGCAAACTGCTCCAGATCTCATATTTGCAGGGCGCTTTCTCCCAGCAGCAATTTTAAGATCTCTCCAGAAGTGTTCAATGGGATTTAGATCCGGACATATTGCTGGCCACTTCAGAACTCTCCAGTGCTTTGTTTCCAACCATTTCTGGGTGCTTCTTGAAGTATGTTTGGGGTCCTTTTTGCTTCTAGAAACCTCATGACCTAGGACTGCTTTCTGACACTGGGCACTACATTTTGACCCAAAATGCTTTAGTAATCTTCAGATTTCATGATGCATTGCACACAGTGCCAGAGGCAGCAAAACAACGCAAAACATCTTTGAACCGCCACCATATTTGTAGGTTCTGTATTCTTTTCTTTGTAGGCATCATTCTGTTTTTGGTAAACAGTAGAATGATGTGCTTTACCAAACAACTCTATCTGGATCTCATCTGTCCTCAAGATGCTTTCCCTGAAAAATTTTGGCTTACTCACGTACATTTTGGCAAACTGCAGTCTAGCTGTTTTATGTCTCTGTGTCAGAAGTGGGGTCCTTCTGGGTCTCCTGCCATAGCGTTTCATTTCATTCAATTGTTGACATATAGTTCACACTGACACTGATAGAACCTGAGTCTGCAGGATTTTCTTTGGAACTTGATTGGGGCTGTTTATCCGCCATCTGGACAGTGCTGCGTTTCAACTTTTCATCAATTTTTCTCTACCGTCCACGTTCAGGTAGATTAGCTACAGTGCCATGGGTTGTAAACTTTTTTCATTATGTTGCGCGCCAAGGACAAAGGAACAGCAAGATCTCTGGAGATGGACTTGTAACCTTGAGATTATTTATATTGTTCAAAAATTTTGATTGTCAAGTCTTTAGACAGTTCTCTTCTCTCTTTCTGTTCTCCATGATTAGTGTGGCACATACAGACACACAATGCAAGGACTGAGTCAATTTCTCCCCTTTTTATCTTGTTTCAGGGGTGATTTTCCTATTGCCCACACCTGTTACTTGCCATTGGTGAGTTTGAACGAGCATCACATGCTTGAAACAAGGTTGTTTTGGAAAGGTGGCAAGATTTTTTTCTGGCCAATTTTTGGGATTTTGTGATGATGTGTCCAATTTTCTCTATTTTTTTTCCTCTATTTTTTTTGTTCAACATCTTTATCAATGATTTAGATGAAGGAATTGAGGGTAAACTGATTAAATTTGCTGATGACACAAAGCTAGGAGGGATAGCTAATACTAGAGAAGAGAGAGAGAGGATTCAAAAAGATTTAAATAAACTGGAGAAGTGGGCAGCAACTAACAGAATGGTTTTTAACAGGGAGAAATGCAAAGTACTACATCTGGGCAACAAAAATGAAAAAAGCATATATAGAATGGGAGGAATAGGGCTAAGTGACAGCACATGTGAAAAAGACTTGGGTATACTAATAGATCACAGACTGAATATGAGTCAACAGTGTGATACAGCAGCAAAAAAGGCAAATGCAATTCTAGGATGTATTAACAGAAGCATACAGTCTAGGTCACGTGAAGTCATTATTTCCCTCTACTCCTCTTTGGTCAGACCTCATCTGGAATATTGTGTCCAGTTTTGGGCACCACATTTTAAAAAAGACATCAACAAACTGGAGCAAGTTCAGAAAAGAGCGACCAGAATGGTGACCGGTCTGCAAACCCTGTCTTATGAGGAAAGGTTGCAGGATTTGGGAATGTTTAGTTTGCAAAAGAGAAGACTGAGAGGAGACTTAATAGCTGTCTACAAATATCTAAAGGGCTGTCACATTGTAGAAGGATCAACTTTATTCTCATTTGCCCAAGGAAAGACTAGAAGCAATGGGATGAAACTGAATGGGAGGAGACACAGATTAGATATTAGAAAAAACTTTTTGACAGTTAGAGTGATCAATGAGTGGAACAAGCTGCCACGAGAAGTGGTGAGTTCACCTTCAATGGAAGTCTTCAAACAGAGGCTGGACAGACCTCTGACTGGGATGATTTAGCGAATCCTGCTTTGAGCAGGGGGTTGGACCAGATGGCCCAGGAGGTCCCTTCCAACTCTACGATTCTATGATTCTATGATTCTATGACACAAAGGAAATAAACATGTATATAACAAAACATGAATATTGCAATAATTGTTTGAGAGAAATACTGCACTTTTTGGAACAATTTCAAAGGCCATGACTGTATGTGCTACATGGTTACCTGCCCCGACCGACAGGGTTCCGACCTGATTCAAGCATGTTTCTGGTTTCCCAAACATGATGCGCTGGCTTTAGAGGGAATTTGTTGCCATGCATTTCCTATGTAATTTGAGAGCAGCATCATGTAGGGGAAGAGACACTGATTCCAGCGATATATCATTTGCTAGTCTGCATGCTGTCATTTTGATAAAATTAGTGTTTTCTCTGCTGCAGATCTAGCAGTGCTAAAATAGTGAGCAGTGTATAACTCCATCCACACTGATGATTTGCAGCATTTGTGTACATTGTATATTGACAGAAAACTACTAATCAGTCCTAGTGATCACCTCCTGCTGATAAAGCATTAATTTTATTGAAGCAGCAACACAGCCCAGCAAGTGACACATCACTGTAATCAGGGTCTCAGCCCCTACACCATGTTACTCTCAGATTACATAGCAAAAACCTGACACAGAATCTATTTAAATAGGTTGTCCTATCTGAGCAATCCCTTGTCTAAATCAACTTGATCAGATCAATGTGATGGGTTTGGCAGCATAAAAATCTGTAATCAACTGTGATTGCCTAGACGTGTGTTGTGGCTGTCCAACAGAAGAGAGACATGCAGGCACAGGGACTCGTGTGCTAAGTGAGTGTCTTCGAGCACGTCGAAGACACTCAGTTAGCACATGAGCATGCTGAGATAACACCTTATCCCAACACGCTTGCTCATCACTAAAGGAGACTTATCACGATCTTTATAAAAAATGAAAAACAGAAATTTTGCAATTTTTAATCTAGTCACTATGCTTTATACTAGACTGACAGTTCCTGCTCTATAGATAAGACTTTTTAGTAGTGTCCTCTCTCTCCTGTAGAGTGTTATCTCTAATGGTCAGCAGGGTCCTCTCTCTCTCTACTGTAGACTCTAAGTTCTTATGATCAGTGGGGTCCTCTATCTCCAGTAGAGTGTAAGCTCTTATGGTAAGTGTTGTCCTGTCTTTCTCTCCTGTATAGTGTAAACTCTTATGACTAGTGGGGTCCTCTCTCTCTCCCCTGTAGAGTGTAAGCTCTTATGGTCAGTGGGGTACTCTCATTCTCCTGTAGAGTGTAAGCTCCTATGGTCAGCAGGGTCCTCTTTCTCTCTCCTATAGAGTGTAAGCTCTTATGGTTAGTGGGGCCTTTTCATTCACTCCTGTAGATTGTAAGCTCTTATGACCAGTGGGGTCCTCTCTCTCTCTCCTCTGTAGAGTGTAAGCTCTTGTGGTCAGTAGAGTCCTCTCTCTCTCCTGTAGAGTATAAGCTCTTATGTTCAGTGGGGTCCTCTCTCTCTCCTGTAGAGTGTAAGCTCTTATGGTCAGTGGGGTCCTCTTTCTCTCCTGTAGAGTGTAAGCTCTTATGGTCAGTGGGGTCCTCTCTCTCTCCTGTAGAGTGTAAGCTCTTATGGTCAGTGGGGTCTTCTCTCTCTCTCTCTCCTGTAGAGTGTAAGCTTTTATGGTCAGCGGGGTCCTCTCTCTCTCTCCTGTAGAGTGTAAGCTCTTTTGACCAGTGGGGTCCTCTCTAGAGTGTAAACTCTTATGGTCAGTGGGGTCCTCTCTCTTCCTCCTTTAGAGTGTAATCCCTTATTGCCTGCAGGGTCCTCTCTCCTTTAGAGTGCAAGCTCTTATAGTCAGCAAAGTCCTCTCTCTCCTGTAGAGTATAAGCTCTTATGGTGAGTGGGGTCTTCTCTCTCCCGTAGAGTGTGTTACACGCTGGGATTTTCCCACTGTATGGGATGGATCCCAAGCCTTGTCTGGCCCTGCGGTCTCCCATTCAAGTCCGGCCACTGAGACTGCTGCTCAGCGCAGGCGTCTGTCCCGGTGTCTTGCTCAGGTTCAAGCCATATGTTTGGTTACTGCTGATTCTACAGCTAAGCCTTTAGTAACCAATGGCATATGGGTACAGCCTTGTGCTCTGGAGGCTAAGTCCAGAGATCACCTTACTGAGCATGTCCGTGATGTGGCATCTTCCTATTGGAGGTCGGATGTCAGCTGCTCTGGTGATGTGGCAGCTCTGGATTGGTGCACGGGCAAGGTCCTGTCCATCTGGACATGAGCCTAATGCAGGGGTCCCCAACCTGTAGCTCAGGAGCCACATGTGGCTCATGGTCCCATGAATTGTGGCTGGCGACAGTCTGTCAGCTTGGTGCATTAGCTCCAGGTCTAGAAGACAGGTATGAAGAGTACATCTCAAAATTGGGAATTTTGTGAGTAGCCCTGCACAGATGAGCAGATCTGGATGTACATATACTGATCTTAGGGTTTAACGATGATTTAGGTATGGTACGCTTGAGGTTTATATTATCTGTTAGAGGAGGTGCTCAAAGCTGGATCGATAGTGTGTTGGGAGTGCTTGATGGGAGAATACTGAATGGGGACATGGTAGGAACCCCTGGATCTCAATATACTGCTTTGGAGTGATTTCTGTGGAAAAGCTTAGGTTATACCTGTAATGGGGGCTTTGGTTGACACTACTTTGAGGTGGGTTGGAGCTGGATGTGGCTCGTTACCCTTTCTCAGTGCCGAATGTGGCTTGCGACCCTCTCTCTAAGCTGAAGGTGGCTCTCAAGGTCAGAAAGGTTGGGGACCACTGGCCTAATGTATAAAAGGCTCTAAGAGGCGGACGCCGGTGCACTAGTATCATTTATGGTTGGTGTGTGTGAGTGGATACTCTTCCACTCTGTATGCACGTGTGTGTGTTTAGTTACCACTTGAGTTTTAGCCAGTTAGGGCTTTTTGTACCCACTTGGCTTAGCATCGGTTTCCCACATGTGTGCAGTTAGCACAGTAGACATACAGGGCAAGATCCAACCAAAGAGCTGTGCTCCCCTGTGAAGTTTACAAGGTTTGTAGTTAGTGTTCAGTTTTTGTATTTTTCTTTGCATCAGCATCTGTTTCGGCCACGTGTGCGATTGTCACGGCTCAGTTACAGTCGCAACCCTTTAGTTCTACCTCTCTGTGAAGCTAACAGAGTTGTGTATTATGCGTTATGTTCATACTGCGTGGAGTTAATGCAGTCCTATTAAGGAGTTCGCTCGCTGTCTTTAGTTCATCATTGTTCACATTAGCTGCAGTTTTCTCTTTCATCTCTGTGTGGGGAGGTTGAGCTGACGGACAGGTCTGTCTGTAGTAAGAGACAGAGAGATAGCGCAGTGTAGGCTGAGATAAAGAGAAAAGAGTGTCATGTGGTAGTTTGACCATTAGAGGGCAGTGGGGAGTATAGGAGAGTGACTGTGTAACTGCCATGGGTCAAGGTAACTGCCATTGGTCAAAGGTTACTGTCAGGTGATAGTGGGCAGAGCTACTGGGACTGGGAGTATAAGAGGTCAGGGAAGGTTCTGGAAGTTCCTGTCAGCCAAGGGAGCTCACTAGAGAGGAGAGTTTGCTGTAGGTAGAAAGACGGAAAAGGCCTACAGAGAGCTACTGACAGTGGAGACGGTCACGGGGGGTGACCCAAAAAGGACAGTGGCTGCGGACAGAGACAGACTGTGAGTATCAGGTGGACGACGTACTCTAAAGGGTGAAACGCTGTGGTGAAAGTGCTTAGGGCAGCCACAGCGGGGAAGAGCCATAGAGGACGCCACGAGCGGTGACAAGCTAAGAGATGGTACCCGGGTCTGTGTGTAAAAGTGAATTGTGGACTATTCCTGTGATGAAGTACGGTGGTCGTCCGAAAAGCGGCCAATAAAATCTGAACTGTTGGACACAACCCTTGTCTCAGTCTCATGTCTGCCGGCGCCACGAAGTGGGTCACCCCCCAGTCCTGTTGGATCAGCACCACCTACTCACCTCCCTCAGCCCGACCCTACATTTGCACGGTGGACCCTGGGTTGCGATCGCACTTTATTATTTTATTTAGTGCGATCAGCCAACCCTAGCAGTGTGTAAGCTCTTATGGTCTTAAGCTCTTGTTCTCTCCTGTAGAGTGTAGGCTGTTATAGTCAGTGGGGTCCTCTCTCCAGTAGAGTGTAAGCTCTTATGGTCAGTGAGGTCCTCTCTTTCTCCTGCAGAGTGTAAGCTCTTGTGACCAGTAGGCTCCTCTCTCTCCTATGTAGAGTGTAAGCTCTTATGGTCAGTGGGGTCCTCTCTCTCTCCTGTAGAGTGTAAGCTCTTATGGTCAGTGGGGTCCTCTCTCTCTCCTGTAGAGTGTAAGCTCTTATGGTCAGTGTGGTCCTCTCTCATGTAGAGTGTAAGCTCCTATGGTCAGTGGGGTCCTCTCTCTCTCCTGTAGAGTGTAAGCTCTTATGGTCAGTGGGGTCCTCTTTCTCTCTACTGTAGAGTGTAAGCTCTTATGGTCAGTGTGGTCCTCTCTCTCTCCTGTAGAGTGTAAGCTCCTATGGTCAGTGGGGTCCTCTCTCTCTCCTGTAGAGTGTAAGCTCTTATGGTCAGTAGGGTCCTCTTTCTCTCTACTGTAGAGTGTAAGCTCCTATGGTCAGTGTGGTCCTCTCTCTCCCTCCTGTAGAGTGTAAGCTCCTATTTTCAGTTCGGTCCTCTCTCTCTCCTGTAGAGTGTAAGCTCTTATGGTCAGTGGGGTCCTCTCTCTCTCTCCTGTAGAGTGTAAGCTCCTATGGTCAGTGGGGTCCTCTCTCTCTCCTGTAGAGTGTAAGCTCTTAAGGTCAGTGGGGTCCTCTCTCCTGTAGCATGTAAGCTCTTTTGGTCAGCAGGGTCCTCTCTCTTCTGTAGAGTGTAAACTCTTATGGTCAGTGGGGTCTTTTCTCTCCCTCCCTCTCACTCTCAGTCCTCCATGTATATTTCCGAGCAACTATAAGATTTCCAGTATTGAAATTCACATTAATGTATTCACTGCAAATCAATTTTTTTTTAAAGGGAACCTTTCACGTCCTTTTTTTTATACTAAACTGCCCCCAATGTCCTGTTAGTGATGCACATTGCATGACTAACATGTTTCTCTCAAACAAAACGTCCCAGTATTTATCAAAAAACACTTTTTATACCTTGATTACCCCACATACCTTCTGTTTCAGCCATAAGGGTGGGATCTCCAGCTTTCTAATCATGGTCAGTCAAATGCCTTATGAAATTCTCCATCATAATTCCTTCCCTTCACTGCTTCCTACGTCACCAAAATCTCCCAGCAAATCCCGCGCTTGCACAATGACTATCAGCTTTCCGGGCATGGCATTGAATCTGGGTGTATGACCCATATTCATATCCTTTGTACGCATGCTCCAGAGCCGCTGAGTGTCACAATGATGCACGCATCCACCACCCTCCCACGTGATGGGTGTGGAGAATTTCATAAGGCATTTGACTGACCGCGACTGGTTCCCTACCTCTATGACTGAAACAGAAGGTATGCGAGGAAACCAAAGTAAAAAAAAGTGATTTTTGCAATAAATTCTGGGACATTTTACTTGAGAATAACACGTTAGTGATGCAATGTGCATCACTGACAAGACATTGGGGGCAGTTTAATAACAAAAAGGACATGACGGGTTCCCTTTAATTTCCTCGAATTCAATTGTCAAAAGATCAGCTCATCTCTATCTAACAGACAACTGCACGGAATTATCTCTCTTCATTACCTTATCTAATGGAAAAGTATAAGGCATTTCCACATTTGGTAGAAACATCTCTTCCATCATATGCTTGTTTGCTGAAAACTAAAAGAACACAAGGAAATAGACAGAAATCTTAATTTAGTTGAATTTGCCAAGATGCTCTATCATTTCTCCCTCGCAGACAGTTGGCTTTGCCTCCTTCCCTTGTCCTTACAATGGCAGCCTGCAATGTTTGTACATATTATTCTCCATTTAGATTAGGTTTCTATACTCGCTTTAAGAGACAGATAATAAAGAAACCATGTTTCAATTCATGAGCAAGGGGGAAAGGCAAATCCCCCACTTCTCTCTCCCCCTCCTTGCTTCCAGGACTAGGATTTTTCTAAGCAACCCCCATTACCAAACAGTCATTTGCCCTCTAATAAAATATGTCATTATGCTTTATTCATACCGCACAAAAGAATCAGTAGAAAAAAACTACCAAACTGATGGTCACTAATTACACATGTGGTTCCTGTGCCGGCCACTCGCATGCTTTACTTATTGCTGAAGGCAGGTGCTAGGGCATCCTGTTAATAGTCAGTGTGTTTCACAGCAATTAGGAACTGCGTTTGCTAAAATTAACAATTACCTAACATGCAATTCCCATTTCGCATGCTGCAGTTTGCTATGCATAATCCTTGTATCTTCTTATCAGGGTAATTGCTCCCGGGTGGTTATTATTATTTGTATCTTTTTGTCAATATCTTTTAACCCCTATTGGTGTCTGCCTTGTAATCTATGTCTTTCCGTTTGCAACAGTGAAAAACCAAAGCTATGATAAAAAAAACAAACAGATGTTTTATCTTATGGTAATACAACTTTTCCTATTTTTGATTAATGTTACAAAATACAGTAAAAAAACCTCTATAGAATATATCATATAATGCTAAATTACCAATGATTTATTAAAGAGAACCTTTCATCGGGGTTATACATATTAAGTAAAAGGCAGTGACGGTGGTATACTGATTTAATACATACTTTCAATTAAGAGATCGTAGCCTGATCTTAATAAAATCATTAGAAGTTTTGTTCTCCGTGAATCGGGATGAGCTTGTGGGGAGACTGTGGGTAGGGTCTGCCATTATCCCACTGCTGTCTACCTTCTTTCTTTAGTTAAATTCCACACCGGTGCCGTCCTAGCTGTGGGCGACACTTGCGTAGATTGAGCTCTCTATTAGCTTCAATAAAATGATGCCGATTGAACTTCTGTCAGTCTTCGGGAAAATGGCGCATGCGCAGATTGAGAGCTTACTCTATTTATAGTGTATGAGACCAGTGGTCATGCATTTGAAAGTAAATGACACTGTGGTCTCCCGGTAATCAAACATTTATTATCATCCATTCTGTAAATAGGAAATAAATGCTGAGGTAGCCACATTAAGTTAAATTGTGGTAAGGGGATAGCATACTAAATGATCACACTTCTGATGAAGCATGGGCGAAACGCACATTGAGGCTTGCTCTGATATACAAGCTATTTTAAGTGACTTGATTGTACACATATTTGTCATGTTCCTCTGCTTGGCACTGCAGTTGTTTTGTGCACCATTGATTTCAATTTTACTAATAGGCAATGTATATCAGGACCAGAAATGTGATGGTAATCACTGTTACATACCGTAGAGTTATGTATGTCACCACTACTCGCTGTTCCTTGTTGTAAAATTGTATGTTTCACTGATTGCCACATGGGCTTTTTTTGCCTTCCTCTGGATCAACATGTTAGGGCAAGTTAGGATAGGATATGGGTTGAACTAGATGGATTTAAAGTCTTCCTTCAACCTTAATTACTATGTTACTATGTTACATGTTACTATTTAATTCTGAGTATAATAATTTATTATAGAATGTTCATTATTACTTATTATATCATTATTACATTTTTTAATTTATAATTTATCAGAGATTATATGCTTCCTTTTGTTTTTTATGATCACAAGAGGGTGTTGCAACTTAAAATGAAATTTTGGATTCTATAATCCATCCTTTACTCCTTAGATAGAATTTGTCTAGTTTTTCGGAAGGATATCAAGGGGATTAACTCCTCTTCATAATTCCTTATTTCTAATGAATTGATGTATATATTGTGGTGTAGTGACCACTGTGTCCACTTGGGGTTGCTGTATGGATGTCCCAGGAGAGTGGATGAATGGCAAGATACTGAATGACCATTATGTATCTCAAGGTGGATGGCCTTGAGATGGAGATTTATGTGTGTGTTAATCAGCAGTGATACTGCTGAGGTGCTTGTTCAATGTGTCAGGGACTAGTTACCTACAAACCCACCCAGGGGGTGTGTTTAATAGCGCTATTGTAAAGTGTATATGTGTGTGTGAAGGACCTGTGATGAGGTCATAGACATGTGACCCGGTGGGCGTGGCTACAGACCATATAATGTGGCCAGGGTAGGTCACATGTGGTGAATGCTGGGACCTGGTTGGTCCAGTGTGGAAGGCCCTGTCTGAGAGAGAGATGGGGGCTGCCTTCTGACAGCAAGTGAACGCTGTGTGTAATGGCTGCACGTGTCTAGGAGTTCCCTGGAGGGAATGGATGTCTGCAGTTTGCTAAAGGAACCATGAGTGACCCTGATGTGGGTGAGATAACTGAGGCTAGAAAGCCTGTGTATGCTTAACCTGTGTGACCACAGGGATTACAGAGCTGAACTCTGTCATGGACGCTATGCTGTTATATGAACTTTATGTAGCTTCTATGGGTTTATGCTGCTGAATAAACCGCATGGACTGTTATGAGTTTATGGAAAATCTGTGCCGGATCTGATTTTGTGGCTACTGAGCGAGTATACCCTACTTGAATGACAGCGCTACCTCACAATTGGTGGAGAAAGCTATGGGCATTGTTGTAGCCTTGTTGCTGGGAGCAATGGAAGAGGACTGCAAAGTCGGTTGCTAAGGGCAACGCTGAGCCAGGAGGGCTGACGGTTAGGGAAGCCACTGCCCGGCTGTGGTTCTGGAACCATGGGGTGGCCTAGTGAGTAAGGCACTGTCCGGATCGGTGAGCCCAGTACGGCCATTTCCCCAGTGGAAAGAGACTTATAGGATACCTCTGCGGTAGAGGGGTCCGAGAACCTGCGTGGCCAGCAGGTGACGGTCGTGAAAACCATGTTGTACTGACCAGGGTCAGTGAGAAAGAGACTGGTGATTGCTATAGGGTTCCTCTGTGGAGAAGAGGTATCCGAGGACCTGTGTGGCCGACACAGGTAACGGACAGGTGTTCGTGTTGTACTGACCTGGGTCAGTGGGAAAGACTGTGTACCTGGAGGGTTCGGTGAGCAAGGTCCTGGAGGGTCAGTGTTGGGAGATGCTAGGAGAGGAATCGGATCCCTGGAGCACGTGGTATAACCTTGGACCTGGTGAGGCATGAGTGTTGGGGAGTCTCTGGCAGAGACGGATGTTCTGAAGAGCACCTGCTAAGCCCCTGGACCTGGTGAGGCCGGTGTGTTGGGAAACCCTGTGAGGAGGGTCGGCTCCCTGAATAGCACCCGGTGTGCCCTGTGTGTTGGATGGTCTCAGGCGGAGATGGTATGTCCTGAAGAGCACACAGACAGGACATGAGTTTTTGTGTGGTGTTTTTTTTCTTCTTTTCTCAACTCAGCCTGCGGTGGCTCAGTGGGAGTCAAGAAGGTGACAAGTGGCTTCCTGTAACTCGGCGGGGTTACGAAGGGGACAAGCGGCTTCCTGTAACTCAGTGGGGTTACGAAGAGGACACCAGCCGCTGTGTGTGTGTGAACAGCAGCCGGTGGTGTCGGTGATCGGTGACAGCAGGAGCTGTGGTGGTGCCAACAAGGACTTGTGTGGTATCGTAAAAGAGACAAACTGTGTTTTGTGAACTATGGTCTAAGGAGACCGTTATAACGGACATGGGGAAATCCCGAAAGGGGGCGGTGGCCCAAATCGGTGTGGTAGCCCAATAGGGGGTGGTTACCCAAATTGGGTTGATAACCCAAAAAGAAGTGGCGTCCCAGAGGGGGGCGGTGACCCAAATTGGCGTGGTAACCCAAAAAGGGTGGAGTCCCAGGGGGGCGGCAACCCAAATTGGGGTGGTTCAGGAAATGGCAGCACTGGTTGCCTCAGTGGGTATGTCTGGGGAACCGCAGTGTGTCTGTATGAGTTTTGAGGCGTGCGGCATGTATTTTCAGGATAATGACGGGCCACAGGTGTGTACTGTGATGCTGCATCGGGAAGGAGTCTCTGGTAGACTGGACTCAGAGAGTCAGGTGACTCTGACAGGAACTCCTCTCGTTTTATCTCTGACCGAGAAAAACGCCAGGGTTCGCTGTAAACATGGGGTCATGGTGAACTATGCAGTAGACAGAGTAATGTTTGAGGGGACCAAAGGTGGTGAGTGCCAAGGGGGCGGGATACCACGTAACTTAGTCTATGCCTTGGAGAGGGGCCGGGACTTTGTGTTGTTTGATGATGTATGGTCAAATGAGGGAGACGTTTCTACTGTTGGATTAACAGATGTTGAGACGGTGATGCCTCCTAAAGTGTACAGGTCTGATGTAGAAGTGACTGGAAGAAGGGGTATATCTGCCCAACTGACGGACCTGACGTCTCGTGACATGACGGATGGTGGGCTGGGAGATGAGACGACTGGGCTAGACACATTGGTGGTGGACGGTAACTGGAGGGTTCACTCAACTGGTGGGACAGACCCAGTGGTACCCTTTGACAATATAATTAAAGAGGTAGTGGTGAGACATGTGCTAGCCAAAAGAGAACAGGATCGTGAGATACAGCTGATAAAGGAGACAGTGGAAGGACATCTCGAACAAGAAAGAGTACTGAGACAACTGGCAGAGCACAGGGTTGAGGAGCTTGAGAAAGAAGTCTTGGAGCTCAAACAATCTGTAAGGGGTCTTCTGTGGGAGAAGAACTTTGACAGTGATGAACAGCGGCCGGGTCCGACTGATGGTGGAATGCAGCTGCTGGTGCCCGTCTTGGCAGACAGTCATGAAGAGATAAGATCTCGTGAAGTTGGGGAGCTAAGAACTGAAGAAGACAGTCACCCGGTCGGGTCAACTGTAGTGAGGGAAGTGTCCGTGGTAAACTCAGAGCCTCCTGCCCAGGAAGAGAGCAAGGCCACGACCTTCAAGTTTGTGATTGATGTACCAAAAGACATGCAAGAGGCCTGTGCTGAGGAAGGTGTGCATGAGGCTTTCAAAGAGGCGGTCAAAGAGTGTAAGGTGCACTGGGCGCCTGAGACTCGGCAGTTGGTGATAATGTCAGCCAGGGAAGACACAGCAAAGCGGGTGGCTGTCCTGAAAAACATGCATCTGCAGTGTCTCCATGTCAAAGAGTTGGTTAGGCGGAGTAATATGAAAGCTGCTCGACGCCTAGAGTTAGCAAGAGTGGCTATGGATCGGTTGGGTTTGCGGAAAGAAGTAGTTCCGGTTCCCAAAGGTCTGATTGGGAGAATCATTGGAAGATTCGGGAAGGTAATGCAAAACCTTGTAAATAGCTCGGGTGTGGTGAGGGTGAGGATCCCTCCTGATGATGAAGGCCAGGTATCCAGTGAAGAAGGTAGGATTCCCGTCCTGGTGGTTGGCTCCGTGGAAAGCCTGAGAAACTTTTGGATGCTCTTGGAGTATCGAGTGGGGTACCTGCAAGAGATTGAGCAGTTGAGGCTGGACCATCGGCGAATCAATAAAGAGGTTCGGAACACCAAGTGCGGCCTCCTTCAACCCAAGATGTAAGGACCCGAAGGGTTCCGCCAAGAAGTGACATGGCAGATGGCCTAAGAATGTCAGCAAGTGGTAGTTCGACTGGCAGGACGATGTTGAGAGACCGTAGTTCCTGTGAGACGCTGAATGAGTCAGACTCAGGATAAACTAAGACTTATGACCGCAGGGGGCGGGGGAGGCCGTATGATGGACGGAGACGGATCTCTCGACCTGTGGGGCAAGGTGTAAGGAGTGCCCGGTCTTGAGATCCTGGTGTAATGTTGTGTGTTCAACCCCACAAGTTTGAACAGAGGGGGGAGGTATGTGGTGTAGTGACCACTGTGTTCACTAGGGGGCGCTGTATGGATGTCCCAGGAGAGTGGATGAATGGCAAGATACTGAATGACCATTATGTATCTCAAGGTGGGTGGCCTTGAGATGGAGATTTATGTGTGTGTTAATCAGCAGTGATACTGCTGAGGTACTGATTCAATGTGTCAGGGACTAGCTACCTACAAACCCACCCAGGGGGTGTGTTTAATAACGCTATTGTAAAGTGTTTATGTGTGTGTGAAGGACCTGTGATGAGGTCATAGACATGTGACCCGGTGGCGTGGCTACGGACCATATAATGTGGCCAGGGTAGGTCACATTTGGTGAATGCAGGGACCTGGTTGGTCCAATGTGGAAGGCCCTGTCTGAGAGAGAGATGGTGGCTGCCTTCTGACAGCAAGTGAACGCTGTGTGTAATGGCTGCACGTGCCTGGGAGTTCCCTGGAGGGAATGGACGTCTGCAGTATGCTAAAGGAACCATGAGTGACCCTGACGTGGGTGAGATAACTGAGGCTAGAAAGCCTGTGTACGTTTAACCTGTGTGACCACAGGGATTACAGAGCTGAACTCTGTCATGGACGCTATGCTGTTATATGAACTTTATGTAGCTTCTATGGGTTTATGCTGCTGAATAAACCGCATGGACTGTTATGAGTTTATGGAAAATCTGTGCCGGATCTGATTTTGTGGCTGCTGAGCGAGTATCCCCTACTTGAATGACAGCTCTTACTCACAATATACAGTCCCTCCCGTTATTAAAAAGTTTAATATTTCGTATACAGTATATTGCATTGGCAATCAGTAACTATATCTGTTGAATTTCTAACAAACACCGAATATTTAGATTCATTCTTTAAATAATTCGAAGGACTGGCTTGTTTTCTTATACCTATAGCCTACGTAATAGACCACCTTGAGATGATAAACTCCCATTTAATGTAAAGTAGAAGGAGGGTTTCCATGTGAATTTATTAGTAAAGAAAGCTAAAAAGTTACCTTGGTATCACCATCACGTAATATACTTCATACGGCTTGATTATAAAATAATCAGAGTACAACAAAAAGGAGTCATAAAAACTTGTTACTAAAGAAGAATAAACATTCCCATAAAAGTACAAATATTTGCACATATAAAGTCTCAATGTCAATTTTCCAAGAAGCTGGTCCTATCTAGTAGCAGAAAGTCCACAAAGAACTCCACAATAGGTAAATTAACGCAAGAAAAGTACAGCTATGGCCTCTCAATACCATTAGATTCTGAATTGTGTCATAAGGAAACTCACAGACCACAAGCTTTCGTATTGATAATTTGTCCTAGCAGTGCTTCTAATCAGACAGCATTCTTTGGGATAGATTTTGGATTGTGGCTTTTCACTTTACTTTCTAAAACGCAATTACCATATCATAAGATAGTCAGTACATCCAAGGTCTGACTGGGGTGTTTGGAGTCCACAGGAAGAATAGCCCCTAGAGGCCCACCCTACATTATCCCCGTTATAGTGGGACATCGACTGTAAAACATAGGCGGCTCCTGCACATCTACTGTGCACATACTATAACTGGGATGTACAATTACGGTAGTTTATAGTTAAGGCGTTTGTTCTTTGATGAAAACAAGTTATCACCGATCCACAGGTTAGGTAAGTGATAACTTATTGATCAGTGGAATCCGATCAATGGAAACCACAACGATCAGAAGAATAAGTCTCCTTACCTTGACAAGCCACAGCTGGCATGTAACTCTCCGCAAGGAGAAACCTTACTTCTTAGACCCTAGTCCAGAGCCTCTCACCTTGCCAAATCAGATCTCATACTTTGCACTGACGAGAGCCAACAGCTCGAAACACCGTGTCTGCAAATTGAGATTCTGATTTGGCTTGTATCCTAAGTCATACTACAAGACTCGTTAAAGGGTTGATTGTGACTTGTAGGATCGCTACTACCAATAGGTGGCGCTGTAGAGTAAAAGTCCTCTTTCTTTCTGAAGAGGCAATTTGCATATTATTTTCCCAGAGGAGCATTGCACGGCGAATAAGTCTCCTTACCTTGACAAGCCACAGCTGGCATGTCACTCTCCGCAAGGAGAAACCTTACTTCTTAGACCCTAGTTCAGAGCCTCTCACCTTGCCAAATCAGATCTTATACTTTGCACTGACGAGAGCCAACAGCTCGAAACACCGTGTCTGCAAATTGAGATTCTGATTTGGCTTGTATCCTAAGTCATACTACAAGACTTGTTAAAGGGTTGATTGTGACTTGTAGGATCGCTACTACCAATAGGTGGCGCTGTAGAGTAAAAGTCCTCTTTCTTTCTGAAGAGGCAATTTGCATATTATTTTCCCAGAGGAGCATTGCACGGCGAATAAGTCTCCTTACCTTGACAAGCCACAGCTGGCATGTCACTCTCCGCAAGGAGAACCCTTACTTCTTAGACCCTAGTCCAGAGCCTCTCACCTTGCCAAATCAGATCTCATACTTTGCACTGACGAGAGCCAACAGCTCGAAACACCGTGTCTGCAAATTGAGATTCTGATTTGGCTTGTATCCTAAGTCATACTACAAGACTCGTTAAATTGTTGATTGTGACTTGTAGGATCGCTACTACCAATAGGTGGCGCTGTAGAGTAAAAGTCCTCTTTCTTTCTGAAGAGGCAATTTGCATATTATTTTCCCAGAGGAGCATTGCACGGCGAATAAGTCTCCTTACCTTGACAAGCCACAGCTGGCATGTCACTCTCCGCAAGGAGAAACCTTACTTCTTAGACCCTAGTCCAGAGCCTCTCACCTTGCCAAATCAGATCTCATACTTTGCACTGACGAGAGCCAACAGCTCGAAACACCGTGTCTGCAAATTGAGATTCTGATTTGGCTTGTATCCTAAGTCATACTACAAGACTCGTTAAAGGGTTGATTGTGACTTGTAGGATCGCTCCTACCAATAGGTGGCGCTGTAGAGTAAAAGTCCTCTTTCTTTCTGAAGAGGCAATTTGCATATTATTTTCCCAGAGGAGCATTGCACGGCGAATAAGTCTCCTTACCTTGACAAGCCACAGCTGGCATGTCACTCTCCGCAAGGAGAAACCTTACTTCTTAGACCCTAGTCCAGAGCCTCTCACCTTGCCAAATCAGATCTCATACTTTGCACTGACGAGAGCCAACAGCTCGAAACACCGTGTCTGCAAATTGAGATTCTGATTTGGCTTGTATCCTAAGTCATACTACAAGACTCGTTAAAGGGTTGATTGTGACTTGTAGGATCGCTACTACCAATAGGTGGCGCTGTAGAGTAAAAGTCCTCTTTCTTTCTGAAGAGGCAATTTGCATATTATTTTCCCAGAGGAGCATTGCACGGCGAATAAGTCTCCTTACCTTGACAAGCCACAGCTGGCATGTCACTCTCCGCAAGGAGAAACCTTACTTCTTAGACCCTAGTCCAGAGCCTCTCACCTTGCCAAATCAGATCTCATACTTTGCACTGACGAGAGCCAACAGCTCGAAACACCGTGTCTGCAAATTGAGATTCTGATTTGGCTTGTATCCTAAGTCATACTACAAGACTCGTTAAAGGGTTGATTGTGACTTGTAGGATCGCTACTACCAATAGGTGGCGCTGTAGAGTAAAAGTCCTCTTTCTTTCTGAAGAGGCAATTTGCATATTATTTTCCCAGAGGAGCATTGCACGGCGAATAAGTCTCCTTACCTTGACAAGCCACAGCTGGCATGTCACTCTCCGCAAGGAGAAACCTTACTTCTTAGACCCTAGTCCAGAGCCTCTCACCTTGCCAAATCAGATCTCATACTTTGCACTGACGAGAGCCAACAGCTCGAAACACCGTGTCTGCAAATTGAGATTCTGATTTGGCTTGTATCCTAAGTCATACTACAAGACTCGTTAAAGGGTTGATTGTGACTTGTAGGATCGCCACTACCAATAGGTGGCGCTGTAGAGTAAAAGTCCTCTTTCTTTCTGAAGAGGCAATTTGCATATTATTTTCCCAGAGGAGCATTGCACAGCGAATAAGTCTCCTTACCTTGACAAGCCACAGCTGGCATGTCACTCTCCGCAAGGAGAAACCTTACTTCTTAGACCCTAGTCCAGAGCCTCTCACCTTTCCAAATCAGATCTCATACTTTGCACTGACGAGAGCCAACAGCTCGAAACACCGTGTCTGCAAATTGAGATTCTGATTTGGCTTGTATCCTAAGTCATACTACAAGACTCGTTAAAGGGTTGATTGTGACTTGTAGGATCGCTACTACCAATAGGTGGCACTGTAGAGTAAAAGTCCTCTTTCTTTCTGAAGAGGCAATTTGCATATTATTTTCCCAGAGGAGCATTGCACGGCGAATAAGTCTCCTTACCTTGACAAGCCACAGCTGGCATGTCACTCTCCGCAAGGAGAAACCTTACTTCTTAGACCCTAGTCCAGAGCCTTTCACCTTGCCAAATCAGATCTCATACTTTGCACTGACGAGAGCCAACAGCTCGAAACACCGTGTCTGCAAATTGAGATTCTGATTTGGCTTGTATCCTAAGTCATACTACAAGACTCGTTAAAGGGTTGATTGTGACTTGTAGGATCGCTACTACCAATAGGTGGCGCTGTAGAGTAAAAGTCCTCTTTCTTTCTGAAGAGGCAATTTGCAGAAGAATTTTTGAACTTTTATCCCCTTTTTAAAATGGAGCGGCGGCTGAGATGTCTGACCCCAGCTTCATTTATCCTCTTTGGGGGCTTCTAGAAAAATCCAAGTGCAGCCCCTTAGGGAATGAATGGTTTAGTGGTCATGTCGTACAAGCTGCTCCATACTAATGGGGGGTAAAAGTTGCACATTCTGCACATCGGTGCAGGTCTCAGTAGTCGAACCCACACCAATCAATAACTTATCACTTATCCTTTGGCCATGTTCACACATTCAGTATTTGGTCAGTATTTTACATCAGTATTTGTAAGTCAAAACCAGGAGTGGAACAATCAGAGGAAAAGTATAATAGAAACAAGTCACCACTTCTGAATTTATCACCCATTTTTGGCTTTGGCTTACAAATACTGAGACAAAATACTGACCAAACACTGAATGTGTGAACATGGCTTTAGAATTGGTGATTACTTGTTTTCACCGTAGAAGCCCTGTAAGTGCATATTTGCTAATGTGTAATAGGTACAGGACAGGAAGGGGTTAAACATCCAATTATTTAATCTCTGTTGGAAATCAAGAATCTTCCCCTTATTGATATCAGAGAGAACAAGTGACCTACATATTCAAAACAATCCACTATACCTAGACCAATAATACCACATTCAAGGAACAAATACCACCACACCGTCACCAGACTACATATTATCACCACATAGTTACCAAATAACACTACATAGAAGGGATATATACTGTCACACCATGACCAGATCACATATTACTTTACCACCACATAGTGACCGAATACTGCCACATATAGGGGATAAATAGTCACACCATGACCAGACCACATGTTACCACCACATAGTGACTGAATACTGCAATACTGACTATAAATAAAAACCACAATACTATATATTACCACTTGTGACATTTTACACAGGAGCTCTGCATATAGTTTTAGTATACAGGTAATGCAGTGATCACCAGTGACATTATACATAGGAGCACAGTATATAGTATAGAGTGTGTAGTGTCAGTGTACAGGTAATGCAGTTGTAACAGGGTGGTTGTCATGGGCGATTTCACTAAGCAACAGTCAGTGAGCACCCCAGCACCTTGTACATGAAAAATTAAGTCCCTTGTACTGCATGTGCAGCATGCACCACAGCACACTCACAGGC
This sequence comes from Dendrobates tinctorius, assembly GCF_039654945.1. Lineage (NCBI taxonomy): Eukaryota > Metazoa > Chordata > Amphibia > Anura > Dendrobatidae > Dendrobates > Dendrobates tinctorius. The sequence continues at coordinate 9,596,477 of NW_027361875.1, forward strand.
TCAGTCAGATTCCCCTCCGATGCTGCCATATCAGCACCGCATTCATGAGCTCCGCAAATCACTTCAGAGACGACATCTTTTTCCAACAGCTTAACTTTCCTAGACAGCAGCATATTCATCACATAGGCAGCACAAGTCAAACACAGAGACATCATCTTATCTGCATTCTTCACACAGGTAGCACAAGTTAAACACAGAGACATCTTCTTATCTTTCCCTGTCATCCAAACAGACTCTATTCTCTGCATCAACTTCCCTTTCCCGGCAAGCACAACTATATCCCGGACAATTTGTGTCCCACTTGATTCCTTTAGCAATCTCTGTCCCACTCATGCTCCAGGTCCATCACCTTCCTGCCGTTTCCTTGGTCCGGCTGCGAGTTATAGGGTGATGGCTCCCTGACTCAGCTTCCTCCTTATCCCAGCCGTTAGCATCGGATCCTTCCTTGGAATGGTATAAACTGGCAACCAAATGCATGATTCTCAGCCTGGGGCCCCTTACTGCAATCCACAGACTTATCCCCATGGCCTCTAATACTCTGCTCGCACTTCCTGCCCTTGGGCAAGGTGCCTGGGGGTCTGTTATGAATGGGTCACTGAGGAGAAAAAAGCCAAAAAAGTTAACTCACAGAAAACCTGAGAGATTGGTAACTATGCAGATTGCAGATCCCTGATCCTACCACACAACTAGCAGCAACCGTGGAGCGTACCTACGATGTTCCTAGATGCTTCGTCACAGCTGGAGGACTAAATAAGCCTGAAGCATGAAAAGGGGAAAACTAACTGCCCCAAAGCAAACCCCAAAGGAATAGATAGCCCCCACACATGTATTGACGGTTAAACAAGATGAAGGCACAAACACAGGCAGGAAAGTAGGCTGAGCAAACTGTCTGCAACCTGCAAAAAACCCTACAAAAATAAGGTCCAACACTTCTGATAGCAAAATTAACCCTGAAGTCACTAGACTTCTCCCACTATATCAGCACTCTGAAATATTCTGAGACAGAGCAAAAAGAGACCAAACTAGCAAGGGACAAAAAGCAAATTGGCAAAATACTGATAAATAAGAGTTGATATTCAGCACAGCCCCCAGCCGGGGCTGGCTGACCACACAAAAAACTGAATAGACCAACAAAATCAATTGTGAACATTAGCAGAAAAACTTAGCTTTAGATGACTGGAACAGAGATGAAAACCAAGAGCTGACAAGCCAGAAGGAATCACCAGCAACTGATTAGGGCGTCGGCTGTCTTAAATCCAATCTGAGACTCCTGAGGTCCAATCGTCATCCTCATTCTCAGGTGGCAGACCTCCACCGATCAAATCAGCCTCACTACCTCCTGTTACCACTAGAGGGAGTCTGGAAGGAGAACTCACAACTGGTGAACCAGAGAATGAACTCACAACAGGGGTCTGCCTCTAATCAGGAAGTGCCTTTCCTATACCTCCCTGCTCTGTGCTGCGCTGTTGTGTGATTCCTCCCATCTGCTTAACCCCTATGCTGCCTGTATATATTGAACACTTCTATCTATTCTATGCTATCCTATGCTCTATCACTACTGTGCTCCTCTATTCTAATCCTCCTATGGTCCTACACTAGTTACTAATCTATCCCTAAGCTAAAGCACAATACATCACATTACAGCACATGACAAATACATTGCAGTGCACACTATATCAAAACATTAATAAAACATCAGGGTGCCGCATGTGACCCAGGTGAACAACATCAAGGAGAGAGAAGGTATATGAGGGTCCCCGTCATCTCCTTACACAGTGATCACTAGTGACATTATACACTGGAGCTCTGTATAAAGTATACAGTGGAATGTATAGTGTTAGTGTACAGGTAATACTGTGACTCACCAATGACATTATACACAGGAGCTCTGTATATAGTGTCAGTGAACAAGTAATACATTGACTCACCAGTGACATTAGACACAGGAGCTCTGTATATAGTATACAGTGTATAGTGTTAGTGTACAGGTAATGCAGCGCTCACCGGTGACATTATATACTGGAACTCTGTGTATAGTGTCAGCGTAAAGGTAATAGAGTGATCACCAGTGATATTACAGTATATACAGAGCTCCTGTGTATATAGTATGCAGGTAATACAGTGATCATCAATGCCATTATACACAGGAGCTCTGTATATTGCGTACAGGTACTACAGTGACCACCGGGTACATTATACACAGGAGCTCTGTATATAGTATACAGTGTATAGTGTCAGTGTACAGCTAACACACTGAGTCATGTTGTGAATTCTCTTTCTGGGCTCCTTCTGGTGGTTACTGAAGGTAGTGGAGCTGGTCAGATTGACAGAGGTGTCACGAGTTCTTTTTCTGGCTCCCTCTGGTGTTTACTGGAGGTAGTGGAGCTGGTCAGATTGACAGAGGCTTGCCACCTGATAATGATGATGATGATTGGAGATCTGGGGTTTCTGATTGGTGTATTTAAGACAGCTGACTTCCTTCAATCCCTGCTGGTGATTTTCTTCCTGTGCCTTCAGAGGTCTGATATCTGTTGTCTCCTGCTCTGTTGCTGCATGGTTCAGCTAAGTGGTTCATTTGCTAATCTTTTTGCATTTGATCTGGTTTTGTCTATCTCTGCTTTGTGCGGGTCAGCTTGCTCCTGCTGGGGCTCTGCTGGATCACGGCCCATATGTTACTGCTTGTGTCAGTTTGTTCTGTCCCCTGTTATATTGGTCTCTTTTTGCTTTGCTTTCAGTATATACCAGAGTGCTGATATAGTGGGGGCGAAGTCGTGTGACTTCAGTGTTTTTTGTGCATCAGACAGTGTCTTCCCTTTCCTGTCCTGTCTAGTCAGTTTGGCCCCCATCATTTGCTCAGTCTATTTTTCTGCCTGCGTTTGTGTTTTTATCTTGTCTCACCATCAATATATGTTTGGTGGCTGTCTATTCCATTGGGGTCTGCTTCGGGGCAGTTTTGATTTCACCTTTCTTTCTTTAGGCTGAGTTAGTTCTCCGGCTGTGCCGAGGCATCTAGGGCATAGTAGGTATGCTCCACGGCTACTGCTAGTTGTGTGGATAGGATTAAGGGTCTGCAATCCGCTTAGTTACCAACCTCTCTAGTTTTCTGGTGGCTTAGCCTAGTCCTGCTATCCTCCTCGGTGACCCATTCATAACAGAATCACCAGCCTTACTGTAGACTCCAGGGTACTCTAAAGAAGGAAAGAATTTAAAAAAAAAAAAGTGTCAGAATTTTTTTTTTATATTTTTTCCTCTTTTTTTATGCAGCAAAAGAAACCTACTTCTCATCTCTCATATCCTCCCTGTCTCACAACCCTAAACAGCTATTCAACACTTTCAATTCTCTCCTCCATCCCCCAGCACCCCTTCCCTCTCCACTCATCTCAGACAAAGACTTTGCCTCAATTTTCAAGCAGAAGATTGATAACATCAGAGACAGTTTTGGTCGACAACCCCCTCAACCCCTTCAGCCCTCCTCCTCCAAAACCAACTTCTCCACCATTACAGAAGATCGACTCTCCACTCAACTCTCAAGATCACATCTCACCACCTATGCACTTGACCCGATCCCATCCCACTTCATCCCAAACCTCACCACAGTCTTCATCCCAATCCTAACCCATCTCTTCAATCTATCACTAGCAACTGGTGTTTTCCCCTCAAGCTTTAAACATGCCTCAATCACACCTATCCTCAAAAAGTCCTCTCTTGAACCATCCTCTGCATCTAGCTATCACCCCATATCATTCTCCCCTATGCCTCAAAACTACTGGAACAACAAGTCCATCTTGAACTGTCCTCCCTCCTCTCTTCTTGCTTCCTCTTCGACCGCTTACAATCTGGCTTCCGGCTACATCACTCCACTGAAACTGCCCTAACTAAAGTCACCAATGACCTATTAACCACCAAAGCCAAGCGACACTACTCCGTCCTCCTCCTTCTAGACCTGCTCTCTGCCTTTGACATAGGGGACCAATTCCTATTATTACAGACCCTCTCATCTCTTGGCATCACTCATTTGGCCCTATATTGGATCTTGTCATACCTAACAGACCGGACATTCAGTGTCTCTCTCTCTCGCACACCACCTCCTCACCTCGCCTCCTATCTGTCAGAGACCCGCAAATTTCAGTCCTAGGGATCTCTGCTCTTCTTCATCTACACATTCGGCCTTGGACAGCTCTTAGAATCTCACGACTTTCAGTATCACCTCTATGCTGATGACACACAGATCTACATCTCTGGACCAGATATCACCTCCCTACTAACCAGAATGGCACAACGTCTGTCAGCTATTTCTTCCTTCTTCTCTGCTAGATTTCTAAAACTTAATATGGACAAAACAGAATTCATCATCTTTCCCCCATCTGACTCAACTTCCTCAACAGACCTATCCATTAAAGTAAATGGCTGCTCACTCTCCTCAGTTCCACAAGCTCGCTGCCTCAGGGTAATCTTTGACACTGATCTCTCCTTCAAACCACATATCCAAGCCCTTTCCACTTCCTGCCGACTTCAACTCAAAAATATTTCCCGAATCCGTACATTCCTAAACCAATAGTCTGCAAAAACCCTATTCCATGCCCTCATTATCTCCTGCATTGAATACTGCAACCTCCTGCTCTGTGGCCTCGCCGCTAACACTCTCTCACCCTCCAATCTATTCTAAACTCTGCTGCCCAACTAATCCACCTGTCCCCCCATTATTCCCTGGCCTCTCCCCTCTGTCAATCCCTGCACTGGCTCCCCATTACCCAAAGACTCCAGTTCAAAACCCTAACCATGACATACAAAGCCATCCACAACCTGTGTACTCCATACATCTGTGACCTCATCTCCTGCTACTTACCTGCATGCAACCTCCGATCCTCACAAGATCTCCTTCTATACTCCCCTCTTATCTCCTCTTCCCACAATCGCATACAAGATTTCTCCCGCGCATCACCCCTACTCTGGAGCTCTCTACCCCAACATATCAGACTCTCGCCTACCATGGAAACCTTCAAAAAGAACCTGAAGACCTACCTCTTCTGACAAGCCTGCAACTGCAGTAACCACTGATCCACCAAACCGCTGCATGACCAGCTCTACCCTCGCTTACTGTATCCTCACCAATCCCTTGTAGATTGTGAGCCCTTGAGGGCAGGGTCCTCTCTCCTCTTGTACCAGTCGTGACTTGTATCGTTTAAGATTACTCTACTTGATTTTATCATGTACACCCCTCCTCACATGTAAAGCACCATGGAATAAATGGCACTATAATAATATATAATTATAATAATAATAATGATAATAGTAAATTCTACAATAGCTCAGAAACTCACAAAGGGTATGTTCACACTGTATTTTTTTGCTGCTTTTTTATGCTAATTTTTAGCTGCTTTTTACAGTACCAGCAAAGACTATGAGATTTCAGAAATCTCATGCACACACATTGTTGTTTTTGACATCAGGATTTTGTGCTTTGCTGCTTTTTTTTATAACATAGAGCATGTCACTTCTTTCAGCGTTTTTGCTGTGCTTTTCACCCATTGGCTGGAATGGGTGTAGAAAAAACGCTGCAAAAACGCAGGTATCTTTATTTGCAGCTTTTTTTCTGCAGAAAAGTCATGGACATTAGCAATGACAAAGAGACACAAATTAGCCCAAAAAACACACCAAAAACCATAACAAAAAACGCACCAAAAACGCACCTAAACCTGCATTTTTGCCGCAGCTTCTTTCCTGCCAAGAAATCAGGTTTGGCTGCAGAAAAAAAAGAGGCAAAAACGCCCAGTGTGAACATACCCAAATCCTCACAGCACACAGCACACAAAGTGACTGCAGATGCAGACTTATCCTTTTATACTGGATGGATAGTCCTCCATACATTATTATGGGTATCACATAGTCCTTCATACAGTATTATGGGCACCATATAGTCCTACATACAGTTTAATGGACACCACATAATCCTCCAAACAGTATTATGAGCACCGCATAGTCCTTCAAACAGTTTTATTGGGACCTCATAGTCCTCCAAACAGAATTATGGGCACCACATAGTCCTCCATTCAGTATAATGGGCCTCATATATTGCTCCATACAGTATAATGGGCCCCATATATTGCTCCATACAGTTTATTGGGCCCCATATAATGCTACATATATTATATTGCCACATATAATACTCCATACAGAATAATGTGCCCCATACATTGTTCATGCAATATAATTGGCTCCAGGTAATGCTCCATACAGTATAATGGGCCCCATATATTAGCCCATACAGTATAATGCCCGCATATATTGCTCCATACAGTATAATAGGCCCATATATTGCTACATACAGAGTAATGGCTGCCACATATTGTTCCATACAGTATAATAGGCCCCATATACTGCTCCATACAGTATAATGGGCCCCATATATTGCTCCATACAGAATAATGGCTCCATATATTGCTCCATGCAGTATACTGGGTCCCATACATTGCTTCATACAGCATAAGGGGCCCCATATATTGTTCCATACATTATAATGGGCCCCCATACAGTATATAATGGCCCCTATATTGTGCTCCATATAGTATAATGGGCCCCATATAATGCTCCATACAGTATAATGGGCCCCATATAATGCTCTATACATAAAAAAATAAAATAAAATACTCACCTCTGTCATTGCCCACAGGTCCAATCTCCTCGGTGTCTTCTGCCTCTGCACTGCTCAAAACAGAGGGCACACCATAGTGACATCATCGCACCCTCTGCCCGAGACATCACAGCAAGTCAGAAGACGTTGAAGACACTGGAGTCGCAGGAAGCAAGGAGAGGTGAGTACTTGAGGAGGGGTGCAATCACTGGCACTGGGCTCTCTCTGACTAAGGGGCCCCTTAGCATGTTGGTGTCCCCAACAGCAAGTGGGCCCTCCCGGTTTGCCCAGGGCCCCTGCACTGGTCTGGGTGCACCAGGTGGTAATACTGGCTCTGGTCATCGCAGCAGATCAGGTAATGAACCCTTCGTGACCGTGCCCCTAAAAACGCTTTTCCCCTTCTTCTCTTTTGGGCCCACCAATTTATCGGTGCCCCACCAGGCCAGTTCGACCCTGATTACATCAAAATATTCCAATTTAGGAAAACAAAACTATACACTCAGTGTCCTGACAACCCAAAGTTTCTCCTGTGCAGCTTTTTCAAGGGGCGCTTCATAGGATTAAGTCTTGTGCCTTGTTCTGATGCGCCATAGACTTACAGTGTTATAGCCACTTCTAAGTCACGCAGAGCACAGCGTGATCTGGCAGGTCTGCAGAGCGGTGACATCACTCAAAAACTGAGTAGAACGGCCCTGCATCCCAGAGAGAGCAGCAGTAGGGGAGTATATTAATACACTCACACTACACAGCATATACACACACACACATTTAATGAAGAAAAATATTCATGGGAGTGCTTCTATAAAACAAGAATAAAAAGCATTGCTATCTGTGAGAAAATTATGAAACCTGTTCAGTTGACCTATGCTACAAGATATGGTAACCTTGGCTGTCCTCCTCCCTTTCTTTGAATATCTTTTATTATATCTCAGTCTAATAGTGTAAACCTTTTTGAAGGTCTTAAGCAGATTAATGTGAGAGATTATAATTATTATAATTATTATTATTAATGCTGTATATGCCACAAGAACAAACCTTCCTTTGTTATTGCTGATGTTTCTTTTGTCCTTTGTTAAGTTTTAGCCACTGATTAACTTTTTCTTTCCCTTGATGAGATCTATTGATGTAAGAGTAACAATTGTCTATGTTTAGAATTCAATAAATATCTTTTTCAAACTAAAGTGAATATGATAATCTTCATTCCTTAATTCATTCAATATGAAGTTTGCTTCATGTTTCAGATTTTTCTCTTATGAGAGTGCCTCTTACAGTAATATAGGCTGAATGTGAGGTCTGTGTCAATCCAAGTTACTGCTATTTTCATTAGCTCAAATATCACCACAGCTTCAATTATGAATCTACATTATATCATCTTCTTATGCTTTTAACCTTTTTATAGCCTATTTTCTTTATCCCTCCTGAAACTACAGTGGGGCAAAAAAGTATTTAGTCAGTCAGCAATAGTGCAAGTTCCACCACTTAAAAAGATGAGAGGCGTCTGTAATTTACATCATAGGTAGACCTCAACTATGGGAGACAAACTGAGAAAAAAAAATCCAGAAAATCACATTGTCTGTTTTTTTTTCATTTTATTTGCATATTATGGTGGAAAATAAGTATTTGGTCAGAAACAAAATTTCATCTCAATACTTTGTGATATATCCTTTGTTGGCAATGACAGAGGTCAAACGTTTTCTGTAAGTCTTCACAAGGTTGCCACACACTGTTGTTGGTATGTTGGCCCATTCCTCCATGCAGATCTCCTCTAGAGCAGTGATGTTTTTGGCTTTTCGCTTGGCAACACGGACTTTCAACTCCCTCCAAAGGTTTTCTATAGGGTTGAGATCTGGAGACTGGCTAGGCCACTCCAGGACCTTGAAATGCTTCTTACGAAGCCACTCCTTCGTTGCCCTGGCGGTGTGCTTTGGATCATTGTCATGTTGAAAGACCCAGCCACGTTTCATATTCAATGCCCTTGCTGATGGAAGGAGGTTTGCACTCAAAATCTCACGATACATGGCCCCATTCATTCTTTCATGTACCTGGATCAGTCGTCCTGGCCCCTTTGCAGAGAAACAGCCCCAAAGCATGATGTTTCCACCACCATGCTTTACAGTAGGTATGGTGTTTGATGGATGCAACTCAGTATTCTTTTTCCTCCAAACACGACAAGTTGTGTTTCTACCAAACAGTTCCAGTTTGGTTTCATCAGACCATAGGACATTCTCCCAAAACTCCTCTGGATCATCCAAATGCTCTCTAGCAAACTTCAGACGGGCCCGGACATGTACAGGCTTAAGCAGTGGGACACGTCTGGCACTGCAGGATCTGAGTCCATGGTGGCGTAGTGTGTTACTTATGGTAGGCCTTGTTACATTGGTCCCAGCTCTCTGCAGTTCATTCACTAGGTCCCCCCGCGTGGTTCTGGGATTTTTGCTCACCGTTCTTGTGATCATTCTGACCCAACGGGGTGGGATTTTGCGTGGAGCACCAGATCGAGGGAGATTATCAGTGGTCTTGTATGTCTTCCATTTTCTAATTATTGCTCCCACAGTTGATTTCTTCACTCCAAGCTGGTTGGCTATTGCAGATTCAGTCATCCCAGCCTGGTGCAGGGCTACAATTTTGTTTCTGGTGTCCTTTGACAACTCTTTGGTCCTCACCATAGTGGAGTTTGGAGTCAGACTGTTTGAGGGTGTGCACAGGTGTCTTTTTATACTGATAACAAGTTTAAACAGGTGCCATTACTACAGGTAATGAGTGGAGGAAAGAGGAGACTCTTAAAGAAGAAGTTACAGGTCTGTGAGAGCCAGAAATCTTGATTGCTTGTTTCTGACCAAATACTTATTTTCCACCATAATATGCAAATAAAATGAAAAAAAAACAGACAATGTGGTTTCTGAATTTTTTTTTCTCAGTTTGTCTCCCATAGTTGAGGTCTACCTATGATGTAAATTACAGACGCCTCTCATCTTTTTAAGTGGTGGAACTTGCACTATTGCTGACTGACTAAATACTTTTTTTCCCCACTGTATATATATATATATACTGTATGTGTGTGTGTTTTGACAAATTTTTCCTTTGCAAATGACATATAGTGGGGAAAAAAAGTATTTAGTCAGCCACCAATTGTGCAAATTCTCCCACTTAAAAATTACAGGCCTCGCTCATCTTTTTAAGTGGTGGAACTTGCACTATTGCTGACTGACTAAATACTTTTTTGCCCCACTGTATATGCCTTTCCCCTCTCCATACTAGATGAGATTTGTGTATAACCCTTCCTTGCTATCTCTAACACTGAGAGAAGGGAGTCAGAACCCTGAACAGGAGCTCTAAAGTGAATGTTCAGTGATATGTCTAAATTCTATTGACACCTATATGTCATGGATTTGTCAGGTGTGACAGTCATCCTGTATCCGGCTGTAGAAGGTCTTTACGTTTAGCTCAAGCACCTTCTTGATTTTTGCATCTTTGTTGTGGAGCGATATCCTTATCCCTCTAGGACCCAATAGTTACCTTCACCTTCTGCTGCTAATCACAAACCTGTGCTGAAGGTTTAAATACATTCAATTGCTGCATTATGGTGCAGGTCTTAGCTCATACTTGCCTCAGTCTTCTTGGAAGTTCTAGCAGTCAGTTAGTGTCTTCCCTGAGGATCCTTGGAAGATTGCTGGCGTGACATCTTGGTTGTTTTCTCAAGCTAAGTGTTTCCCCCATCAATCTACCCTCTCTGTATTTAGTTTTAGTAGGGACTGACTAGTGCTCACCCCAACCCCTCCCTATGTAGGGCCTATCGCTAGGGTCAGGCAGGGATTAGACTGCTGCTCGGCGATAGGTGCAGAACCTATATAGGAAGGTTTAGGGCAGACATGGTGATTTCAGATCTGCCTAGGGGTCTCCACTCCCCTCTTCCCTAGTGTTTGGGCTCCCCCTTCTCTTTTCCCATTGTTTTGAACTTATCTTTCAGCCGTGACTTTATGATACAGAAAAAATGACTTTTACATGTTAGTGAATACCTTTTATTTAATAACATTTCACTAACTTTCAGTCTGAAATCTTCATTTCTTCATTTATTCTTTGATCCCCTAATATGGAGTTTTCCCAGGTTTTGGATTTTTCTCTTGTGGGAGCGTCTCTAGCAGTAATATAGGGTGAAAGTGAGGTCTGTTTCTATCCAGGGTACTTTTGTTTTCATTAGCTTAAATATCAGCACAGCTTCTATTATGCACTTATTTCCTCTTCTCATGCTTTTATCCTTTTCTGTAACCTATTTTCTCTGCCCTTGCTGAAACTATTCATGCCTTTCCCTTTCCATACTGTATGAGATCTGTGTACAACCCCCCTTCCCTGCTGCTATCTCTAACACTGAGAGAAGGGAGTCAGAAGCAGTAACTGGAGCTCTGATGGATTTGTATGCACCCAACTAGAAAAAGTACTCACAGACAATATGCAGCAGCAAAGTAGATTTTGTTTTCATTAAAACTATTTAGAAAATTGCTTTACTTTGTATTTAAAATGCAAGTAAACAAAAATATGTAAAATAGTTTACATAGCTTTCAAAAATCAGTTTTTGCTTGTTTCAATATGGTCTTCCCAATCCTTAAGTCCTATTTTCTTTGTAGACATAGACTCTGAGATCTCTCACTATCTTCTCTACTGGAGCCTGCTCTTGATCAGCGGCTTACTTGAAACCTGTATAAGCGCATTATTAAGCATTTCCAAGAGTTTTATATTTTTCAAGTTTTCAATAGTAGTAAGTGTGTTACTTTGTGTATATGTTACTATTACTTGTCTAGAAAGGATCAGCCATTTTTATTTGGTCCTCATTTCTAGTATACTGTCTTCAATTTTGTATTTATTAGTCATTTTCTCTCCCTCATACTTTGCTGAACTATTCAACTGCGCTCTCTGTAAATCATTTCTTTTGTACGAATGCTGTAGGTGGAGATATTTTTAATACCTCTCTTCATCTGCCTTGAATGGACAACGCTGAAAAGTCATTCTGCAAATAATGTAAGCTTTCTTCTTTCATAATGTTTTCTTTTTTTCCTTGCTTCATCATTTGCAATTCTTCCTCATTTTCCTTCTATTTTTAAAAAATAAATATTGTTCCTACACTGAGTCACTCGACGACTAGATGTTGTCTCCAGTCAGAGCACTTCTCGGCTCCTCCAGACAGTGCAACTATTTAAACAGACCAAGAGGCAACAAGCCAACTCTGGAAAAGGTCTATGTACATTTCACATCAAAGAATGTATTCCTGAGACTAATGTTGATCTATCTAATATGGACGCGAAGCCTCATAATTTATTAACAGATCAGGAACTGAAACTATTAAATAAAACTTTAATCCCAATATTTGCATTTGTTGGACAAAATAGATTGTCGAATTTGCAATTTTCGAATATTTCTGTAATGTTTCATTTTAAAAATTGTTATTACACAATCACAGTTGTAAATCAAAATGCTTAGTGTGAAAATAATATATTTTGCTCAGATTTTGATACAAAAAAGTAGTATGAGTCTTTTTGGAAATCACTATTGGGCTTTACTTTATCTGATATACTTTCATCTCAATGGGTGAAATTCTAGTGTGTCTCACAGTAAACATAGGAAATAGCAAGAGGTAAGTCCCATTTTAGAGGTCTTTACATTGTGTTCAAAGACTACCATGGTTCAAAGCACAGTATATTTAAGAAAGGTAAAAGAAGGGGATTAAAAAATAATAATGAAAACCACTGAGAAGGATACATATGTTGACAGTTGTAAATTGCTTAGGGACTATCAACCAAGGATAGAATGTTCTATCAAATACAACTAGATTAATGGCCTATACTGTAATGTACAGGGTGGGCCATTTATATGGATACACCTAAATAAAATGGGAATGGATGGTGATATCAACTTCCAATTTGTTGGATAAATACTGTAGGAACAAGTAAAGCGCAATAGGGTCTTATCTGGGTTGACTATGAAAGAATCAAAAAGGATACACTCACCCTTTCCAGGAGAGAATAAAGCATGTAAGATCCGAGGTCAGTTTGCTGCACGTCCAAAGGTCAGAGACCGCCAAAGTATCAACTTCCTATGCAACTAGTTTATGGACTTTAGTGCGCTGCTCAACCAAATCACCTTAACCTGGATTAATTATTTGGTTGAGCAGCGCACTAAAGTCCATAAACTAGTTCCATAGGAAGTTGAAACTTCCAGTTTGTGGCATATTAGTATATGGGAGGGGGAACACTTTTCAAGATGGGTAGTGACCATGGTGGCCATTTTGAAGTCGGCCATTTTGGATCCAACTTTATTTTTTCCAATGGGAAGCGGGTCATGTGACACATCAAACTTATTGAGAATTTCACAAGAAAAACAATGGTGTGCTTGGTTTTAACATAACTTTATTCTTTCATGAGTTATTTACAAGTATCTCTTTGTTTACAGCCATTGACATGTCGTAGAGGTGTAGAGGTTAACATGTGAGGAGCGGATACAAATTGTGTTGCTGTCTGGTGAACACAGTACCTGGGTCATTGCAGCAGATTTCAATGCAAGACACCCTACGCAAGAAAACTGTCACCATTCCCATTTTATTTAGGTGTATCCATAAAAATGGCCCACCCAAAAAAGTTTGCCTCATCATTGAACATAATGTTCTGTGTAAACTGAGGGTCCTGTTCCAATTTTTATTTTGCGAATTCTGCATATTCAGAGCATCGATCTGGCATCAGTCGAACATCCCTTCAGCGGATATTAGCTATTCACAAATGGTACCCTTACAAAATCCAGCTGCTGCAGCATCTCAACGAGGATGACCCAGATCGGCGCCCTGAATTTGAGTTAAAACATTAGTATTGTTGTTTCTAAATGATTATGATCTTGTTTTCTTTGCATTATTTGAGGTCTGAAAGCAGTGTTGTTTTTTTTTAAATTTAGACCATTTCTCCTTTTCAGAAAAAAAATACAAAATTTATTGCTTGGAAATTCGAAGATATGTTGTCAGAAGTTTGTAGACTTAAAGAACAATTTACATTATACAGTTGGGCAAAAAAGTATTTAGTCAGTCAGCAATAGTGCAAGTTCCACCACTTAAAAAGATGAGAGGCGTCTGTTATTTACATCATAGGTAGACCTCAACTATGGGAGACAAACTGAGAAAAAAAAATCCAGAAACCACATTGTCTGTTTTTTTTTCATTTTATTTGCATATTATGGTGGAAAATAAGTATTTGGTCAGAAACAAGCAATCAAGATTTCTGGCTCTCACAGACCTGTAACTTCTTCTTTAAGAGTCTCCTCTTTCCTCCACTCATTACCTGTAGTAATGGCACCTGTTTAAACTTGTTATCAGTATAAAAAGACACCTGTGCACACCCTCAAACAGTCTGACTCCAAACTCCACTATGGTGAGGACCAAAGAGCTGTCAAAGGACACCAGAAACAAAATTGTAGCCCTGCACCAGGCTGGGAAGACTGAATCTGCAATAGCCAACCAGCTTGGAGTGAAGAAATCAACTGTGGGAGCAATAATTAGAAAATGGAAGACATACAAGACCACTGATAATCTCCCTCGATCTGGTGCTCCACGCAAAATCCCACCCCGTTGGGTCAGAATGATCACAAGAACGGTGAGCAAAAATCCCAGAACCACGCGGGGGGACCTAGTGAATGAACTGCAGAGAGCTGGGACCAATGTAACAAGGCCTACCATAAGTAACACACTACGCCACCATGGACTCAGATCCTGCAGTGCCAGACGTGTCCCACTGCTTAAGCCTGTACATGTCCGGGCCCGTCTGAAGTTTGCTAGAGAGCATTTGGATGATCCAGAGGAGTTTTGGGAGAATGTCCTATGGTCTGATGAAACCAAACTGGAACTGTTTGGTAGAAACACAACTTGTCGTGTTTGGAGGAAAAAGAATACTGAGTTGCATCCATCAAACACCATACCTACTGTAAAGCATGGTGGTGGAAACATCATGCTTTGGGGCTGTTTCTCTGCAAAGGGGCCAGGACGACTGATCCAGGTACATGAAAGAATGAATGGGGCCATGTATCGTGAGATTTTGAGTGCAAACCTCCTTCCATCAGCAAGGGCATTGAATATGAAACGTGGCTGGGTCTTTCAACATGACAATGATCCAAAGCACACCGCCAGGGCAACGAAGGAGTGGCTTCGTAAGAAGCATTTCAAGGTCCTGGAGTGGCCTAGCCAGTCTCCAGATCTCAACCCTATAGAAAACCTTTGGAGGGAGTTGAAAGTCCGTGTTGCCAAGCGAAAAGCCAAAAACATCACTGCTCTAGAGGAGATCTGCATGGAGGAATGGGCCAACATACCAACAACAGTGTGTGGCAACCTTGTGAAGACTTACAGAAAACGTTTGACCTCTGTCATTGCCAACAAAGGATATAACACAAATTATTGAGATGAAATTTTGTTTCTGACCAAATACTTATTTTCCACCATAATATGCAAATAAAATGAAAAAAAAAACAGACAATGTGATTTTCTGGATTTTTTTTTCTCAGTTTGTCTCCCATAGTTGAGGTCTACCTATGATGTAAATTACAGACGCCTCTCATCTTTTTAAGTGGTGGAACTTGCACTATTGCTGACTGACTAAATACTTTTTTGCCCCACTGTACCTATAAAGAGAAAAATCAGACAAACTGAACATTTGGAAGTGGTCTCTTAATTTTTTGCCAGAGCTGTATATCTTATAATGTGGCCCACAGCACAATGGAACTATAAGGCTGGGTTCACACGTAGCGGAACTATCGCGGAAATTACCACGAGAATTCTGGAATTCCATTCTGTGGGAAAATCGCATTTTAAATTCCCGTGATTTTCCCGCGGGAAAACTAGCATTTTGCAAGTGTAATTAGCTTGCAGAATTGCTAGCGTTTTCCAAGCGATCTGTAGCATCGCTTGTAGAACTGATTGACAGGTTGGTCACACTCGTCAAACATAGTGTTTGACGAGTGTGACCAACTTTTTACTACTGAGGCCGCCTATGCGGCATCAATAGTAAAAGATAGAATGTAAAAAATAATAATAAAAAGAAAAATATTGTTATTCTCACCTTACGACGTCCCGCACAGCCTTCCCGCCTCTCTCCACGCTCCCGGTCCTAGTAATCCTTTGCGACAATTCCCGCGATGACGTCCGTTCTCGCGGGATCGCGACGTCTCGCGGCCATTCGCGATGACGTCGCGTGAACGACCGCGAGAATTTGCGATCCCGCGAGAACGGACGTCATCGCTCGCAAAGGCTTACTGGGACCGGGAGTGTGGAGAGAGGCGGGAAGTCAGCGCGGAACGTCGGATGGTGAGAATAACAATATATTTTTTTTTAAATTCTATTTTTTACAGGGATATGGTACCAAAAGCCCGGAGGACAGTCTCCTCTCCTCCGGACTGTGGGTACCATCCGCAAATGTTCTGCTTACCTTTCGCATGGTGTGCACAGCCACATGCGGAAAGTAAAAAGAACAATGCATTCCTATGGGTGCGGGATCACCGCGATTCCGCGAAATTAATGAGCATGCTGCGTTTTTTACCACGAAGCGATTCCACTGCGGTAAAAACCGCAGCATTAGCACAGCATTGCGGAATCCCTTAGGAATGCATGGGATGCTTATTTTTCGCATTTTCGCGGCAAATTCGCGTGGTAAAAACCACCATGGAAACGTGAAAAAAACGCCACGTGTGAACCCAGCCTAATGAAGAATAAACAGCCATATGTTGGTCACCTACAATGAAAGCCCTTTTAGAAGAACACTCAAGATTGATCGTCTTCTAGACTAATCCTTTCAAAGAATACAGTTGTGGACAAAAGTTTTTGAGACAGATGCAAACTTTGGCTTTCACAGACTTTGCTGATTCAGTGTTTTTAGATCTGTTATAGGTATATTTCTGTAGTTACTGAAGTAGAATTATAAATATTTCAGAAGTTTTTAAACTTTGATTGACAAATACAGAGCCTCAATATTTAGAGTGTTATTATTATCATTTTTCTTCAAACTTCTGCCCTTTGCCCTCGTGGCTAAATGTCAAATTTTGGGCCAAATTCTGACTGATGGCAACCCAAGTTTCTTAATCAGTTCTTGGAGCTTATCACAATTTCTCTCTTTTTGTTTGTCCACATGCTTTTTGAGGATTGACCACAAGTTGTCAATGAGATTTAGATTTGGGGACTATTCTGGTGATGGACCCAAAATTTCAACGTTTTGTTCAAATAAAAATCATTTTTGCCTTGTGACATTGTCTCCATCATGCTGGAAAAAGCATTGATCATCACCAAATTACTGCTGGATCATTGGAAGAAAATGCTCTTTGGGGTTGTTTGGATACCATTCACCCAGTTTTCTGTGAAATTGTGAGTGAGCCACTCATTTGGATGAAAAGCAACCTCTCATGATTGATCTTACGATGCTTTACTTTACTGTTGGCATGGCACAGGATTCATTGTACTGTTTATCTTTTCTTCTCCAGACAATCATGACTTTTAGATATGGGACGGATCCCCACTCCATCTTAAAAGAACCATAGCTAAAGTAAACCTAGGCACTAGCATAAATACACAAAACACACTATTTTGGCTGTCAAACTGGCCACAGCTTTATTTAAATCACAAGATTAAAACAACCACAGTAGGAGTCAGGTGAAGTGCTAGTACATTGTGATTCACAAGTACTGTGATACCCCCAGCTGTCTGACATATAGCACCAGGACAGACAGCCATAAAAGGGGCGGCACGCCCTGGCTTGCCATTCAAGCATAGCCAGTAAACTTTCAGGGCACCAATGACCCTATTATCCTCACTCCTGTGCTTAACCACTGTGCCCGCCCCTGATTGATGTTACCATTACAAACTCCTTGAGGCTGGCCACCAAAGCCGAACCTGTTCACCACCATGAGGTTTTTACCTCCTCTATTAGTTAAAATGAGTCCACCTTATCTTGTCCGCAACTTTCACCCAACTCCTAAACCACCACCAAGAGGCCATTTGACACCTTAAATCGACTCGACTGCCATCAACCATTTCTACATGCTATGGAAAGACTGTGCCTACAAGTAACACAAATCCAGAGTTCCAACAGAATAATTTTATCAACGCAACTCTACAAAATTGTGATCGATAATACTGTACCTAAAGAAAAATAACAGTCACTAGTAGAGTTGAGCGATACCGTCCGATACTTCAAAGTATCGGATCGGAATGGATCGGCCGATCTTAAAAAAAGTATCGGTATCGCCGATTCCGATACCGGAAGTCCCATTCAAGTCTATGGGACTTCCGGTATCGGAATAAGAAAAACCCTGTTTTTGCCTTGTACAGCCTCTCTGGGGTCTGTACGGGCCTTTCGGGGGGCTGTGCCGGCCTGCCGGGGGTCTGTGCAGGCTCCGGTGGTCTGTGCCGGCCTGCCGGGGGGCTGTGCCGGCCTGCCGGTGGTCTGTGCAGGCTCCGGTGGGCTGTGCCGGCTACAAGTCCCATCGGGCGATGCCTGCTACCATGACAGTGATTGACACATTAGCCAATGATGGAACAGTAGTAGTCCCATCATCCGGCTAATGTGTTGAATGTAAAAAAAAAAAAAAAAATTACATGCTACATACATGCTACATACATACAACATGCATACTACATGTAACATACATACTATATATATACTACATGCAACATGCATACTACATACATGCTACATTCATACTACATACTACATACATGCTACATTCATACTACATATATACTACATGCAACATACATACTACATATATACTACATGCATGCAACATGCATACTACATGCTACATACATACTACATATATACTACATGCATGCTACATACATACTACATATATACTACATGCATGCTACATACATACTGCATGCTACATACATACTACATGCTACATACATACCACATATATACTACATATATACTACATGCATGCTACATGCTACATACATACCACATACATACTACATACATACTACATGCATGCTACATGCATGCTACATGCTACATACATAACACATATATACTACATGCATGCTACATACATACTACATGCTACATACATACCACATACATACTACATACTTACTACATACATACTACATGCATGCTACATACATACTACATGCTACATACATACTACATATATACTACATGCATGCTACATACATACTGCATGCTACATGCATGCTACATACATACTACATACATACTACATGCTACATACATACCACATATATACTACATACATACTACATACATGCTACATACAATACATTCATACAATACATACATAGACATACAGTACATATAACATAGAGTAACATACTTACCAATACTTGTCACATTGTTCCCCGAAGCCATTGTCTTTTACGGAATAAATATTAACATAACAAACCACAAAAATACTCACCCACGATCCGAAGCAGTCCACGAGTGTGTCCCACGACGATCTTGGGTAGAGAACAGCAGCATCAGTTGATGCTGCCGTTCTCTACGGGCTGCAGGAATCCAATGACGGAAGGTAGGTATCCTTCCGCACTGTATTCCTCCGCCACTTAAAAAAAAAAAGTCCCTAGTCTCACTTTATGCCATTGCTGTGTGGGAATTTCCCATGCAGCAATGGCATAAAGTGAGACTAGGGACTTTTTTTTTTAAGTGGCGGAGGAATACAGTGCGGAAGGATACCTACCTTCCGTCATTGGATTCCTGCAGCCCGTAGAGAACGGCAGCATCAGCTGATGCTGCCGTTCTCTACCCAAGATCGTCGTGGGACACACTCGTGGACTGCTTCGGATCGTGGGTGAGTATTTTTGTGGTTTGTTATGTTAATATTTATTCCGTAAAAGACAATGGCTTCGGGGAACAATGTGACAAGTATTGGTAAGTATGTTACTCTATGTTATACTGTATGTACTGTATGTCTATGTATGTATTGTATGAATGTATTGTATGTAGCATGCATGTGGTATGTATGTAGCATGCATGTAGTATGTATGTAGTATATATGTGGTATGTATGTAGCATGTAGTATGTATGTAGCATGCATGTAGTATGTATGTAGTATATATGTGGTATGTATGTAGCATGTAGTATGTATGTAGTATGTATGTAGCATGCATGTAGTATGTATGTAGTATGTATGTAGTATGTATGTAGCATGCAGTATGTATGTAGCATGCATGTAGTATATATGTAGTATGTATGTAGCATGTAGTATGTATGTAGCATGCATGTAGTATGTATGTAGTATATATGTGGTATGTATGTAGCATGTAGTATGTATGTAGCATGCAGTATGTATGTAGCATGCATGTAGTATATATGTAGTATGTATGTAGCATGTAGTATGTATGTAGCATGCATGTAGTATGTATGTAGTATGTATGTAGCATGTAGTATGTATGTAGCATGCATGTAGTATATATGTAGTATGTATGTAGCATGTAGTATGTATGTAGCATGCATGTAGTATATATGTGGTATGTATGTAGCATGTAGTATGTATGTAGCATGCATGTAGTATGTATGTAGTATTTTTTTTTTTTTTTTACATTTAACACATTAGCCGGATGATGGGACTACTACTGTCCCATCATTGGCTAATGTGTCAATCACTGTCATGGTAGCAGGCATCGCCAGATGGGACTTGTAGTCCCATCGGACGATGCTTGCACAGACCCCCGGACATCAGCACAGCCCCCCGGCAGGCCGGCACAGCCCCCCGACAGGCCGGCACAGCCCCCCGGCAGGCCGGTACAGACCCCCACAGGGTGCACAGACCACCGGCAGGCCGGCACAGCCCCCCGGCAGGCCGGCACAGCCCCCCGACAGGCCGGCACAGCCCCCCGGCAGGCCGGTACAGACCCCCACAGGGTGCACAGACCACCGGCAGGCCGGCACAGCCCCCCGGCAGGCCGGTACAGACCCCGGGCAGTCCACACAGCCCCCCGGCAGGCCGGCACAGCCCCCCGGCAGGCCGGCAGAGACCCCCGGAAGGCCCGAAATGACAGCGCATCATGATGCGCACACACCGCGCATCATGATGACGTAATTTCGGCTGTCAATCAACTTTGAACTTCCGATTCCGATGCCAACTTCCGATATTGAAAAAATATCGGAAGTCGGTATCGGAATTCCGATACAGCAAGTATCGGCCGATACCCGATACTTGCGGTATCGGAATGCTCAACACTAGTCACTAGACATCCTGCAATGAGGATCCCATCATGGGGAATGTGAAAAGTAAACTAGAATAAAGGTGGTAGCCACAGTCTGAATACTTGTATAATGACATCTGTCATGCCTCAAAAACTATTATGCTGCATGTATCATAGCCAGCTCTAGGAATTCACCCATTCACAGGATTTTTTAGTTCTAGAAACCACCACTATATACAGTAGCTGTGCTGTGCAGGAATAATTTCTTAAACCCACTTACCAGAAAAGTGATGAGTACATATAAAGAGAAAGATACTATAAATACCCCCACCCCCATCACACAGAGAGACCAGCCCCCACCATCCTCACAAAAGAGACAGCTACCTCACCTAATAAGGCTGTGTGCACACGCTGCGGATTTTGCTGCGGTTCCGCAGCGGTTTTGGCCGCTGCGGACCCGCAGCAGTTTTTGCTGCGGTGTACAGTACCATGATTCCCTATGGGAATCAAAAACCGCAGTGCAGACGGTGCGGAATTTTCCGAGCGGATTATCTGCGGTTTTCAATCCGCAGAAAGAATTGACATGTCAATTCTTTCTGCGGATTCTCCTGCGGTTTGCCATCTCCTCCATTGAGGAGATGAAAAACCGCAGGGCAAAACCGCAGAGCAATCCGCAGGTAAAACCGCAGGTCTTTTGACCTGCGGTTTCACCTGCGGATTGTACAAAATCCGCGCGGATGAATCCGCACCTAATCCGCAGCGTGTGCACACAGCCTTAAGCTCCACCCTCCTCACAGTGGCACACCAGGCACAAACTCTTGCTTAAAATCTACACCGCTATACACACAAAACTGCAGGAGTTAAAAGATCTGCCCATCCCAAAAGTCATGCCATCCTGCGCCTATTGCTCCGGTGGTTTCTTTTTCTATACCATGTTCCAAATTAATATTCAAATGCTATTTTTCTCTGATTTTCCTAAAAGGTCGATGCAAATGAGTCAGTATTATGTACAATTCATCAATCGTTAGATTATACATTACATTTTATTGGATACACCTCACAATAATAACAGTATTTTTTAAATATTAATATAATCTTACAATAGATTTATTTAAAAAAAAAATACTAGCATTTAAGCAACATAGGCAGTGTTTGGGTTACAGCACCATATTTTTTTTGCAATTTGCTGCACGCAATATTGCTGTGGGTTTCATTATTTATTGTTTTTTATTTGGAAAGTGGGGCATTTATCTAGCATTTTGGAATGCTTATCTAATATTTATCTCTGGAAATCTATCAACATATTTTGATTTAAAAAAAAATGAAAATATTCATAAAAAACCCACTAGCAAACATACATTTAAAAGCAATCTATCATCAGGATTTATCCCTATAAGATATTAGGATTAGGAGCGCTATATCAGCCTATGAATAACTTCTTTAGTGATGCTTATATTAGTACCTTGACATACCAAAGCTGGTATGTTACTCACCGCAAGGAGAAACCTCACCCCTTAGGGCCCCTTCACACATAGCGACGCACCAGCGATCCCGACAATAATATTACCTTGTCAGGATCGCTGGTGTGTCGCTACATGATCTCAGGTGAGCTGCCAAACAGGCAGCTTCACCAGCGATCAGCACCAGCGACAGGAGGGTAACAAGCGACGCACGTCGCTTAGTTACCCACTGTGTACCTTAGTTACCAGTGCGCTGGTGCAGGGAGCTGGTAACCTAGGTACACATCGGGTTTCTAAGCAGCGCGCGGCACTTAGAAGCCTGATGTGTACCTTGGTTACCAGCTGTCATGATCCAGGTTGGATTATGACAGATAAATGCACAAGTAACCTTTTTTTTTTTCTTTATCTGTGTGCTTAAGGTTGGTTTTGCCCCGGTGGCCATTAGGGTTATTGCACTGTGGTGGTTTCAGTTCTAGTTTTGCCAACGGTAGCCGTTAGGGTCATTGCACTTGAAGTTTTCTTTGTTTTGCCTTTTGCCCCCGGTGGTCACTGGGGTTATAGCAGTTTTTGGCCCCTGATCATTTGACCATTCCCTTTTCCTATATAGGGTCACATGGTCTATGTGCAGGTGTTGGTGATAGCGTCTTTTTGGGATTCCAACCACGGTGAAGGGAGCAGCTGGCTGAGGTGTGAAGCCACTGGAGAAACCTTGTGAAGTTAGCAGCTGGCTTGAAGGTTGGAGCCACTGCTGAAACTGGTGTTGAACTCTGGCTTCCCAGTGTCCGCAGAAGAGTGAGATGGTGAAGGTGGCAGCTGGCTATGAGGTGTCAAGCCACTGCGAAAAGTTAATCCGGTGATGCACTCTGCTGCCTGGTGCTGCAGCAGAACAAGATAAGTCTTTTTGGTGTTTCCCCTGTTTGTATTTTTCCCTGATGTGTATTAGTACAGCGGTGGGGCCAGTGCCTGAACCACCCAGCTCCCTAGCAAGGGATAGGTGTAGGGTGTGCTAGGGTGACATGTATACTGATCGGCACCCGGTGCGGAACCGGCCTAGGGATCGTTAGGAGTAGAGGGACACTGACTCAGGGGAGTGCAGGAGGTCTCCACGTCCCCGTTCCCTATCGTAGGGCCCACCATTGTAACTGTTGCCCCTTTCCCCGTGTCTTGCTGTTTCAGTTACCGGCCTGTGGGTCGTGTCACACAGGACAGTTATACGTGCCTTGTCTTGTTGTTTCAGTTACCGACCTGCGGGTCGTGTCACACAAGACGGGTCCACGTGACACCAGCTCCCTGCACCAGCGCGCTGGTAACTAAGGTACACATCGGGTTTCTAAGTGCTGCGTGCAGCTTAGAAACCCGACGTGTACCTTAGTTACCAGCTCCTGCTCGCTGATTGCTGGTCTCCCGCCTGTCACACGCAGCGATGCGTGCTAGCCAGCGGGAGACCAGCGATCAAAAAAATGTCCAGGCCATTCCAGGATAATCAGCGATAACCGGCCTCTTACCTAGCCAAATCAGTTCTCATACTTTGCATTGACGAGGGGCAATAGCCCGTAACACCATGTCTGCAAGTTTAGATTCTGATTTAGCTTTTATTCTAAGTCATATTGCAAGGCTCGTTAAAGGGTTGATTGTGACTTGTCGGACCACTTCTCCCAACAGGTGGCGCTATAGAGTTCAAGTCCTTTTTCTCTCTGAAGAAGCAATTTGTGTATTAGTTCTAGTCGCTAAATGTAAGTGTTTAAAAACTAAGTTTAAAGCACAACTCCAGCGTATTTTTTTCAGTACTGGAGTGATGCAATAGCACTTTGAGAATTTTTTGCATATTTTCCCAGTGAGTTTAATAGGAAACTTTTTCAAAGAGTTTTTGCAGCATAATATGTTTCAAAATCTATCACAAAATCCCTGTATGAACATACCAATTGGGACATTTTAAGCAAAAGTGCAGCTGATCAAATGGGAACATTTTTAGTCAATGAAAGTAGATCTAATGTGAGGGAATGAGGGAAATGTCAAAGTGTAACTTGCCCTTCAAGATTTATTATACGGTTGTTGTGACCAAACTCCTTTGTCCATGTCCTACTTTCTCTGTCGAATCTTAAGTTGGGTTATGATATGCTTGAGATTAATTTATTACTATTCTGGCAAGATTACAGGGCTTTTTTCCCTACCTATAAACTGCATTTTATGCCTTTTTTAGCATACCAAGAATAACACGACAATTTGCAGTACGAGATCTTAGAAAGGAAACTTTCACAAAATTCTTTTCGATTGTGTTTTCCTAACAAGCATACTTCCTATTTAAGCAGAGAAAATCCACCTTCCTAAGTCATTATGTCTGTCCATTTTTTGAAGTTAGTTTCTTCCTTAAGTTAAAAATTGTCTTTTGTTCGAAGCACTTGTCATTTGTGTTCAGATTCTTGCATATAACTTATATATCTTTCATGAATTGTAGAGAAAGCAATTTTAAAAAATTGCTCCATGCAATTTATACTTTGATTTGCTGTGACAGAATATGTATCAAAGGATTCCTTGAATTAGTAGATGTTATAAGTATGTGACTATGAACCATATGTATTTGACAATGCTGTTAAATTTTTTTTCCCCAGTATTTAAAAAGGAAAAAGTAAAAGAACACAATGCTTTGTTTCCAAAACCCCAAATTTATACAACACTAAATAATTTTATTCAGTATTTGAGCTCCAGAATTCCAGTAATCCTTCACGTAGTAAAATTATTTTTTTTAATTATCCAATGGTACGCTGGTCTCAAGCATTTTCAATTGCTCAGACCCTCAGCAATCAACTACATTTTATATATGGAACGCAATAGCAAGCAATTTGTATCCCTACAAAACCACCCTGGGGAAAAAAAGCACGAAAAGTACCCCTTAAAACCAATGGCTCATCTATGAAATGCATGAATGTGCCAGTTCTTGCACAGCAAAAGTGGCTCTAAGGCTAGGTTCACATTTGCGGTTGACTCCGCAGCATATCATCCGCAACCAGGAATGCATGCAAAAACATATGTAAGGCTAGTTTCACACTTGCTTTTTTTTGCAGCGCGTTTTTCCCGCAAAAAAACGCATTGAAAAAACGCATACAAAAGCATACAACTGCTGCGTTTTTTTCAAGCATTTTTATGAGCATGCATGAAAAAAACGCAGCGTTTTTATGCGTTTGTATGCGTTTTTAGTGCGTTTTTACCGCGTTTGCGTTTTTTTCCAACATTAGGTGGCCCCTCACACTAACCCAAACCATGACTTTACTAACCCTAACCCTGACCCTAACCCTAACCCTAACCCTGACCCTAACCCTAACCCTAACCCTGACCCTAACCCTTAACCAAATCATACTTAACCCTAACCCAAACCCTAAACCCTAACTAACCCTAACCCTAACCCTAACCCTGACCCTAACCCTAACCCTAACCCTGACCCTAACCCTAACCCTAACCCTAACCCTGACCCTAACCCTAACCCTAACCCTGACCCTAACCCTTAACAAAACCATACTTAACCCTAATCCTGACCCTAACCCTGACCCTAACCCTTAACAAAACCATACTTAACCCTAACCCTGACCCTAACCCTAACCCTGACCCTAACCCTAACCCTGACCCTAACCCTAATCCTGACCCTAACCCTGACCCTAACCCTTAACAAAACCATACTTAACCCTAACCCTGACCCTAACCCTAACCCTGACCCTAACCCTAACCCTAACCCTGACCCTAACCCTGACCCTAACCCTTAACCAAACCATACTTAACCCTAATCCTGACCCTAACCCTGACCCTAACCCTTAACAAAACCATACTTAACCCTAACCCTGACCCTAACCCTAACCCTGACCCTAACCCTAACCCTAACCCTGACCCTAACCCTAACCCTAACCCTAACCCTGACCCTAACCCTTAACCAAACCATACTTAACCCTAATCCTGACCCTAACCCTGACCCTAACCCTTAACAAAACCATACTTAACCCTAACCCTGACCCAAACCCCAACCCTAACCCTGACCCTGACCCTGACCCTAACCCTAAACCCCCTTAACTAACCCTAACTCTAACCCAAACCCCTAAATTCCATGGTTAAAAAAAAAACGCATATGCAAAAAAACGCATACATGAGCATGCCAGTGCGCACATATGCGCATCCATAGGCTATAATGGCCATTTTTAGCGCAAAACGTGCGCATATGTGCGCATGCGCTTTTTTGCAGGGCCAAAAAATGCAACATGCTGCGTCTGGAAAATACAAACGCACACCCCAAAAAAACGCAGCGCATGAAAATCGCATACATGCGCTTACAAGCGCGCAGGTATGCGCACCCATGTTAAATATAGGGGAAAAAACGCATGCGCACATATGCGTTTTTTTCCAGCGCTAAAAAACGCAAATGTGAAACCAGCCTAAATGCATAAAAATGCAGTGTTTTTTAGCTGCATCATCTTAGGCAAGACGTCAAAAAAGCTGTGTTTTTATGCGTTAGCATGCGTTTATGCATGCGTTTGCATTTTTTATTTTTGTCCAGGAGATTTTCTGGGACACAAGCCACGCCCAATGGGTGTGTCTCATGGGATTTCATTATATAGACCCTTGTAGAGCTGAAATCCGCAGATTTTGGTCCTGTATCCCGCGTCAAGATGGATATTCACAAGGAGAGTTTCTATTTTAAACTGGATTTGGATATCAAATTGTTTCTTGCCTTTGCCTTTGTTTGTGAGCAAGAAAGGAAAAAAGAAAGACGGAGAAGATGGCGTTGGCGCTTTTGGCAACACCCCATTCTTGAAGTCCGGGAGAGCCGAGGAGCCTACCACTCCTTATTCAGTGAGCTCCTTGAAAACCCAGATAAATATTTTAATTATACGAGGATGTCTGAAGAGAGCTTCTGGGATTTGCTGGCTCGTGTAGAAGGAGCCATCAGCAGGCAGGACACCCAGCTCTGTAGAGCTATTCCAGCTGAGGAACGTCTGCTGGTGACACTAAGGTACGTAATATTTAAAAATAAATGCACGCCTGTCATTATTATTATTGTTCTGCAATGTCCTTATTTTTTGTAGATTTTTTTTGCAAAACCCCTGTCGTTAATATTATTATTCCTAATATTTTTTTCTATCTCTGTTTGGCAGATTCCTGGCTACCGGAGAGAGCCTGTCATCGCTCCATTTCCAGTTCCGGATTGGCCTTTCCACCCTTTCTGGGATTGTTGCAGACACTTGCCAGGCTTTGTGGGACGTTCTTTGTCATGAATTTATCCCCCTATCCACCATGGAAATATGGTAGGATACTGCGAAAAAATTCTGGGAAATGTGTAATTTCCCCAACTGTTTGGGAGCAGTGGATGGGAAACATATTAGAATTACAAAACTGGCTCTAAGTCGATCCGAGTTGTTTAACTATTAAAAAATACTTTTCTATAGTGCTGATGGCCATTGTAGCTGCAGACTGTAGATTTATTGCCATGGAGATTTGTTCTTTTGGCCGTGGAAATGACTCCCAGACCTTTAAAAACTCAGACATGGGCCAACGGTTGTATAGCAATACTTTTAATTTCCCCCTCCCACGACCTCTTCCCAACACTCAAGGCCCACCAATGCCATTTTTTGTGGTTGGTGATGAGACCTTTCAGATGTGTGGAAATCTACTGAATCCATACTCCATTCGGGACTTGAACCACATAAAAAAGATTTTTAATTACCGAATGACCAGGGCATGAAGAACTGTTGAGTGTGCCTTTGGTATTCTTGTCTCGAAATGGTGCATTTTAGGGACAGCAATTAATCTCAAAATTCAGACAGTTGATGAGGTGGTCAAGGCGTGTGTGGTTCTCCACAACTACCTAATGGCTAAAGAGCGACCAACCTTCGAACTTGATGAACCTGTTGCTAACCCATTGCCAGATTACCAGCATCACCCTCTGAGGACAACAAGGGAAGTTGCTCAAATGAGGGATACATTCACGGACTACTTTGTTTCTGAGATTGGACGTGTGGCATGGCAAGATGCAATGGTTTAATGTTGAAATTTTATGTAATGTTATGGCCTTTGAATTTTAACATGTATTTTAAATGTTTTATGTTAAATAAAAAACATTATTACAACACCTGTTTACTTTGTTTATGTCCCCCATGCTTTACACTTTGCCTGTTCTATGTTTCAGTGCTATGGTGGGTTCTCATGAGCTCCATCGACTCTTCAGATTAATGCTCACTGAAGAGATGATGGAGGAAATCCACCACATATCTTTACTCACCTGCCCATGTCAGAACTACTGCACTCAGGATGCATAAAATACAGCATCCTGAGTGCAATAGTACTGACACCTGGGCAGGTGAGTATTGCAGACCCCTGACCCGTTGTGTTGTTTACCCTTTTTTTTGGGGGGGGGGATTATCAGTCCTCTTTGTTGTTTTACCACCTCATGGCTCCATGACAGACACAAGAAAGAAAAGGAAGAGAAGATTGTGTTTCATGGAGCTATGAGGTGGAAAAAAAAAGTGTGTGTGTGTATATGGCGATTTGTCTGTTGACGGCGCACGGTGTGTGTTGCTGGTGACGAAAGAGACAAAGAACAAGCAGTGATATGGGGCAAACAACACAATTTTATTTACAAAAAAAAATATTTTTTACAAAATGAGGGGGAAATGTTACAGAACAGGGGGATGTGGAGATGGGAGGATTGGCTCGGGGTGGACACTGAAGGGGTTCCAGGGGAAGGGGCTAATAGATGTGTGGGGTCTGTGAGATCAAGGATCGAGGTTGACACATTAGGAGTGGAAACATGGGATGGGAGAGACACATTAGAAGGGAAGGACAAATTGGACATAACAGACATATTGGGAGGTGAGGGTGGTGGAGGGAGCACAACTGTCCATTCCCACCTCTGTTCCCTTTTCCTCTTTTTCTGCCTCCCATGTGTTTGATGGCTGCTTCTTCTCCTTGGAAAGGTGGGAGTGGTGGGTTCAGAAGGCGTGGTGGTGGTGGATGAGCATGCAGGACCCGGAATCTGCGTGCTGGTGGACAGCTGTCACGTGCCCCATCCTGAGTGACACGGCCAGCAGGCCGGTAAGTAATACAACAGGACGCGGCACGTGTAATTGTCCTATGTGACGCGGCTGGCAGGCCGGTAACTAATACAATAAGACAAAGGGAATAGGGAAAACCTGGGTAACAATAGCAATGGTGGCCCTGCGATAGGGAACGGGGAAGTGGAGACCTCCTGCACTCTCCTGAGTCAGTGTCCCTACACTCCTAACGTTCCCTAGGCTGGTTCCGCACTGGGCACCGATCAGGATACCTAATATCCCTAGCTTGCCCTGCACCTAAACCCTTACTAGGGAAATGGTTGGTGCGGAAACTAATCCCACCACTGCACTAAACACACATAAGGAAAAATGACACAACAGGGGAACACCACTTAGCTTTGCTCTGTTGCTTACGCTCCCAGCAACAGAGCCCAGCACCTGCGTGCATCTTTCCCTCCACCGTGTCCAACATCTGGGTGCACTGTCCAGAAACGAATCTTCTCAGCACCATAGTGCAGCCTTGGAGCAAACAGAGTCCACACCCACGTGCAG
Source organism: Dendrobates tinctorius (assembly GCF_039654945.1). Lineage (NCBI taxonomy): Eukaryota > Metazoa > Chordata > Amphibia > Anura > Dendrobatidae > Dendrobates > Dendrobates tinctorius. The sequence continues at coordinate 9,626,330 of NW_027361875.1, forward strand.
CTGTCCCGAAACATAGTCCAGCAAATGAGTCCAGCTTTTCTGCCAAAGAGTCAAACATTTTGAGTCCAGCTTTCAGCAACTGAGTCTAGCATCCTGAGTGCAGCTCTACACCATAGGTGCCACTCCACCAAGCAATGCCAGCCCTTCTTGCAGACACCATAGCTGACACTTCACCAATCCATGCCAGCCCTTCTTGCAGACACCATAGCTGCTACTCCAGCACTCTGACTGGGCTGCCCGTGACTCTCCTTCAGCTCCATCCTCTACCCAGGCTTGCTTGCAAATGAGGAACTTATCACCAACAGTGATTAACACACCTGATACTCTTTTATAGAGCAATCACACCTGTTACATAATTACATGCACAAACTAAGGTAACTAGAGTGCAATGACCCTAATTGCCACCGGGGGGAAAACTACAACTTAAATCACCACAGTGCAATGGCCCTAATGGCCAACGGGTGCAAAACCACCTTTGGCACAAAGCCAAAGGAAAAAAAAAGTTACGTTGTGCATTTAATCTGTCAGATCCAACCTGGATCATGACAACGGCCATGTAGGTGCAGGAACCTGTGTGCTGGTGGTGGTGGATGACTGGGCAGGAGCAGGACTCTGCGCGGTGGTGGCGGTGGGCATCTGTGCAGGAGCAGGACTCAGCATGGTGGTGAAGTGGCTATCAACTGCACTCAGCATGGTGGTGGCGCTGTAGTGGAGTGCGGCAAGACTGGGCATGGTGGTGGCCATACAGGGGTATGCAGCAGAACTCGGTAAAGATGTAAACCGGGTAACTGGTGGCACAGTTGGAAATGTTACCTGTGCCTGCGGGTATAACCGAGTCTGCTGCATAGCCTGAACGTATGCAGCATTGCAGGCCTGCATCACATTCAGCTGAAGTTCAGGAGTAAGGTTTTCTGCCATGCTCCGTTCAATGGCCGTAAAAAAAATGATGTGCTGGCCTCTGGATGTCGGCTTTCAGATGGTCAAGGCGCTGGTGGACAGACTGGAAAAGTGTGTCAATATGGTTAAAACCACTATTCTGTCTATCGACCATCGACTTCATGCCATCCTGGAAAACCAAGCTCAAGTGTAGAAACTCGGGCATGAGTGTCCTGTCCAAGGCCTTCTGCCGCTGTCGGGAACACCCAACATAAAAAGAGGCAGAGGAGGCCTGGGACAGGGGAAGACCTGATGGACCAGCTGCCTGTTCTCCAGCCTGTGACGCCGGCATACTTGCTGCTTCGCTGGTGGATGGCTAGGACTGCTCCGAGGCTGTTTGCTGAAGGACCGCTCCAGAGGATGAACCAGGTTCCAGGGTGCAGCTCCAGGTTCTGTGAAAAGAAAAGAAAAACATTACTAGCACAATCTGGAATAAAAAAAATTCAGATACAGATTCAGGGAACACAACACAATGGAATACAACACAAAAAATACTTACGCTCTCTGAGCAAGGACAGGTCTCAAGAAAGCCAGCATCCGGTGGTATTTATATTTACGGATCCTTGCTGCACCACCACCACTGCGAACCTGGTTCTCCTGTCTGAGGTCCATATTGAAGCGATCCTTCATTGAACGCCAATAGGTTCTGACTTTGTTCACTGTGAAGGGGGGAAAAAAGGGTTAAACAATGCACTTTAGGCCGGGATCACACAACCATGTTATACGGGACTTCTGTATTTCTATTCTTATAGGGCTAAGCACTTACAGGCATGTAGTTGCTCACTGATCTCTGCTAGCTTAGAGTGGTCATTAATGTTTTTTGCTGGCGATTCTGCGGCTTCTGCTGATGTCACAGCTCTCTCTCTTCCCATCTGCTCTGTTGTGGGTCGTCACTTCCAATAGTATGCTGATTGACAGCCTGCTCCCACTGCCTAATTCCAGGAAGCCAGCTGTCAATCAGCATGATGTCAGCAGTGGTGCCCCATCAACAGAACAGATGAGAAGAGGAAGAGCTACTCTGTTGATGTAAGGTCAAATGAAGCTAGAGAATCGCAGTCAAGAGCTGTCTGTAGCCTCTCTGAGCTGGTAGATTTCCAGCACTCGTCAGAAGAGGCAGGTAGTTAGCAACTACCTACTGTTATGTGCAATCGCAGAGATATCCAGCAAGACTGGCACCAAACCATCAAAGGCGCAGCCACAGACACAATTGATGCAAGCTGCCCCAGCTAAGCGAGCCTTAGAGGGCCTGGCTGCAATTAACCCAGCTCCCAGTAAATGAGAGGGGGACTTTAGCAGAGCCCTTTCCAATCCCGCTGTCGCTGGGCAGCTGGCGTCTGGCTTACGTGGCCAGAGCCTAGTCTGGAACAGGTAGATACCTCTGCGAGAAACCTTGGGAATGTAGCACGAAAAGAATGGGAAATGAACCCTAAAACCAACCCTGAAAAAGTGCAACCAATACTGCTAGCACCACTCACCACCACAAAACATAGGAACTGCAATAAAAAGCAATAAATCTTAGCTGGGAACAAGGTTAAATAGCCCGCCTGATGCTGAAGGAAACGATTAGGTTTTGAATACTTACCAATCACCCCCAGACAACCAATCCCTGCTAACCAGCACAGCAGAATGGACACAATCCCACCACTGCCTAGAACGAGACACAGCAGAGTCCTGTCTTGTCTGGCAACCGGGAAACACAGCATCCCATGTTCCCCGGGCAGTGAAATCCATGGAAGATACGGAGTCCCACATCCCCACATATCCTTTTCCACAAATCAATGTTCCATAAGATTGAGACTTTTTCCTTGCACATAGTAGCTCCACCTCCAAGGTCAGGACAATAGCGGCGCTTGCAACAGGAGTAGCGTAGGACTGGACCCGATCCATTCACCGTTGGGAGCGCAGAACCACAATTGCTATCACCTGTCTGTAAGTTCTTAGTACCATAAGAAAATATTACAAAAGTTCCAGATATCCCCTTTAATTTTACCCAGAAGACAAAAGAGGAGCACTCCATGGTGAAGGCCTGGTGATAAGAAACAGGGAGCTATTCACATATTGCTATTGCGTCTAGATTTTGATACTCACCAGTAGGTGGAACATGTCATGTCCTTAAATCATGGCTTATTTTATAAGTTGTTTTATATACTTCTTTGTATGATAGCCTAAGGAAGAAATCACATTGATTCTGAAATATGTAGCAGTCTTTTAATAAGTGTTCGTTGTTCTTCTGCACCTTCTCATCCTTGTCTTCATCCAGATAGCACCCAACACAAGGTGTGATTTTTTGCCTCGCAATCCTTTAATTTTACCTTAATTTATGATGGAAGCTACACGTCGAACTTCCAAAACAGACGTAAAAGGTTCCTCTTCTCAATTTCAAATCTGTCCATGGCAAACTTTTATGCTCCCCCAAGTGGTTGGGATGGGAAAAAGGTGTTTTTTATTGATAATGCCTTTCAGAGTTGTTTTAACTCCTTTGTCAGCTACAAAAACATTTTATTACACGTTTTAAAAAGGATATTCGAAAGTTATAGTCAGTTCAAGATGGCAAGTAGATTATTACAAGGGATGGAAGGCCGCTCATAGGATGAGAAGTTGGAAAAGTTGGGCTTGTTTAGCCTAGCAAAAAGACACCTTAGGGGAGATCTCATTTATGTGTATAAATATGTGTGTGGTCAATACAAAGTACTGGTGCAGGACTTATTCCTTTCAAAATCTGTACTAATAATGGAGCATCATTATGGGTGGAAGAGAGACAATTTCCGTAGCTAAATAGGAAAGGGTTCTTTACAGTTAGAGCAGTGAGAATGTGGAATGCCCAACCACAAGCGGTAGTAATAGCAGATATTTTATCAGCATTTATAAAAGGGACAGATGCTTTTCTCCCAACAAATGTCATTATAGAGAATGGGCAGCACGGTGGCTCAGTTATCCTTGCAGCGCTGGGGTCCTGGGTTCGCATCCCACCATGGACAACATCTGCAAGGAGTTTGTATGTTCTCCCTGTGTTTGCGTGGGTTTTCTCCTACATTCCAAAGACATACTGATAAGGAATTTAGATTGTGAGCCCCATCGGGGACAGCGATGATAATGTGTGCAAACTGTAAAGCGCTGCGGAATATGTTAGCACTATATAAAAATAAAGATTATTATTATAACCGGTTGAGAAAGGTACTTGGTGGACCTAAGTTTTTTTTAACCTATATAACTAAGAAAGAATTGATTTGCACAATACAGTGTTTTTATCTAAGGCTTTATTCACACATCAGTATTTTTGCATCAGTGTTTGTATGCCAAACCCAGGAGTGGCTCTTATAGAGAAAAATTATAATTGAAAGACTGACATATGTTTTGTGTTTTGGAGACACTCCTGGTTTTGGCATAGACATATTGATGAAATAATGATCAAAAATACTGATGTATGAATGATGCCTTTTTGAAAGAGTTAAAAAATGTGGCTTTTTTCTCCTAGAAAGAACATTACACCTGTCTATAGGTTGGTTTTTGTATTGCAGCTCAGCTTCCTCAAGTAAATGTAGCTAAACCGAAGACAAGTGACATTGTTTTGAGGGAAGCAGCCACACTTTATTACACATAAACCAAACCTTTAAGTCCTACAGTAAATTTTACAGTATAAAAAAGTACACCTCTTACTGCAAAAATCAATGCCTCACAAAGTCAATAAAGTTTTCACCATTAAAATAGAATAAGGCAGAATTGAAAAATTATTTGGGTCCCCAAGGGCAGAACTGGCCTAGGTTTAGAAACACAAAAAGTCAACATCCGTATAAATGAAAACATTTTTTATAAACAGTAATACTGTGATTTGTCCGCCTTTATGTTACTTAGCATGTATTAATGTGTGTGAATATATGAAAAAGTGGATCTTTTTATAACAAATCTAAAGTGTCTTTATCTGACCAATTGAAATACTGTAAGATGCACTCTTCGGTGTATGCCAGGGAAATAAATTTACCTTTTCTCATTCAAAGAAGAAAAAACTAATTAGCGTTGCTTTAAGCCATGCCTGCATTTTGTAAAAATTTGTTTTGTACTTCTAAGATTTTGGCAATAATGTCTACATTTGAAGAGCTGCTGTTACCTAACTTCAATTAACAAAACTAAGATTCAGAACTTGTATGGCAGATGTTAAAAGGATGGGCACTTCAACTTTTGCTGTATGCTCAAAAGACACATAGCTTTATTCATACTGCACTTTCAAAAATTCTAATTACTTCCTTCATTGTGCGATTTCAATGGAACATTCAGATTTGGGCAGATGTTAAGGCAATGTGTTATCTTCCATTAATAAACGCATAATTGTGGACAAGGAAAAACAAATTGGTTTAACTTTGCCCAGGAACCTCTACAGAAAAAGAATAAAAAATATTATGAAAAGTCCCCATAGACATAAAGTTGATTTAAAATTTGTATAAAGTAATAGATTAACAGGCCACCACAGCACTGTAGCCTTTCTGGGGTCCTGGGGTCACATCCCACCAAGGACGACATCTGTAAGGAGTTTGTATGTTCTCCCCGTGCTTGCGTGGGTTTCCTCCGGGTTCTCCAGTTTCCTGCCACACTCCAAACACATTCTGATAGGGAATTTATATTGTGAGCCGCAATGGTGAGCCGTGGAATTAATGTAGCTATATAAACAAGTAAAATAAATATATTTGCAAAGTAATAACTAAGAATGGAAAATAAAACCAGCTTATGGAAATATATGCTTTCTGAACTCCATTCCTTGTCTCCTCCTATTTTGCAATAATAATCTTTATTTTTATATAGCGCTAACATATTCCGCAGCGCTTTACAGTTTGCACACATTATCACTGTCCCCGATGGGGCTCACAATCTAAATGATCTCCTAATCTATCCCCGCATCATGTTCCCACATGCTTTATGCATCTATTAGCCCTCTATGTCTGTACTGTTACACACTTAACATTACGGCTGGTCCATACAATCAGGGCAATTGTTACCACCCACCTTTCGTGTCTACCTTCTTTCCTCATAGACTGTAAGCTTGCGAGCAGGGCCCTCACTCCTCTTGGTATTTGTTATCATCTACTGTATGTGATTATTGTTATGCTGTAATGTCTATTGTCTGTACAAGTCCCCTCTGAAATGTAAAGTGCTGCCGAATATGTCGGCGCTATAGAAATAACATTTATTATTATTATATTATTGCAATAGACTAACTTTACAGACCAAAGGCATAGCAATTGTGTGGTGCTTAGTTTGTTTTGGTGCTGCAGAGAAATTCAACAATTATTGCAAGTTTTTCCATGGATTCCAGATGAATACTGGAGGATTATGTGATCACCAAGTTATCAATTAATATTTCATTATATTTAAGGCACTACTCTGATTGAATACAAAGGCACATATAGGAAACCTGCATTTATATTAAGGATAAAGCCGCAACATTTCAATCTCAAACCAAGATCTTCATCAGAATACCTAATTAAGGTCACTGGAGAATAATTCCACGACCTATTCTATAATTGCAAGGTAAGCCTTTTTCATTTAAGAAACTTTTTTTAATGTAATTATCATTGTTAGATAAAGAAACCAGTTGGTCATTGATTGGAAATTTCATATGAACAGGTAATACTGCGACTTAACAGTGTTATAAGCTGTTGTCAAAAGCAGTCACTCCAGTACAAACATAAATGTTATCATCCTCCTGAAGGGCCAAAAGAATGGAACCCATAAAATGCTCTGTGGGACCTTTTGCCAGTGTGCAGGTCCTGACTTGAGTGCACTCATGGTTCTCACCTTACAGATATTAAGCAAGTTGTGGCTTCTATCAGCATTGACACTTATACATGGATTTGTTACACAGTTACATAGACTGAAAAAAGACCTCGGTCCATCAAGTTCAACCTTTCCCTACCAATTATACATATTGTGACTAAATTAACTATAACGCATAATGTTATGTGTACTGAGGAAATCATCCAACCTTTTTTTAATAGCAGTTTTAGTATTACTACCTCTTGTGGTCGGGCATTCCACAGTCTGACTGCTCTAACTGTAAAGAACCCTTTCCTATTTAGCTGCCAGAATCACCTTTCTTCCACCCATAATGAGAGCCCCCTGGTCTGGTATGGCTTTTGGTAGAAATAAGTCATGTTCCAGTCCTCTGTGCTGACCACACAAATATTTATATATGTAAATGAGATCCCCTCTGAGGTATCTTTTTTATAAGTTAAAGAAGCCCAACTTTTCCAACCTCTCATCATATGAGAGGCCTTCCACCACTTGTAATAATCTAGTTGCCCGCCTTCGAACTGACTTTAACTTCTGAATATGCAGGATAGGAAGTTTCACAGAACTCCTTCCTCAGGGTTTTTCCTGAGGAAGAAGTTCTGTGAAACTTCGAAGCGCGTCGAATAAAGACCACTGTAATATTAATTGTCCATAGTGATTCGCAGCGCCGGATTGTCTGACCACTTTTTTCCTATCCTGCATCTTCTACGTCGGTACCTCGTGGATCTGTGGTTTCTGCAGCAGCGAATCCTCCATGCTTATTACAAGCTCCATCTGGTGAGTGCATTATTTTTAAATTGATATACCTACACTGGATAATGCACTATTGCGCTATTTCTCTTCAATAGTATCACTAACTTCTGAATATCCTTTTTAAAATGTTGAGCCTAAAACTGGATCCCATATTCTAGATGTAGCCTTACAAGTGACTTATAAAGGGGTAACTATACATTTGGATCGCAGGATTTTCTCTCTCTTTTTGTATTCCCTAAAATCTTGTGTGCTTTTGTGGCTGCTGCTTGACACTGATTACTACTGCTCAGCTTACTTGTAACCAGAATACCCAAGACTTTCTCCTGCTTTGTAGTCCTGAGTAGAGATGAGCGACTTTGCCTTTTTTCGGGTCCGACTTTCTCAAAAGTCGGGTCAAACGAAATCGGCCGATTATCGTGAAAAGTCGAAGGCCGACTGAAACACGAAACCCAATGCAAGTCAATGAGGAAGCAAAGTCGGCAGGGGGTGGAGGACATTAAACACACCTACAGTGCCCATTTGAATGGCAAAAACATCAATTTTTATTACTGAAGCTTGTCAACCTTAGTTTACTTCATAATAATAGTTACGCACTGAAAACTGGGGGTTATTTGGCTAAAGTTGTGGAGGGGTAGGGCTGGCTCCAGGTTTTCATGTGCCCTGGGCCAAAGAGCGCCCCTTTAACACATACCACAACTCATGATGCTCCAATACGGCAGAGAAATAGCGGTATAGTGCAATGAAAAATACTTCACTTTTTACATCTCATGACTGATATCCATTTTAAATTCTCCAATAGCTCCAAAAACGGACAGTATATAACTCTATACAGTATTATGGGCACCGCATAGTGCGCTATACAGAGTAATGAGACTCATATATTTCTCCATACAGAATCATTGGTCCCATATAATGCTTGAAACAGTATATGATGAGCTCCACGTAATGCTACAGTATATGTTGGTCCCCATGGATGAAGCTCCATAGTCTTATGGGCCCAAATAATGCTCCATATATAATGGGCCCCATTTCTAATGCTCTAGTGTATAATGGGCCCTGTAAATGCTGCTCCAGTGTCTGATGTCCACCTTTGGAATGTTCCAGTGTATGGTGGGCCCCATCTATCATTCTCCAGAGTATAGTGCTCCCCAAAAATTGCTGTCCCAACATTGAAAACAATAAAATAAGTCTCCTCGCTAGGGAATCCCTGTACTAGTCTGGACTCCTCGTCGTCCCCATCTTCCATCTCACTGCACTTGGCTGTTTAGGCAGAGGGCGTACAAACGTGATGTCATTGCGTTCTCTGATCAGAATATCACTGTCAGGACACGCGGAAGATGCCATGGCGGTGGAGCAGGGTGAGGTAAGTATTTCAACTTTGCAAGTGCTGTGATCCGGAGCAAGCAGGGGGGGCCCAATCGTTGGCGACGGCACTGGCACAGGGCCCCTCATAGTACGGCGGTGTGTGGCGGTGTGTTTGATGGTGGGTGGGCGGTGGGCCCTCCCCCCTCCCACCGGCAGAGACACTTTTGCATTCTATGAGGGGCCCTGTGCCAGTGCCGTCGCCCATGAGTATGCCCCCACCTGCTCAAGGAACCTGCACTTTCATCTGCACCTTCCTCTTTGTCACTGTGTAAGGTGGTATAGTATGCGGGAAGGGGAACCTGAGTTTCCTCAGGGTCAGATTCTGGCTGTGTAGAGTGTGAGGGGAATGTAGTGGTCTGGGTCAATGTACCAGCAGAATCCTCTAGCAGTGTCTGGGCATCATTACACTTGTGGTGTCCCCAGGAGTACGGTCGCCACAGTGGCATTACCTTCCTCCTAGGGAGTGTGATGTCATGCTTGGGAGCAACGAAGGATCTCTCTAGCAGATAAACCAACACACAACACATTTCCCACTCCAGGCCAGCAGGGAGACCTCTGAACTTGACTGCTGAGGAGCTGCTCTCTGTGGTCAGGAGGAGGAAAGTTAGGGCACTCTGTGCAGGGAAGGGGAAGTGTGTGGACGTGAGAAGAGGAGCTGAAGGATAAGCAGAGTTAAGGCTCCCTCCTAGCTGGAGCGCATGGTCCGGATTCCGGTCTCCGAGTTTGTAGGGACACTGACGTTCCTGCAGCAGAAACCGGAGGAAGTAGCAGCTTTAAATGCTCTGTACCCAACTAAGGCTCGGAGGCCCCAGCATCGACATGTGGGAGCCAGAAGGAAAAGGCTATGGCTGCCTGCCATACGATAAAGTTCCAAAAGAGAGTCAACAGGGGGAACTTCATTGAACTCAGCACTGCGAGTACCTCAGATAAGCGCACAGCTCTGCTACATCCTGCACTGCACACCATCTACCAACTCTTTCATCTGCCCTGCGACTACGGCCCTACCTGGGCAGGGCTTCTACATCTTAGCTGCACCACAACATCTGTCCCAGAGAAGCGACACTGCAGCGCTGGTCAATCTAATCAGAAACCACTGGTGGCGTCATGTATCATTCACCTATAAACATAACTCACCCCTTTGCATGGATGCCCAGGGCCATGGAACGGGTCACCACCACCGTGACACATCCCTGTGAGACACCGGCCCGGTACCGATTAACCCCACTGCCCTGGCTGGCCACCCACACTCCATGTCAAATTCATCTTGGACTTGGGAATTCACGACTTGACTTGATAACCCAGGCATGGTATGTGAGAAAGACCTACATGGACTAATGTGAAGTGTGGCCTGCTGCATCATTCACTTTTGGTGGGGGTGAAGGACACAAGGATAGAGGTTCTTCCTGACCAGGAGCCATCACTTGACGACTCAGTGCTTGCATTTTTTGAAACTTCAGAAGAGGAGGGCATATTTCCTGGAGTCTGTTTTGGCAATGTAAGCCAAAACCAGTTCCTCATGCTCCGGCTTTAAAAGCGGTTAACCTACTCCCAGAAAAGGTAGCCTTCCAGGCGTTCCAGAGCCAGACCATGATGCAGGCTCAACACCTCCTGCCATAGCTGCTATTGTGCTTTTGCCACTACCAGCAGATGCACCACCACCATCAACACCAGCTGGCCCCCCCCGTGCCGACATCCGCGGCCTCTTACACCAAACTTCAAAATTTTGCAGAAAATAGACCCAAAATAACATCAGATATATGGCACTGTATCAGCAGCGTACAGCTCTATTCAGTCAAAGGATAATTGTCAATCTCCCTATATATTCCATCAGTCACACAGAGACGCTCACAGGCTAAGTATGGATTAGACAAGAATATTAAAATTAGACAAAGTGTACAGTATCATCAGATAGCCGGTATATATAGTATAGTTTAAACATTCTAAATCTCCGTAGATATTTGAGGAGGCACACACAGACACTCTCAGGCTCAGTATTGGATTACAACACAATCTAAAAAGCCGTAAAACGGTAATGGATCTCAAGAGTACAGCTGTAAACAGTGTAGGTGTCATTGTTGTCAATCTCAGTATTTATTTCCACAGTCAGAAAATAACTCTCACTTGGTCAGTTTGGATTAGACCAGAATATAACAAGCAGTAAATGGGTAATGTATCACAAGCGTAGAGGTGTATACAGTGTTGGGGTAATTTTTAAATGTACATCTAAATTGCAGGAGTAACCCATAGACACTCACTCTCAGGATGGATCACACCTCAATATAACAAGAAGATCCGCAAGAAATAATCACACATGTGGGACAATGTTACAGGTGTCAATGATACACTTAGAGTGTTGGTTGGAGGAGGACTTCCTGGCAGAAAGGGTACAGTATTACCAGATACCAGGTATATATAGCATACATTAAACATTAACAATGTACGTCTATATATCAGGAGTAGTGTTGAGCCACCCCGTTAGTGTTTTGGCTCGTCGCACAGGAGGCAAGTTCGTCGAATGTTCGTCGAACATACGAAGAACACCGTCGAACCCCATTGAAAACAATGGCAGACAAACACATACAAACACATAGAAAACAATTACAAAACACCTTTAAAGGTGTCCCAAAGAAGACAAAATGCTCAGAAGACAAAAATAACATATGGAAAAGGGCAACTACATTTAGAAAAGAGGTGGAGGAGTAAAAGGAGGAGGTGGAGGAGACATAGATATAGGCTTGTCACGCCCTTATGAAGTCCAGAAAGGCTGGAATAAAAATGTAAAATACAAACCAAAAAAAAAAAAATTCTGAAATCGAACACGATCATATACCGTCGGATTTCCCACCAATAAATTATGCCAACTGCCGATGGGGTGGCGTTATTCCCACGAACCTCCAAACAGCGTCCATGAAGGCAAAGTGTTTGGTTTCCGGGGGCTGTATGATTGCAAAGCAGAACCTTAAATGAATGTCCAAAAGGGCACCACCAGGAGTGGCGCCTGTGGCTTAATTGGATTCCACCCGGGAAACCACAACCATACAAGCTACAGAAAAGATGGACAGATTGCAAGCTTTGTCGATTCTGTGTGTGGTGTGGTATGTCCGTTTGTAGTTGTGCTAGCGATTTCTCAGCTTTATTCCGTTAACGACCGAGACTCCTGCATGCCCCGGCGGTACGCGTCAAGCTTACTAGAGGGATACGCGAGGCTCTGGCACACGAGATTGAGCAATAACAGGTCTATCATGCCCTTACATGTCCGGGGCTGAATGCGCGCTACACTGAAAGGACCAGCTTTTGTCGCTTACAGGTGCTGATAACCCGCTGAACACCGTTAGTGATGGGGATCTGGGATTCCAATTGTTTCCCGCGAACGATGATTTCCCAGTAAGTGCAGGTCAACCGCATTTATGGAATTAGGCCTAACCGGCATTCCTGAAAAAATGAAAAAATTACGTGTCCAAACCACAGGTGCTGTAGCTTGCTTAACAGCTCGGCAGCCGTTCTCAGGCCCAGTATGGATTCGACAACATTGTAGAAAGTTGATAAAGGGTAACGTATCACCGGATTACAGGTATGTATAGCATAGTTTACACATTAAAAACCTATGTCTATAGATCAGGATGCAGGCTCAGACGGTCTCAGGCCCAATATGGTTTTGACCAGATTGTACAAAGTTCAGAAAGGGTACATTATCACTGGATAGCAGGTATATATAGCATAGTTTAAACATTAAAAACCTATGTCTATAGATCAGGAGGCAGGCTCAGACGGTCTCAGGCCCAGTATGGATTAGACGTGATTGGACAAAGGTAAGAAAGGGTAACGTATCACCGGATTACAGGTATGTATAGCATAGTTTACACATTAAAAACCTATGTCTATAGATCAGGAGGCAGGCTCAGACGGTCTCAGGCCCAGTATGGATTTGACCAGATTGTACAAAGTTGAGAAAGGGTACATTATCACTGGATAGCAGGTATATATAGCATAGTTTAAACATTAAAAACCTATGTCTATAGATCAGGAGGCAGGCTCAGACGGTCTCAGGCCCAGTATGGATTAGAAGTGATTGGACAAAGGTGAGAAAGGGTAACGTATCACCAGATTACAGGTATGTATAGCATAGTTTACACATTAAAACCCTTTGTCTATAGATCAAGAGGCAGGCTCAGACAGTCTCAGGCCCAGTATGGATTAGACGTGATTGGACAAAGGTGAGAAAGGGTAACGTATCACCGGATTACAGATATGTATAGCATAGTTTACACATTAAAAACCTATGTCTATAGATCAAGAGGCAGGCTCAGACGGTCTCAGGCCCAGTATGGATTTGATGAGATAGTACAAAGTTGAGAAATGGTACATTATCCCAGGATAGCAGGTATATATACCATAGTTTAAACATTTAAAATCTCCGTGTTCTCAGTATGGATTAGGCAACAATCTAAAAAGTAGAAAAAAGGAAATGTATTTGAAGCGTACACGAGTATACACTTTTGGTGGTATTTTTAAATATTCATATATATTTCTGTCTCAGACAGTCCAGCCTCTCCGCAATAGGAAATGAGATGCATACAATTACTGACATAAAGTCTAGTGATTACAGAAATCTAGGAATTAAGAATCACGGGAAAAACTTCCGTCACAATTCTCGATGCTGACCCTCAAATAATTTGTGTGTGGAGACAGCGAAAACATTTCTTTGTGAAGAAAGTGTTGCTGTATCGCAGTACCATTGATCCCATCAGCGTTACTCATCCCCATCAAATTTTTATCACAGGGAGAGATGTAAACATGGTGCTCACTGCCTATCATGATCTGTCACGTAACTTTGGAGTGCAAAAGACAGAAGCCACAGGCCGTAGGCGATTCTATGGGATTGGCATGAGAGGGCACATTTAAAAATGTGCGCCGGAATGTCACACGTCTGTGAGTAGGAAAACTGTGAAAGCTGATGATAAACCACCACTGCATGTCACTGTGAGTCGATGCCCATAAGAAATGGAAGCCATTGATCATCTGAAGTTAGAGCCCAGCCAGCGGGACAGGGCATAGCTACGTCTTAACCATCATCTATCAGTTTAACAAATTTGTAGTGGCAGTCCCAGTGAAGGATTTGACAGCCCAGACTACACAGCGGAGGAGCAGGGAGAGGTAAATATTGCAAATGCTGTGGCCCTGCCCAAGCAAGGGGGGCACACTCGTGGGCGTCGGTACTGGCACTGGGCCCCTCATAGTACGGCGGTGTGTCTGACGGCAGTTGTGCACCCCCACCGTCAGAGACACTTGATTGCACTATGAGGGACCCTGTGCCAGTGCCCGCGCCCAAGAGTCGGCCTACCCACCTGTCCAGGGCAACGGCACTTGCACGGTGTCGTGCGCTAGGTGGTGACCCCGGCCATGGGGGGGAGGCAGCCCAGTTAGGGAGGTTTACAAAATGGCATATGTTGATGTGGGACATTCAGCTGCTGCTAAAAGCGAAATTGGTCAAGTCCGAGGAAGAGGAGGACAAAAGCAAGCCATTTTTCTGGCAACCTATGTGTCATCAGGGTAAGGTGGGACAAAATCCTTGGAAACCCATGCATGGTTCATTTTAATGAAGGATAGATCATCCACATTTTCGGTCAACAGACGGGTCCTTTTTTCTGTCAGGATTGATCCAACTGCACTGAAGACTCTTTCCGATAGCACACTTGCAGCTGGGCAAGCAAGCTCCTGTAAGGCATATTGTGCCAGTTCTGGCCAGGTGTCCAGTGTAGCAGCCCAATAGTCAAATGGGAATGACCTGTGAGGGAGAACATCGATATGGGACGAGAAGTAGTTTGTAACCATAGTTGACAACTGCGGTCTCCTGTCACTTTCAATCGACGCAATATTACCAGTCGTGTGAGCGGGACTTGAAAAATCAGTCCTTAACATGGTCATGAAACCCCTGTCTCCAACGCCACTTCTGCTGTGTGCACCACAAACACCTCTGCCAAGCTGCCCCCGGCCCCTATGGCTCGTGTGAGAACCATCACCGCTGCTGTGTGCTGGGAATGCCTCAACCAACCGGTTTACCAGAGTTGCTTGTTTGTTAGCCAATATTAGGTCAAGGTTCTCCTGTGGCATTATGTTTTTGGAATTTGCCTTTATAGCGTGGATCCAGGATGCTGGTCGACCAGTAGTCGTCATCGTTCATCATTTTGGCAATGCGGGGGTCCCTTTTTAGGATCTGCAAGGCATAATCTGACATGTGGGCCAATGTTCCCGGTGTCAATGATGCACTGCGAGTGCTGGGTGGAGGAGCACTTTCTGGCAAATCCACATCCCTCCAGTCACGCACAAACCCTGTACCAGACCTTGCCATGCCAACATTTTATCTAGCCCCATGAGAAGCATCCTCTTCCCCTAAATAATCATCCCCATCATTATCCTCCTCCTTCTCATCTTCCTCCACCTCGACCACGAGACTTCCCTGACCAGACAATGGCTGACTGTCATCAAGGCTTCCCTCCTCCTCTTCCTCCTCGGCTGCAGATGCCTGCTCCTTAATGTGCGTCAAAGTTTGCGTGAGCAGACGCAAAAGTGGGATGCTCATGCTTATGATGGCATCGTCTGCGCTTACCAGCCGTGGGCATTCCTCAAAACACTGAAGGACTTTACAGAGGTCTTTCAGCTTCGACCACTGCACACCTGTCAACTCCATGTCTGCCCTCAAAGTGCCTGCCCGTGTATCCTCCCACAAATGCATTACGGCCTGCCTCTGTTCGCACAGCCGCTCAACCATGTGCAGGGTGGAGTTCCACCTTGTTGCAACGTCGATAATTAGGCGGTGCTTGGGAAGGTGGAGCAATCGCTGCAGCTTTTGCATACGACTGGAGTGTACCGGCGATCGGCGGATGTGCGAGCACAGTCTTCGAACCTTATGGAGCAGGCCTGTTAACTCCGGATAATTATTGAGGAAGCACTGCACCACCAGGTTCAAGGTGTGAGCCAGGCAAGGTATGTGTGTGAGTTTTGAAAGGGCTATGGCTGCCACAAAATTCTGGCCGTTATCACTAACTACCTTGCCTGCCTCAAGATGTACACTGCCCAGCCATGACTCAGTTTGTCGCTGCAAGTAGTCGGCCAGTACCTCCGCTGTGTGTCTGTCGCCCAAACACATCATCTTCAACACAGCCTGCTGATGCTTTCCACTGGCTGATCGATAGGGGAACACCTCATGTGCAACACTGGCTGCTGCAGATGGAGTGCTCGTGCGACTGCGCTCTGTGGACGAGCTTTCGCTTCTGGAGGAGGAGGAGGAGGAGCATGGTCGAACGCCTACAGCCAACTGTTTCCTATACCATGGGCTATGCAGCACTGTCCCACCACCGCTGTCCCCTGTGGACCCTGCATCCACCACATTAACCCAGTGCGCAGTGATGGACACGTAATGGCCCTGGCCATGCCTACTGGACAATGCATCAGCTGTGAGGTGCACCTTTCCACTCACTGATTGCTTGAGTGCATGGACAATGCGGTCTTTCACATGAAGGTGGAGGGCTGGGATGGCTTTGCGAGAAAAGAAGTGGTGGCTGGGTAGGTCATAGCGTGGTACTGCATAGGCCATGAGTTCGTGGAAAGCTGCGTTTTCAGCCAAGCGATAGGGCATCATCTCTAACCAGATTAGTTTGGCAATGTGGGCGTTCAAACCCAGTGTACGCAGATGAGAGGATGAGTACTTTCTTGTCCTACTCATAGTCTCTGGTAGGGTGAGTTGGACTTGAGAGCTGCATATGGTGGAACTAACGGTGGACATGGCGGACTGAGAGAGGGTTGATGATGGTGATGGAGTTGGTGTTCTTTCTGATGGCCTAGATTCAGTCTTTCGTTGATATAACATTGTGATTCCCTGACTGCTTTGGCCTTGCAACGACACCTCAACATTTGCTGCTGGTGGTGTGCTAACTGGTGGGCTTACAGTGGGGGAAACAATGTAGCGTTGCTGACTGCCTTCTTTGGGAGCAGGTGCACATGTGGTATGTGAGGTTTGGTAGTCCGTCCACGCTTGCAAGTGCATGGTGGTTAAATGTCTAAGCATGCAACTGGTATTCAAATTTCTCAGGTTTTTCCCTCGGCTAAAGGTCTTTGCGCACTTCTTACAGATAACCTTTGCCTGATCATTAGGATTTTGTTAAAAAAAGTGCCACACTGCATTCTTCCTACTATGGAAGACGTTTTGAGGCCTTGCATGCTGTGCTATTTTGACCGTCTGGCCAAGCTGTCCTGCAACTCATTTTTGGACTGCTCCGGGCCTGCTAGATAACAGCTGTTGCGATGTCGATGCCTGCTGTGGATGCTCCTCCTCCTCTTCTGAGCTATTGGCAGCGGCACCCTCTTCCCCCAATGGATGCCAATCTGGGTCAACAACTGGGTCATCCATCACCTCCTCTTCAATGTCATGTGCACCTTCCTCTGTGTCACCATGTATAGTATGCGGGAGGGGGCACCTGAGTTTCATCAGGGTCAGATTCAAGCTCAGTACGCTGCGAGGACAATGTAGTGCTCTGAGTGAATGTACCAGCAGATAAATCTAGCAGTGGCTGTGCATCAGTGCACTCCATGTCAGATTCATCTTGGCCTGGGTAATTCACGATTTGACTTGATAACCCAGGCATGGTATGTGAAAACAGCTCCATGGAGTAATCTGTAGTGTGGCCTGCCGCATCCTTCAATTTTGGTTGGGGTGAAGGACACAAGGAAAGGTGTGGTTCATGACCATGAGCCTCCAATGATGACTCAGTGCTTTTATTTTTTAAAACTTCAGAAGAGGAGGCGATAGAGCTGGAAGCTGAGTCAGCAATGTAAGCCAAAACTTGTTCCTGAAGCTCTGGCTTTAAAAGCGGCTTACCTACTCCCAGAAAAGGGAGCCTTCGAGGCCTTGTGGAGCCAGACGATGATGCAGGCTCAACACCTCCTGCATTTGGTGCTATTTTGCTTTTGACACTACCAGCAGATCCACCACCAACACCATCATTACCAGCTGCCAACCCCCGCCCACTTCCACGGACTCTTCCACCACACTTTCTCATTTTTGGGGAAAATGTACCCAAAATACTACCAACTATATGGTACTGTAAAACAAGGTACAAGGTGTATATAGTAGTGGGGAGAATTTGAATCTCTCTACAGACTTCAGGACACAGTTGGATTCTGTCAGGCCCTGTGTATTTTACACCTCAAAGTAACAGGCTGATTCTGGATGGTGTAAAAAAGGTTTATGGAGGACTGGGGAGAAATGGAATCTCTCTACAGATTTCAGGACACAGTTGTGTTCTGTCAGGCCCTGTGTATTTTTCACCTCAAAGTAACAGGCTGATTCTGGATGGTGTAAAAGAGGTGTATAGAGGACTGGGGAGAAATGGAATCTCTCTACAGACTTCAGGACTCAGTTGTATTCCGTCAGGCCCTGTGTATATTACACCGCAATGTAACAGGCAGAAATTGCCTAGTGTATGACAAACTACAAGGTGTATATAGAATTGGGCAGTATTGGAATCTCCCTAGAGTGTAGGCCTGTAAGAACGGACAAACTCCTCGGCTTTTCCTTACAGAGTCGCACACAGATAACTTCAATTTGGCCATGATAACAGCCGGTACACGGTACTGTGTGAGGAGCGTACACGTACAACGCTGTACGGTGTGTGTATGTAAAATTGTCAAGCTCCGTGTTTTTGTATATGGACTGACACATGCTCTCTCTAGTTTTGAATGTAATCAGCAAATATACGAAACTGTTTGAAAAACAGACAAAACTCTAAGGTGTAGGTCTGTAAGAAGTAACAAACTCCTCGGATTTTCCTTAGAGTCACACACAGATTGTCAAGCTCCGTGTTTTTGTATATGGACTGATACACGCTGTCTCTCTCTAGTTTGGAAAGTAATCAAACAGCAGATATACGAAACTATTTGAAAAACGGACAAAACTCTAAGGTGTAGGTCTGTAAGAACTAACAAACTCCTCGGCTTTTCCTTAGAGTCACACACAGATTGTCAAGCTCCGTGTTTTTGTATATGGACTGATACACGCTGTCTCTCTCTAGTTTGGAAAGTAATCAAACAGCAGATATACGAAACTGTTTGAAAAACGGACAAAACTCTAAGGTGTAGGTCTGTAAGAACGGACAAACTCTTCGGCTTTTCCTTACAGTGTCACACACAGCTTCAATTTGGCCGTGATAACAGCCGGTACACAGTACTGTTTGAGGAGCGTACACCGGTGTACGGTGTGTGAAAAAATGAACGCTCAGTACCTCACCAGGACAAAACAATAAAATTTGGATTGCTTTTAAAAAAGCAGTTTGAACACCAGTGTGCACACAGCAATGCAGGTAGCCTTAAAAGGCAGCCTAATCACCACCAGCGCTGCTGCACAAAAGCAAAAATCTTCACCTTTCACTGCACACTAACTACAGTGAAAAGCGCTATCAGCAGAAGCGTTTTTTTTTTCTTTTGGCCTTCCTAACACTCTCCCTACAGAATCAGTAGCAGCAGCAGCTCTCCCTATTCTGAGATCAGCATAAGTAACATGGCGGTCGGCGTGCACGCCCTTTTATTCCCCCTGTGGTGCCACACAAAGCAAGCCAATCACTTGCATGCCCTTCTCAAAGATGGTGGTGACCGCTGCCTATGTCATCACGTTGCCCACAGTGTCCGTTCTTCCTGATTGGCTGAAAAAGGGCACTAAAGCATCTTTTGAAACGCGACTTTGATGCGATGGTCACCGACCTCGTGGCCGACCTCATGCTAAGGTCGGGTTTCGTTTCATGAAACCCGACTATGGCGAAAGTCGGCGACTTTTGAATTTTTTCGACCCGTTTCGCTCAACTCTAGTCCTGAGTACACTCCAATTTAACCCCTTTCCTTCATTGGACGTAATATTCCGTCCATGTGCCCTGGGCCCTAATTACCAAGGATGGAATATTACGTCATAGCGGTAAGCAGCGCCCACGTGGTGAGCGCCGCTTATCACGGCCGGGTGTCAGCTAATTATCATAGCTGACACCCGGCACAATGTGTCAGGGGCGGTCACGGACCGCCCCCGACACGTTAACCCCTTGTACACCGCGATCAAACACGATCGCGGTGTACCGGGGGGTTAAAGGGAAGCATCGGCAGGGAGGGGGCTCCCTCCATGCTTCCCTGAGCCCCCCACGGCAGCGCAATGTGCAGCGCTGCTGCGGGGGTCTCCTTTCCTGCAGGTCCCTGGATCCAATATGGCGGCGGGGACCTCCGGGGGCCTGCAGGAAGCTGGCTTCCTCAGTGCCTGCAATGCACAGGCAAGGAGGAAACCTGCACACTGCCTGTGACAGATTGCTGATCTGTCATAGCGATCTGTGATGTGACAGATCAGCGATCTGTCACAGGACAGTTATGTCCCCTCTGGGACATTGTAATAAAGTAAAAAAAAAAAAAAAGTGTAAGAATTTTTAAAAAATCGCTAAATAAATTAAAAAAAAAAAAAATATTCCCCAATAAATTCATTTTTTGGAAATTAAAAAAAAAACAATAAAAGTACACATATTTGGTATCGCCGCGTCCGTAACGACCCGCCCTATAAAACTGTCCCATTAGTTAACCCCTTAAGCGAACCCCTTAAAAAATAAAAATAAAAAGCGAAGCAAAAAATAATGATTTATTAACATACTGCCAAACAAAAAGTGCAATAACGCGCGATCAAAAAGACGCATATAAATATCCATGGTACCGCTGAAAACGGCATCTTGTCCCGCAAAAAACGAGCTGCCAAACAGTATCCTCAGCAAAAAAATAAAAAAGTTATAGCTCGTAGAATAAAGCGATGCAAAAATAATTATTTTTTATATAAAATTGTTTTCATTGCATAAAAGCGCCAAAACATAAAAAAATGACATAAATGGGGTATCGCTGTAACCGTACTGACCCGAAGAAGAAAACTGTTTTATCAATTTTATCGCACGTGGAACGGCGTAAACGCACCACCCAAAAGAAATTCATGAAACGCTGGTTTTTGTAAATTCTGCGTCCCAAATAACAAAATAAAAAGCGATCAAAAAATGTCTCGTGCCCGAAAATGGTACCATTAAAAACGTCAACTCGTCCCGCAAAAAATAACTCCTCACATGACTCAGTGGGTCAAAATATGGAAAAATTATAGCTCTCAATATGTGGTGATGCAAGAACTATTTTTACAATAAAAAGCGTCTTTTAGCGTGTGACAGCTGCCAAATATAAATACCGCCATAAATAGTAAATCAAACCCCCCGTTATCACCCCCTTAGTTAGGGAAAAATAATAACATTAAAATAATGTATTTATTTCCATTTTCCCATTAGAGTTAGGGCTAGGGCTAGGGTTAGGGTTAGGGCTAGGGCTAGGGTTAGGGTTAGGGTTAGGGCTAGAGTTAGGGTTAGGGGTGTTTTGGGGTTAGGGTTGGAGTTAGAATTGGGGGTTTCCACTATTTGCGCACATCAGGTGCTCTCCAAACGCAACATGGCGTCTGATCTCAATTCCAGCCAATTCTGCATTGAAAAAGTCAAATGGTGGTCCTTCCCTTCCAAGTTCTGCCATGCGCCCAAACAGTGTTTTACCCCCACATATGGGGTATCAGCCTACTCAGGACAATTTGAAAAACAACTTTTGGGGTCCAATTTCTCCTGTTGCCCTTAGGAAAATAAAAAATTGGGGGCAAAAATATCCTTTTTGTGGAAAAAAAATGATTTTTTTATTTTCACGCCTGGGAGTTAAAAACTTCTGTGAAGCCCTTGGGGGTTCAAAGTGCTCACCACACATCTAGATAAGTTCCTTGGGGGGTCTAGTTTCCAAAATGGTGTCATTTGTGGGGGGATTCCACTGTTTTGGTACATCAGGGGCTTTCCAAACGCGACATGGTGTCCGATCTCAATTCCAGCCAAAATCGTCAAATGGCGCTGCTTCCCTTCCGAGCTCTGCCATGCACCCAAATAGTGGTTTACACCCACATGTAGGGTATCAGCGTACTCAGGACAAATTGCACAGTAACTTTTAGGGTCCTGTTACCCTTGGGAAAATAAAAATTGGGGGTGAAAAGATCATTTTGTGGAAAAAGTATGATTTTTTAATTGTACCGCTGTACGTTATAAACTTCTGTGAAGCCCTTTTGGGTTCAAAGTTCTCACCACATATCTAGACAAGTTCCTTGGGCGGTCTAGTTTCCAAAATGGGGTCACTTGTGGGGAGTTTCCACTGTTTAGGTACATCAAGGGCTCTCCAAACGTGACATGGCGTCTGATCTGAATTCCAGCCAATTTTGCATTGTAAAAGACAAACTGCGCTCCTTCCCTTCTGAGCTCAGCCATGCGCCGAAACAGTGGTTCCCCCCCACATATCAGGTATCAGCATACTCAGGACAAATTGCACGATAATTTTTGCAGTCCAATTTCTCCTGTTACCCTTGGTAAAATAAAAAAATTGAACCTGAAGTATTTTTTTTTGTGAAAAAAAGTTAAATGTTCTTTTTTTTTTGAATATTCAAAAAATTCCTGTGAAGCACTTGAAGGGTTAATAAACTCCTTGAATGTGGTTTTGAGCACCTTAAGGGGTGCAGTTTTTAGAATGGTGTCACTTTTGGGTATTTTCTATTATATAGACCCCTCAAAGTGGCTTCAAATGTGATGTGGTCCGTAAAAATAAAATGGTGTTGCAAAAATAAGAAATTGCTGGTCAACTTTTAACCCTTATAACTTCCTAACAAAAAAAAATTTTGGTTCCAAAATTGTGCTGATGTAAAGTAAATATGTGGGAAATGTTACTTATTAAGTTTTTTTGTGTGCCATATCTCTGTGATTTAAGGGCATAAAAATTCAAAGGTGGAAAATTGTGAAATTTTCAAAATTTTCGCCAAATTTCCATTTTTTTCACAAATAATCGCAAGTTATATGAATTAAATTTTACCACTAACATGAAGTACAATATGTCACGAGAAAACAGTGTCAGAATCACCGGGATCCATGGAAGCGTTCCAGAGTTATGGCCTCATAAAAGGACAGTGGTCAGAATTGTAAAAATTGGCCCGGGAGTTAACGTGCAAACCACCCTTGGTAGTGAAGGGGATAATGTATAGGCAGCAATAGGATTACTCTGTCCTAGGTGCATTACTCTCCATTTACAGTCCTGCTCATCGTCATTGGCACCCGTGAAGTACATAATGTGTAATATCTCCTGAAAAAAATGAATCAAATGAAACTGCTTTTTTTTCTATCGAGCACTTGTGTTAAATACAAAAGAGCAAATGATAAACATTAATTTAAAGCAAAAAAACAATGGAAGGGAAAAATAGAACAATGTAAAGCTTGTTGTGACTCTGGTATTGGCACCATTAACATTAAATTAGTATGGAGACACATTTTGACTCACCTGTGGTAAATCAGAAATAAAAATCTCTTGTGTTTAATTGTCATTGCTCACGTGACATAAATTAGCCAGTGAATGATGACTTCAGTATTTTAAAAAGCCACATGGTAGGCCCTATTCCTTTGTCACAATGGTGAAGACAAATGAGCTGTCTGAGGACATCAGAACTATTAGCAAATATAAGACTTCCAAAGGATATAAAGCCATCCCCAAAGAGCATAGTATCCCAGTTTCATCAGTGAACAATGTTATTAAGACGTTTGCCAAGCATGGAACCATTGAGAACCTCCCTGGACGTGGGGGAAACTGGAAAATTCACAAGGGCTGTCTTCGAAGGTTGGCACGATTGGTGAAAAAAACACCACATCAAACATCCAAAGACCTGAAGGCCAACATGGAACATTCTGGGGTCATGGTTTCAACAAGTACCATATGCCACACTCTAACACACCAATACCACACTAAACTAAGCAAAGCTTTATGGGTGAAGGCCAAGGAAGAAACCATTGTTGAAGAAAAGACATAAAAAGGAGCAACTGAATTTTGCCAAAGAGTACCTTGACAAACCACAATCCTTCTGGGAAAATGTTTTGTGGACAGATGAAACAAAAATAGAGCTTTTTGGCAATGCAAAGCAACAGTTGGTTTACAGATGATGCAAAGAAGCATGGCGCAGGGTCCCTTCCTCAGGATGACGGCAGCAGTAGTGCGGCAATGCTGAAGTCCCCCGGGGTGTGATGCTGTGGGTCCGGTGTCGGCGGGGAGGCAGAGCATGGTTTGGTCCTTTCCTCAGGATGCTGGTGGCAGAAAGGTGGCGACACAGTGGCCCCATGTCCATGGCAAGCAGAGCCGAGTGCTTCACAGGTTTCTCAGCAGCCTGCTTCCTGAGGCCGCGCGTTTGCAGGTTGAGATCTTGGTGGCTCTCATAAAGGTTTCTTTTTATTCCTGAACATACAAGAGTTCTGAGGGTGGAAGTCTACTTTAAGCCACTAAAGACCTGAAAGGGCAGCCTACTGGATCAGTGGCTAGCACTGTTGCTTTGCAGTGCTGGAGTCCTGTGTTCAAATCCCACCAAGGACAATATCTGCAAGGAGTTTGTATACTGTCTCCGTGTTTGCATGGCTTTCTTGAATTCTCCTGTTTCCTCCCATACTCCAAAGACATAATGATAGGGAATTTAGATTGTGAGCCCCAATGGGAACGGTGATGTATGTAAACCATTATGGAATACGATTTTGCTATATAAGCAATGCATAGTAAATAAATTAAAAAATAAAAGGGCTTTAACCCCTTAACGACCAAGCCATTTTTTAGGTTAAAGACCAGGCCTTAATTTTGAAATCGGACCGCTGTCACATCATATGGTTATAACTCTGGAATGCTTCAACGGATCCCGCTGATTATGACAATGTTTTTTCGTGACATATTGTACTTCATGTTAGTGGTAAAATTTCTTTGATATGACTTGCGTTTATTTATGAAAAAAATGGAAATATGGCAAAAAATTTTAAAATTTTGCAATTTTCAAACTTTTAATTTTTATGCTCTTAAATCAGAGACACATGTCACAAAAAATTGTTAATAAATAACATTTCCCACATGTCTACTTTACATGAGCACAATTTTGGAACCAAAATTTATTTTTCTTAGGAAGTTATAAGGGTTGGAAGTTGACCAGCAATTTCTCATTTTTCCAGCAAAATTTACAAAACCATTTTTTTAGGGACCACCTCACACTTGAAGTGAGTTTGGGGGGTCAATATAACAGAAAATACCCAAAAGTGACACCATTCTAAAAACTTCACCCCTCAAGGTGTTCAAAAAGACATTCAAGAAGTTTATTAACCGTTTAGGTACTTCACAAGAACTGAAGCAATGTGGAAGGAAAAAATGAACATTTAACTTTTTTCCCAAACTTTTTTATTTGGGCACAATTTTTTTATTTTGTCAAGGGTATCAGGAGAAAATGAATTACAATATTTGTTGTGCAATTTCTCCTGAGTACACCGATACCCCATGTGTGGAGGAAGACCAATTTTTAGGCTCATGGCAGTGCTCAGAAGGGAAGAAGCATCATTTGAGATTTTGAATGTCAAATTGGCTGGAAACAAGAGCGGACACTATGTCGCGTTTGGAGAGCTCCTGATGTATCTAAACAGTGGAAACCCCCCCATAAGTGACCCCATTTTGGAAACTAGAGCCCCCCAAGGAACTTATCTAAATGTGTGTTGAGCACTTTGAACCCCCAAGGGCTTCACAGAAAGTTATAACATAGAGCCGTAAAAAGAAAAAATCATATTTTTTCCACAAAAATGATCTTTTCACCCCCAATTTTTATTTTCTCAAGGGAAACAGGACCCCAACAGTTATTGTGCAATTTGTCCTGAGTACGCTGATACCCCATATGTGGGGGTAAATTACTATTTGGGTGCATGGCAGAGCTCGGAAGGGAACGAGTGCCATTTGACTTTTTTGGCTGGAATTAAGATCGGATGCCATGTCGCATTTGGAGAGCCCCTGATGTGCCTAAACAGTGGAAACCCTCCACAAGTGACCCCATTTTGGAAACTAGACCCCCCAAGGAGCTTATCTAGATGTGTTTTGAGCACTTTGAACCCCCAAGTGCTTCACAGAAGTTTATAACGTAGAGCCGTGAAAATAAAAAAATCTTTTTTTCCACAAAAATGATCTTTTTGCCCCCAAATTTTTATTTTCCCAAGGGTAAAAGGAGAAATAGGACCCCAACAGTTGTGTTGCAATTTGTCCTGAGTACGCTGATACCCCATATGTGGGGTGGATCCACTGTTTCGGCGCATGGCTGTGCTCAGAAGGGAAGGAGCACCGTTTTGGATTGCAGACTTTGATGGAATGTTCTACGGGCGTCATGTTGCGTTTGCAGAACCCTTGATGTGCTAAAACAGTAGAAACCCCCCCACAAGTGACCCCATTTTGGAAACTAGACACCCCATGGAGCTTATCTAGATGTGTGGTGAGCACAGAAGTTTATAACGCAGAGCTGTGAAAATTAAAAATTCTTATTTTTTTCTCACAAAAATTATCTTTAATGAGCTATAATTTTTCCATATTTTGGCCGACAGAGTCATGTGCAGGCTTGATTTTTGCGGGAAGAGCTGACGTTTTTATTGGTACCATTTTCGGGCACACAACTTTTTTGATCGCCTTCTATTCTGATTTTTCTGTTCATTTTTTGAATGAACAAAAACCAGCAATTTAGGAATGCTTTCTTTTTTCCCCTCCTTTCCGCATGTGGTAAAATTAGTAAGGCAGCTTTATTCTTCGGGTCACTACGATTACAGCGATACCTCATTTATATCGTTTTTTATGTTTTGGTGTTTTTACACAATAAAAACTCTTATAGAAAAACTATTTTTGCATCACTTTATTCTACGAGCTATATCTTTTTTTATTTTTTCGCTGATGATGCTATATGGCAGCTCCTTTTTTGCAGGACAAGATGATGTTTTCAACGGTATCATGTTTATTTATATCCGTTTTTTTGATCGTGTGTTATTGCACTTTTTCCAAGCGGTATCATAATACCGCTTGGAAAAAGTATAATTTGCTACTTTTTTGTGTTTTTTTTACGGCGTTCACTGCAGGGGTTAACTAGGGTGACACTTTTATAGATGGGATTTTTACAGATGTGGCGATACCAAACATGTGTATGTTTTTGTTTATTTTATGTTTTTTTTACATAAAAATGTGTAATTTTTAGGGGATTTTTTAGGGAATTTTTTTATTATTTTTTTAATAATTTTTTTTACATTTTTTTTACCTTGTCCCTTTATGGGACTTTCACTTTTGCTTTGACTTTAGGTATAATACATTGCAATGCTCCAGCATTGTAATGCATTATACCAATGCTGATAGATGGTGACTAGTGTTGAGCATTCCGATACCGCAAATATCGGGTATCGGCCGAGATTCGCTGTATTGGAATTCCGATACCGAGTACCGATATTTTTTCAATATTGGATATCGGAATCGGAAGTTCCCATAATGCAAAGAGCCACTGCTGTGGCTCTGATTGGCTGCCGAAATGACATCATCATGATGCATGGTCTGTGCGCATCATGATGCGCCGTCAGTTCAGGCCTTCCGGGGGGGTCTGTGCCGACTGCCCGGGGGTCTGTACCGGCCTGCCGGGGGTCTGTGCCGACTGCCCGGGGGTCTGTGCCGACTGCCCGGGGGTCTGTGCGGACTGCCGGGGGTCTGTACCGGCCTGCCAGGGGGCTGTGCCGGCCTGCCGGTGGTCTGTACCGACTGTCCGGGGGTCTGTGCAGGTTGCGGGGGTCTGTACTGGCCTGCTGGGGGGCTGTGCCGGCCTACCGGTGGTCTGTACCGACTGTCCGGGGGTCTGAGCGGACTGCCGGGGGTCTGTACCGGCCTGCCGGGGGGCTGTGCCGGCCTGCCGGTGGTCTGTGCTGACTGTCCGGGGGTCTGTGCAGGCTGCGAGGGTCTGTGCAGCATCGTCTGATGGGACTACAAGTTCCATCGGGCGATGCCTGCTACCATGACGGTGATTGGCACATTAGCCAATGATGGGACAGTAGTAGTCCCATCATCCGGCCTATGTGTTGAATGTAAAAAAAAATACATACTGCATACATACTACATACATACTACATACATGCTACATGCTACATACATACTACATGCATGCAACATACATACTACATATATACTACATGCATGCAACATACATATATACTACATGCAACATGCATACTACATATATACTACATGCATGCAACATACATACTACATATATACCACATATATACTACATGCATGCAACATACATATATACCACATATATACTACATGCAACATACATACTACATATATACTACATGCATGCAACATACATACTACATATATACTACATGCATGCAACATACATATATACTACATGCAACATGCATACTACATATATACAACATGCATGCAACATATATACCACATGCATGCAACATGCAAACTACATATATACCACATATATACTACATACATACTACATATATACCACATGCATGCAACATACATATATACAACATATATACAACATGCACCATACATACTACATATATACTACATGCATGCAACATACATACATGCAACATGCATACTACATATATACTACATGCATGCAACATACATATATACTACATGCAACATGCATACTACATATATACTACATGCATGCAACATACATGCATACTACATATATACCACATATACTACATGCATGCAACATACATGCAACATATATACTACATGCATGCAACATGCATACTACATGCATGCAACATACATATATACTACATGCAACATGCATACTACACATATACTACATGCATGCAACATACTACATATATACCACATGCATGCAACATACATATATACAACATATATACTACATGCATGCAACTTACATATATACTACCTATATACTACATGCAACATGCATGCAACATACATACTACATGCATGCAACATACATACTACATATATACTACATGCATACTACATATATACCACATGCATGCAACATACATATATACAACATATATACTACATGCATGCAACATGCATACTACATATATACCACATATATACTACATGCATGCAACATACATATATACTACATGCAACATGCATACTACATATATACTACATGCATACAACATACATACATACATACTACATATATACCACATGCATGCAACATGCATACTACATATATACCACATATATACTAAATTCATGCAACATACATATATACTACATATTTACTGCATCAACATGCATACTACATATATACTACATGCATGCAACATACATACTACATATATACCACATATATACTACATGCATGCAACATACATACATACAACATATATACTACATGCATGCAACATGCATACTACATATACACAACATATATACTACATGCATGCAACATACATATATACAACATATATACTACATGCAACATGCATACTACAGATATACTACATGCATACAACATACATACTACATATATACCACATGCATGCAACATGCATACTACATATATACCACATATATACTACATGCATGCAACATACATATATACTACATACAATACATTCATACAATACATACATATAGACATACAGTACATATAACATAGAGTACATACTCACCATCACTTGTCACTTTGATCCCCGAAGCCATTGTCATATGTGGAATAAATATTAAAATAACAAACCACCAATATACTTACCCCTGATCTGCAGAAGTCCATGAGTGTCCCACGACGATCTTGCGTGGAGAACAGCAGCATCAGCTGATGCTACCGTTCTCTAAGGGCTCCAGGAATCCAGTGTCAGGAGGTAGGTATCCTTCCGCACTGTATTCCTCCGCCACTGTAAAAAAAAAAAGTAGTATATATGTTGTATGTATGTATTTTGCATGCATGTAGTGTATATGTGGTATATATGTAGTATGCATGTTGCATGCATGTTGTATATATGTATGTTGCATGCATGTGGTATATATGTAGTATGCATGTAGTATATATGTAGTATGTATGTTGCATGCATGTAGTATATATGTAGTATGTATGTTGCAGGTAATATATATGTAGTGTATATATATGTTGCATGCACGCAGTATATATGTGGCATATATGTAGTATGCATGTAGTATATATGTAGTATATATGTATGTTGCATGCATGTGGTATATATGTAGTATGCATGAAGTATATATGTGGTATATATGTAGTATGTATGTTGCATGCATGTAGTATATATGTAGTATGCATGTTGCATGTAGTATATATGTAGTATATATGTATGTTGCATGCATGTAGTATATATGTTGTATATATGTCAGCCTTTCTTGCACTCCTTATGTCACTCCCCCGACTTGACATGTTTATGATATGTCAATAAATCAGTGAAACTTCCATCTCGATGAGTGCGACCTTTTCTCTTTGCATGGATTGTATATATGTATGTTGCATGCATGTGGTATATATGTAGTAAGCATGTAGTATATATGTTGTATATATGTAGTATGCATGTTGCATGCATGTGGTATATATGTTGTATATATGTAGTATGCATGTGGTATATATGTAGTATGTATGTTGCATGCATGTAGTATATATGTGGTATATATGTAGTATGCATGTTGCATGCATGTGGTATATATGTAGTATGTTGCATGCATGTAGTATATATGTTGCATGTAGTATATATGTAGTATATATGTATGTTGCATGCATGTAGTAGATATGTTGTATATATGTAGTATGCATGTTGCATGCATGTGGTATATATGTAGTATGCATGTAGTATATATGTGGTATATATGTAGTATGCATGTTGCATGCATGTGGTAAATATGTAGTACATATGTAGTATGTATGTTGCATGTAGTATATATGTATTATATATGTATGTTGCATGCATGTAGTATATATGTTGTATATATGTATGTTGCATGCATGTAGTATATATGTTGCATATATGTATGTTGCATGCATGTGGTATATATGTAGTATGCATGTAGTATATATGTGGTATATATGTAGTATGCATGTAGTACATATGTAGCATGCATGCTGCATGCATGTAGTATATATGTATGTTGCATGCATGTGGTATATATGTAGTATGCATGTAGTATATATGTAGTATGTATGTAGTATGTATGTATGTTGCATGCATGTAGTATACATGTAGTATGTATGTTGCATGTTATATATATGTAGTATATATGTATGTTGCATGCATGTAGTATATATGTAGTATGTATGTTGCATGTAGTATATATGTTGTATATATGCATGTTGCATGCATGTAGTATATATGTTGTATATATGTAGTATGCATGTTGCATGCATGTAGTATATATCGTATGTATGTATGTTGCATGCATGTAGTATATATGTGGTATACAGTGGGGAAAAAAAGTATTTAGTCAGTCAGCAATAGTGCAAGTTCCACCACTTAAAAAGATGAGAGGTGTCTGTAATTTACATCATAGGTAGACCTCAACTATGGGAGACAAACTGAGAAAAAAAAATCCAGAAAATCACATTGTCTGTTTTTTTTTTCATTTTATTTGCATATTATGGTGGAAAATAAGTATTTGGTCAGAAACAAGCAAACAAGATTTCAGGCTCTCACAGACCTGTAACTTCTTCTTTAAGAGTCTCCTCTTTCCTCCACTCATTACCTGTAGTAATGGCACCTGTTTAAACTTGTTATCAGTATAAAAAGACACCTGTGCACACCCTCAAACAGTCTGACTCCAAACTCCACTATGGTGAAGACCAAAGAGCTGTCAAAGGACACCAGAAACAAAATTGTAGCCCTGCACCAGGCTGGGAAGACTGAATCTGCAATAGCCAACCAGCTTGGAGTGAAGAAATCAACTGTGGGAGCAATAATTAGAAAATGGAAGACATACAAGACCACTGATAATCTCCCTCGATCTGGTGCTCCACGCAAAATCCCACCCCGTGAGGTCAGAATGATCACAAGAACGGTGAGCAAAAATTCCAGAACCACGCGGGGGGACCTAGTGAATTAACTGCAGAGAGCTGGGACCAATGTAACAAGGCCTACCATAAGTAACACACTACGCCAGCATGGACTCAGATCCTGCAGTGCCAGACGTGTCCCACTGCTTAAGCCTGTACATGTCCGGGCCCGTCTGAAGTTTGCTAGAGAGCATTTGGATGATCCAGAGGAGTTTTGGGAGAATGTCCTATGGTCTGATGAAACCAAACTGGAACTGTTTGGTAGAAACACAACTTGTCGTGTTTGGAGGAAAAAGAATACTGAGTTGCATCCATCAAACACCATACCTACTGTAAAGCATGGTTGTGGAAACATCATGCTTTGGGGCTGTTTCTCTGCAAAGGGGCCAGGACGACTAATCCGGGTACATGAAAGAATGAATGGGGCCATGTATCGTGAGATTTTGAGTGCAAACCTCCTTCCATCAGCAAGGGCATTGAAGATGAAACGTGGCTGGGTCTTTCAACATGACAATGATCCAAAGCACACCGCCAGGGCAACGAAGGAGTGGCTTCGTAAGAAGCATTTCAAGGTCCTGGAGTGGCCTAGCCAGTCTCCAGATCTCAACCCTATAGAAAACCTTTGGAGGGAGTTGAAAGTCCGTGTTGCCAAGCGAAAAGCCAAAAACATCACTGCTCTAGAGGAGATCTGCATGGAGGAATGGGCCAACATACCAACAACAGTGTGTGGCAACCTTGTGAAGACTTACAGAAAACGTTTGACCTCTGTCATTGCCAACAAAGGTTATATCACAAAGTATTGAGATGAAATTTTGTTTCTGACCAAATACTTATTTTCCACCATAATATGCAAATAAAATGAAAAAAAAAACAGACAATGTGATTTTCTGGATTTTTTTTTCTCAGTTTGTGTCCCATAGTTGAAGTCTACCTATGATGTAAATTACAGACGCCTCTCATCTTTTTAACTGGTGGAACTTGCACTATTGCTGACTGACTAAATACTTTTTTTCCCCACTGTATATGTAATAGGCATGTTGCATGCATGTGGTATATATGTAGTATGTATGTTGCATGCATGTAGTATATATGTAGTATGCATGTTGCATGTAGTATATATGTATGTTGCATGTAGTATATATGTGGTATATATGTAGTATGCATGTTGCATGCATGTAGTATATATGTTGTATGTATGTATGTATGTTGCATGCATGTAGTATATATGTGGTATATATGTAGTATGCATGTTGCATGCATGTTATATATATGTTGCATGCATGTGGTATATATGTAGTATGCATGTAGTATATATGTAGTATGTATGTTGCATGTAATATATATGTAGTATATATATGTTGCATGCATGCAGTATATATGTGGTATATATGTAGTATGCATGTAGTATATATGTAGTATATATGTATGTTGCATGCATGTGGTATATATGCAGTATGCATGAAGTATATACTGTATGTGGTATATATGTAGTATGTATGTTGCATGCATGTAGTATATATGTAGTATGCATGTTGCATGTAGTATATATGTAGTATATACTGTATGTATGCTGCATGCATGTAGTATATATGTTGTATATATGTATGTTGCATGCATGTGGTATATATGTAGCATGCATGTAGTATATATGTGGTATATATGTAGTATGTATGTTGCATGCATGTAGTATATATGTTGTATA
This sequence comes from Dendrobates tinctorius, assembly GCF_039654945.1. Classification (NCBI taxonomy): domain Eukaryota; kingdom Metazoa; phylum Chordata; class Amphibia; order Anura; family Dendrobatidae; genus Dendrobates; species Dendrobates tinctorius. Next base: position 9,659,821 of record NW_027361875.1, read on the forward strand.
TATGTAGTATGCATGTGGTATATATGTAGTATGTATGTATGTTGCATGCATGTAGTATATATGTGGTATATATGTAGTATGCATGTTGCATGCATGTGGTATATATGTAGTATGTATGTATGTTGCATGCATGTAGTATATATGTTGCATGTAGTATATATGTGGTATATATGTATGTTGCATGCATGTAGTATATATGTGGTATATATGTAGTATGCATGTTGCATGCATGTTATATATATGTTGCATGCATGTGGTATATATGTAGTATGCATGTAGTATATATGTAGTATGTATGTTGCATGTAATATATATGTAGTATATATATGTTGCATGCATGCAGTATATATGTGGTATATATGTAGTATGCATGTAGTATATATGTAGTATATATGTATGTTGCATGCATGTGGTATATATGTAGCATGCATGTAGTATATATGTGGTATATATGTAGTATGTATGTTGCATGCATGTAGTATATATGTTGTATATATGTAGTATGCATGTGGTATATATGTAGTATGTATGTATGTATGTTGCATGCATGTAGTATATATGTGGTATATATGTAGTATGCATGTTGCATGCATGTGGTATATACTGTATGTAGTATGTATGTATGTTGCATGCATGTAGTATATATGTTGCATGTAGTATATATGTGGTATATATGTATGTTGCATGCATGTAGTAGATATGTGGTATATATGTAGTATGCATGTTGGATGCATGTGGTATATATGTAGTATGCATGTAGTATATATGTGGTATATATGTAGTATGCATGTTGCATGCATGTGGTATATATGTAGTATGTATGTTGCATGTAGTATATATGTAGTATATATGTATGTTGCATGCATGTAGTATATATGTGGTATATATGTAGTATGCATGTTGCATGCATGTGGTATATATGTAGTATGCATGTAGTATATATGTGGTATATATGTAGTATGCATGTTGCATGCATGTGGTATATATGTAGTATGTATGTTGCATGTAGTATATATGTAGTATATATGTATGTTGCATGCATGTAGTATATATGTTGTATATATGTAGTATGCATGTTGCATGCATGTAGTATATATGTAGTATATATGTATGATGCATGCATGTAGTATATATGTGGTATATATGTAGTATGCATGTTGCATGCATGTGGTATATATGTAGTATGTATGTTGCATGCATGTAGTATATATGTAGTATGTATGTTGCATGTAGTATATATGTATGTTGCATGCATGTAGTATATATGTGGTATATATGTAGTATGCATGTTGCATGCATGTGGTATATATGTAGTATGCATGTAGTATATATGTGGTATTTATGTAGTATGTATGTTGCATGCATGTAGTATATATGTTGTATATATGTATTATGCATGTTGCATGCATGTAGTATATATGTTGTATATATGTATGTTGCATGCATGTTGTGTATATGTGGTATATATGTAGTATGCATGTTGCATGCATGTGGTATATATGTAGTATGCATGTAGTATATATTTAGTATATATGCATGTTGCATGCATGTAGTATATATGTAGTATGCATGTTGCATGCATGTGGTATATATGTAGTATGTATGTTGCATGCATTTAGTATATATGTAGTATGTATGTTGCATGCATGTAGTATATATGTAGCATGCATGTTGCATGTAGTATATATGTATGTTGCATGCATGTAGTATATATGTGGTATATATGCAGTATGCATGTTGCATGCATGTAGTATATATGTTGTATATATGTATGTTGCATGCATGTGGTATATATGTAGTATATATGTAGTATGTATGTTGCATGCATGTAGTATATATGTAGTATGTATGTTGCATGTAGTATATATGTAGTATATATGTATGTTACATGCATGTAGTATATATGTAGTATGTATGTTGCATGTACTATATATGTTGTATGTATGCATGTTGCATGCATGTATTATATATGTAGTATGCATGTTGCATGTAGTATATATGTAGTATGCATGTTGCATGCATGTGGTATATATGTAGTATGTATGTATGTTGCATGCATGTAGTATATATGTAGTATGTATGTTGCATGTATGTAGTATGTATGTTGCATGTATGTTGCATGTATGTAACATGTATGTAGTATGTATGTAGCATGTAGCATGTATGTAGTATGTATTTTTTTTTGTACATTCAACACATTAGCCGGATGATGGGACTACCACTGTCCCATCATTGGCTAATGTGTCAATCACCGTCATGGTAGCAGGCATCGCCCGATGGGACTTGTAGTCCCATCGGACGATCCTGCACAGACCCCCGCCGCCTGCACAGACCCCCGGACAGTCGGTATAGACCACCGGCAGGCCGGCACAGCCCCCCGGCAGGCCGGTACAGACCCCAGCAGCCTGCACAGACCCCCGGACAGTCGGTACAGACCACCGGCAGGCCGGCACAGCCCCCTGCAGCCTGCACAGACCCCCGGACAGTTGGTACAGACCACCGGCAGGCCGGCACAGCCCCCCGGCAGGCCGGTACAGACCCCAGCAACCTGCACAGACCCCCGGACAGTCGGTACAGACCACCGGCAGGCCGGCACAGCCCCCTGCAGCCTGCACAGACCCCCGGACAGTCGGTACAGACCACCGGCAGGCCGGCACAGCCCCCCGGCAGTCCGCACAGACCCCCGGGCAGTCGGCACAGACCCCCAGAAGGTCCGTACACCCCCCGAGAGGCTGTACAAGGACAGAAAAGGGTTTTTCTTATTCCGATACCGGAAGTCCCATAGACTTGAATGGGACTTCCGGTATCGGAATCGGCGAAACCCGATACTTTTTTCGGATCGGGCCGATACCATCCGATCCGATATTTTAGGGTATCGGATGGTATCACTCAACACTAATGGTGACACCTTGCTGTGAGCATGGTCTCACCAGCTATCAGTAGGTATGTGACCCGGAGGTTGTCATGACACCTCCGGGTCATCATGGCACAGGTCGGGCTCCACGATTACATCGCGGGGACACTGACCTGAGGCAGAGGGAGCCCCCTACCCTCTGACTCCCCCTCTGAACGCTGCGATTACGCTCGATCGCAGCAGTGAGGGGGTTAACAGCAAGGGGCGGTGGGGGCTCAACTCCTAGCTGTCAGTGCAGGATGCTCAACCACTGCAGTGCTGAGCTCCTACACTGATATAGGGCAGGAGAGGCTCAAATTTCAGCCTCTCCTGTTCATCGCTGCTGTGTTTGGTCTGTCAGATTGACTTACTATAACAGTGCTGTGGGTGCAGGGACCGAGTGCAAGGGTCCCTGCCCCCGTTGCTGTGCCTCTCAGCTGTCATAGACAGCTGTCGGCACTGAACTGAAACTGCGTGTTTACACGCAGTGACAGTTCAAAGGCAGGACGTGCAGAGTCCGTCGTGGTGCGGGAAGTTACCTCCTGCCATGACGGACTCTGCACGTCCATAGACATTAAGGGGTTAATAATAGTTTCATTATTTTTCATTTTTGTTTCTCCGTATTGCAAAACCTGTAGCTTATTTTTCCACTGATGTCGCTGTATGAAGCTTGGTTTTCTGCAGGACACATTGTATTATTTTTCACCACTGTTTTCATGTACAAATAAACTAGCTTGGCCTGTGTGAAATTTTCGCACATTGGTTGTCGGGGCGCAGGCAGTTTCAGAAAAAGCAAGCTGGTCAAATGTAAATGTATTTCATGAGATGATGACCACAGACAGGAATTTATATATTGTGGTGTAGTGACCACTATGTCCGCTAGGCGGTGCTGCGTGGGTGTCCCAGGACGCTCCTACAGGCATATCCATTGTGGTAATGGGTATAGAATGCTGAATGACCGCTATGTATCCCAAGGTAGGTGGCCATGAGATGCAGGCTCGAGTATTGATCGGCAGAGTTACTGCTGACGTTTCCGTTACAATGTGTCAGGGAAGCCTGTGTGTGGCTGTGTGTAATAGGACCTTTAGTGAGGTCATAGCCATGTGATCACCTGTGGGTGTGGTTATGGACCATATAAGGTACCTGAGGTTTGGTCACATGAGAGAGAACGCATGGATCTGATTGGGCCATGTAGAAGGCCTAGGTGGAGGGAGGTGTGCTACCTTCCTGAAGACCATGTGCTGAGGCTGCTGACCCGGTGAGGCCTATGTACGCTGGCTGTATTTGAGGAGGGATAAGCCTCCTGTGTTTTGCTGAGGCTCCAGGACTGAGCCTGAAGTAATGGACATTTTTATGTTCTTTTCTGCCTAAGCTAGAGGCTATTTTTGGTGATATGCTGATTTATGGTTTATGACGCAAATAAACCGCATGAACTTTAAAGGAACCTGCCTCTTGACTGTCTCCCGCTGCACCTGAGCGAGTCAAATCCCTACAATATGTAGATTGGTAATACAACAAATTGGTTTGATAAATAAAGGCCATAAAATGTCTTCCGGTTGAGGTGCCATTTGCAGGTCATTGTTTCTTTCTGCAGGTTTATTGAAATGAATGTTTAAACTGTATTTAGTGCTAAAATTGTGAATGTGTGGTTTGTTTGGCTCTTTTCTCGCTGAAGGGGGCAAGTTTACCTTTCAAATGGTGTATCATTTGTGTGTGGGACAAACTAATCAACGAAAAAGCAGTGCATGTTTACGAATGTGTTTGCATATGTGACTCACCATTTGTGTGTGTGGGGTGAAGTAATCACCGAAAAGCAGTGCTTGTTTACAAATGTGTTTGCATATGTGACTCACCTGCAGTGAAGTGTGCAATCCTCGAATGTGCCTGAACTAGGCAGGGCAAGCACTTGGGCAAGCTGGAAAGACCCCAAGGCAAATGTTTGGATTTGTTTGTGATATCTGTAAGCAGCTTTATGGTAGTATGCTTTGGGGTAGTGTGCTGCCACCTGCAGGTCATTTGATACAGCAGGCCACAAATGTGCATGTGTCTGCACAAACAGTTAGAAACTGACTCCATGAGGATGGTCTGAGTGCCCGACGTCCACAGATGGGGGTTGTGCTCACAGCCCAACACCATGCAGGATGCTTGGCATTTGCCACAAAACACCAGGATTTGCAAATTAACCACTGGCGCCCTGTGCTCTTCACAGATGAAAGCAAGTTCACACTGAACACATGTGACAGATGTGACAGAGTCTGGAGATGCCATGGAGAATGATCTGCTGCCTGCAACATCCTTCAACATGACTGGTTTGGCAGTGGGTCAGTAATGGTGCGGGGTGGCATTTCTTCGGAGGGCCACATGGTTTTGGGCTGTGAGCACAACCCCTATCTGTTGATGTCGGGCACTCAGACCTTCCTCATGGAGTCGGTTTCTAACTGTTTGTGCAGACACATGCACATTTGTGACCTGCTGGAGGTCATTTTGCAGGGCTCTGGCAGTGCTCCTCCTTGCACAAAGGCTGAGGTAGCGGTCCTGCTGCTGGGTTGTTGCCCTCCTACGGCCCCCTCCATGTCTCCTGGTGTACTGGCCTGTCTCCTGGTAGCGCCTCCAACCTCTTGACACTACACTGACAGACACAGCAAACCTTATTGCCACAGCTCGCATTGATGTGCCATCCTGGATGAGCTGCACTACCTGAGCCACTTGTGTGGGTTGTAGAGTTCGTATCATGCTACCATGAGTGTGAAAGCACAACCAACATTCAAAAGTGACCAAAACATCAGCCAGAAAGCATTGGTACTGAGATGTGACCTCTAGTCCCCACCTGCAGAACCACTCCTTTATTGATGGTGTCTTGATAATTGCCAATAATTTCCATCTGTTGTCTATTCCATTTGCACAACAGCATGTGAAATTGATTGTCAATCAGTGTTGCTTCCTAAGTGGACAGTTTGATTTCACAGAAGTTTGATTTACTTAGAGTTGTATTCTGTTGTTTAAGTGTTCTCTTTATTTTTTTGAGCAGTGTATATATACAGAGAGAGAAAATCCCCATAAAATACCATGAAAAATTAATATCCAAAGAAAAAAACTCACACAGTGCACAGCACGCTGTATCCTCCGGGTCGCAGCCGGGAAATCAAAGACAGTCCAGGACCAGTTGCTGTGAGCGACCGCACCTCTGTGTATGCAGTGTGTGCCAGACATTTTGTCTCCACTGGTCTGTTACCTCACACATGGAGTGCTCTGCAGACCGACTGCTCTGTCTGCTTGCAAGACCAAAAACTGACACACCCAAAACCCTCTTACAGGGTTTTTTTTTCCTTTCCTCCAGACTCTGTGGCCATGGGCCACTTATAAGATCTGGGCTGGAAGAAATGGGCTGGCCCCTCTACCTTCCTGCTGTCCGTTTAAAAAATAAAAGCCCATACCTGGTTTTCCTGAACAAGTCCTTGGTCAAATAACTTGACCAAGTTCACACTCACTTTTATTCTGAGCGTATCCCGGGGGACACATAGCGACCCTCAAATATGACACTAGTCACTGCCGCACGATATATATATATATATATATATATATATATATATATATATATATATATATATATATATATATATACGGCCCTGGCAAAAATTAAGAGACCAGTGCACAGTTTTATAAAAATCAGCTTCTCTACATGTCTGAGAGCCATTCCATTCCAGTGTCAGTTGAATTCCAACCAGAGTACACCTCATTCTGCTTAATGTGCTTCTGTTTAGGTCATAACCTGAACCAAATCTTATGTAACGAAGGAAAGTATAAAAAACCCTGCTATGATGTTCATAATCCTCTTGCAATAGGACAAGCTGGATGGCAAAACAAGTGCTAGTAATATCCCAAAATTAATAGGAATGAAAAAATAACTTTCAACCATGCCAAAGGAGTTGAAAAGAAAAGTCTTGAGTGAGGAAAAGAAGGGCTTAATTCTGGCTTTACTAGCAGAGGGATACAGCGAGTGTCATGTTGCCTTCATCCTTAAAATTTCTAAGACGGCAGTCCATTACAACAAGGTCAAGCAGCAGACATTGGGGACAACAAAGCTACAGACAGGCAGAGGGCGAAACCGACTCTCCACTGACTGGGTTGACTGTCATTTTATTCAAATGTCACTCAGCAACCGCAAGATAACATCAATTGACCTACAAAAGGAATGGCAAATGACAGAAGGGGTGAAGGGCACGGCAAGAACAGTTCGTAACAGGCTCCTAGAGGCAGGGCTCAAGTCATGTATAGCTAGAAAAAAGCCTTTCATGAATGAGAAGCAAAGGAGAGCCAGGCTGAAGTTTGACAAAGACCATAAGGATTGGACCATAGAGGACTGGCATAATGTAATCTTCTCTGATGAGTCTAATTTTCTGCTTTGCCCCAACACCTGGTCATCTAATAGTTAGATGGAGAACTGGAGAGGCGTACAAGCCACAGTGTCTTGCTCCCACTGTGAAATTTGTTGGAGAATCGGTGATGATCTGGGGATGCTTCAGCACAGCTGGAATTAGGTAGGTTAATTTTTGTGAAGGATGTATAAATCAAGCCACATACAAGGTTATCCTAGAAAAACAGTTGGTTCCTTCTGCACAGGCAATGTTCCCCAACTCTGAGGACTGGTTTTTCCAGCAAGACATTGCACCATGCCATACAGCTAGGTCAATCAATGTGTGGATGAAGGACCACCACATCAAATCCCTGTCATGGCCAGCTCAATCTCCAGACCTGAACCCCATTGAAAACCTCTGGAATGTAATCAAGAGGAAGATGGATAGTCACAAGCCATTAAACAAAGAAGAACTGCTTAAATGTTTGTACCCGGAGTGGCATAAGGTCACCCAAACGCAGTATGAAAGACTGGTGGGAAGCATGCCAAGACGCATGAAAGCTGCGATTAAAAAATCACGGTTATTCCACAAAATATTGATCTGTGAACTCTTCCTGAGTTAAAACATTAGTATTGTTGTTTCTAAATGATTATGAACTTGTTTTCTTAGCATTATTTGAGGTCTGCAAGCACTGCATTTTTTTGTTATTTTGACCATTTCTCATTAACTGAAAATAAATACAAAATTTAGTGCTTGGAAATTCGAAGACATGTTGTCAGTAGTTTATAGAATAAAAGAGCAATTCAAATGTTACTCAAAAATATACCTATAAAGAGAAAAATCAGACAAACTGAAAATTTTGCAGTGGTCTCTTAATTTTTGCTGAGCTGTATATCTATCTATCTAGATATATATATATATATATATATATATATATATATATAAACAAACTATATTACAGGGGAAAACAGACCCTGGCTGAGCCTTATCTGACAGACAGAGCTGATCTTGGTCTGCTAAATTCCTAGTGACTCTGCTAATTCAAGCAGACACTGATCAGTCATATGATCACTAGGTCCTAAAGAAACACTTGCATTGCCAATGCTTTTATCCACTGCATGAGGATAATAAAAGGTGATGAATGGTTTTCCTGCACAGCTGTCACTATCCCACAAAGGATATCAGAGAATTAATAGAATAAAAACATTTGTTCTGTGTGGTGGATCTATGCGTTTCAAGGTACTACAACCTTGTCCTCAGGAAATAACCACATGCATGCTTACATCCCCTATTTATTCACCCTTTGGATCATGGGTATCAGCTTATTTGCGCTCTTGCTCTCTAGTTTCTGCTCTATCCACTGCATAACACTCATTTAGAACTACGCTATGTATTAGGCACAAGAGACAGAAGCGGTAATAAACTGCTTCTACTTTCTTCCCCAATTCATAGCTGCAGCACGGTGGCTCAGTGGATGTCCTGGGTTCAAATCTCATCAAGGACAACATCTGCAAGGAGTTTGTATGTTCTCCCCATGTTTGCGTGGGTTTCCTCCCACATTCCAAAGACATACTGATAGGGAATTTAGATTGTGAGCCCCATCGGGGACAGTGATGATATGTGTGTAAACTGTAAAGCGCTGCGGAATATGTTATCGCTATATAAAGATTATTATTTACTATAGCTTTATCTGATTCACAGGGATGGTAACCTGCTGCTCCTGTTTGATTCCAGAAGCTGAAACCTTAATCCCAAACTGCAAATTTACAATGGTGTAGGATTAAAGCCCAGAACCAAGTGCCATACGTTTACCCTGTTCGGTTGTTATCAGGTTAATAATCTTGAAGAAAAATTTTTTGCTTTTTTTGGGCTGTGGTTGCAAACAGAGCCTCTTGTCTATTGTGGCTAATTAATCTTATTGACTTTGACATATTCAAGCAAAGTTTATGATTTAATTTCTAAAGTTTTAAAACTGAAGAAGAGTTCCCCTATATTTCCACTGTTTTATGCAGAGCTGAAGATTAAATATTTAGATTTGATTGAGAAAAAAAAGGGTCAACGCCAGCAAAATGGGGGGAAAAAAAGAATCACCGGGTCTTGGCTTTCTCTAAAAGAAGGGAAGAAAGAAATGGAGGCTGGGTGGGAGGGTTCTTGAACCTGCAACTTGCCTCAATCAAGACTTAAGTCTCAAGTCTTGCTATTGTAACCTATTCACTTGATCCGCATTATCAGCGTGTCTTAACTAGAAACCTTAGCAGCAGGAGACTTGGTCAGCTATAGGGCCACCCACTTGCCCATTATTCCTTCCCCGTCATGGACAAGCTAGAAGAACAAAGTTTACATTAATCGGTACATTAAGCCCAGAAGGCAGGTAATCAGCACTGTTATTCCACTAATAAAGGATAATACATGCAATGTGAAATCCAGAAGACCAATCCTTAGCCTCTGGACAATGTGCCATGCCAAACAAATTGCAAATCAATTAGAATCCTTGTTTTCTTTGAAATGCTTGACTATATCTAAGGCAATTACTCGTTCATTAGAGCTAATTTAACAGCATGACAGCTCCAGCAACAACTGGCTGGGTCTGGCAATCACACAGAGGAATGGCAGCTCATTTCTGTCTGTCTGTGAATCCGGCTGTGATTTCAGACCTGGTGCCAGCATGAGCACACACACAAGTACACATGTACAGGGAAGAACAAAAGCCCGAAGAGAAAATATGCATGTAAACTGTGATTTTCTCGCAAAATAATGTAAACAAATTGACAACAAAATAACAATGAAAAGGATCAAGAATGGTCGTAGAACACAAAAAAATCTCAAATGCTACGAAAGGTTCTCAGGTGGAGAAATTCATTATTATCATATGTCATAAAGGACTGTCAATGACATTCAATTTTTGACATAATTTATTGCTAGATAGTGGTGACCCTCAGACTTGAAATGTCCAAAATATAGAAATAAGTATTTTTCATAGGTTTCAGAGCATGGAAAAAAAAGAAATAACAAGAGAGCAGGAGATTACAGCAATTGATTTACTCAGTGATATAATGGAGTTAATGGAACTATTGTAAAGGCTGAATCAATAGGCAACAAGATAATAAGGCAGAATTTCCTATTCTGCTCACATCCAAGCAGGATAGTTACATTATCTTTATTTATTTAAAATTTCAATTACTGTTTCCATAGCATTTTGGCAGAGAAAAGTTCTGGCAAGGGCCAATCTTTTTATTTTGTTTTTGGGAAAACATTTTGTGACGGCTCAATGGAGAAAGCTTGTTTCAGCCATCGTGATTCTTCTCTTTGAAAATAATTATCTAAACCATTAGACTGTGTCCCCATGATGAGTTTTTTGATGAGTTATTAACGCTGAAAATATTCCAAAAAATGCAAGCAACCTATTTTACTTAATGGGTGCAGAAATGGTGCATAAATCTGCAACATCGAAAACTCACCAAAAGCTCATCGTGAGAATGTAGCCTTCATTATCATTTTTAGCCCCCATCAAGGAGTATATGGACACACTTCATATAATATATATGCTTCTGGCCTAATTCATGGGGTGTACCTTTGTTTTACTATTAGTTACAGCTAGTGTTGAGCATTCCGATACCGCAAGTATCGGGTATCGGCCGATACTTGCTGTATCGGAATTCCGATACCGACTTCCGATATTTTTTCAATATCGGAATTCGGCATCGGAATCGGAAGTTCAAAGTTGATTGACAGCCTGACGTCATCATGATGCGCGGTGTGTGCGCATCATGATGCGCCGTCATTTCGGGCCTTCCGGGGGTCTCTGCCGGCCTGCCGGGGGGCTGTGTGGACTGCCCGGGGTCTGTACCGGCCTGCTGGGGGGCTGTGCCGGCCTGCCGGTGGTCTGTGCACCCTGTGGGGGTCTGTACCGGCCTGCCGGGGGGCTGTGCCGGCCTGCCGGTGGTCTGTGCACCCTGTGGGGGTCTGTACCGGCCTGCCGGGGGGCTGTGCCGGCCTGCCGGTGGTCTGTGCACCCTGTGGGGGTCTGTACCGGCCTGCCGGGGGGCTGTGCCGGCCTGCCGGGGGGCTGTGCTGATGTCCGGGGGTCTGTGCAAGCATCGTCCGATGGGACTACAAGTCCCATCTGGCGATGCCTGCTACCATGACAGTGATTGACACATTAGCCAATGATGGGACAGTAGTAGTCCCATCATCCGGCTAATGTGTTAAATGTTAAAAAAAAAATAAAAAAAAAAAAAAAAAATACTACATACATACTACATGCTACATACATACTACATATATACTACATGCATGCTACATACATACTACATGCTACATACATACTACATATATACTACATACATACTACATATATACTACATACATGCTACATACATACTGCATGCTACATACATACTACATGCTACATACATACTACATATATACTACATACATACTACATATATACTACATACATGCTACATACATACTGCATGCTACATACATACTACATACATACTACATACATGCTACATACATACTACATGCATGCTACATGCATGCTACATACATACTACATGCTACATATATACTACAAACATACTACATATATACTACATACATACTGCATGCTACATACATACCACATACATACTACATACATACTACATACATGCTACATACATACTACATATATACTACATGCATGCTACATACATACTACATGCTACATACATACCACATACATACTACATACATGCTACATACATACCACTTATATACTACATACATACTACATACATACTACATGCATGCTACATACATACTACATGCATACTACATGCATGCTACATGCATGCTACATACATACTACATGCTACATACATACCACATACATACTACATACATACTACATACATACTACATGCTACATACATACTACATATATACTACATGCATGCTACATACATACTACATGCATACTACATATATACTACATGCATGCTACATACATACTACATGCTACATACATACCACATACATACTACATACATGCTACATGCTACATACATACTACATATATACTACATGCATGCTACATACATACTACATATATACTACATGCATGCTACATACATACTGCATGCTACATGCATGCTACATACATACTACATACATACTACATGCTACATACATACCACATATATACTACATACATACAATACATTCATACAATACATACATAGACATACAGTACATATAACATAGAGTAACATACTTACCAATACTTGTCACATTGTTCCCCGAAGCCATTGTCTTTTCCGGAATAAATATTTACATAACAAACCACAAAAATACTCACCCACGATCCGAAGCAGTCCACGAGTGTGTCCCACGACGATCTTGGGTAGAGAACTGCAGCATCAGATGATGCTGCCGTTCTCTACGGGCTGCAGGAATCCAATGACGGAAGGTAGGTATCCTTCCGCACTGTATTCCTCCGCCACTTAAAAAAAAAAAAGTCCCTAGTCTCACTTTATGCCATTGCTGCGTGGGAAATTCCCACACAGCAATGGCATAAAGTGAGACTAGGGACTTTTTTTTTTTTTAAGTGGCGGAGGAATACAGTGCGGAAGGATACCTACCTTCCGTCATTGGATTCCTGCAGCCCGTAGAGAACGGCAGCATCATCTGATGCTGCAGTTCTCTACCCAAGATCGTCGTGGGACACACTCGTGGACTGCTTCGGATCGTGGGTGAGTATTTTTGTGGTTTGTTATGTTAATATTTATTCCGGAAAAGACAATGGCTTCGGGGAACAATGTGACAAGTATTGGTAAGTATGTTACTCTATGTTATATGTACTGTATGTCTATGTATGTATTGTATGAATGTATTGTATGTAGTATGTATGTAGTATATATGTGGTATGTATGTAGCATGTAGTATGTATGTAGTATGTATGTAGCATGCATGTAGCATGCAGTATGTATGTAGCATGCATGTAGTATATATGTAGTATGTATGTGGTATGTATGTAGCATGTAGTATGTATGTAGCATGCATGTAGTATGTATGTGTTATGTATGTAGCATGTAGCATGCATGTAGCATGCATGTAGTATGTATGTAGTATGTATGTAGTATGTATGTGGTATGTATGTAGTATGTATGTAGTATGTATGTGGTATGTATGTGGCATGCATGTAGTATGTATGTAGTATATGTGGTATGTATGTAGCATGTAGTATGTATGTAGCATGCAGTATGTATGTAGCATGCATGTAGTATATATGTAGTATGTATGTAGTATATATGTAGTATGTATGTTGCATGTAGTATTTATGTAGTATGAATGTAGCATGTATGTAGTATGCATGTAGTATATATGTAGTATGTAGGTAGTATTTATGTAGTATGAATGTAGCATGTATGTAGTATGTAGTATGAATGTAGCATGTATGTAGTATGCATGTTGTATGTATGTATCATGTAATTTTTTTTTTTTTTTTTACATTCAACACATTAGCCGGATGATGGGACTACTACTGTCCCATCATTGGCTAATGTGTCAATCACTGTCATGGTAGCAGGCATCGCCCGATGGGACTTGTAGTCCCATCGGACGATGCCTGCACAGACCCCCGAAGCCTGCACAGACCACCGGCAGGCCGGCACAGCCCCCCGGCAGGCCGGCACAGCCCCCCGGAGCCTGCACAGACCACCGGCAGGCCGGCACAGCCCCCCGGCAGGCCGGCACAGCCCCCCGGAGCCTGCACAGACCACCGGCAGGCCGGCACAGCCCCCCGGCAGGCCGGCACAGACCACCGGAGCCTGCACAGACCACCGGCAGGCTGGCATAGCCCCCCGGCAGGCCGGCACAGACCACCGGAGCCTGCACAGACCCCCTGGCAGGCCGGCACAGCCCCCCGAAAGGCCCGTACAGACCCCAGAGAGGCTGTACAAGGCAAAAACAGGGTTTTTCTTATTCCGATACCGGAAGTCCCATAGACTTGAATGGGACTTCCGGTATCGGAATCGGCGATACCGATACTTTTTTTAAAGATCGGCCGATCCATTCCGATCCGATACTTTGAAGTATCGGACGGTATCGCTCAACTCTAGTTACAGCACCAATCAAGGTCAATAAATAGGATCTTTTGAAGACACAATTTCCTCCTACTCTTATACCGATTATGGGCTTCCTATAATATTGGCCCTAAAAGGGACATGAATGTTAGTGATGGGAAAATATAGTGAAGTAGCTAGGGAACAAGATAAGCGCAGCAGGGTGTTGTCCGGATAATAATATTGATCATAAAAGTGGTTCCGCACACCTGGTACCGTTGTGTGAGACACAACACTAAGAGGGCATAGATAGGCAAAATTCCAGTTGCTGCAGCATGACAGATTGAAGAATAAAATGTAATAACAGGTTAATGGTCTGGATCCAATAAAGTAATAAAACAAACATAAATACTAGCAATGCGATTTATTTTCTATGCGTTTCAAAGTAATCCAACTTCTATGTTTTTTTTCCTGAAGAAGTTGGATTACTGCAAAACGCGTAGAAAATAAATCACAGTGCTACTTCATTGGATCCATATCAGCAGCGCAGGAGACTCGTTATCTTCCATTAACCAGTGATAGGAAAATTATATTTTGAAAGATCCCTACTAAAACAATTGATGCAGTTATAATAGAGCCATGACGTCCATGAAGATTGTTTGGTTTTGTAACCAATCCCAGTGAATCCAGATGAATGTCATTGACTTAGGGTCCATTTAGCCCAACCGGCGACACAATACAATCGCCTTTCAGTAAACTTTTACCCATCGTCAATCGTTTGAATGCCTAAAAGTAAGCGACGCTCACTGAACGCTCAGTACCACTGTTCTAAGCAGTGTGAGTCCTGTTTAAATGGGACTATGCACCGCCGAGAATGATGATCTTGTTTTAATCATCTCATCCAATCAATGTTCATCGGCTGATCGGCAGACTGTTTACATGGCAAGATAATAGTGAAGCTAGTGTTTTTAACAACACTCATTGATGATTATCAATGAGTGAACGCCCGTCAGATCGGGGTCCATCAGGACTCCTTGGGTTTTTGGTAAGTTTGACAGAAAGATCTGTATTGCAGATTGTCCTATTATTGCCATGAAAAATATTAAAAATCCTACAGAAAAACAAAATTCTACTGTGAACAAAGACTAAAGTGAAAAAGTTATCAAGGCTTGTAAATAGCAAAATGCACAGCCTTTTCATGCTAAAATGATTTTTCATTTTGTCAGGTGAGCAAGAACTTTAATACATTTGTTGTCATTCATTTTTTTGTTTTTCAATAAGAAATTACCACTAGCATAGATTTCAATAAAGTCAATGCAAGGAATCCATCAATTCTGTCAAAAGTTTGAAACTTGCCTAATATCTGTAATTTCTTTGTATTATATGTGGCAGGATTCAAGAAAGTACGATTGTCATAGATACAGTAGAACAGCAAGTTCCAGCAACTGAGGTGAAAATATGTTATAAAAACATAATTTAATAATTGGATCATTAAAAATAAAGGGGACATCAAATAAAAATATTTGAGCTCGAAACGCGTAGGTGAGTGTTTATATTTTACTCCCCCTTTATTTTAAAAAGATAAATAATAGATATTTTTATAATATATTTTTACCATATTTGCTGGAACCTGTTGTTCTACAATTCGTTCTTAAGTGGGAACCAGCCTATTGTTTCTGTCCAACATACAATGGGGAAAAAGGATTTGGTCAGTTACCAATTGTGCAAGTTCTCCCACTTAAAAAGATGAGAGAGGCCTGCAATTGACAACATAGGTAGACCACAACTATGAGAGTCAAAATGAAAAAACAAATCCAGAAAATCACCTATTCTAATTTGGCAAGATTTATTTTGCAAATTATGGTGGAAAATAAGTATTTGGTCATTAACAAAAGTTCATCTCAATATTTTGTTATATATCTTTTGTTAGCAATGACAGAGGTCAAATGTTTTCTGTAAGTCTTCACAAGGTTGGCACACACTGATGGTGGTATGTTGGCCCATTCCTCCATGCAGATCTCCTCTAGACCAGTGATGTTTTGGGCCTGTCGCTGAGCAACACGGACTTTCCAATCCCTCAAAAGGTTTTCTATGGAGCTGAGATCTGGAGACTGGCTAGGCCACTCCAAGACCTTCATATGCTTCTTGCAAAGCCACTCCTTTGTTGCCCTGGTGGTGTGCTGGGGATCATTATCATTCTGAAAGACCCATCCACATTTCACCTTTAATGCCCTTGCTGATGGAAGGAGGTATGAACTCAAAATGTCACAATACATGGCCCCATTCATTCTTTCGTGCACACGGATCAGTCGTCCTGGTCCCTTTGCAGAGAAACAGCCCCATAGCATGATGTTGCCTCTCCATGCTTCACAGTAGGTATGGTGTTCTTTGGAAGCAACTCAGCATTCTGTCTCTTCCTAACACTATGGGTTTTGTTTCTACCAAACAGTTCTACTTTGGTTTAATCAGACCTTATGACATTCTTCCAATACTCTTCTGGATAATCCAAATGTGGTCTTGTATGTCTTCCATTTTCTTATTATTGCATCCACAGTTGATTTCATTGCACCAAGCTGCTTTCCTATTACAGATTCAGTCTTCCCAGCCTGGTCAGCAGGTCTACAATTTTGTTTCTGGTGTCATTCCACAGCTCTTTGGTATTCACCATAGAGGAGTTCAGAGTGTGACTGTTTGAGGTTGTGGACAGGTGTCTTTTATACCGATAACAAGTTCAAACAGGTGCCATTACTAGAGGTATTGAGTGGAGGACAGAGGAGCCTCTTAAAGAAGAAAAAAAATACAGGTCTGTGAGAGCCAGAAATCTTGCATGTTTTAGGTGAACAGATACTTATCTTCCATCTTAATTTGCAAAATAAATCTTGCCAAATCAGACAAGGAGATTTTCTGGATTTGTTTTCTCATTTTGACTCTCATAGCTGTGGCCTACCTATGATGTCAATTACAAGCCTCTCTCATCTTTTTAAGTGAGAGAACTTGTACAATTGGTGGCTGACTAAATACTTTTTCCCCCACTGTACCTAATTATCAGAACCTGGTGATCTGATGTGACTTTTGCTTTTTTTCTTGCTTGTGTATAAACTCTACACAATTGTCAGACATTTGTGGTCCCATATATTGCAATACCATGGATGGCAAGAAGAACTAACAATCAATTTTGGAACAAAACTTTGGAACGACCTGGTTACTTTGGACACATCATATGAAGAGAGCAATATCTGGAGAAGGACATCATGGTTGGAAGAATAAAAGGAACAAGGCAAAGTGGAAGACCAGCAACCCGATGGCTTGCTAAAATCAAGATAACGGTGGAGAAGACCCTGGTGGACCTATCTTGGCTTGCACAAGATTGATCTTCCTACAGATAGTTCATGCATCAAGTCACCATAGCTAGAAATGGAGCTGAAGGCCAGTAAATAATAATACATAGCAATAATGATTTCTAGCATTAAGGCTCCTACAGATATTTGGGGAGTTCCTAACTTTTGGGGCACCCTTTAGTATAGGCATTAAAAGCTAATTTTGGGCTTGCGTGCCTAGGGGTCAGGGATATTATTTTTACATATGAAGTGCTACA
The DNA here is from genome assembly GCF_039654945.1 of Dendrobates tinctorius. Lineage (NCBI taxonomy): Eukaryota > Metazoa > Chordata > Amphibia > Anura > Dendrobatidae > Dendrobates > Dendrobates tinctorius. The sequence goes on from NW_027361875.1 coordinate 9,677,713, forward strand.
CATAGCACATAAGTTAATTATTTTAGACCAGATGCAGACTTATATATATATTTTTTTTTTTAGAAAACCTTACTATCTGCAAGTGACAACCTTTCTGAGTTATTTTTTATTTCATCTGTACTTATTGAAGAACCAAATTTACACGGTACACACAGTTCTTTAGGTGCATGTGATTGCCAGTTTGTTTTCAATAGAAGTAAATGAATAGGTAATTTCAGCATAACATATAGGGTTTTTAGAAGATGTTGATTTTACTGTTGACATAAGGTTAAATAAAGCAGGAAAACAAGTCCTGAACTTGCGATTGAGAGTAATCTTCCTACCGATCCCAAGCAGAGGAAATGATGTATTGTGCGGCACAACAGAAAGATCAACATCTAATGCATAACCTCAGGAGAGTCCATTTTTTTACAAGTGCTACCATTTAAAGGGATAGAAAAAAATGTAAAGGCAAATATTGCACTGCAATTCTAGACGACAGCCCCAACCCCCTTGTACGGAAAGCTGTACTAAAGGTAAAAAAAAAAATCTGGAGATGTATTGCTGGGTGACAGTTGCTATAGCATTTTCAAGGAGCAACTTCTCCTTGTCCTCGTAAATTATCTTTAAGTGAGGGAAAGAATAAAAAAAACTTCTCATACGCCTTAGTGGAATCCCTGAGTAAATGACATGATGCTGTAATCTTTGCCAAGAGCTCGCTCTGTGTTCCTGGGTGTCTTTACTACCCCCCAATAGAGACAAAGCACATACTTAATGTGTTATGATGCTATAATATGTTCTCTCTTCATTGAGGACATTATGATCTAAAATACTCTCAAGATCTCGGGATCTGATACTGAAGCAATTCTTCAAGCTTCCCCCCTCTGCTTATTCCCTTTCATGTTTGACTTGATAGGCCGAAATAATCTTGCCTATTTCCTTTGAGTACCCTTTTTTTTATAGGCGCCACACATTCCACGAGAGACCGAAGTTGTTGACTTGATATAAAGCCAAACAACAAGATCTCTAGCACCTACGAGTGAGAAGTTTAAAGCTTGGCAAGTGTCGGTCCTGAATTGATTCTCTTTTCTGACGAGGGCTATCATGCCAAATTCGATTCTTACTGAGTGGCATTTCAATGTCCTTGACTCATCGTATGCACTGACAATAATTCATCACCAGGACAATAGCCCAACATTAGGAGAATCTAAATAACATACAGTCAGGGGTGGTTTTCTTGTCCTTTTTTTTTTTTTTCTTTCCTTTTCTTTGTCAAACCATCAGCTAAGGTCTTTTCATATTGTAATTAATGGTCAATTACTGACGAGGAGGTAAAAAAAAGATGAAAATAATAATTTGCTTGTTTCGTGCCTTTTCTTAGTGTTTGTTTGTTTGTTGTTCGTTCTTTCCTTGGCGTTCATCGCGTTTTTAAATGAGAGCATTGTTCTGTGCAGTGGTAGACGCAGCTTTTATCATCACGGCTCGATTTAGGAAAAAAAAGGATGCCGAATCATTTTGTTAGGCTGCAAATGGATATATTTCAGCCTCATGATATAAATACACACACACATATATATGTATGTGCACCAATCGCATACATAGATATACATTTTTTTTTTAAAGAAAATTCCGCATAAATATAGATGGATAAATATTATTCAAAGCGAAAATCAGAAATGAAGAATGTGATAATGAAGAAGGCCATTCAATACCATCTCCCCATCTGCATGCTTTCTATGTGATACATTGCACAAAGGTATAATAAAATATACACCTGCGCACATTTTTCACTGTTACTACAACATTATATGTAAAGCAATAAATACAATAAGGAATGCTGCCGAATCTACTCGGAAAATGTTTTCTTGCAAGTGGAAAAAATAAAACATTATAACTGTAGAGAATATAAACCAGTAACTATGGTCACAAAGGAGAAAAACATTCATCTTATTGCCAGTAAGTATTGTTTCTTTGTCAATAATTCTTTATCTTTTTTTTTTTCAGAGCTTTATTATTATATTTTTTAAATGTTTTTTTAAATGTATTTTTTCACTTTCCATCTTACCTAGTATTGTTTTATTTTTATTCTATATCACATATCTAAGAAAAGATGAATATAAAGAAATACAAACAAATTTAAAAGTTAGAACAAACTTATATTTTAGATTTAGTATCTCCAACAAATACATCATTTTTGCCTTTATTTTATAACATTCATATCCTGGCTGATTTAGGTTAGTATAATCTGTCCTTTGTCTAAGTTATAAATGGGCAGGTAACTTTAAGTCATTTAAGTGATGATGGGAAATAATAGAATTTTTGCAAATGTTGAAATGCGAAAATTGTATAAAGAAAAATAAAATAATTCCAAAACTACAGACAATAAGTCTACCATAATACCAAGTCTTAGTGTACGTTAGCCAAGGACAACAATCTTTCTGAAGGCTTCTCAAAGTCAATACATTTTTCCTGAGTCATGTGGATAATGACATGTTTTCAGACCTGATTAACTACCAATCACCAATAATAACACAATATATGTCACTTTCTTCCTCTGTGTTGACTCTTGTTAGGGGGAAAAATTAAAAAAGGCTATTATAAAATTATTAGTGTGGACTATGTGACTCACATAAATATATTTATAATGGAAACTCATAATATGCCTTTAAAGGCTTGTACATAGGAGAGCAACACAAAAAAGGCTTAAGGGCTTAGGGTAGGATCACATGACCGTAAAAAAGGGATTCAATCCAGAAAAGAGGAAAAGAGAGACAATTTTTTTTCTCCCTTACCATCCGTATACAATCCATTTTTCCAGCAGCTATTAATCATTTACTATGTTATATAATTGCAAAGCATTTGTAAAAATGGGATGTTTTACTGTGGCTCAGTATGGCATTTGATTTTAGTCAAACTCATAGAATGAATGGGTGAGCCTTATCCAATTTTCGGAGAAAAATTGTGCATGCTGCCGTTTGTGTTCAAATGCAAATTCAGTCAGTGAAAAAAAAATTGTTCCTCTGCAGTGCCCCATTGAGTGACATTGGCCTGTTTTTTCGCTGGTATAAAAATACGGTGGTGTGCATGAGCCCTAATAGTGTCTTGGTTAAAAATGCATTTTGACCCCTTAACCCAAGAGAGACATTAGTTACCATCATCTACAAGCAGAGTATGGAAACAATTTATCAGCTTCCTGGACTCCACTGAATATAATATGGGGGATAAGGGTGTTAAAGGTTGACTTGAGTAAGAGGTTTAAGGAACTTTGTGATCTCTCGGGAAAAAACATTTAACGAGCAATATTTTAGCAAATATTTAGCTGTGGTCGGTATTGAAAAATGTAATAAAAATATCTATAAATTCCACAATTTAGTTATGGGTTACCTATCCCAGCTAATGGGAGGTGTTCCTGTTTCCTAAGGACTTTTTCCCATACCGATCTCGTTCCTTTTGCTATAAGCAATATATATGGCTTGTCATTCACCTATTATATTGGAATTCCATTAAAGGATTGAACGGTAATAGACAAATTTTTTTTATATAAGCGCATTTGTCTCTGCAATCATGATGTTGTTTTGTATGTCGGCTTAAGTTTTCCCCATCTTAAGATGGTGCTGACTGACGTGATTCGCTATTGCGCATGAGCAATGGTACTGCGCATGTCGGTTTGAGTTTTCCATCTTCCAAGATGGCGTCGGCTATCATGACGCGCTATTGCGCATGAGCGGTAGTGAGTTATACACCGCCTGAAACTTCTGGCCCTGCGCATTGCATTACTGTGAATGCTGGTGCTTGGCGTGTTTTACAATGTTACTGGGGTGAGTCATACTCATTTAAATATGAAGTTTTCAGCTGCCGCTGATATACAATTATCTTCTATTAACGATATTTATGTATGAAGGAATATAATTGTTATTATGTTATGCACTATTGCACTTTGTACTAAGTGAGCACTTTATGACTATATATCACGATTTTGGAGATCTTGTTTTATACATGCTGAATTGCAAAATTGTCACAAAATACCTGTATAATTTGTGTGCTTTAAGAAGGCACTCATTTGGCACATTGTACTGCTTGAGAAAGGTCCGCACCCTTCCTGGACCGAAACGTCGCACTGTATGGGCACATAGCCTGATGGGCTAATAAAACATCATCATACTGAATTCTCCAAGGCGTGCTGCTTTCATTTTTGATGGATATAAATTCCACAGATATAAAATAGGGCAATGCATTCTGTTTGCATGTTGCTCAGCCGCGTATTTGCACAATGAAGTCGTCACTTGTATTATTGCAGACCTATTACTGTAATCTCTTTAGTGCAATTAACTGTAACAGAAGCCTATGCTCCATCTGGCAAATCATTCTCCAACAAATAAAATATAGCAAGGTCTCAATCCCCACTTCTCACATCCGTTACACATGAAAGCCTTCCTAATTGTTGAAGATATCATCTCCCAGGGCCTAGGTGTATTCTTTCCTTTGAGATTCTTGGCTCATTAATCTTTTTGTTACCAATCCCTAGAAGAACAATGTCATTTTTCCCTTTGCCTCATTGATACCTTTTTTAATCTATTGTGATCCATTGACTAGAAAGTTAATTTGTAACAATAGGGAAGGAAAACTTACGTCATGTAACCAATCCCTCCCATAACTTTTACTAGGCTTGACATTGAAGTTTTGGTAATTTTCTCGTCCTCCTGTGTGTTAACCCATTCACGTCTCACGGGGGTTGGTCTTGAAGTATCATTGTAGTAACGGACATATACAAAGTGTTCTACTAGGACATTTAGCATTGTCGCATTGTTCAAATCCCCCTGCCCCCTATCCTGATGTTTTCTTGGTATAAGTGTGTATGTATTGGATGGGGGGAGGTGATGTTAAACTTGTTCTGCTATCAGCACGGCTGGCAGCAGATCCCCCGCCTCACAATGCTGCACGCTGAGCTTTGGCAGAGAATCAATAACGTGAAAATCTGTCCTCATCAACTAGACATTCTCCATGACAATCACCAATCAGAGGCAGGACCTGGCCCCTTTATCCCAAGGGCAAGAGCCTCCCAATTTTCTGCTATGAAAAGCAGCATAAATTAGAACCCTCAGTTCCTGCTGGCGGTGCTTAATGGGCATGATTTATGAACCATTAAATGAGGTTATGTAAATCGATCTTTTCGAAGAATACTAACACACAGGTGACAGGTGCAGCACTAGCAAAGCCATGATGAGACCACAAGGGGAATGGGAGGGGAGTGAATGAGATTTTTTGCAATGTTTAAAAGCACAAGGGGAGGTCAGGATTGTTTTTTTTTTGAAGGAGCCAGAGTCACATGAACTGTGCCCAGGGTTCATAAGCAATTATCAATCCACTGTCTAATTGTTCACAAATGAATTCATTCCAGGCAAACGTTGGACTATGGGGAACAGTGGGAACAGAACAAGCCAAAGAGAGATGCATATGATATAGTTAATCCAAATAACTATTACTATGTTAGATGTTTTCCTCGCTGGTAATATTCAGAGTTCATCATACAATGGACATTAGCAACCCACTTAACCGGGCACATTTGTTCCGTAGTTTCAAGCTCTTTGGCAGGATAGCTGAAGGCTTAGTGATGGCAATGGGTAGAGAAGAACACTGGCCTTTTGCCACGCAGCACATTTAACCCTATGTATGAAACACAAAGGTATTAACAGAAACAGAATTTGCTTACACTCAATTGGTGATTTTTGCTTGCGTCTCTAGGCAGCAACAAAAGCACAACGCTTCTACATGCATGGTGTTGTAGATGATAAGAAGCTTCTAGAGGGAAGAAATATTAACAAAATAAGTCTGGAAGAAATAAGATGTTAAATCTACTGTGATTTATTACAGATTTTAGGAGAGTTGACTCCTACATATTCCCATAATTAGATGGCCAGTCATGCACTTTGTAACGTGCCGTGGTCTCAGGTCAATAAGCGAAATATGTTTTCAGTCTTAACTCGATATTCATTAGCTTAGTCATTGAATACAACCATGAGTAACAGATCAATGTGGATGTTAAACTAACATGGAAAACTACTTTTTACATTATAAATTAGATAATGAACTTCTAACTTTATCATCATTACATTACAGGGCCATCATTAATAAAAGATACATACAGTGGGGGAAATAAGTATTTGATCCCTTGCTGATTTTGTCAGTTTGCCCACTGACAAAGACACGAACAATCTATAATTTTAAGGATAGGTTAATTTTAACATTGAGAGATAGAATATCAAAAATAAAATCCAGAAAATCACATTGTAAAAATTCTATAAATTTATTTGCATTTTGCAGACCAGTTATATGCTAATAAATTTGTTACCTACATTAAAGACAGCTCTCTTACATAGTTACTTTTATAAAAGACTCCTGTTCACAGACTCAATTATTCAGTCAAATCTCTACAACATGGCAAGACTAAAGAGCTTTCTAAGGATGTCCGGGACAAGATTATGGACGTGCACAAAGCTGGAATGGGTTACAAAACCATACATAAGATGCTGGGTGAGGAGACAACTGTTGTTGCAATACTAAGAAAATGGAAGAGATACAAAATGATTGTCAATCGACATCGATCTGGGGCACCAAGCAAAATCTCACCTCGTGGGCTATCCTTGGTCATGAGGAAGGTGAGAGATCAGCCTAAAACTACATGTGGGGAACTTGTTAATGATCTCAAGGCATCTGGGACCACAGTCATTAAGAAAACCATTGGTAATACATTACGCCATAAAGGTTTAAAATCCTGCAGTGCCCGTAAGGCGCCCCCTGCTCAAGAAGGCACATGTGCAAGCCCATCTGAAGTTTGCCAATGAACACCTGGATGATTCTGTGAGTGATTGGGAGAAGGTGCTGAGGTTAGATGAGACAAAAATTGAGATCTTTTTCAATAACTCAACTCAACGTGTTGGAGAAAGATAAATGCTGCCTATGACCCAAAGAACACCGTCTCCACTATCAAGCATGGAGGTGGAAACATTATGTTTTGGTGGTGTTTCTCTGCTAAGGGCACAGTATTACTTCACCGCATCAATGGGAGAATGCATGGAGCCATGTACCATAGAATCCTGAGTAACAATCTCCTTTGCTCTGCCAGGAAATTAAAAATGGGTCATGACTGGGTCTTCCAGCAAGACAATAACCCAAAACATACAGCCAAAGTAACAAAGGCATGGCTCAAAAAGAAGCACATTAAGGTCATGGAGTGGCCTAGCCAGTCTCAAGTCCTTAATCCCATAGAAAAGTTATGGAGGGAGTTGCCAAGCAACAGCCTCAAAATCTTAATGATTTAGAGATGATCTGCAAAGAGGAGTGGAGCAAAATTCCTCCTGACAAGTGCACAAACCTCATCATCAGCTACAAAAAACGTCTGTGTCACGGTCCCACCACTCAGGGTGTCTGGGATGCAGTTACTGACAGCTCGGCCGTCCAATCTGGTATAGGGGCGTGCTCATGCTGTCAGTACTTTGATTGATAGCATGGCTATCCAATCTGGTTAAGGGGCATGCTGAGCTGTCAGTGTGTTGATTGACTGCACGACTAGCCAATCTTTGACTGGGAGGCGTCAGCTGTCTCCAAGTGTTCACTATCCCAGGTAATTGCCATGCTTTCTTAACTGAGCTGTAATGCCTGCTACAGTGCAGTAGCACACAACCTTCACCAGGGGTGCGGGTGAAGGAAAAACAGGTACACACACAGTGAAACCACAGAGCAGCAGGCAGGAGCCACTAAGTGGCGGAAGAGTAGTCAGAAAACCTGGGTCAGCAACAGAGAGGGAACAAAGTACCAGAGGTCACAGCAATACACATGGTCAGAAACAAGCCAGACAATCAGCAACAGTCGGAAGAGGATAACACAAAGACAAAAGACAGAAGCAGGTCAGTATGCAAACCAAGTGAAAACCAGGGAGTCAGCACACTAAAGAGAAACACTGAGTGAGGATGGGAATAGGGGAAAACAGAGACATGGGATCAGATTGCAAATGTAGCAGGACCAAGCAGAGCAATCAGAGTCAGCTACAGCAGCTCTAGACAGGAATTATAACCGACATTGCCTGCAGGAAGCAGCAGCGATAAATAGCAAACCTGAACCCAGACTGAGGCTAAGAAAGGTTAACCCCTACATGACCAGACCGGGAAAAAGGAAAAACAGGACTCCAACCCCAGTCTGGATCATGACATGAACAGCTTCTCCTAGACCACTGCCAGACTTACATTCAATAAGTGAGGTTTGTGCTTACCTGTGCCTTGAGTTCTGTATGCTTGATCTGTTGCCTGACCTAGAACTTCGTTCTGTCCATCCGTCTGTTTAACCCCTTCTGCTCTGATCCGTTATCCTCTCGGTACTCTGACCTTGAAACATTACCTGACTATGCTTTTGTCTCTTCTTTCTGTTTATGACGTACCCTCCTGGCTTCTGACCTTGGACTCCCTGACCACTCTGACTCATGGCTTGACTGTGAGAAGTGACTAGCATCACATTAAGTCTGGCCCATATGTTTCTCTTTTTCGCCAGTATGGATCCTGTTCACACGTTTTGTGACCAGGTGTCGAATTTGATTCAGATTACTCAGGATCTGGCTAAGGAATGCCAGAGTCTAGAGTCATCACAATATCAGATGCAGGGTCAGCTAAATAATTTGATGAGGACCCGCCATAGCTCTCCACTGCTGGCAGTGGCTGTGACGTCAGTACCCTCTGATGTACAGTTGGTCTCTTTCGAACCTGTGATATCCCTCCCTGATATATTTGTGGGAAGGAAAGACCAGTTTAGGGTATTCAAGGACAGCTGTAAATTATTTTTTATCTGGCGTCCTCGTTCATCAGGGGAGGAATTTCAACGGGTGGGAATAATAATGTCCCTACTGCGAGGGGGTCCTCAGACCTGGGCAGTTTCTTTGTCCCCACAAGCCCCAGAACAGTTTTCTGTTGATGCCTTTTTTGACAGTTTAAGTCTAATCTATGATGAACCCAACAGAATCCAAGTCGCTGAGGCTAAGATCATGAACCTGGCTCAGGGTGGTCGCACAGCCGAGGACCACTGTAATGAGTTTTGGCAGTGGTCCACTGAAGTTCTATGGAACGCTACTGCTCTCAGGTTCTAGTTCCAAAAAGGCCTTTCCGAGACACACAAGGATGTCCTCCATGATGCCCCTTGTTCTCTGATGGAGGCCATGACTCAGGCCATACGAATGGACCGCAGAATCCATGAGAGACATGGTGAACAGCAGGCCGCAGGTTATACTTCCCCGGAGCAGAGAGAACACAGAGACAAGATCTTGGACTCTGTCTCTACTGTGGTCTCCCAGGAGAATGACTGAGTCTGGGTGACAGCTGAGGAGGTCACCCAGGCTCCCAGGTACCTTTTCCTTCCTCTGATAAAGTACTGATAAATACGATGATTTCCTTCAAGAACCAGGTGTTATCAACATTGGCGTTTATGGTCTGTGGGTCTGCTGCTAACTTAATTGATTTTGGACTGGTTTTGAAGTTAGGGTTAGGGATAGGTAGTTTAGGGAGACCCATTCAAATCATCACTCATGACAAGACACTGTTAGCTCACAATTTGGTCAAGAGAGCAATGGTGGATTTCACTCTCCAAGTGGGAGCTCTCCATAGTTTAGAAAGACGCATTCAAATCATCGCTCTTGACAAGACACTGTTAGCTCACAATTTGATCAAGAGAGCAACAGTTGATTTCACTCTCCAGGTGGGAGATCTCCACTCTGAATCCGTCTCTTGTTTTGTGTTGGATAATTTACCTGCTGGATTGGTAGTGGGGTTTCCATGATTGCAGATTCACAATCAAGCTATTGATTGATGTCAGAAGGAGATTGTGAAATGGAGCCCCAGTTGTTACAAGAAATGTCTAAAGAATGTACAAATATGCTCCGCTAGTCTGGAGGGTCTTCCGGGGTACCTGAAGGACTTCAGAGATGTGTTATCGGAAAAAGAGGCAGAGATACTACCTCCCCATCATCCCTATAATTGTGCTATTGACCCTTTTCCTAGCACCCAGTTGCCAAAAGCTCGCCTTTACAATTTGTCGGGGCCTGAACGGACCGCCATAAAAGAATATGTTAACGAAAATTTACAGAAGGGTCATATCTGTGCTTCCTCCTCCCCTGTAGCTGCTGGATTTTTCTTTGTTAAAAAGAAAGATGGGGGTCTCCGTCCTTGCCTTGATTTCCGAGAACTAAATAAGATCACGGTTAAAAATATTTACCCACTTCCATTCATTCCTGACCTACAGTATATAATCAGCTTCTTGGGGCCAGGATGTTTTGTAAACTTGATCTTAGAGGGGCTTACAATTTGATACGCATCCAGAAGGGTGATGAGTGTAAAACTGCATTTTTAACGTTTGAGGGTCTGTTTGACAACCTTGCCATGCCTTGCCATTGGATTATCTGGCGCACCTGCTGTGTTTCAAAATTTTTATGAATGATATTTTCTCTGATTGCTTTGGAAGATTTGTTTTAATATACAGCAATGACATTCAAATTTTCTGGCCAGACTTGGACACTCACCAGGAGAATGTTTGTTGTTGTGTTGCAGAGACTGAGGGAGAACTCTCTGTTTGCCAAATTAGAGAAATTTGTTTTTTTCTGTGTAGAAGTTCTGTTTCTTGGGGTTTATCTTGTCAGAAGAGGGGTTTAAGGCTAGTTTCACACAAGTGTTCGGCAGCGCTGCGTAGTTCCTCAGTGAAGCTCCGCCCACTGCCGCACCTCCTCCGTTCAGCTCTGCCTACATCTGCATGCGGCCTGCGTGCCTATCTTTAACATTGGGTATGCAGGCCATGCGGATGTATGCGGATGCATTCACATGCGTTGTTTTGATGCTGCGGTGACCTGCAGAGAAAGCAGCATGTTGCATTTTGTTGTGGTTGCTGCAGCACCGAAACGACGCATGTGGACGCATCCGCATACATCCGCATGGCCTGCATACCCAATGTTAAAGATAGGTATGCAGACCACATGCAGACATAGGCGGAGCTGAATGGAGAAGGTGCAGCAGTGATCGGAGCTTCACGGAAGAACTATGCAGCCCTCCACAGCTCTGCCAAATGCTAGTGTGAACCTAGCCTTAAACCCCTCTGCTGACAAGATAAACCCCAAGAAAGAGAACTCCTGCACAGAAAAACACATTTCTCTAATATAGCTAACAGAGAGTTATCCCTCAGTCTCTGCAACACAACAACAAACATTCTCCTGATGAGTGTCCAAGTCTGGAAAGTATCCAGTATACAATAACAGAGTCCATTAAAGACAAGGAAGGCGGGCGAGAGCTTAAAGAATTCTTCACTGCTCAGTGTGACGGAGTCAGCTTCAGCTGAGTCGACTTTTCTAGAGTGGACCCTCTGGGTCATGGCACCCACCCACCGAGGGCGAGCTAACCTTGTGAGGAACCACACATATACAGGAAGTGTCAGGGGCAAAACAAAGGGGGTGAGCCACCACAACTGCTGGAACCAGACGGCCAGCTCAAGGAAGACACGAGTGTCTGATGACAAGGGACGTGCAGGAAACAAGACAAGACATGGTTTCAAGGTATCTTCATTAAGGCAAACTCAGGGTAACATCAGGTACAAGACGTGAAAACAGGAAAAACACAGCAAGGTGCATGCGTGGGCACGCCAAGGTCCATGGCATGGTATGCGCCAGGTGGCACGCCTGGATACAGGCAAGGGCTCGATGGCATCGGACTCCGGACAGCTGGCAACGATCGACAGGATCAGGGCAACAGGCTGCGGAAATCAGCTCTGGACATCAGGCTGCAGTCGTCAGGCTTACGATCTCTGGCAGCAATCGGCAGGTTCCGGGCATCCGGCAGACAAACCAGGGTTCAGGCAAGGAGGCAGGACAGAGCTCCAGACAGGGTGCATGTTAGGGAACACGCCAAGGTCCAAGGCAAAGTTCAAGGCAAGGTGCGTGCTAGGAGTACACCAGGATTCAGGGCAAGGTGCAAGGCAAGGTGAGTGCTAGGAGCATGCCAGGGTCCAAGGTCCTGGGCACGCTAGAGGAACCGCCAGGATTCAAGATTCAAGGTCCGGCACGTGCTAGAGTCACACCAGGGGCACTGTACAAAGAATGGTCCTGGCCGTGCTAGGAGGCACTCTAGGGTACATGATTAACAGAAGGTCCCACACGTGATAGAGAACATGTCGGGCTTTGAGGTTCAGGACATGGTCCTGCGCATGCAGAGGGACACGCTGAGGTTCAGGCTAAGGTCCTGCGCGTGCAGAGGGGCACGCCAGGGTACAGGCTAGGGCAAGGGCATGCGCGTGCTAGGAGGCACGCAAGGGTTCAGGCTAAGGCAAGGGCCTGCATGTGCTAGGAGGCATGCCAGGGTTCAGGCTAGGGCCTGTGCGTGCAAGAGGGCATGACAGGGTACAGGCTAGGGCCTGTGCATGCTAGAGGGCATAACAGGGTACATGGCAGGACCTGCGCGTGCTTTAGAGAAGCACGGGGAGGTATGCCGAGGAGCAGGCTAGGGCCTGCGTGTGCTAAGAGGGCACACAATGCACAGTGCAGAGACAGTGTGGGTGCAAGGAAGCACTGAGTATGGCTGGGGCACTGGCTAGCTGGTAGGGCTGAGGCTCAGACCGGCGGGCAAGACTAAGGCGAGCATGACTGAAGCACAACAGGCGGACACAGCTAAGTCACTGGCCGACGAGCACGGCTGAGGCACAAGCAGGCGGGCACGGCTAAGGCGGACACGGCTGAGGCACAGACAGGCGGGCGAGGGAAGGGCAGGCACGTGCAAAGGGCATGCGGAGAAACAAAGCAAGGCAAGAAGCAAGGCAAGACAAGGCTAGGCAAGGTACAGAAAAAGGAGCGGAACGAAGGCAGAAGCAGAGAGCAGGGTCAGAGAGTATAGAGCTAGCAGCGGAACGTAGGCCAAAACCCAGAGCTGGGTCAAGGCAGAACCTTGAGACTGGACAGGGAATGTGCAAGAGAGCACCTGTCATGATCCAGGTTGGATTATGAGAGATAAATGCACTAGTAACCTTTTTTTCTCCTTCAAGCCTTTGGCTTTAAGGTAGTTTTGCCCCCGGTGGCCATTAGGGTCATTGCACTGTGGTGATTTCAGTTCTAGTTTTGCCCCCGGTGGCCGGTAGGGTCATTGCAATCTGGTTACTTTAGTTTAGTGCACGTGATTATCACTAAGAGGTGTGATTGCTCTGGTGTAACTATATAGGTATGTCTTGTTCTCTCACTCACTGTTGGTGATATTGCTCATTTCCAACAAGACTGGTGAAGGAAGGAACTACAGAGAGCAGCTCAGGGGAGCTCTGGTGTAAAGTCTGGTGAAGGAAGGAATTACAGAGAGGTGTTCCTTGCAGCTCTGACAAAGCTTGGAGAAGTAGCAGCTATTCTGGAGGAAAGCTGCATTCTGGTGGTAGACTCTGTTGCTGGGAGCAATAGCAACAGAGCAAAGCTAAGTGGTGTTTCCCTGTTTGTATTTTTCCCTGGTGTGTATTAGTACAGCGGTGGGGCCAGTGCCTGCACCACCCAGCTCCCTAGCAAGGGATAGGTGTAGGGTGTGCTAGGGTGACAGGTTCCGGCTCGGCGACAGGTGAGGAGCCTGTATAGGGAACGTTAGGAGTGTGAGGGACACTGATTCAGGGGAGTGCAGGAGGTCTCCATGTCCCCGTTCCCTATCGCAGGGCCCACCGTTGTAACTGTTTCCCCTTCCCCTGTGTCTTGTTGTTTTAGTTACCGGCCTGCAGGTCGTGTTACACAGGACAGTTACATGTGCCGTGTCTTGTTGTTTTAGTTACCGACCGATGGATCGTGTCACACAGGACGGGTTCACGTGACAGCACCATAGGACAGAGAATGAAAACCAGGCAAAGACAGGAAATGTGGGAAGTACTACAAGGTTAAGAATAGCAAAGGCAAGACATTGTGAAACAGGCAAAAACAGAGAACATAGGAAGAACTACAAGGCAAAGAATAGCAAGGACAAGACATGGCGAAACAGGCAAAGGCAGAGAACGTAGGAAGTACTACAAATCAAAGAATAGCAGAGACAAAACATGGCACAAAAGACAAAACAAGACATGGGACGGAACAAGAGGCAGAATGCAAGCACAGAGCGTGTGCAGAGATGCACAACAGGGCAGAAAGCGATCCAGCAGGAACATGCAGCCTAGCAGGGAAGCAACACGATACTCAGGCACTGACCATAGGATGGGGCAGTCTGATATAGGGCATTAGCACCTGAACTTCCGGGTCAGGACCAGGAGAGGACTTCCAGTTCAAATCCTACAGGATCATAGAGAGGATAGCTGGATCAGATTGTGCTGGACCATAGAGAGGGTCACATGGTCAGGTCCTCCAGGACCATAGAGAGGATTGCTGGATCAGATTCTGCTGGACCATAGAGAGGGTCACATGGTCAGGGCCTCCAGGACCATAGAGAGAATTGCTGGATCAGATTCTGCTGGACCATAGAGAGGGTCATATGGTCAGGTCCTCCAGGACCATAGAGTGAATTGCTGGATCAGATTCTGCTGGACCATAGAGACGATCGCAGCAGGCAGAGCAGAGATAGGTGCGCACACAGCAACGGCATGCAGCCATGAGGTGAGGTGTGCATGCACACTGCTCCAAGAGTCACACAGCACAACAGTCATGAGGTGCACATGCATACTGCTCCAGGGATCATACAGCATAATAGTCATGAGGCGCGTGTGCACACTGCTCCAGGGGTCATGCAGCATATCAGACATGGCAGGCATGACACTCAGCAGTGTGCTCGACAATTACACCTAAGCAAGACTACAGCTCATAAGATGTTAAAGAAACGTCTCTGTTTTATGGGGTACAAATTGTTTGGATGTCTGTAGGGGAACAAATGGAGCCCACATCGAACTGCACTGAATAGGTATGAAACTGGGAGAGTTTTTCTTTTATTTGGAGCAGATTTCACATTTCTATCATTTTTTGTTGCTTTCCAGTGACTGGTCAAAAGTGCACCATGACTTTACAGACACACTGTAGTTAATAAGTCACTTTCCCACATGTCTACTTTACATCAGCACAATTTTGGAACCAATTTCTTTTTATTAGGAAGTTATAAGGATTAAAAGTTAACCAGCAATTTCCTATTCCTACAACAAAATTTACA
Source organism: Dendrobates tinctorius (assembly GCF_039654945.1). Taxonomy (NCBI): domain Eukaryota; kingdom Metazoa; phylum Chordata; class Amphibia; order Anura; family Dendrobatidae; genus Dendrobates; species Dendrobates tinctorius. Next base: position 9,692,853 of record NW_027361875.1, read on the forward strand.
AAACCATTTTTTAAGGGAAGACATCACATTTCAAGTCACTTGGGCAGAATGGAAGGAGCGTAATTTGACTTTTTGAATGTAAAATTTCCTGGAATCATTAGTGGATGTCATTTCCCATTTGGAGAGCCCCTGATGTGCCTAAACAGTAAAAAAAACATAAGTGACCCCATTTTGGAAAGTAGACCTCTCAAACATGTTATTTTGGCCCCAAATTTTGCATTTTCATTAGGATAACGGAGAAATTGCACCATACAATTTGTTGTGCAATTTCTCCTGACTACGCCGATACCCCATATGTGGAGGAATACTACTTTTGAGGCATAGTGTGATGGAAATATATATGTATTTCATATAGATCTCACTTGCATGCATATACTGATATATACAGTCATATGTTAAAGTTTGGGCACCCCTATTAATGTTAACCTTTTTTCTTTATAACAATTTTGGTTTTTGCAACAGCTATTTCAGTTTCATATATCTAATAACTGATGGACTCAGTTATATTTCTGGATTCAAATGAGGTTTATTGTACTAACGGAAAATGTGCAATCTGCATTTAAACAAAATTTGACCGGTGCAAAAGTATGGGCACCTCAACATAAAAGTGACATTAATATTTCGCAGATCCTCCTTTTGCAAAAATAACAGCCTCTAGACGCTTCCTGTAGCTATTAATGAGTTCCTGGATCCTGGATGAAGGTATTTCATCAGCTTACTAATTCTCTAACACATGTAGACGGAAACTCCCTTGACTTGGTCTTCTCCCGGCTTTGTGCAGTGGATGATTTCGTAAACTCCCCTCTCCCACTCTCTGACCACAACCTTCTTTCATTCTCTATCAAGATCTGCCAAGCCGCTCAGGTTACCCCCACTGTCCATACTTATAGAAACATACAGGCCATTAACACCCAGAAACTTATGAAGAACTTGCAGTCTTCATTGGCCCCTGTCTCCTCCCTCTCATGTCCTGATTCTGCACTGAAGCATTACAATGAAACACTTCAATGCGCCCTGGACGAATTTGCACCTCCTATACATAGAACAACATGACACAGACAGCGACAACCCTGGCACACCCTTGCAATCACGTTTCCTGCAGCGGTGCAGCAGGTGTGCCGAACGTCTGTGGAGAAAATCCAATCTACACGAAGATTTCATCCATTATAAGCTTAGAACATGCAACACTGCCCTTCACCTATCCAAACAAACACCCTCATCACCTCACTGTCCAATAACCCTAAATGTCTCTTTGACACTTTTCATTCCCTGCTGAACCCAAGAGTGCAGGCCCCAACCACGGAGTGTTACACCGCTCCGCCATACTCACCCGACCTCCGCTCCCACGCCGCAGTCAGCCTCCGCTTCCACACCGCAGCCCCTCTCCACCCGACGGCCGCGGCGGTCACCTGAGACGGGCTTGCGACCGATGCCTTCCCTGCATGCTATGCGCATGCGCCATAGGCCGCGCCTCCTTCCTGCTTGTGCTCCGGCTGTGCCCTGACCCGGAAGCACCTTTGGACCAATGGCTGACCAGACGGGGCCATATCAAGCCGCTTCCCCCTGAGGGAGGCGCCTGATCGTTGTGTTTCCTAGCACTCTGGCCTCGCTTCATCGTGTGCTCTCTGCTCCTGCAGTTCCGTTTTTGGCTGCTCCCCACAGCAGCCTCTCAGTCCTGCTACCTGTGTTCCTTGCTCTCGTCTGCAGCTCTGTCTTCTGTGTTCCTGTCGTCCTGCTCCAGTCCAGTCTCCAGTATTCCTGCCGTCCTACTCCGGTTCTGTCTCCAGTGTTCCTGCCGTCCTACTCCAGTCCTGTCTCCAGTGTTCCTGCCGTCCTGCTCCAGTCCAGCTTCCAGTGTTCTTGCCGTCCTACTCCAGTCCCGCCTTCAGTGTCCTTGCCGTCCTACTCCACTCCAGTCTGCAGTGTTCCTACTCCTGTCATTCCTCCTCGTTCCAGTCTTTTATCTCTCTTCATTCCAGCCTCCTGGTTACAGTCTTGTTCTGTTATTCTTTACTCCAGTCTCAGTCTTACTCCGGTCCATCCTGAGCCACCCCTCTTGGTGTCGGCTACCATGGTACTCGAACCCCTGGGCCTGCTCCTAACGGTCCCTGTATAGGGGTCGGTTCCATCTGGCAGCTCGTCCGGGGCCCCTCGGGGCCATGGTCCAGAGGGTCCACTCCCGGAGGTTCCTTCTCCAGACCACCCATGCTAACAGTACGATCAGGCCATGGACTCCGCCGGTACTACGGCTGCTACCCAGAAAGAGTTGCTATTCCTGCGGGATAATCAGGGTCGCATTATGTCAGTCATGAAGTCGCATTGACCTGCGCTTCCAGGAGCGCGCTCGGGAGTCAGCGAGAGACAGGCGGTCCTCCAGGTCAGTTTCTCCTTTCACCCGGTCTGCCAGCTCCCGTTCGGTGGGGTCCTCTTCCCTCTCTTCGGGTGAGGCCATGCAGATAGACCGTCTCAGGTTGGCTGAGTTGCGTCAGAGAGAGAGATGGGCACAAGGTCTGTGCCTCTATTGCGGTGATTTGTCACACTATGTCTGCACCTGTCCTAAGAGACAGGGAAACGACTCCACCTAGGTCAGGTAAGAGAGGCCTTCCTAGGTGATGATGATCCCTCTCAACCCCTTACAATTTCTGTGCTTTTGGTTTCAGGAGGGAGGCGTGGTTCCGAGGTGGCCTACATGCATTCGGGCTCAGCGGGTAACTTCATTCGACCGGAAGAGGTGGACAAATACCAAATTCCTGTAGTCACTCTATCTAACCCAATTCAGATTGCCACCATGGATGGCAAACCGCTACAGGTGACCGCCACCTTGGTCACTGAAGAGGTGGAGTTGCAAGTCGGAGCCTTACATCGAGAGAAGATAGCCTTTTATGTTTTGCCTAAGGTCTCTCACGCCATTCTACTTGGTCTTCCATGGTTAATGACTCATCAGCCTGTTCTCGACTGGTCTTCTGGGGAGATACTCCGCTGGGGGCACCCATGCCAAGCTCGCTGTCTGACTCCTGTCCGCCTGGTGGCCGCTCCTTGGTCATCTCCAGACCTCCCGGGTCTTTCTCCAGCCTACAGCTACTACGCTGATGTTTTTGATAAGAAGGAAGCGGAGGCCCTCCCTCCACACTGGCCGTTTGACTGCCCAATTGAACTTGTTCCCGGTTCAACCCCTCCAAGGGGCAGAATCTACCCTCTGTCTCCCGCAGAGACCACCTCCATGTCTGAGTACGTCCGAGAGAACCTCGCCAAAGGCCCTTATATGGAAATCCTCTTCGCCGGCGGGAGCCAGGTTCTTCTTCATCAAAAAGAAGGACGGAACTCTACGGCCGTGCATTGACTATAGGGGCTTGAATGAGATTACCATCAAGAACAGATACCCTCTTCCACTCATTCCGGAGCTGTTTGACCGTCTCAGAGGGGCTCGGGTCTTTTCCAAGCTGGACCTCAGAGGAGCATACAATCTGGTTCGTATCCGTGCAGGTGACGAGTGGAAGACCGCTTTCAACACTCGAGATGGCCATTACGAGTACCTGGTCATGCCCTTTGGCCTTTGCAATGCTCCTGCAGTCTTTCAAGAGTTCGTCAATGAGATCTTCCAGGATCTCTTGTACTGCTGTGTGGTCGTGTACTTAGACAACATCCTCGTCTTCTCGCCGGACCTCTCGTCCCACAGAAAGAGTGTCCGCCTGGTGCTTTGGCGTCTTTGGGAGAACCGCCTGTATGCGAAGATCGAGAAATGTCTCTTCGAACAGACCTCTCTGCCATTTCTGGGATACATTATCTCCGACGCTGGTCTAAGGATGGATCCCGAGAAGTTGTCTGCCATCCTCAAATGGCCTCGCCCCGTCGGATTAAAGGCGATACAATGATTCCTCGGGTTCGCCAGCTATTACCGGCAATTTGTCTCCCACTTCTCCGCAATTACAAGACCCATTTCTGCGCTCCCCCGTAAAGGGTCTACTTCCAAGGATTGGTCTCCTGAGGCAGAAGAGGCCTTTCTGACCCTAAAACGGGCTTTCTCCACGGCTCCGGTCCTGCATCGCCCTGAGAGCGATCGACCTTTTGTACTCGAGGTGGATGCTTCCTCGATGGGTGCTGGGGTGGTACTGTCCCAGAGAACCGCCTCCGGTCGCCTGCACCCTTGTGGCTTCTTCTCGAAGGCCTTTTTTCCATCTGACTGTAACTACTCGATCGGCGACCGGGAACTTTTGGCCATCAAGTTGGCTTTGGATGAATGGCGTCACCTCCTGGAAGGAGCTGTCCATCCTTTTGTCATTTTCTCAGACCACAAGAATCTGGCCTATCTCCAGGCTGCCCAGAGACTTAACCCTTGCCAGGCCAGATGGTCCTTATTTTTTGCCCAATTTGATTTCAAGCTCCGATTCCGTCCGGCAACAAGAATTCCAAAGCCGACGCCCTGTCCAGGGTTTTCCAGCCACACGAATCTACGGAGGAACCTTCGCATATCATTGATCCCACTAGGATCATCACCATGGCTTCAGTGAACTGGCTTACTCCCCCACCTGGCAAGACGCTTGTGCCAGAGAATCTCAAGCGAAAGGTTCTTCTATGGGGGCACTCCTCCAAACTGGCCAGCCATGCCGGAACTAAGAAGACCCTTGACCTTATCACGCGTCACTACTGGTGGCCCACACTTCGCCAAGATGTACTCGACTTTGTGGTTTCTTGTCCATCCTGTGCAAAAAACAAAGTGCCACGGAGACCTCCGTCCGGCTTGTTGCTTCCGTTGCCCGTCCCTACGGTTCCTTGGGAGAACATCGCCATGGATTTCATCACGACCTACCCTGCTCTGCAGGCTGCGCAGTCATCCTGGTGGCAGTGGATCATTTTTCCAAGATGGCTCACTTCATCCCTCTGCCCGGTCTTCCCTCAGCGTCATAGCTGGCCAAAATCTTCATTCATCAAATCTTCAGACGTCACGGACTACCTCGACGCATTGTGTCTGACCGAGGGGTTCAGTTTACCTCCAAGTTCTGGCATTCGCTTTGTAAGCTCATGAACGTCTCCCTCGACTTCTCCTCGGCCTACCATCCACAGTCCAATGGACAGGTAGAGCGTACCAACCAGACGCTTACGGGGTACTTACGTCCCTTCTCCAACGCCCACCAGAGCGATTGGGTCAACTTACTCCCCTGGGCAGAGTTTGCTTATAAACAACCATGCTGGTGAGTCTTCGGCCAAGTCTCCATTTTTCATTGTTTTTGGCAGACAACCTGGTGTTCCTCTTCCGATAACTCCTGCATCCGAGGTACCCGCGGCCAATGCCTTGTCCTCTGAATTTTCTAAGATTTGGGCTGAGACCAACACATCACTCAAGAGATCTGCTGATCAGATGAAGAACTATGCGGACAAAAAGAGTTTGGATTCTCCTCCGTATCGTGTTGGGGACAAGGTCTGGCTCTCCTCCAAATTCCTACGATTAAAACCGCCCTCCTACAAATTGGGTCCACGCTACATCGGTCCATTTGAAATTCTGGGACGTATTAACGAAGTCGCCTACATATTGAGGTTGCCTGCTTCGCTCCGGATCCCGAACACCTTTCACGTCTCTCTCCTGAAGCCTGTGATGCTGAATCGCTTCCATTCCTCGCTTGATCCTGGTCCGCAGCCGGTGGGTGCCGATGATGTTTTTGAAGTGCAGGACATTCTCGCTGTGAAGAGGGTTAGAGGTAGGACTTTCTTTCTTGTTGATTGGAAGGGCTTTGGTCCTGAGGAGAGATCCTGGGAGCCTCGGGAGAATATTAATGCTCCCCGTATCCTCAAGAGGTATTTTGCTAACCTCCGGGGCAGGCGGCTTAGAGTGGGTACTGTTACACCGCTCTGCCACACTCACCCGACCTCCGCTCCCATGCCGCAGTCAGCCTCCGCTTCCACACCACAGCCTCTCTCCACCCGACGGCTGCGGCGGTCACCTGAGATGGGCTCATGACCGATGCCTTCCCTGCATGCTATGCGCATGCGCCATAGGCCTCGGCCGCGCCTCCTTCCTGCATCTTGTGCTCCAGCTGTGCCCTGACCCGGAAGCACCTTTGGACCAATGGCTGACAAGACGGGGCCATATCAGGCTGCTTCCCCCTGAGGGAGGTGCCTGATCATTGTGTTTCCTAGCACTCTGGCCTCGCTTCATCGTGTGCTCTCTGCTCCTTCAGTTCCGTTTTCAGTTGCTCCCCGCAGCAGCCTCTCAGTCCTGCTACCTGTGTTCCTTGCTCTCATCCGCAGCTCTGTCTCCTGTGTTCCTGTCTTCCTGCTCCAGTCCAGTCTCCAGTGTTCCTGCCGTCCTACTCCGGTCCTGTCTCCAGTGTTCCTGCCGTCCTACTCCAGTCCTGTCTCCAGTGTTCCTGCCGTCCTACTCCAGTCCTGTCTCCAGTGTTCCTGCCATCCTGCTCCAGTCCAGCTTCCAGTGTTCCTGCTGTCCTACTCCAGTCCTGCCTTCAGTGTCCTTGCCGTCCTACTCCACTCCAGTCTCCAGTGTTCCTACTCCTGTCATTCCTCCTCGTTCCAGTCTTTTGTCTCTCTTCATTCCAGCCTCCTGGTTCCAGTCTTGTTCTGTTATTCTTTACTCCAGTCTCAGCCTTACTCCGGTCCATCCTGAGCCGCCCCTCTCGGTACCGGCTACCGTGGTACTTGAACCCCTGGGCCTGCTCCTAACGGTACCTGTATAGGGGTCGGTTCCATCTGTCAGCTCGTCCGGGGGCCCTCGGTGCCACCGTCCAGAGGGTCCACTCCCGGAGGTTCCTTCTCCAGACCACCCACGCTAACACGGATAGGTTTATCCTAACCAAATTTCCATAACAATAGTACAAGGCTCAGAAGGGAAGAGGCGCCATTTTGAAGTTCAGATTTTACTGGAATGGTTTGAGGATAGCATGTCACATTGGCAGAGCCTCTGAGGTGCCAGAACAACAGAAACCCCATATATGTGAACCTATTTTACAAACTACACTCCCCAATGTTGGTGGAAAAAGTTTGTAAGGAGAGCACTCGATCCCAGATTTGATGGCCCTTCTCCAACTGCTGCTGAGGACACCAACCTGAAGGAAAGACCCCCACTTGGATCCACGCATCACATTGCAAGAAAGCTCTCATATCAGAAGATACACCTAAGCCGGAATTATGCTGTGGATGCCCGACCTGACTGAATAAATTACTTACCTGATAGAGAATACACACCACTGACTACATAGACTGCTAACCAAGAGACTTTGATTACAATGCAATGATCCCCCATTAGGGACAGATATCCTGACCGCCCATTTCTGAAAATCTGTACAGAGGGGTGGGTGTATGCACTAGGCATGCGTCAGCCCACTGGCAGCATAAACGAGTTGCAGCACTTAGGGAAAAGAGCAGGATTAGGGCAAGTGATATCTAAGGGGGGATTGCGATGGAAATATATATGTATTTCATACAGATCTCACTTGCATGCATATACTGATATATACTCATATATATATAATCACAGCTAACATGAACTCTATAATCAATTGCTCAGAATGACCCAGTGACCTTGTGAGCCAGCTAGCTCAAACCAGACTATCTAGTGATATTTCTCTAGACATGGGAAAACAGGAACTAGCATCAGATGTTCAAACTGATGTCTCCATCTTTGCTGAATAGGAGGAAAAGGCGACAGTAAATGATATATTGCTAAATCAGCTCTTTTGTTATATCTTAACTAGAATCCTCCATGTACTCAAATAGCCAATAGCATTGAAGCTCAGCCTTATGTTAATTAACTAACCACTCCTTTCTGTACGCAATTATAAAACTATGTATGTGCAATAAACCTTCAGAGTTCTGATGGAATGTCATGCTACTACTATCAGTGTATAGTGTCATCATTCCTTTGAGCACTCAAAAAGACTCTGTTTTAATTGGGAGCAGCCGCAGCACACACAGGGATAGATTTATCCTAACCAAATTTCCATAACAATAGTACAAGGCTCAGAAGGGAAGAGGCGCCATATTGAAGTTCAGATTTTACTGGAATTGTTTGAGGGTAGCATGTCACATTGGCAGAGCCACTGAGGTGCCAGAACAACAGAAACCCCCTATATGTGAACTTATTTTACAAACTACACTCCCCAATGAATTCATCCCGGGGTGCAGTTGTAAAGGAGAAAGCAGTTTGTCTGATGCAGTGAGTAAACGGAGACAGAGAAGGGGTTAATAAGTATTTACTAAACAATCAATAACAGTGATACTCCTCGCAGGGAGGTAAAGGCAATGGCAAAAGAATATACAATATAAACGGAATACTTATTGGTTGAAGTTCTGACAGGGGGAAGGCTGGAATATCTCCCGGCGGCATCTCAAACGGTACACAAAGTCTCTGGCTCTGCTACGAAGAAACGAATAACACTGCCACTTGACAGTGCCGAAGGATTCAGTCCTCTTTGTCTTTGGTATGCTGGAACGTGGAAACAGTCCTTTGCATGTATGTCCCAGAAATGGTGCTGGGCATGGGTCGCGAGCACTTGCCGCAACAATCCGCGATCTTTCGGAGTAGTCTTTAAACCGTTGTTCTGGTATCTCGGGTGAAACAGGGGCATTCAGTGGTGAGGATACATACAGTAACTGAATAGCATCAAGAGTAATCTCAAAGTCAGCATGCGGGGGTCTGGGAACAGAGGAGTCATCAGTAGGAGCTGCGGATAGAGGGAGTCAACAGTTTCCTATCGCCTTCCTGCCAAGTCTGACCCATTCCCGCGCTCAGGGCCCTTAAGTACCCCGTACCCCCTGCTGTCTGACCGGATGGTCTCTCCCTCTCAGATAAAATCTCCCCTGCTGGCAGTGGTGATTGCCCCGATAGTTACGGCCTTAAAGGGCACCGCACACCACTGACTCCGTCTTGTCTTACTTTCTTACACGGTGATCATATTGACGTGACATGTGCCTCACAGAATTTCATACCACTGAGCGGTGAAGAAAGAATAAATTACATTTTTACCACTAAACTGTTGTTTTAGCCCCACGTTTTTAATTTTTCTAAGGGCTAATAGGACTTTTTTACAACAAACTGAGGTCCATTTTTTCCTGAGTGCACCAATACTCTACATATAATCGGGAAATATTTTTCAGGCACAGTGCAAAGCTCAGAAGGCAAGGAGCGCCAGATTTTACTGTTATGGTTTGCAGGTGCCATGACCCACTGGGAGAGCACATGAGGTGTCAGAACAGCAGAACCCCCCCCATACTTGACCCCATTTTACACCTCTCAATGAATACATCTAGGGGTGCAGTGATCATACTGACAACACGGGTGTGTCACAGAATTTTATACCATTGGGCAGTGAAGAGAAAATAACTACATTTTTACCAACAAAATTTAGTGTTAGCCCCAGATTTTACATTTTCACACAAGAAGTGGGTAAACATGGCACCAAAATTTGTGTGCTATTTGGCTCCTGGAACGCAGATTTTCCTGGAAGAATTTATTTGCGGACTCCATATACAGAGCCCCTAATTGCTAGAAGAGCAGAAACTCCCTTCAAGTGACCCCATTTGGGAAATTATACCCCTTGGGGAATTTATGTACAGGTGTAGTGACGATTTTGACTCCATGGGTATTTTCCTGAAACAATCATCAATCAGTGTTGCCGAGTGAAAATTGCAAACTGACGTTGTAGTGACCAGTACACTGTAATGACCAGTACACTGCATCACCAGTACGTTATGCCCAGCTCATGCTTCTGGAGGCATGCACCTGTAAGTTAGGCGGGCTCTCATCACTTCAGAAATGCCAATCGTGGATGTAATATGTGGCTTATGCACACTGTGGGGCTCAGAAGCGAGGGGGCATTTGGATTTGAGAGCGGAGAATTTGCTGAATTTCTTTTGGCGGGTGTGGAGCCATTTCACTTTTCCAGAGCCTTTGTACTACCAATAATGTGGAAGCCCCCTATATTTCCATTAACAGATGACAGACCTGAGTGGGAACTTGCTTTTTTATAATTGAGTTGAAGCCTTTATTGGGAACATTTTACATAACGTTTGGGATCACATTTAGCCGGTGCTCTACGCTGACCACTTACTTTGGAGTTTACATCTAAATCTCTGAGTGACATGATTCAGATGAAACCCCTGAGGGATCCATTCACTTAATGAGGCAGCAGAGTTACTCTGGACTCCATCTGGCCTCTGTTCAGCGGTGTCCTTTTTAGAAGTGCACAAATCTGTGGCTGATGGCACTTTTATGCAATCCTAAAAAGATGTACACCGCCGGATCACAGCTCAGACGGTGCCCACAGTTCCTTCATCTGACTCATTATAGGGAATCTTCCGCCAGAGGTTCCTTCTGAATCACGTATTTCAGAGATTTACACAGAAACCCCAATGCAAGCGGTCAGTGCAGAACGCAGGATAAATGTGCACTGGGCCATACTACGATCTTTGGGAGGCAGAAAGAAAAAATCAACAGCAGGTGAAGAATTTGTATTATTTATTTTTTATGCCGTTCCTCGTGCAGTATAAGTGATTAAGTGACATCGAGTTTTTATGTTTGGCTGCTCTCACACACTAAAAGATGCTTTTTATTGCAAAAAGTAGTTTTTGCATCACCACATTTTGAGAGCTATAAATTTTCCATATTTTGACACAGAGTCAGGTGAGGGCTTGTTTTTTGCAGGATAAGTTGACAATTTTATTGGTACCATTTTCGGGGACATGACATTTTTCAATCGCTTTCTATTCTGATTTTTGGGAGGCCAAATAAACAAAAATCACCAATTCTGGAGTTTTTTGGGGGGAAGGGTTTGTGCCATTCCGGGTGTAGTAAAATTTATAAAACAGTTTTTTTCTTCAGGTCAGTATGATTACAGCGATACTTCATTTATATAATTTTTTTAAGTTTTGGTGCCTTTACACAATAAAAACTAATAGAAAAAATAATTATTTTTGCATTGTTTTATTATGAGAGGTATAACTTTTTTATTTTTCCGCTGATAGAGCTGTTGGGCAGCTTGTTTTTTGCAGGACAATATGATGTTTTAAGTGGTACCATGTTTATTTATAGCCATCTTTTTTCGTGTTTTATTCCACTTTCTGTTTGACGTTTTGATGAAAAAACATTGTTTTTTGCATAGTTTTTTATTTATTTTTTATGGTGTTCACTAAAGGGGTTAACTAATGGGACAGTTTTACAGGTCGGGTTGTTGCGAACATGGCAATGCCAAATATGTGTACTTTTATTGTTTATTTTTTTTCATACAAATATTTATTTATAGATCCAATATATTTTGATTTTTTATTATTATTTTTAATTTTTTGTATATTTTTACAATTATTTAAGTAAAATTTAACTTTTTTTTTAACTTTTTGACTTTGTCCCACTATGAGACTATCATTTTTAGCAGGCTGATTGCTTGTACAAAATGGGGATGCAGTAGCATCCACATGCTATATTAATTGCCAGCTCTGCACTGACAGAGAAACTTGCTGATCATGCATGGTGCTTGATTAGCAAGTTTCCTAGCTCTGGTGAACTGAATGTCACAATGACGACATTGGGTTACCATAGCAACAATCGGGACCCCTCGTCACACCGCGTTGTCACCAATCCATAGGCAGAGGGGCTGGTAGCCCTCTGCCGATTCACGGAATGCTTTGATCACAGCATTTAAGGGGTTAAAGTGCTGTGAGCGGTGTGACTGCTTCTGGCACTTAGTGCCGGGTGTCAGCTGTCAGAATCAGAAATGGCTAAATAATCCGTCCCTGGTCAGATAGGCACAGGGATGTATTATTACGACAAATGTCAGAAAGAGGTTAAAGAGAACATGTCAACAGGATTGAGCCCTATAAGTTAATGGCCATAATGGTGCTGTGATGCTGATTAATATGATACCTGATTTGAAGGGATCCGCTAAAAAGAGGTTTTCATAAAATGACGTCTTCAGTGCCTCTGTGTGCTTTGGGGTGGGATGTGGGGGTTTTTCTTCACGATCTTCACCACCCTATTAGCCTTCTCTGCTTCTTGTGCATGTCACTGATTATTCGGTGACCTGCTTCCTATTCTGAAGTGAACTTAGCCAAAATCTCTATCTGTGCATGTGCCGCCTAGAGCACCATTTTATTGAGGTCCTGCGAACAAGACGCCGACTCTCACTGTGCGTGTGCCGCCCATACAATGATGAGGGCAGTGGTGGCATGAAATTTGAAGAAGGGGGCAGGTCACTGATTCATCAGTGACTTGCACAAGAAGCAGAGGAGGCTGGTGGAGGGCCAGAGAACGAGAAGACCCTGCCCCCACGTCCTGCCCTGAAGCACACAAAATGTCATTTTATGAAAACTTCATAAGGTAAATAAACATCAGCCACTGAGCAGATCCCTTCACATCAGGTATCAGATTAATCAGCATCACAGTGCCATTATGGCCATGCTTTTAGTTTATAGGGTTCAATTCTGCTGACAGGTTCTCTTTAAAAATGGACTAAAAATTTATGTCTGCACAACTTTTTTTTGCCAACAGTTAGCTGCTGCATCTGTTCTAATGGATGAATACTGGACATCAGGGCCGGTTTTAGGCAAAGTGGGGCCCTAGGCAAAGTTTAAAATGGGGCCCTAAATGCTAACATATTGCACATCACACAGAAGCATTTTGATTGTATTTACATGCGCTGAGTTCAGGTCTCTAAATGAGTGTGATCGACAATATTGAAGTCGTTCAACACTTGTTTCTCGGCCTCTTTCCACTGTCTGAGAAAGAATGATGGGGACAGAACAATCACTAATGGATCAATCTGTCCCCATACAATATCATGTTAGCAGCACATCTACAGTTTACACCCCATAGTCCTCCATATAATATGTGCCCCATAGTCCTCCATATAGTATAATACACTCCCTATAGTTCTCCATATAATATAGTGTGCCCCATAGTCCTCCATATAGTATAATACACTCCTCAGTCCTCCATATAATATAATACACTTCCCATAGTCCTCCATATAGTATAATACAATCCTCATAGTCCTCCATAGAGAATAATACACTCCTCATAGCCCTCCATATTATTAAAATACACTCAGTCCTCCATATAATATAATACACTCCTCATAGTCCTCCATATATTAAAATACACTGCTCAGTCCTCCATATAGTATAATACACTCCTCATAGTGCTCCATATAGTATAATACACCGCCAGTCATCCATATAGTACAATTCACTTCCCATAGTATAATGCACCCCATAGTACTTCTTATAGTATAATGTATTCCACATAGTCCTCGATACAGTATAATGCAGCCCACATATAGTATAGTGCAGCCATCCCATAGATCATAATGCAGCCACCCTACAGAGTATAATGCAGCCCCACCATACAATATAACGTAACCCCCATAGAATATAATGCAGCCCCCCTCTTAAAGTATAATGCAGCCACCCCTTATAGTATAATGCAGCCACCCCACAGAAGATAATGTAACCCCCCATAGAATATAATGCAGCTCCTCCATAGATTATATGGCAGCCCCCTCACAGAGTATAATACAGCCCCCCATAGAATATAATGCAGCCCCTTATATAGTATAATGTAGCCCCTCCATAGAATACAATGTAGCCCTCCTCATATAGTAAAATGCAGCCCCAATAGAATATAATGTAGCCCCCTCATAAAGTATAATGAAGCCCACATACAATATAATCAAGCCCCCCATAGAATATAATGCAGCCCCCCATAGAATACAATGTAACCTCCTCATATAGTATAATGTAGCCCCCTCATAGAGTATGATGCAATCACCCCCCATAGAATATAATAAATATAATACAACCCCCATAGAATTTAATGTAGCCCTGAATAGAATATAATACAGCCCACCTCCCCATACAATATAATGTAGCCCCCTCATAGAATATAATGTACCCCCATGGTATATAACACAGCCCCATAGTATATAACACAGCCCACATAGTATATAACACAGCCCACATAGTATATAACACAGCCCACATAGTATATAACACAGCCCCACATGGTATATAGCACAGCACCACATGGTATATAGCACAGCACCACATGGTATACAGCACATCACCCCATGGGATACAACACAGCCCCACATGGTATACAGCACAGCCCTACATCGTATGCAGCACAGCACCATGGTATATAGCACAGCACCACAAGGTATATAGCACAGCACCACATGGTATATAGCACAGTCCCACATGGTATACAGCACAGCCCCACATGGTATACAGCACAGCCCCACATGGTATACAGCACAGCACCACGGCATATAGCACAGCACCACATGTTATACAGCACAGCACCATGGTATATAGCACAGCCCACATGATATACAGCACAGCACCACATAGTATACAGCACAGCACCATGGTACATAGGACAGCACCACATGGCATATAGCACAGCACCACATGGTATACAGCACAGCCCCACATGGTATACAGCACAGCTCCACATGGTATACAGCACAGCCCCATGGTATATAGCACAGCCCCACATGATATACAGCACAGCCCCACATGGTATACAGCACTGCACAACATGGTATATAGCACAGCACCACATGGTATACAGCACAGCCACACATGTTATACAGCACAGCACCACATGGTAAATAGCACAGCCCCACATGGTATATAGCACAGCCCCACATGGTATGCAGCACAGCACCACATGGTATATAGCATAGCCCCCCCAAGAATGGCCCCATAGTCCAGTACTTACTGTTACATTAAAAAAAACACTATCCTCACCATTCCTCATGCCCGCACTGCTCCCAGCTCCTGTCTCAGCGGCTGCTCTGCCTGGTACATAGTGAGTGCATGATGATGTCATCACGCACCTGCAGGGTCAGAGGCAGAGCGTGGAATGATGGGAGAGGGAGAGAGGGAGCATTAGCTCCTCCATCCTTGCTATGAACTGTACCGGCATCTATGATGCCGGTATAGTTCAATGCGGCGGTGGGGGAAGTCGGTGCTGGGGGCAGGCGGGCCCCCCTGCCTCACAGGCCCATAGTGGCTGCATGATAAGCCGCTAGCTGGGGGCCCCTGGGGGAGCAGAGGCCCTAGGCAGCTGCCTGGGCTGCCTGTCCCTATCGCCGGCCCTGCTGGAAATGTGAACATAGCCTAGATTAATCACAAGTGGAAAAGATTCATTGCTGTTGACAATCTTCCCAGCAATGGATGTCCAGAAACTTAACCCCAAGGTCAGACCGTGCAATGCTCTGAGAAATTGGGAAAAAAACAAAGAACTACAGCTCAGACTCTAAATGCCTCAGAATGTTAAATACCATATATACTCGAGTATAAAGCCGAGATTTTCAGCCCAATTTTTTAGGCTGAAAGTGCCCCTCTCGGCTTATACTTGAGTCATTGTCCCAGGGGGGCGGCGGGGGAGGAGGAGCGGCAGGAGTCGGCGGATGTCACATCATATTCACCCACTCGTCGCTCGATTGCTTCAAGTCCTCCCTGCATCTCTCTGTTGTCTCGGCGAGGCAGCTTCTTCCTGTGTTCAGTGGTTACGTGGTACCTCTCATTAAAGTAATGAATATGCAAGCGTCTCCACTCCCATAGGCATGGAGCGCATATTCATTACTTTAATGAGCAATACCACGTGACTGTTCAGCACTGGAAGGAAGACAGGAAGAGAGATGCTGGCACACGCCCCAGACGGAGATGCAGGGACTGAGATGTAGCAGCACCAGGAGGTTGAGCTGCACTGAGGGAGATTGAGCCGTGCGATATTCACCTGTCTCCGTTACACCGCCGCGCTGTGTCTTCCGAGTCCTCTGACTGTGATGTTCAGGTCAGAGGGCACGATGACATGATTAGTGCGCACCCTGTGCCTGAACAGTCTCTACAGAGAGCCGGCGATGCTGAGGAGCAGCGGCCAGTGACGAGAGGTGAGTATGTCAATTTTTTTTAATCGCAGCAGCAATATATGGGGCATATTTTTCTATGGAGCATCTTATGGGGCTATCATTAACCTTTGTGCAGCACTATATGGAGCATATTTTTGTATGGAGCATGTTATGGGGCCCATCATGAACTTTATGGAGCATCTTATGGGGCCCATCATGAACTTTATGGAGCATTATATAGGGTGTATTTTGTATGGAGCATGTTATGGGGCCCATCATGAACTGTATGGAGCATTATATGGGGCTCCTGATTCAATATGAATATTCAAAAACATTTAACCTACTGATGTCTCAATTAATTTTACTTTTATTGGTATCCATTTTTATTTTTGGAATTTACCAGTAACTGCTGCATTTTCCACCCTAGGCTTATACTCGAGTCAATAAGTTTTCCCAGATTTTTGTGTTAAAATTAGGTGCCTTGACTTATACTTGGGTCAGCTTATACTCGAGTATATATGGTATTCACGTTCATGACAGTGAAACTAGAAACATACTGAGAAAGTACAGTTTGTTTGGAAGGGCTACCAGAAGAATGAAATGAATATGGCAGCATGCATAAAGTTTGAAAAGTTGCAAGTGGAACAATTTCCTATGGGCTAATGAGAGCAAAGTGGAGATGTTTGGCTAATAATACCTTGCGGAAATATTTGGTGAAAAATAAACTCAGTATATCAGCTCAAACACCTTATGCCAACTGTCAAGTAAGCAATGATGGAGGGGTGATAATTTGGGATTGTATGTAGCCATAGGACCTGGGCACCTTGTAGTGAAAAACTCTTTTGCATACCAACTATACAAAATAGCTTGGCCAAAACTGGGTCATCCACCAGGATAATAATCCCAAGCACACTAGCAAATCAGCACTATAATAATTGAAAAAGAAAATAATCAAGGTGCTACAACTGGCAAGAGTCCAGATCTATCGCAACTGAAATGCTGTGGGGAAACCCTAAGAGCTGTGTATAAAGGAATGCGAACAAACCATAATGAAATAAGACTGACCCAAACATTTATTAAGGACTAGGTGGAATACTATAATTTTCTCGTAGTCTTGAAGGTACTTGCCAGTCAAAACTGGCTATTTGGTTTATGGCAAGTTCAGGGCTTGGATGTGAGCAGAGTACAGAGCAGAACACCACCATTTATGTCTGACAGCTGCTGGCCCTGGCAACAGTTGACCGTTGGCAGTGGAAAATCCTTATAATCTAAATTCCTAAACAAAAAACAATCTGATTATTTAAAATAAAGTTATTGATCTGCTAAATTTTCTAGTCTGCATTCTTTAAAAGTACCTATGTGGTTATCTACATTATATATACCTATTAGATAACAGAGACACAACTTTCATGCAATGAAATGTGATGTGCACTGCAGTTTAGAGGCATATACAGAAAATACCTTACTGAAGTGCATGTTGCTTTGTGTAATTTAATGCAATTCTTGCTTTGTGCTTCTACAACTTTGTCCAACATTGCAAATTTAATAATGTGTGCACTTCTAACATTATCCTGTATGTAACCTCGTGGAAAATTTGAGTGTGATATTTTGCAATTAAGCACTGCAATCTAAGGCTAGTTTCACACTAGCGTTTTGAGACGCAGCAGACGCTCGCCGTGAAGCTCCGCCCCCTGCCACTCCTCCTCCGGTCAGCTCCACCTATGGGCGCATTACGCTTCATGCGACCTGCGTACCCTATCTTTAGCATTGGGTATGCAGGCCGTGCACAGGTATGCTTTTGCCAGCGCATGCATCCTTTTGACGGTGCGCCGGCCGCACCAAAATGCAACACGATGCGTTTGGTGCAGGTAGGCGCACCGTCAAAAGGATGCATGCGCCAGCAAAAGCACACCTGCGCACGGCCTGCATACCCAATGCTAAAGATGGGGTACGCAGGTCGCATGCAGCATCATGATGTGGGGAGGTTGAACTGACGGACAGGTCTGCCTGTGGAGAAAGGCACAGCACAGTGTAGGCTGGGATACAGAGAAAGGGGTGTCATGTGGTAGTTTGACCATTAGAGGGTAGTGGGGAGTGTAGGAGAGAGTGACTGTGTAACTGCCATGGGTTGAGGTAACTGTCATTGGTCAAAGGTAACTGTCAGGTGATAGTGGGTGGAGCTACCAGGACTGGGAGTATAAAGGCTGAGGGAAGGTTCTGGAAGGTCCAGTCAGCCAAGGGAGCTCACTAGAGAGGAGGATCTGCCGTAGGGAGAAAGACGGTAAAAGCCTTCCGAGAGTAACAGACAGTGGAGACGGTCACGGGGGGTGACCCAAAAGGACAGTAGCCGCAGACGGAGACGGTCTGGGGGTACCAAGTGGACAGTGTACTTTGAAGGGTGAAACGCTGTGGTGGAAGTGCTTAGGGCAGCCACGGTGGGAAGAGCCACAAAGGGCACCACGATGGTGAAACTAAGAAGTGAAGGTACCCTGGTCTGTGAGCCATAGGACTGTGAAATTCCTGTGAAGAATTGCATCGGTCATCAGAGAGGCGGCCAATAAAAACAGACCTGTTGATTATAGAAGTGGGTCACTCCCCATTCCTGTTGGATCAGCACCTCCCCTCGCCTATACCTACAATGCCCCCATAGGCAGAGCTGACCGGAGGAGGCGCAGCAGGGGGCGAAGCTTCATGGCGAGCGTCCACTGTGCCTCAAAATGCTAGTGTGAAACTAGCCTAACTTGTACACAAAACTGTTTTTTTTTTATCCAAGTGAAATAACCATAAAGTAGTTAACACTGGTAATTGTCTCTTTTACTCTTTTTATTTTTGACTGAGTGACTAATTTTCATTGCATACAATGAAGAGCAAAAGGGTAACAATGTTTTGAACTTTTGACTTTCAGGTTCCATATTTCATTATCCACTTCTGCTTTGAACTTGAGACTTTCATTTTATAGACAATCATCTTGGACATTTGTTGGGAATCTCTCTCAGGCAAAACTAACAGGTCAAGGAAATTCTTATCCTCTCTTGCTGACAACTTTATCTTCCAAAAGGTAAGGGAGAAAACAAGGGGAACTGCTACCTTGGATCTAATCCTTATAAACAGGGAGGAAATGGTTGAGGAGGTAAAAGTGGCTGGGACCCTAGGAGGTAGCGACCATGCTATTTTAGAATTTTGGATTACTAGAGGTGGAAGACCTGTGAAGACTCAGACGTCAAGGTTAGATTTCAGAAAGGCAGATTTTAAGGGATTCAGAAAGAGAATTGGAGGGATCCAATGGCTGGATATCCTTAAAGACAAAAATGTCCAGGAAGGATGGGAAATCTTGAAAAATGAAATTCTCAAAGCACAGTTGTTAACAATTCCGAAAAGAGGGAAGAATAGGAAGCATTTAAGGAAACCAGGATGGATGAACACAGAACTTAAGCACATGCTAAAAAGGAAGAAAAAAATGTTTATAAAATGGAAAGAGGGAGGCATATCTAAAGAAGAATATAATGCTGTCTGCAGAACCTGCAGGGCACAAATCAGATTATCTAAAGCTGAAAATGAACTGAGGCTTGCAAGAGATGTCAAAAGCAATAATAAAGGATTTTGGGGATATGTCAAAAGTAAAAGAAAAGTCAAAGATGCTATAGGATTTTTACAGGATGAAAATGAAGAAATGGTAAGACAGGATGTTGAGAAGGCTGAACTTTTAAATTCCTATTTTGCATCTGTTTTCTCTCAGAAAGGAAATGCAACATCAACTGTTATTCACTGTCCTATTAAGGGAATAGAAGAATCCAGGATATCTATAAACAGAAAGATAGTGAGGAAACACTTAGCTAACCTAAATGAATTCAAGTCTCCAGGTCCAGATGAATTACACCCCAGAGTACTGAAGGAGATAGCAGAAGAAATTTTTGAACCCCTCTCCATAATCTTTGAAAATTCTTGGAGAACAGGAGAAGTGCCAGAAGACTGGAGAAGAGCAAATGTTGTTCCTATCTTCAAAAAGGGGAAGAAGGTGGACCCAGGCAACTATAGGCCGGTGAGTCTGACTTCTATACCAGGAAAGATCTTTGAACAAATTATTAAACAACATGTATGTCAATACCTGGATAAGAATGAAGTGATTAAACAGAGTCAGCATGGGTTTCTAACTAATAAGTCATGTCAGACTAACTTAATTTCCTTCTATGACGGTATCACTGATTGGGTGGATCAAGGAAATGCTGTAGATATAGTATATCTTGACTTCAGCAAAGCATTTGACAAAGTCTCTCATACAATCCTTATTGAAAAAATGACTAAGTATGGAATGGACAAGGCAACTGTTAGGTGGATTCATAACTGGCTTAGTGATCGGACCCAAAGAGTGGTCGTAAATGGCTGTACATCCAGTTGGAAGAATGTCTCAAGTGGGGTACCACAGGGCTCTGTCCTGGGCCCTGTATTGTTCAACATCTTTATCAACGATTTAGATGAAGGAATTGAGGGTAAACTGATTAAATTTGCTGATGACACAAAGCTAGGAGGGATAGCTAATACTAGAGAAGAGAGAGAGAGGATTCAAAAAGATTTAAATAAACTGGAGAAGTGGGCAGCAACTAACAGAATGGTTTTTAACAGGGAGAAATGCAAAGTACTACATCTGGGCAATAAAAATGAAAAAAGCATATATAGAATGGGAGGAATAGGGCTAAGTGACAGCACATGTGAAAAAGACTTGGGTATACTAATAGATCACAGACTGAATATGAGTCAACAGTGTGATGCAGCAGCAAAAAAGGCAAATGCAATTCTTGGATGTATTAACAGAAGCATACAGTCTAGATCACGTGAAGTCATTATTTCCCTCTACTCCTCTTTGGTCAGACCTCATCTGGAATATTGTGTCCAGTTTTGGGCACCACATTTTAAAAAAGACATCAACAAACTGGAGCAAGTTCAGAAAAGAGCGACCAGAATGGTGACCGGTCTGCAAACCCTGTCTTATGAGGAAAGGTTGCAGGATTTGGGAATGTTTAGTTTGCAAAAGAGAAGACTGAGAGGAGACTTAATAGCTGTCTACAAATATCTAAAGGGCTGTCACATTGTAGAAGGATCAACTTTATTCTCATTTGCACAAGGAAAGACTAGAAGCAATGGGATGAAACTGAATGGGAAGAGACACAGATTAGATATTAGAAAAAACTTTTTGACAGTTAGAGTGATCAATGAGTGGAACAGGCTGCCACGAGAAGTGGTGAGTTCTCCTTCAATGGAAGTCTTCAAACAGAGGCTGGACAGACATCTGACTGGGATGATTTAGCGAATCCTGCTTTGAGCAGGGGGTTGGACCAGATGGCCCAGGAGGTCCCTTCCAACTCTACGATTCTATATCTTATACTTAAATTTGACTTGCAACTATTTAGCATATGATTAGTTATGCAGATTCTTCCCATGTTACTACACTGGTACTGTTTTGCTCCAACAGATCAAAATTTTAATTTTTATTATTTTGTTAGTATTTTGTGTATCCACATTTGGCTTTCAACACTGCCTGAAATCTTCTGGGCTGCTCACGGTCAGATTCAAACATATGTTGACTGAAATTTGATCTCAGATCTCTTCTACACATTCCCAAAGTTGGTATACTGTATACTGGACTGGTCAACTCACTTGGGTATGTATGCAGCTTTTTCTTCAATTCTACCCACAAGTGTTCAATTGGATTGAGGTCTGTGGACCGTGGCGCCAATAAACCAACTCTACTTCATTTTCATTGAACCATTTCTTCGCCAATCTAGACATAGGCTTTGTGTTATTTTCCTGTTGGAACACTATGTCGTCCTTTTCATACCCATAGTACTTGAGTGTACGAAGTAACTCATCTTGTACGATACTCACATAAAGCTCAGCATTGAGACCACCATTGATCCTTGTCAAGTATCCAATGCCTTTGGCTGTGAAATAACCCCATATCATCAGGCTTCCTCCATCAAACTTGATATTTCCTTCAATTTCTCAATCCGTTAGCCCTTTTTTCCTTGTTTATTTCAGATGCATTTGCACCTATTAGAGTCTAGTCTATTGACTTTCATGTTATTGCTCCAAATCACCCATTTCCAATCTTCTACTGTCCACTTTTTGTACTTGTTTGCAAACTTGAACCAATGCGTCTTGTGATGATATTGAAGTCCAGGCTTCTTCATCTTTTTTTCGGATCAACATTCCCATTCTAGTTGCAAGGTGCTTGAATCAAAGTCTGTGATCTCACTATTACCAAGCATATGAGCCTCCTCCACTGCCATGTTTGTCACGCCAGAACTGATAGATATTGTGATAAGGCAACATGTTGACTCCGATATTTTGCCTGGACTTCCACCTTTTGGCTTTTGAATGGATGGACGGACTTCATTTCAAATTCTTCCAACTGTCATGGCACTCACATGATGCAATTTGACAATTTTCTTAGCAAAGAGACCACTGTCGATGAGCTGGAGGATGCCATTTCTATTTTCTTGCGACATCTTCTTCTTGGCTGCCCCTAGATTTAAACCAATGACCTTTCACTTGGGAATCAACCTAATAACACACTGAGCTACTAGAGAAGGTGAGAACATGTTGTATTTTGTGGTATTCAGGAAGAAAATATTTTTACACCACCAGGAGCAAAACAGCAACAATGCAGTGACATGACAAGAATCTGCATAACTAATCACATACTAAATAGCTGCAAGTCAAATTTATGTATGAGATAGCCAAGATGATTGTCTATAAAATGATGGTAGTCTCACGATCAAAGCAGTAGTGGTTGGTGAGATATGGAGCCTAAAATTCAAAAGATCGTATTCGTTACCCTTTTTCGCTTGAATGTATATATGTAAGGGGTGGACTGACCCATAGACCTGTCTGAGATGGAAAGAACATGTAAAGGATGATGTGCACTATGCTTTATTGTATGTGTATGGTTATGGCTGGTTTCACACTTGCGTTTTTTTGCGCTGTTTTTTAGTGCAAAAAAAACGCATGCGTTTTTTCCCCTATCTTTTACATGGGTGCGCATAGGTGCGCATACACATGCGTTTGTACGCGTTTGTACGCGCATGCGTTTTTTTGTAGTGTGCGCTCGGGTGCACAAAATGCATCCTGTTGCATTTTTTGTGCGTCCGACTTGCCCCAAAAAAATGCATGCGCACACAATGCGTTTTTTTACAGCCAAACACCCATTATAGTCTATGGGTGCGCATACGTGCACATGGTAATGCGCACGTATGCGCAAAAAACGCACCCAAACCCGCAAAAAAACGCACACAAACACATGATGCTTTTTTTATGTGCGTTTGCACTGCGCACGGTGCGCAGCACAAAAAAACGCAAGTGTGAAAGTAGCCTAACAGCTGGGAATTAGTGCAGGACGACATAGTACTGGGTTTTGGCCACAAGATGGAGACAGAGAGCAGTGAGAAAAGGACTTAACAGCAGGCCTTAGGCTGGGGAAACTGCATAGCTATGGTGGGCGGAGTTACGGGACTGAGAAGGGGATTACCAGAGAGAGGAGATATAAGAGAGGAGAGCCCCAGGGGCAGGGCAGAGAGACACCCACGAGGAAGAAAGAAGTGAGAAGAGGACGGAGAGAGGAGAAGCTCGGGAAGGACAGAGGAGAGCCAGAGACGGTTACTCGGAGAGGGGGGAGGCCCTGAGGAGGCAGTCGCAGGAAGGGATGGCAGCGACTGACTGACGGAAGGTTTGGGTACCAGACGGCTGGGACACAGAAGAGTGAGTAGGTGTACAGCGGGCAGACTTAGCCAGGGGAAGCACTGTGGCTGTGGGCTTAACGGCAGCCACGGTGAAAGAACCCAGAGGGTCTTCGCCAATCAAAGCGGAAGGAAGGTGACAGGTAGTCAGGCCGGGGAGCAGAAGCTGGTGTGCCTGCTGTGGATGTCAAGAGGACACTGAATAAAGTTTGGACCTGATTGAACGGATTTCTGCCTCTGCCTCCAGTCTGTTCTGCGCCCGACAGGGACCACCCCCCCAGTCGGCACACGACCTACATATGTAGATTACATTAGACAAAGTCTTGAGAAGAGACAGATAATCCACGCTGCACTGAACATTCACTGAATTTTAGGCCCCCATCTGCATATTGGTCAGATGTATGGGCCCTTGTATCGTTGTAGATCCTAGAAAGATATGTCTGTTCACTTCCCATGTAATAATGTCCGCCATCGAGGATCCTTTCTGTAATAATGTACTCTATTCTGACCTCTTCCAGTAATAATATCCCCATACTCGCCACTTCCATTAATAATGCCCCCCCGTCGTGGGTCCTTCCCATCCTGAGCCCCATTCTATAACAATGTGCCACATCCTGGGCAGCTTCTTGGTATAATGTCCACCCCACAGGTGTAATGTTCCTTATCCTGGGCACCTTCCTGGTATAATGTCCCTCATCATGGGCCCCTTCCTGGTATAATGTCTCTCATCCTGGGCAGTAATACTGTCCAGTAATACAGTCCATTGTTCCTTTCTAACACATTTAAAAAAAAAAAGATTATTCTTACCTTCTGCTGCTCCCATGACTTGCGACGTCCTCTTCTATAGCCAAAGCAGAAACCAGTAGCTAACGTAAGTGTACTGGCACAGGCAGGACATGGCATCACTGCCATGCACTGTCCATCACAGGCAAGCTCACATCTGCTGCTGGCGTCCGATTTGCTTCCAGCATGTATTGCAGTGCCGAGAGACAGTGGGTCTTTGCACCACAATGCATTTAACCTGAATATGCATACGAGGACGTACACCCAAAAGAAATAGGCACTGGCATTAGCGGGCTCCCTTCCCGCATGGGCCTGGTCATGGTTGGAAACGTGATCATTTACGCCCCTGGTGAAATGCCAATCAACCAAGTAATTTGAAAAAAAAGTGTGTATTTCAATAAAAGTCTCCTCTGGTGATAATAGTAGGGTCAGACTGTGTGGAGGAAATTCTGTTCACCACCATGGCCAATTGCAATTTTGCTTCACAAGCAAGCAGCCCTTGATCTGTTGCGGGTGGGCACAGCTTGTCTGCACTAGCACCGCAATGTCCAACACTAGTCTCGTCTCTGCACTCAAAATCATTAGCTGTACTTATCTTCTCAAACTACATCAGCAGATAGCAAAGGGCGCCCGAAGACGCCTCACAGCGATCAGCAGATTTAAAAAAAAAAGGAAAAAAATGAGTAAAAGTGGTTAACAGATAGAATTCCAGTGGGCAGATTGTGTCGATTGCATGACTGCATTTATAAGGGTGACAGATCCTCCTCAGAGCAACATTCAACACTTGATACCAAATGGACAAAATATAAAATCTTGAAAATATTCACATTCCGGGGAAGAATCGGATGGAGATTTTCCCAGTTAAGATGAAATCTCAGCGTAAGTGGATAGAGCCTATTACATTACTGCCATGCCGCACAGCATTCTGCTTATATATTCTCCTAGGCTTTCGGAGTGAGATGATAATTTAATCAGCCCTGAGTGAATGGATGGATGTCCTCTTAATTAGAATAACAATGTCATAATAATTTGCATTTATATGGTCCCTCTCATATTTGCATGCTGCTGCACAGTGACAGCAGAATCACTTCACCAGGCAGAGAGTGCAGTTCATTTCCATCCTGCACCCTGACAGGTCCCATAGGCAAATCTTAATGACTCGATTAACCCTTTTATCTCACACCATTTAAGGTGACCCCCCCACCCCCACCACAGATCAGTTGACTATCACAGTACACTTATACTATTCGCTTTCTCCGTATTGAGCGTGTGTAAATGTATATGAATGTGTTTGCATGCCCTGCAGTAATAAGTAAGAGGGGAGATAATGGCTGAATAAATTGCAAACAGTCACATCACGCAACATAACAAAGATGTATATGTTAAAAATGATTGACAGTGTCAAGGTTATGCCTTTAACCCCATGAAGTCCACCATGCAACAATAGACTCTGCTGCTCTCTAATTCCCGACTTTAGAAAGCTATTGAGTGAATCTCTGCAGCGGCCAAAGATGGAGGAGCTCACAAGATTTTTCAATGTCCTGAAAAAGAAAAAAGAGGATTAACAAAGCACAGTGGGGGACATGTATTAACACACGAAAAATTTGTGTTTTGACACATCCCTTCATTTGCTACTTGTAACTGTGTCAAATGTAACAAAGAGGTTCTTATGCCTGACCGGGATTGTTAGGAGAAGAACATGGCAGCTCTAGAGGAAAGCACAGTTTCTTGTAATAAAATGACACATTGACATATACCCATCACTAATCTAGGAAATACTTTCAAGTAAAATAATAATTTATATAAACCAATACAAAAATAGAAAAACTCAAGAACAATCATTCATCACTGACAATTCCATTGTATAAAGTAACATACTCTCCACTGGCTAGAAAAGAAATATTTATATTAAAAAAATAAGAAAAACAAATATGAAATTCAAGAAAAATTAATGATCGATGTATAAAGTATAGTGTTAGATGTAAACCATTGTACGGAGTGTAATATCCCTACTGCCTAAAAAAAAAAAATATATTGAATAAAATAAATTGAGAAATCAAAAAGAAAAATCAGTGCTGATCAATTTTTAAGAAAATATTATGTAATAATATGTTACTCACAGGAAAGTAAGCAAAGCAGCTCAGGGGACTAAACAGTGATGGGTGCCAAACTTTTCAGAAGTTAAGCAAACTTCCAATTTTTCAGCACCGATGATAAAATTTGGATACATTAAAGGGAACCTGTCAGGTGATTCATTATGCCAAGCCATCGGCAGGAATATTATTCTCAGACACACTTTGGTGTTTCAGAGAAAATATAGTTCGACGAGGGTCATATTCGGAAATCGGGCTGGTCCAGCACCGCCTGTTGCCAGTCAAATGCATGTCCGAAAATTTTTTCATCCAACAGTTATCTAAAGTGTATGATAGGCTTAATAGTCTGGATCATATGGTAAAAAATGTAATTTCTGTTCAATTTGCATAGCTGACACAGATATAGACACATTTTTACAACAATCTGTTAGTCTTTTTTACTCCCATTACTCTCATAACTGGCTGAACTGGTCATATAACCCACCTCAATTTAAAAAAAGTAGTCCAGTCCTATTTCAATTTATACTATTAAGTAAATCTTAATAATAGATGCGGTCCCCGATTCATGATTTTCATTTTTTCATTTCTTGGCCAGCGTGTAGTAGTTACAAAGAGCGTCTCTCAAAAGATGGAGGAACAGCACTGTCCTGTTTGCACTGACAATCCAATGAGTTCATATCATCTGAGATGGTGCTAAAGGAGGATTGAATCTTACAGCTAGAATTCTGAACAGATTACAATTGAGTGCTGGGCGTTCCAGTAGGAAAATATTTTGTGATCAGGGCATCTGTCTAACAAAAAGGGCAGTGTTTTTCCTGCTAACACTATGTTTTTGGAGCAGAAAAATCCACTGCAAATACTCAGATTGCAGATAATGCGAGGTTGAGTTGAGTTGAGTATTTGGTGAGTTTCTAGGAGGGACAGCTGAGGAGCAAAAAAAGCAGAATAGGGTGATATCTGGTGATAAGTTGGAATTCACTCAACAAACTTACTCACCAGTTGGAGTTATGTACTGCACAACAATTTAAATAGCTTAGAAATTGTCATAGAAAAATGAAAATCCATAATAAGGCCTCTCCAAAGAAGGAGCCTTCATCCCCCCTCTCTCACGCAGGATCTCCAGAAAGGGAAAGAGCTGACAATCTAAACCTCTTTTGAAAATAGGACCACATGTATAACATATGAGAAGAAAGTAAATTACATATAGCTATAGGAGGTTAGAAAACTAAATAAGATAGGAAGAGCTAACCATTCAAGTTCCCTTTGAAGTCAAGATTTCCTGCTGTGGACAGGTGATTAAAATAAGATATCTATTGTGGTCTCTATGATGAGCTTCCTTTCAGCAAAACCTCTTTTGCAGCAAGCCCTGCTCTGGGGTCTAGATAGAAATATTGGGGTTTGTATCAACCCGATATTTATGAAAAATAGATTTCCAGCTTCGCAGCAATGGGCCAGACGGGATGCATTAACTTCCATCAGTGTAGGGCCGGCTGAACCTCTTCAATTGAATAACAACCTGATAGACGGTGCTACACCTGTCAGATTTTGGGTCTATGTAACTGTAAAATCATGATAAAAAATATGATGGCAAGGACTAACGCATAAAATCCAGAAGGGCAGAGAACATCCAGCAACCCAGCCCACTTGGAGCTGGTTCAGGGAGACAGACATGATCTTTTTTACAGTGCGGAAAAAAGTATTTAGTCAGCCACCAATTGTGCAAGTTCTCCCACTTAAAAAGATGAGAGAGGCCTGTAATTGACATAATACTTTGAGCACAACTATGAGAGTCAAAATGAGAAAGCAAATCCAGAAAATTACCTTGTCTGATTTGGCAAGATTTATTTTGCAAATTATGGTGGAAAATAAGTATTTGGTCATCTAAAAACAATCAAGATTTCTGGCTCTCACAGAATTGTAACTTCTTCTTTAAGAGGCTCCTCTGGCCTCCACTCATTACCTGTAGTAATGGCACCTGTTTGAACTTGTTATCAGTATAAAAGACACCTGTCCTCAACCTCAAACAGTCACACTCCATACTCCACTATGGTGAAGACCAAAGAGCTGTCGAAGGACACCAGAAACAAAATTGTAGACTTGCACCAGGCTGGAAAGACTGAATCTGCAATAGGCAAGTAGCTTGGTGTGATGAAATAAACTGTGGGAGCAATAATAATAAAATAGAAGACATACAAGACCACTGATAATCTCCCTCGATTTGGGGTTCCACGCAAGATCTCACCCTGTGGGGTTAAAATGATCACAAGAACGGTCAGCAAAAATCCCAGAACCACAAGGGGGACCTAGTGAATGACTTTCATAGAACTGGGACCACCATAACAAAGGCTACCATCAGAAACACACTACGCCTCCAGGAACCCAGATCTTGCAGTGCCAGACATGTGCCCCTGCTTAAGCCACTACATGTCCGGGCCCGTCTGAAGTTTGCTAGAGAGCATTTGGATTATCCAGAAGAGTATTGGGAGAATGTCATATGGTCTGATGAAACCAAAGTAGAACTGTTTGGAGGAGAAAGAATGCTGAGTTGCATTCAAAGAATAAAATACCTACTGTGAAGCATGTGGGTGGCAACCTCATGCTTTGGGGCTGTTTCTTTGCAAAGGGACCAGGACGATTGATCCATGTACATGAAAGAATGAATGAAGACATGTATAGTGAGATATTGAGTGCAAACCTCCTTTCAACAGCAAGGGCATTGAAGATGAAATGTGGATGGGTCTTTCCGCTTGATAATGATCCCAAGCACACCACCAGAGCAATGAAGGAGTGGCTTCGTAGGAAGCATATGAAGGTCCAGGAGTGGCATAGCCAGTCTCCAGATCTCAACCCCATAGAAAACCTTTGGAGGGATCTGAAAGTCCATGTTGCCCAGCAACAGGCCCAAAACATCACTGCTCTAGAGGAGATATGCATGGAGGAATGGGCCAACATACCAACAACAGTGTGTGGAAAACTTGTGAAGACTTACAGAAAGCGTTTGACCTCTGTCATTGCCAGCAAAGGATATATAACAAAATATTGAGATGAACTTTTGTTTATGACCAAATACTTATTTTCAACCATAATTTGCAAAATAAATCTTGCCAAATCAGACAAGGTGATTTTATGGATTTGTTTTCTCATTTTGACTCTCATAGTTGTGGTCTACCTATGATGTCAATTACAGGCCTCTCTCATCTTTTTAAGTTGGAGAACTTGCACAATTGGTGGCTGACTAAATACTTTTTTCCCCACTGTATAACTAATAGTTATTGCATAACAGTAAAAGTGGCTGTATCATAAAAAGTAATTCCGATCACGTAAATGGTGATCTCTGACAGCTGGCACTAATTCAACTACTGAAAAAACTATTGAAAAAAACCCCCAAAACCTAGATTTTCCATGTATGCCTTATTTCTATTAGCCTATCAATGATCTCCAGTAATTTTTGCAGTCGGCATGTTTCACCTTTACTTTTTTATAAATCTACTGTCTTGGTACTTGGTTCCCCACATTCAGCATAGATAGGGGTAAATCTATTACTTCCAAAATAAATACCATATAAACACAGTCACAATGCAGGATGTAAAAGATAAGAATCTACAAAGAGAACACCTTATATACAGTGGGGCAAAAAAGTATTTAGTCAGTCAGCAATAGTGCAAGTTCCACCACTTAAAAAGATGAGAGGCGTCTGTAATTTACATCATAGGTAGACCTCAACTATGGGAGACAAACTGAGAAAAAAAAATCCAGAAAATCACATTGTCTGTTTTTTTTCATTTTATTTGCATATTATGGTGGAAAATAAGTATTTGGTCAGAAACAAAATTTCATCTCAATACTTTGTGATATATCCTTTGTTGGCAATGACAGAGGTCAAACGTTTTCTGTAAGTCTTCACAAGGTTGCCACACACTGTTGTTGGTATGTTGGCCCATTCCTCCATGCAGATCTCCTCTAGAGCAGTGATGTTTTTGGCTTTTCGCTTGGCAACACGGACTTTCAACTCCCTCCAAAGGTTTTCTATAGGGTTGAGATCTGGAGACTGGCTAGGCCACTCCAGGACCTTGAAATGCTTCTTACGAAGCCACTCCTTCGTTGCCCTGGTGGTGTGCTTTGGATCATTGTCATGTTGAAAGACCCAGCCACGTTTCATCTTCAATGCCCTTGCTGATGGAAGGAGGTTTGCACTCAATATCTCACGATACATGGCCCCATTCATTCTTTCATGTACCCGGATCAGTCGTCCTGGCCCCTTTGCAGAGAAACAGCCCCAAAGCATGATGTTTCCACCACCATGCTTTACAGTAGGTATGGTGTTTGATGGATGCAACTCAGTATTCTTTTTCCTCCAAACACGACAAGTTGTGTTTCTACCAAACAGTTCCAGTTTGGTTTCATCAGACCATAGGACATTCTCCCAAAACTCCTCTGGATCATCCAAATGCTCTCTAGCAAACTTCAGACAGGCCCGGACATGTACAGGCTTAAGCAGTGGGACACGTCTGGCACTGCAGGATCTGAGTCCATGGTGGCGTAGTGTGTTACTTATGGTAGGCCTTGTTACATTGGTCCCAGCTCTCTGCAGTTCATTCACTAGGTCCCCCCGCGTGGTTCTGGGATTTTTGCTCACCGTTTTTGTGATCATTCTGACCCCACGGGGTGGGATTTTGCGTGGAGCACCAGATCGAGGGAGATTATCAGTGGTCTTGTATGTCTTCCATTTTCTAATTATTGCTCCCACAGTTGATTTCTTCACTCCAAGCTGGTTGGCTATTGCAGATTCAGTCTTCCCAGCCTGGTGCAGGGCTACAATTTTGTTTCTGGTGTCCTTTGACAGCTCTTTGGTCTTCACCATAGTGGAGTTTGGAGTCAGACTGTTTGAGGGTGTGCACAGGTGTCTTTTTATACTGATAACAAGTTTAAACAGGTGCCATTACTACAGGTAATGAGTGGAGGAAAGAGGAGACTCTTAAAGAAGTTACAGGTCTGTGAGAGCCAGAAATCTTGATTGCTTGTTTCTGACCAAATACTTATTTTCCACCATAATATGCAAATAAAATGAAAAAAAAACAGACAATGTGATTTTCTGGATTTTTTTTTCTCAGTTTGTCTCCCATAGTTGAGGTCTACCTATGATGTAAATTACAGACGCCTCTCATCTTTTTAAGTGGTGGAACTTGCACTATTGCTGACTGACTAAATACTTTTTTGCCCCACTGTATACAACATTGCCATCACGAGTAGGAAAACTTAGAGGATGAAAACAGATACTGCAACAAAGTGGTGAATGTAGTGAGAAATAAGCGTCTTTTCCTTCTTACAGTACCCAAATTCTGATACAAAAGGAAACTTCTTTTAGCAATGGATTCACCCCTAAGCTTGGAAAGTGGCCAACACTGTGTCATTAAATGACATCTACGCTACATCTTCCAATATTGTAGCAAATTAGGCTTTGACGGGTAAATGAAGCCAGAAGAAAAGCTCAGTGTGAGACTTTAGATGGTCTGGATGTGGGTCAACCCCAAGTGTGCATGCCTTACTAGCTGACTTCCGGAGCAAACCTTCCTGTACCCAAGCAGCCAGATCTCAGTGACAAACACTACCTAATACAACTTAGCTGTCTTATGTATGCCACAGTATACAGATCTGAGCAGATGATTCTTTGGTTACTTGTTAATTATCTGCAGTGAAAGAAAAAGAAATAAAAATTTTTCAATCATCATCGGCAGAGCCATGTCATTTTCAATAAGATTATCCTGATTTATACTGTTGCACGTTGATGATAATCTTACCATGTTAGCTGTTTCTTCTCATATATTAGATAACAACTGGAGTCAATGCTTGCTATTGTTAAAACATGGAAGTCTTTAACCCCTTTACCCCCGAAGGTGGTTTGCACGTTAATGACCCACACAATGTTTACAATTCTGACCAGTATCATTTTATGAGGTAATAACTCATGAACGCTTCAACGGATCCCGGTGATTCTGAGCTTGTTTTTTCGTGTTATATTGTACTTGATGATAGTGGTAAAATTTATTCGGTATGTCACCAAAATTTTTCCCACAATTTCTACTGATATCCCATATGTGACTGTACAGTGCTACTTAGCCATACGGAGAGACTCGGGAGGAACGGAGCTCTATTTGCCTCCTGAAGCGCAGATACTCCTAGAACAGTGCGGACTCCATATACAGAGCTGTTATGAACTCATTTTTGGCTCCACCAGTTGAGAGTTCCCCTCCCGTTCTCCCTCTGGTGGTGACAGGAGGTAGTGAGGTTGGTTTAAGTGGTAGTTATCTGCCACCTGATGAGGAAGATAACGATTGGATCTCTGGAGTATCAGACTGGATATAAGACAGCCGACACCCTATCCTAGTGCTGGTGATTCAGTCTGCTTCTCAGGTCCTGGACTTCAGCTCTCTTCCAGTCTTCTCAAGTTAAGTTTGTTTTTTGCTATTGTTCACACTTGCGCTTGTTGGTCAGTTCAGTTTCTTGTGTGGTCAGCCTGCCCCTGCTGGGGCTATGCTGAATTTCCACTCCTATGTATCAGTATTTGCCAAGCTGCTTTTTGTCCCTTATTGGATTGGCCTCTTTTTGTTCTGTCTCAGAATATTTCAGAGTGCTGATATAGGTGTAGAAGTCTAGCTACTTCAGGGTTAATTTTGTTATCAGAAGTGTTGGACAATATTTTTGTAGGTTTTTTTTGGCAGATTGCAGACAGTGTCTTTCCTTTCCTGTCCTGTTTAGTTAGCCGGGCCCCATCGTTTGTTCAGCCTATTTTCCTGCCTTTGTTTGTAATTTCATCTTATTTCACCGTCAATACATGTGGGGGGGCGTCTTTCCTTTGGGGTCTGCTCTGGGGCAGTTAGTTTTCCTCTTTTCCTGCTTTATGCTTATGTAGCTCTCCGGTTCTGACGAGGCGTATAGGAACATCGTAGGAACGCTCCACGACTACTGCTAGTTGGGCGGTTAAGTTCAGGGATCTGCAATTTGCATAGTTACCAACTTCTCTGGTTTTCTGAGACTTAGCTTGTTGTTTATTTTTTCCTCCTCGGTGACCCATTCATAACAGAATCACCAGCCATACCGCAGATTCTAGGGTACTCAAAAACAGGAGGGAATTGTTAAAAAAAAAGTGTCAGAATTTTTTTTTTTTTAATGTATTTTTTCCTCTTTTTCTCTGGGGCCGTAGGAGGATTTTTTTTCCTCATGGTGATTAAGCAACTGTCTGATCGTGTGGAGCAGCTTGCTGCTGAAGTACAGGGAATTTCCGCCTACCTTATTCAGTCACATGCTGCTGAACCCAAGATTCCTACTCCTGATGTGTTTTCTGAGGATCGATCTAAATTTCTGAATTTTAAGAATAATTGTAAATTATTTCTTGCTTTGAAGCCTAACTCATCGGGGAGCTCTGTGCAGCAGGTTAAAATTGTCATCTCCTTGCTGCGTGGCGAACCCCAAGATTGGGCTTTTTCTCTGACACCTGAAAATCCTATTCTGACTAATGTGGATGCATTTTTTGAGGCCTTGGGGTTGTTGTATGATGAACCTAATGCCGTTGATCAAGCTGAGAGAACCTTGTTGGCATTAAACCAGGGTCAGGATCCTGCAGCGTTGGACTGTCAAAAATTCTGAAAGTGGGCGGTCCTTACTACATGGAATGACAGTGCATTGGCAGCTCTCTTTCGGAAAGGTTTGTCAGAGACCATAAAAGATATGATGGTGGGATTTCCTGTTCCCTCTGGTCTTGATGGCTCTATGTCATTAGCCATTCAAGTTGATCGGCGTTTACGTGAACGTAAAACTACACGGGAGGCGCTGCCACCTTTTGAACAAATGTCTGAACCTATGCAATGTGATGGGGTTTTGTCTAGGGTGCAACGTCGGGAGTTTAGAAGGCGTAATAAGCTGTGTTTTTTCTGTGGAGATGCCTCTCATACTATTTCTGTCTGCCCTAAATGAGAGAAACATTTTGCACACACATTTGCTGTGGGCAGTGTACAACCTAAGTTCCTTTTGGCAATTACTCTGATCTGCTCCTTGTTCACATTTTCCACTAAGGCTTTTGTGGATTCAGGAGCAGCTCTGAATCTGATGGATTTGGACTTTGCTAAACGTTGTGGTTTTTCCATGACGCCTCTGCAGACGCCTATTCCTTTGAGGGGTATTGATGCCACTCCTTTGGCGGAGAATAAACCTCAGTTTTGGACCCAGGTGATAATGCGAGTTGCCCCAGATCACCAAGAAAAGTGTACATTTTTGGTGCTGCATAATTTGCATGATACTATTGTTCTGGGGTTCCCCTGGTTGCAAACTCATAACCCAGTTTTGGATTGGAAATCTGTGTCTGTGGTGAGTTGGGGTTGTCAGTGTGTTCTTAGGGACGCTCCTGTTTTCTCCACCTCTCCTCAGTCTCATGATATTCCTGATAATCTGGCTGATTTCTCTGATGTTTTTAGTGAGAGTAAGTCTGTGTCTTTGTCTCCTCATAGGAGTTATGACTGTGCGATTGAGTTGATGCCTGGGTGTAAATTTCCCAAGGGTCGGCTTTTCAACTTATCTGTACCCGAACATGATGCTATGCGATCCTATATTAAGGAGTCGTTGGAGAAGGGTCATATTAGACCATCCTCGTCACCTTTAGGTGCTGGGTTTTTTTTTTTTGTGGCCAAGAAAGACGGTTCATTAAGACCGTGTATTGATTATCGTTCCCTTAACAAGATGACGGTTAAATATCAGTACCCGTTACCTCTGATGTCTGATTTATTCTCCAGAGTTAAGAGTGCCTGCTGGTTTACTACGCTTGACCTCAGGGGGGCGTATAATCTTATTCACATCAAGCACCGGGATGAATGGAAGACGGTGTTTAATACTCCGGAGGGACATTTTGAGTACCTGGTGATGCCTTTTGGGCTCACTAATGCCCCTTCTGTCTTCCAGTCCTTTATGAATGATATTTTCCGAGACTTTGTGGATAAGTTTTTGATCATCTATCTGGATGATATTTTGGTCTTTTCTAGTTATTGGGATTCCCATGTGGAACATGTCCGGACTGTGTTCCGGATTTTGAGGGAGAATTCCCTGTTTGTTAAGGGATCGAAGTGCCTCTTTGGTGTACAGAGGATTTCATTTTTGGGATTTATCTTGTCTCCATCGACTATTGAAATGGACCTGGCCAAGGTACAGGCCATTTATGATTGGGTTCAGCCTACTTCTTTGAAGGCTCTCCAGAAGTTTTTGGGTTTTTCTAATTTCTATCGTAAATTTATAGGTAATTTTTCTAGTATTGTCAAACCACTGACTGATCTGACCAAGAAGGGAGCTGATGTGTTGAATTGGTCTCCTGAGGCTGTCTCAGCATTTCAGGAGCTTAAGCGGAGATTTACTTCAGCTCCAGTTTTACGGCAACCTGATGTCTCACTTCCCTTTCAAGTGGAAGTGGAAGCTTCTGAGATTGGTGCAGGAGCTGTTTTGTCCCAAAAAGACCCTGTGACTTCTAAGATGAATCCCTGTGCCTTCTTTTCTCGAAAGTTTTCCCCATCTGAACGCAACTATGATGTGGGGAATCGGGAATTGTTGGCCATGAAATGGGCATTTGAGGAGTGGAGACATTGGTTGAAGGGAGCTAGACATCAATTTGTGGTCCTCACTGATCACAAGAATCTGATTTATCTGGAGTCGGCCAAACGCTTGAATCCTAGACAGGCTAGATGGGCCTTGTTTTTCACGCGTTTTAATTTTGTGGTCTCTAAGAATGTTAAGGCAGACGCCCTTTCTAGGAGTTTCTTTGCTGATTCTCTTAATGTGACCGAGCCTACTACTATCCTAGGTGAGGGGGTAGTTCTTTCTGCCATTTCTCCCAATTTTAGACGCGCCCTGGAGGAATTTCAGGAGGATAAACCTGAGCGTTGCCCTATGGGAAGATTGTATGTTCCTGACCAGTGGAGAAAGAGAGTGATGTCTGAAGTCCATTGCTCCGCATTGACTGGCATCCGGGTATTTTTGGTACCAGAGATTTGGTGAGTCGGTCGTTTTGGTGGCTTGCCTTATCTCGTGATGTCAGGAATTTTGTACAGTCCTGTGGGACTTGTTCTCGGTCTTAACCCTGTTCTCGTTCTAGTGGGTTGCTGATGCCCCTGCCGGTGCCCAAGAGGCCATGGACCCATATCTCAATGGATTTTATTTCTGATCTTCCTGTCTCTCAGAGAATGACTGTTATCTGGGTGATTTGTGATAGATTTTCGAAGATGGTCCATCTTGAACCACTCCCAAAGTTGCCATCTTCCGCTGAGTTGGTGCTCTTGTTTTTACAACAGGTGGTTCGGTTACACGGGATTCCTGAGAACATTGTGTCCGATAGAGGGGTCCAGTTTGTTTCCAGATTCTGGAAAGCCTTTTGTTCCAATCTGGGAATTCAGTTATCCTTCTCCTCCGCGTTTCATCCCCAGACCAATGGGCAGACTGAGAGAACAAACCAGACCCTGGAGTCTTATTTATGATGTTTTATATCTGCTGATCAAGATGAATGGGTCTCATTTTTGCCCTTGGCTGAATGTGCGCTGAACAATAGAGCTAGTTTTGCCACTCTGATGTCACCCTTTTTCTGTAATTTTGGGTTTCATCCTCGATTCTCTTCAGGGCAAGTGGAATCTTCATCCTGCCCAGGTGTGGACACTGTGGTTGTGAGAATGCAGCAGATATGGGACCAAGTGGTGGATAAGCTGTCACTCTCTCAGGAAAAGGCCCAGCGATTTTCCAACCGGCATAGGACCATTGGTCCCCGGTTTAAAGTGGGTGATATGGTTTGGTTGTCATCTAAGAATATTCCTATGAAGGTTGCATCTCCAAAATTTAAGCCAGGATTTATTGGACCTTATAAGATTTTGGAGATTCTTAATCCTGTTTCTTTTCGATTGGCTTTTCCAGTTACGTTCAAAATCCATAACGTGTTTCACAAGTCACTGTTGAAGAGGTTTGTTAAGCCAGTAGTTCCTGTGGCGGCACCTCCTGATCCTGTATTGGTTAAAGGCAATGTGGAATATGAGGTAGAGAAAATATTGGATTCTCGTTTGGTTAGACGGAGACTCCAGTATTTGGTCAAATGGAAGGGTTATGGCCAGGAGGATAATACTTGGGTCTCTGCCTCTGATATTCATGCTAATAAATTGGTTCGTGCTTTTCACCGGGCCCATCCTGATCGGCCTCGTGGCATGGATGAGGGTTCGGTGACCCCTACTCAAGGGGGGGTGCTGTTATGAACTCATTTTCGGCTCCACCAGTTGAGAGTTCCCCTCCCGTTCTCCCTCTGGTGGTGACAGGAGGTAGTGAGGTTGGTTTAAGTGGTAGTTATCTGCCATCTGATGAGGAAGATAACGATTGGATCTCTGGAGTATCAGACTGGATATAAGACAGCCGATGCCCTATCCTAGTGCTGGTGATTCAGTCTGCTTCTCAGGTCCTGGATCTCAGCTCTCTTCCAGTCTTCTCAAGTTAAGTTTGTTTTTTGCTATTGTTCACACTTGCGCTTGTTGGTCAGTTCAGTTTCTTGTGTGGTCAGCCTGCCCCTGCTGGGGCTATGCTGAATTTCCACTCCTATGTATCAGTATTTGCCAAGCTGCTTTTTGTCCCTTATTGGACTGGCCTCTTTTTGCTCTGTCTCAGAATATTTCAGAGTGCTGACATAGGTGTAGAAGTCTAGTGACTTCAGGGTTAATTTTGTTATCAGAAGTGTTGGACAATATTTTTGTAGGTTTTTTTTGGCAGATTGCAGACAGTGTCTTTCCTTTCCTGTCCTGTTTAGTTAGCCGGGCCCCATCGTTTGCTCAGCCTATTTTCCTGCCTTTGTTTGTAATTTCATCTTATTTCACCGTCAATACATGTGGGGGGGCTGTCTTTCCTTTGGGGTCTGCTCTGGGGCAGTTAGTTTTCCTCTTTTCCTTCTTTATGCTTATGTAGCTCTCCGGTTGTGACAAGGCGTCTAGGAACATCGTAGGAACGCTCCACGACTACTGCTAGTTGGGCGGTTAAGTTCAGGGATCTGCAATCTGTATAGTTACCAACTTCTCTGGTTTTCTGAGACTTAGCTTGTTGTTTATTTTTTCCTCCTCAGTGACCCATTCATAACACAGAGCCCCTAAATGCTAGAAGAGCAGAATCCCGGCTCAAGTGACCCCATTTTGGAAATTATACCCCTTTGGGACTTCATCTACAGGTGTAGTACTGATTTTGACTCCATGGGTATTTATAGTAACATAGTAACATCTATAATAATAAATGCCCTAAGCAGCTTCCGGTTGTAACAACTTCCGTCCAGTTGTAACCGGTGACGTCACCGCACACCTCTTTCCATGTTAACCCTCAACACACACACTCCTCTCACCTTTCACCATCTCCACTCACGTCCACTCACTCTTTCACTCCACATACGACCCCTTCTCTCACTCCGTCTCTCATACTCACGCCGTCATCGCCGCTGATCCACAATCCCCAACATCTTCTTCCGCCGGCGCCATCCTGGATCCAGACGTCCTCCACGCCGGCGACATGTTCTTGCGGCGACGCCATTTTGGATCGGCGAAATCCCGCGATAGTCAAGATGGCGTCGCCGCAAGAACATGTCGCCGGCGTGGAGGACATCGGGATCCAAAATGGCGTCGGCGAAATCTCACGAGATTTCGCCGACACTATTTTGGATCTCGATGGCATCCACGCCGGCGACATGTTCCTGCGGCGACGCTATTTTGGATCGGCGAAATCCCGCGATACTCAAGATGGCGTCGCCGCAAGAACATGTCGCCGGCGAGGACGACGTCGGGATCCAAAATGGCGTCGGCGAAAACTCGCGAGATTTCGCCGACGCCATTTTGGATCCCGACGTCGTCCACGCCGGCGACATGTTCTTCCGGCGATGCCATCTTGAGTATCGCGGGATTTCACGATACTCAAGATGGCGTCGCCGCAAGAACATGTCGCCGGCGTGGACAACGTCTGGATCCAGGATGGCGCCGGCGGAAGAAGATGTCGGGGATCGTGGAGCAGCGGCAATGATGGCGTGAGTTTGAGAGACGGAGTGAGAGAAAGGGTCGTATGTGGAGTGAAAGAGTGAGTGGAGATGGTGAAAGGTGAGAGGAGTGTGTGTGTTGAGGGTTAACATGGCAAGAGGTGTGATGCTATCGCATCCTCACGATGCGATAGCATCGGGCCGTAATCTAGTAGTATATAAGGTTGAAGGGAGACTTTAAGTCCATCTAGTTCAACCAATAGCCTAATATTTTGATCCAGAGGAAGGCAAAAAAAAAACATGCGGCAAACACTAAGCTCCACATTGGGGAAAAAAAATTCCTTTCCGACTCCACATACGGCAATCAGACTAGTTCCCTGGATCAACACAATATCAAGGAATCTAGTACACAGTATATACCCAGTAACATTATCCTTTTCAAGAAAGGCATCCAGGCCCTTCTTAAATTTTAGTAGTGAATCACTCATTACAACATTATACGGCAGAGAGTTCCATAGTCTCACTGCTCTTAAAGTAAAGAATCTGCGTCTGTGATTAAACCTTCTTTCCTTAGAGAATGCCCCCTTGTCCCTGTCACAGATCTAAGAGTAAAAAGATCATTAAAAAGGTCTTTGTACTGTCCCCTCATATTTATACATTGTAATAAGATCACCTCTAAGCCTTCGATTTTCCAAACTAAATAACCCCAAGTGTAATAACCTATCTTGGTATTGCAGACCCCCCAGTTCCCTAATAACCTTGGTCGGTCTTCTCTGCACCCGCTCTAGTTCAGCTATGTCTTTCTTATACACAGGAGACCAGAACTGTACACAGTATTCTAAGTGTGGTTGCACTAGTGATTTGTATAGAGGTAAAATTATGTTCTCCTCTTGAGCATCTATGCCTCTTTTAACGCATCCCATTATTTATTTGCCTCTGCTGCAGCTGCCTGACACTAGCCACTAAATGTGAGTTTGTCGTCCATCCATAAACCCAGGTCTTTTTCAGTGACAGTTTTGCCCAGTGTTTCACAATTAAGCACATAATTATACAACTTATTTTGTCTGCCCAAGTGCATGTCCTTACATTTATCCCTATTAAAGCATTTATCAGCCCAAGCTTCTAGTTTACATAAATCTTCCTGTAATATTGAATTGTCCTCTGTATTGATTACCATGCAAGAGTTTAGTGTCATCTGTAAATATTGAAATTCTACTCTCTATGCCCCCTACAAGGTCATTAATAAATATGTTGAAAAGAAGTGGGCCCAATACTGACCCCTGTGGTACCCCACAGCTAACCGCGACCCAGTCCGAGTGTGCTCCATTAATAACCATCCTTTGTTTCCTATCCCTGAGCCAGCTCTTAACCCACTTACACATATTTTCCCCTATCCCCATTGTTGTCATTTTATGTATCAACCTTTTGTGTGGCACTGTATCAAAAGCTTTTGAAAAGTCCATGTACACCACGCTCACTGCGTTCCCTTGGTCCAGACCGGAACTTACCTCTTCATAGAAGTCTGACAGGAACAGTCCCTTGTAAACCCATGTTGATATTGGGTCATGAGGTTATTCTTCTTCAGATACTCCAGTATAGTATCTCTTAAAAAACCTCCAGGATTTTACCCACAGTATAGGTTAAGCTTACTGGCCTATAATTTCCAATTTCAGTTTTTGTCCCCTTTTTGAATATTGGCACCACATTTTCTATACACCAGTCGTGTGGTACAGACCCTGTTATTATGGAATCTTTAAAGATTAAAAATAATGGTCTATCAATGACTGTACTTAATTCCTGCAGTACTCAAGGGTGTATCCCATCCAGGTCAGGGGATTTGTCAATTTTAGTGATTTTTAGATGCCGCCGTACTTCCTGCTGGGTTAAGCAGGTGACATTTAATGGAGAATTTTTGTTATCACTAATCATGTTATCTGTCATTGGATTTTCTTGTGTAAATACCGTTGAAAAAAAAGTCATTTAGCATATTGGCTTTTTCCTCATCCTCATCCACCATTTCACCCAGACTATTTTTAAGGGGGGCAACACTATCATTTTTTAGTTTCTTACTACAGTATTTATGTAGTTAAAGAATATTTTGGGATTATTTTTACTCTCTCTGGTAATGAGTCTGTCTCAATCTTTGCTGCCTTGATTTGCTTTTTACAGAATTTATTTAATTTTCTGTATTTATTTAATGCCTCATCACTAGAGTTGAGCGAAACGGGTCGAAAAATTTCAAAAATCGCCGACTTTTGGCAAAGTCGGGTTTCATGAAACGAAACCCGACCCTAGGATGAGGTCGGCCACGAGGTCGGCGACTTACGCGCCAAAGTCGCGTTTCAAAAGTTTGTTTTGCGCTCTTTTTCAGCCAATCAGGATCCACGGACACTGTGGGCAACGTGATGACATAGGCACGGGTCACCACCATCTTTCAGAAGGGCATGCAAGTGATTAGCTTGCTTTGGTGGGCGTCACAGGGGGTATAAAAGGGCGTGCACGCCGACCGCCATCTTACTTCTGCCGATCTTAGCATAGGGAGAGGTTGCTGCTGATTCTGTAGGGAGAGTGTTAGGCAGGGAAGAAGAAAAAAAACTGCTTCTGCTGCTAGCGATTGTGCCTGTACAACACACCAGTCACTGTGTGTGCAGTGCAAGGGGAGGCTATATTGTGGTGTATCAGTGGTGTTGGTTGTTGGGCTGCCTTCTAAGGCTTCCTGACAGCTGCATTGCTGTTTACCCACTGCTCTGCAAACTGCTTTTTTAAAAGCAATCCCAATTTTTTTTTTTTTGTCCTGCTGAGGTACTGAGCTGCAAAC
Source organism: Dendrobates tinctorius (assembly GCF_039654945.1). NCBI lineage: Eukaryota > Metazoa > Chordata > Amphibia > Anura > Dendrobatidae > Dendrobates > Dendrobates tinctorius. The sequence continues at coordinate 9,735,143 of NW_027361875.1, forward strand.
TGCTTTTTTAAAAGCAATCCCAATTTTTTTTTTGTCCTGCTGAGGTACTGAGCGTGCATTTTTTCACACCATACAGCGGTGTACGCTCCTCACACAGTACCGTGTAACGGCTGTTATCACAGCCACAGTGAAGCTATCTGTGTCACTCTGTGAGAATAAGTCGAGGACATGTTCCGTTCTTACAGACCTGCACTCTAGGGAGATTCCTACTCTGCCCAATTCTACATACACCTTGTAGTTTGTGATACACTAGCCAATTTCTGCCTGTGACATAGCGCTGTGATATTCAGTGGGCCTCACACAATCCAAAAGTGTCCAGTGTCCACAAGTGTCTGCAGAAATTCAAAATCTCCCTTATCCTCTAGTCACTTTGGTCACAGCTGTGCCATCGAGCCTGTGACATAGCGCTCAGATATTCAGTGGGCCTCACACAATCCAAAAGTGTCCAGTGTCTGCAGAAATTCAAAATCTCACTTATCCTCTAGTCACTTTGGTCACAGCTGTGCCATCGAGCCTGTGACATAGCGCTCAGATATTCAGTGGGCCTCACACAATCCAAAAGTGTCCAGTGTCCACAAGTGTCTGCAGAAATTCAAAATCTCATTTATCCTCTAGTCACTTTGGTCACAGCTGTGCCATCGAGCCTGTGACATAGCGCTCAGATATTCAGTGGGCCTCACACAATCCAAAAGTGTCCAGTGTCCACAAGTGTCTGCAGAAATTCAAAATCTCACTTATCCTCTAGTCACTTTGGTCACAGCTGTGCCATCGAGCCTGTGACATAGCGCTCAGATATTCAGTGAGCCTCACACAATCCAAAAGTGTCCAGTGTCCACAAATGTCTGCAGAAATTCAAAATCTCACTTATCCTCTAGTCACTTTGGTCACAGCTGTGCCATCGAGCCTGTGACATAGCGCTCAGATATTCAGTGGGCCTCACACAATCCAAAAGTGTCCAGTGTCCACTAGTGTGAGCAGAAATTCAAAATCTCACTTATCCTCTAGTCACTTTGGTCACAGCTGTGCCATCGAGCCTGTGACATAGCGCTCAGATATTCAGTGAGCCTCACACAATCCAAAAGTGTCCAGTGTCCACTAGTGTGAGCAGAAATTCAAAATCTCACTTATCCTCTAGTCACTTTGGTCACAGCTGTGCCATCGAGCCTGTGACATAGCGCTCAGATATTCAGTGGGCCTCACACAATCCAAAAGTGTCCAGTGTCCACAAGTGTCTGCAGAAATTCAAAATCTCACTTATCCTCTAGTCACTTTGGTCACAGCTGTGCCATCGAGCCTGTGACATAGCGCTCAGATATTCAGTGGGCCTCACACAATCCAAAAGTGTCCAGTGTCCACAAGTGTCTGCAGAAATTCAAAATCTCACTTATCCGCTAGTCACTTTGGTCACAGCTGTGCCATCGAGCCTGTGACATAGCGCTCAGATATTCAGTGGGCCTCACACAATCCAAAAGTGTCCAGTGTCCACAAGTGTCTGCAGAAATTCAAAATCTCACTTATCCTCTAGTCACTTTGGTCACAGCTGTGCCATCGAGCCTGTGACATAGCGCTCAGATATTCAGTGGGCCTCACACAATCCAAAAGTGTCCAGTGTCCACTAGTGTGTGCAGAAATTCAAAATCTCACTTATCCTCTAGTCACTTTGGTCACAGCTGTGCCATCGAGCCTGTGACATAGCGCTCAGATATTCAGTGGGCCTCACACAATCCAAAAGTGTCCAGTGTCCACTAGTGTGAGCAGAAATTCAAAATCTCCCCTGTCCTATAGACACCTTGTACCTTGTTTTACATTACTATATAGTTTGTTGGATTTTGTCTACATTTCTACCAAAAATGAGGAAGGCTGGTGGAAGAGGCCGTGGAATTGGGCGGGGGTTGGCAGCTGGTAATGATGGTGTTGGTGGTGGATCTGATGGTAGTGGCAAGAGCAAAATAGGACCGAATGCAGGAGGTGTTGAGCCTGCGTCATCGTCTGGCTCCATAAGGCTTCGAAGGCTTAGTTTTCTAGTTTTTTTTGTCTTACATTGCTGACTCAGCCTCCAGCTCTATCGCCTCCTCTTCTTCAGTTGTAAAAAGTAAAAGCACTGAGTCGTCATTGGAGGCTCATGTTCATGAACCACACCTTTCCTTGTGTCCTTCACCCCAACCAAGATTGAAGGATGACGCAGGCCATACTACTGATTACTCCATGGAGCTGTTTTCACATACCATGCCTGGATTATCAAGTGAAATGGTGAATTACCCAGGCCAAGATGAATCTGACATGGAGTGCACTGATGCACAGCCGCTGATGGATGATTCTGCTGGTACATTCACTCAGAGCACTACATTGTCCTCGCAGTGTACAGAGCCAGATTCTGACCCTGATGAGACTCAGGTGCCCCTTCCCGCACACTATACCACCATACACGGTGACACAGAGGAAGGTGCACATGACATTGAAGAGGAGGTGATGGATGACCCAGTTGTTGACCCAGATTGGCATCCATTGGGGGAAGAGGGTGCTGCTTCCAATAGCTCAGATGAGGAGGAGCATCCACAGCAGACATCGACATCGCAACAGCTGTTATCTGGCAGGCCCGGAGCACTCCAAAGACAGGTTCCAAAAATCAAAAGAGTTGCTAGACAGCTTGTCCAGAGGGTCAAAAGATCACAGCGTGCTAGGCCGCAAAATGTCTGCCAAAGTAGGAAGAGTGCAGTGTGGCACTTTTTTGAACAAAATCCTCATGATCAGGCCAAGGTTATCTGTAAGAAGTGCGCAAAGACCTTTAGCCGAGGGAAAAATCTGAAAAATTTGAATACCAGTTGCATGCTTAGACATTTAAACACCATGCACTTGCAAGCGTGGACACAACACCAAACCTCAAGTGCCACATGTGCAACTGATCACAATGAAGGTAGTCAGCAACGCTACTTTGTTTCCCTCACTGTAAGCCCACCGGTTAGCACAGCAGCAAATGTTGAGGTGTCGTTGCAAGGCCACAGCAGTCAGGGAATCCCACTGTTATATCAACGAAAGACTGATTCTAGGCCATCAGAAAGAACACCAACTCCATCACCATCATCAACCCTCTCTCAGTCCGCCCTGTCCACCGCTACTTCCACCATATGCAGCTCTCAAGTCCAGCTCACCCTCCCAGACACTATGAGTAGGTCAAGAAAGTACTCAGTCTCTCATCCGCGTACACTGGGTTTGAACGCCCACATTGCCAAACTAATCTCGTTTGAGATGATGCCCTTTCGGTTGGTGGAAAGCGCAGCTTTCCGCGAACTCATGGCCTATGCAGTACCACGCTATGACCTACCCAGTCGCCACTTCTTCTCTCGCAAAGCCATCCCAGCCCTCTACCATCATGTGAAAGACCGCATTGTCCATGCACTCAAGCAGTCAGTGAGCGGAAAGGTGCACCTCACAACTGATGCATGGTCCAGTCGGCATGGCCAGTGCCGTTACGTGTCCATCACTGCGCACTGGGTTAATGTGGTGGATGCAGGGTCCACAGGGGACAGCGGTGGTGGGACAGTGCTGCCTAGCCCACGGTATAGGAAACAGTTGGCTGTAGGCGTTCGACCCTCCTCCTCCTCCTCCTCCAGAAGCGAAAGCTCGTCCACAGAGCGCAGTCGTACGAGCACTCCATCTGCAGCTGTCACTGTTGCAAACGAGGTGTCCCCCTATCGAGCAGCTAGTGGAAAGCGTCAGCAGGCTGTGTTGCAGATGATGTGTTTGGGCGACAGACACACCGCCGAGGTGCTGGCCGAGTACTTGAAGCGACAAACTGAGTCATGGCTGGGCAGTGTACATCTTGAGGCAGGCAAGGTAGTTAGTGATAATAGCCGTAATTTTGTGGCAGCCATAGCCCTTTCAAAACTCAGCCACACACCTTGCTTGGCTCACACCTTGAACCTGGTGGTGCAGTGCTTCCTCAAAAATTATCCGGAGTTAACAGCCCTGCTCCAGAAGGTGCGAAGACTGTGCGCGCACATCCGCCGGTCGCCTGTACACTCCGTTCGTATGCAGAAGCTGCAGCGATTGCTCCACCTTCCCAACCACCGCCTCATTATCGACATTGCAACAAGGTGGAACTCCACCCTGCACATGGTGGAGCGGCTGTGTGAGCAGAGGCAGGCCATAATGCATTTGTGGGAGGATACACGGCCAGGCACTTTGAGAGCAGACATGGAGTTGACAGGTGTGCAGTGGTCGAAGCTGAAAGACCTCTGTAAAGTCCTTCAGTGTTTTGAGGAATGCACACGGCTGGTAAGCGCAGACGACGCCATCCTAAGCATGAGCATCCCACTTATGCGTCTGCTCATGCAAACTTTGACGCAGCTTAAGGAGCAGGCTTCTGCAGCCAATGTTGATGAGGAGGAAGAGGAGGAGGGAATCATTGATGACATTCAGCCATTGTCTGCTCAGGGACCTCTCCTGGACGAGGTGGAGGAAGAAGAGGAGGAGGAGGAGGAGGATGTTGGGGATGATTACTTAGGGGAGGAGGATGCATCTCGTGGGGCAAGTGAAAATGTTGGCGTGGCAAGGTCTGGTACAGGGTTTGTGCGTGAATGGAGGGATGTGGATTTGCCAGAAAGTGCTCCTCCAACCAGCACTCGCAGTGCATCATTGACACCAGGAACATTGGCCCACATGTCAGATTATGCCTTGCAGATCCTAAAACGGGACCCCCGCATTGCCAAAATGATGAACGATGACGACTACTGGTTGGCCAGTATCCTGGATCTACGCTATAAAGGCAAATTACAAAACATAATGCCACAGGAGAACCTTGACCTAATATTGGCTAATAAACAAGCAACTCTGGTAAATCGGTTGCTTGAGGCATTCCCAGCACACAGCAGCGGTGATGGTTCTCACACGAGCCGTACGGGCCGGGGTCAGCTTGGCAGAGGTGTTCGTGGTGCACACAGCAGTAGTGGCGTTGGAGACAGGGGTTTCATGACAATGTTGTGGACTGATTTTTCAAGTACCGCTCACACAACTGGTAATACTGCATCGATGGAAAGTGACAGGAGACAGCAGTTGTCAACTATGGTTACAAACTACTTTTCCTCCCATATTGATGTTCTCCCACACAGGTCATTCCCCTTTGACTATTGGGCTGCTAAACTGGACACCTGGCCTGAATTGGCACAATATGCCTTACAGGAGCTCGCTTGCCCAGCTGCAAGTGTGCTATCGGAAAGAGTCTTCAGTGCAGCTGTATCAATCCTGACAGAAAAAAGGACCCGTCTGTCAACCCAAAATGTGGCTGATCTAACCTTCATTAAAATGAACCACGCATGGGTTTCCAAGGATTTTGTCCCACCTTCCCCTGATGACACATAGAGTGACAGAAAAATGGCTTGCTTTGGTCCACCTCTTCCTGGGACTTGACCTATTTCACCTTTTGCATCAGCTGAATGTCCAACATTAACATATGCCACTTTCTAAAACTCCCTAACTGTGCTGCCTCCCCCCCCCCATGGCCGGGGTCACCACCTAGCGCACGAAACCGTGCGAGTGCCGTTGCCCTGGACAGGTGGGTAGGCCGACTCTTGGGCGCGGGCACTGGCACAGGGTCCCTCATAGTGCAATCAAGTGTCTCTGACAGTGGTGGTGCACACCCGCCGTCAGACACACCGCCGTACTATGAGGGGCCCAGTGCCAGTACCGACGCCCACGAGTGGGCCCCCCTTGCTTGGGCAGGGCCCCAGCATTTGCAATCTTTACCTCTCCCTGCTCCTCCGCTGTGTAGTCTGGGCCGTCAAATCCATACTGTGCCTGACACCGTTTGAGCCTGCCTCCTGATGTATAGACATATATTTTGAATGTGTACGCTATCCATACATGTTATCTGGGGATACGGTACCCTTTCTCACCTTTGTGCAATCACGTGCAATCCATACTGGGCCTAACACCGTCTGAGCCTGCCTCCTGATGTATAGACATATATTTTGAATGTGTACGCTATCCATACATGTTATCTGGGGATACGGTACCCTTTCTAACCTTTGTGCAATCACGTGCAATCCATACTGGGCCTAACACCGTCTGAGCCTGCCTCCTGATGTATAGACATATATTTTGAATGTGTACGCTATACATACATGTTATCTGGGGATACGGTACCATTTCTCACCTTTGTGCAATCACGTGTAATCCATACTGGGCGTGATAACGGCTGGCGAGCTGTTAAGCAAGCTACAGCACCTGTGGTTTGCACACGTAAGTTTTTCATTTTTTCAGGAATGACGGTTAGGCCTAATTCCGGAACTGCGGTTGACCTGCACTTACTGGGAAATCATTGTTCGCGGGTAATAATTGTAATCAGTGATCCCCATCACTAACGTTGTTCAGCGGGTTATCTGCACCTGTAAGCGACAAACGCTGGCCTTTTCAGTGTAGCACACATGCAGCCACGGACATGTAAGGGCATGACACACCAGTTATTGGCCAATCTCATGTGCCAGAGCCTCACGTGTCCCTCTAGTAAGCCGGACTCGGACCGCGGGGCATGACGGAGTCTCGTTCGTTAACGGAATTAAGCTTGCAATGTGTGCATCTGTTCTGTAGCTGGCATGGTTGAGGTTTCCCAGGTGGAGTCGAATTTAACCGTAGGCTCCACTCCTGGTGGTGCCCTTCTGACCATTCCTTTAAGGTTCAGCTTTGCAACCATACTGCCCACGTAAAACAAACACTTTGCCTTCATGAACGCTGTTTGGAGGGTCATGACTCGTGGGAATAACGCCGCCCAATCAGTTAACTTGCTAGAGAGAGCCTTCGTTGCTCCCAAGCATGACATCACACTCCCTAGGAAGAAGGTAATGCCACTGTGGCGACCGTACTCCTGGGGGCGACACAAGTGCACTGATGCCCAGCCACTGCTCGATGAATCTGCTGGTACATTGACCCAGACCACTACATTCCCCTCGCACGCTACACGGCCTGAATCTGACCCTGATGAAACTCAGGTTACCCTTCCCATATACAGTTCCATCTTACACGGTGACAAAGAGGAAGCTGCAGATGAAAGTGCAGGTTCGGCCCACCCGCCATCAGACACACCACCGTACTATCAGGGGCCCTGTGCCAGTGCCGTCGCCAACGAGTGGGCCCCCCCTGCTTGCTCAGGATCACAGCACTTGCAAAGTTGAAATACTGTGCAGTGAGATGGAAGATGGGGACGACGAGGAGTCCAGACAAGTACAGGGATTCCCTAGCGAGGAGACTTATTTGATTGTTTTCAATGTTGGGACAGCAATTTTTGGGGAGCACTATACTCTGGAGAATGATAGATGGGGCCCACCATACACTGGAACATTCCAAAGGTGGACATCAGACACTGGAGCAGCATTTACAGGGCCCATTATACACTAGAGCATTAGAAATGGGGCCCATTATGTTTGGAGCATTATTTGGGCCCATAAGACAGTGGAGCTTCATCCATGGGGACCAACATATACTGTAGCATTATGTGGAGCTCATCATATACTGTTTCAAACATTATATGGGACCAATGATTCTGTATGGAGAAATAGATGGGCCTCGTCATGAGATGTAAAAAGTGAAGTATTTTTCATTGTACTATACCGCTATTTCTCTGCCGTATCGGAGCATGATGAGTTGTGGTATGTGTTAGGCTAGTTTCACACTTGCTTTTTTTTGCAGCGCGTTTTTCCCGCAAAAAAACGCATTAAAAAAACGCATACAAATGCATACAAACGCTGCGTTTTTTTCCAGCATTTTAATGCGCATGCAGGAAAAAAACGCAGCGTTTTTGCGCGTTTGTATGCGTTTTTTGTGCGTTTGCGTTTTTTTACAGATTTTGGAAAAACCCCACAAAAAAGAAAAAACAACCATTCAACAACACACAAGACCAATGGGACTTCATTGTGGGTGTGGTATGTTAATATATATACACCCTGTCTACAGTATTCTTCACATTTGCTTGATTCTTCTCGTGACCATGGATCTGCGCTGGAAGAGTTTTCACTTCAACTTGGATTTGGACATCGCGATGGCTCAGGCGTATGCAGTTGCTTGCCATGAACAAAGGAAGAGAGAGAGGCAGCGAAGACGGCGGCGTTTGTGGATACATCCGATTGTTGAACTCCGGGAGAGCCGTGGGGCATACCACACCCTCTACAGCGAGCTACGTGCAAACCCGGAGAAATTTACTGATTATATCCGGATGTCCCACGAAAGTTTCATGGATTTGCTTGCTCGTGTCCAACAATCCATCCGGAGACAGGACACACAGCTCCGTCGTGCGATTCCTCCTGAGGAACGGCTACTGGTGACATTACGGTATGTTTTAAAAACAAAGGGGTGTGGTCTGATGTTTTTTTTTGTAAATTTAGTATTCAAAACCTTGGGTAATTAGTTTTCGTGAATGTACTAATATTTTTTTTATAGTTTTTAAAAATAATATACATAAATATTAATTTTACTTCTTTGTCTGTTCACAGATTCCTGGCGACTGGAGAAACCCTATCCTCACTACACTTCCAGTACCGTATTGGAATCTCTACCTTGTCTGGAATTGTTGCTGACACCTGCCGGGCTCTCTGGAATGTTCTTTGCCCAGAATTTATGCCCCTGCCCACCGCTGAAAAGTGGATGGAAATTGCTGACAAATTCTGGACAGTATGCAATTTTCCCAACTGTTTGGGAGCTGTTGATGGGAAACACATACGGATCATCAAACCCCAAAGAACGGGATCTGAGTACTATAATTACAAAAAGTACTTTTCAATAGTACTCATTGCAATTGCGGATGCCGGATGTATGTTTGTAGCAGTGGACATTGGAGCATTTGGCCGTGGTAATGACTCGCAGGCTTTTAAAAACTCAGACATGGGCCGGAGGTTGTATGGCAACCAATTAAATTTCCCTATGCCACGGCCTCTTCCTCACACCGAAGCTCCGCCACTGCCCTTTGTAATGGTTGGCGATGAGGCTTTTCAAATGTGCGGAAACTTACTGAAACCCTACTCCAGCCGGGACTTGGACCACACCAAAAAAATTTTTAATTACAGGCTGACCAGGGCCAGAAGAACTGTCGAGTGTGCTTTTGGGATTCTTGTTTCCAGATGGCGAATTCTGGGCACGGCCATTAATCTTAAACTTGAAACAGTCGATGAGGTGGTGAAGGCCTGTGTGGTTCTACATAACTTTGTGATGGCTAAAGAGCACCCGACCTTTGAACTGGACGATGATGCTCCTAACCCATTGCCTGAATTCACTCAGCACACTCTCAGGTCATCCGTTGAAGTTGGCCAAATGAGGGACAAATTTGCGGCCTACTTTATTTCTGATGTAGGACGGGTGCACTGGCAAGATGAAATGGTGTAATGTTGTTGTTTATGGTAATAAAAATCCTTATTTGATACCATTACTGAGTGCACTATATTTTTTAAACTCCGATTAATTAAAAAACTTCCCATGTATAACTGAATTTTGTTATGTTCACACACCTGGGCAGGTAAATACACATACGAGTTAAAATGCAGCATTGCTAGTCTGCGTTAAATATATTGGAATGAGCAAAGCTGCAGGCCATGAATCAGGAAACCATTTTTTTTCAAGAAAAAATTGTGCAAATAGTTTAAAACAAAGTATGTGATTTTCTCAAAACACAACACTCAAAACCCAACCCCAATGAAAGTCCATGGGGAATACAAGTCAGCATTGAGTGGATGAATGTAATCTGCTCCATTAAAAGTTATTACACTAGGCCTTTGAATGACTATACTAGGCCGTGGTATTTCAAATATGAGTATACTAGGCCTTGGGGCTAGTAGTATAGTAATATGTGAAATACCACGGCCTAGTATAGTCATACCAAGGCCTACTGTAATAACTCGATTTTTAACAACTAGCATCTTGTTTCACCAAAAACAAACTGGTGAAACTAGAAAGAAACTTATTTTTTAGACAAGTTTCAACAGTTTGTTTTTCATGAAACCAGATTCTATTTTGTAAAACTAGAGTTATTACACTAGGCCTTGGAATGACTATACTAGGCCGTGGTATTTCAAATATGAGTATACTAGGCCTTGGGGCTAGTAGTATATGTGAAATACCACGGCCTAGTATAGTCATACCAAGGCCTACTGTAATAACTCGATTTTTAACAACTAGCATCTTGTTTCACCAAAAACAAACTGGTGAAACTAGAAAGAAACTTATTTTTTAGACAAGTTTCAACAGTTTGTTTTTCATGAAACCAGATTCTATTTTGTAAAACTAGAGTTATTACACTAGGCCTTGGAATGACTATACTAGGCCGTGGTATTTCAAATATGAGTATACTAGGCCTTGGGGCTAGTAGTATATGTGAAATACCACGGCCTAGTATAGTCATACCAAGGCCTACTGTAATAACTCGATTTTTAACAACTAGCATCTTGTTTCACCAAAAACAAACTGGTGAAACTAGAAAGAAACTTATTTTTTAGACAAGTTTCAACAGTTTGTTTTTCATGAAACCAGATTCTATTTTGTAAAACTAGAGTTATTACACTAGGCCTTGGAATGACTATACTAGGCCGTGGTATTTCAAATATGAGTATACTAGGCCTTGGGGCTAGTAGTATATGTGAAATACCACGGCCTAGTATAGTCATACCAAGGCCTACTGTAATAACTCGATTTTTAACAACTAGCATTTTAAACAACTAGCATCTTGTTTCACCAAAAACAAAGTGGTGAAACTAGAAAGAAACTTTATTTTTTAGACAAGTTTCAACAATTTGTTTTTCATGAAACCAGATTCTATTTGGTAAAACTAGAGTTATTACACTAGGCCTTTGAATGACTATACTAGTCCATGTTATTTCACATATGACTATACTAGCCCTTGGTTTGGTTTTTAACATGTATTTACCCATCAGTGTGTGTGAGCGGCGCAAACAACATTAATGAAACTTATTAATGGTGAACCACAAATGTAAATTTATTTTTTATCACAAAAAAAAAATTTAAAAATTATTTTTTACGGCGTTTGGGGGCAGATGGTTTCAATTTGGGGGTGTGCAGGGAATATGCAACACTTGCAGTTGAAGACGGTGTTTGAGGGGAAGGGGCAACAAAACTTGTGGGGGAAGGTAGTCCAGTTAAGGGAATTAAACTTGGAACACTTGTAGGAGAGGAAATCTGTTCAGTTACATTAGTTGTAATGGCATGTCGCCGTAGGCTTGTGTGCCTGGACCGACTTTGGCCCAATGCCCGCCTTGATTGATTTCGCCTTGAAGTAGGGGCAAATATGGAATGTAGGTCCCCCGTCTGCTGGTATGGCTGCTGCTGCTGAGGTGGCGGCTGCTGCTGCAGAGGTTGCGGCTGCTGCTGAGGTGGCGGCTGCTGCTGAGGTGGCGGCTGCTGCTGAGGTGGCAGCTGCTGCTGAGGTGGTTGCTGCTGCTGAGGTGGTTGCTGCTGCTGCTGAGGTGGCGGCTGCTGCTGAGGTGGTTGCTGCTGCTGCTGAGGTGGCGGCTGCTGCTGAGGTGGCTGCTGCTGCTGAGGTGGCGGCTGCTGAGTTGGCTGCTGCTGCTGAGGTGGCTGATGCTGCTCTTCTTGGTCAGTGCTCGTCCTTGCAGGAGGACTGGTGGCGGCAGTGATGGCCCAGGTTTGCAGAGTGGTGGTGGCAGGGCTACTACATGTTGTTGTAGCGGCAGGGCTGTTCCATGTTTGCCTAGTGGTGGCTGAGCTCCACGCATGCATGGGATTGGCGGTGGTGCTCCAGACAGGAGCAGCGCTTGCCATGGTGGTGTCGGTGAAGTGACCAGCTGCACTCAGACTTGTGGTGGTGTAACGGTGGGTGTCCAGCCTTTGAAGAGAGGTGTCCGTGCAGTGGTATGCAGCACAAGTCGGTAGTGAGGTGAAGCGAGTCAATGGTGGCACAGGTGGAAAGGACACCACTGACTGCTGACCGTACCGATTATGCTGCATAGCCTGCAAGAAAGCATTGTTGCAGGCCTGCAGCACATTCAGCTGTTGATCAGGACTAAGGTGTTCCGCCATGCCCTTTTCAATCTTACTAAAAAAATGGTGTGCTGGTCTGTTGAGGTCGGCCTCCAGACGGTCAAGGCGCTGTTCTACAGAATTGAAGCGGTGTTCAAAGTGGTTAAAACCACGTTCCATCAGTGCAAAACCGCTTTCAACTCTGTCGGACAGTGACTTGAGGCTGGAATTAAATGTCTCGCTCAAATGCATAAACTCGGGCAAGACATTCCTGTCCAAGGCCCTCTGCCGCTGGCGGGTAGTGCCCGCATAACCAGTGGCAGAGACCTGGGACAGGGGAACACCTGATGGCCCAGCTTCCTGGTCACCAGCTGTGTGTGTGTGGGACCTGCAAGGTGCTTCCTGGCTGTCGGATGGCTGGGACGGGTCAGAGGACGTCCGACGAAGGACCGCTCCAGGGCCAGGTTGCAGGGTGCTGCTCCAGGTGCTGTGGAAGAAAGGAAAATCATTACTACCATGCCTTTACAAGAAGCATCAGCTGTGGATTAGAAAAACACAGATTAATAAAAATAAAAACCCAAAATGTATAATACTTACGATCTTGTGGCAAGGACCGGTCTTAGGAACTGCAACGCGTGATAGTGACGGTATCTAGTTCTGGTCCTTGACGCAGATCCACTGCGAACCTGGCCCTCAGCACGAACATCACTGTTGAAGCGGTCCTTGATCGAACGCCAACGTGTTCGGACTTTGTCCACTGTTGATAAAAAAAAACAGTGCCGTCAAGTACAACAGTCACTGCTTCACAATTTAGCAATACAATACTCAAAGCAGTCACTGTACACCCCGATGACACTGTTGGGTTTCCTGCTAGAATACACCTAGCACGAAACCCAACAGTGCCGTCAAGGACAACAGTCACTGCGGCACAATGTAGCAATACAATACTCAAAGCAGTCACTGTAGACCACGATGACACTGTTGGGTTTCCTGCTAGAATACGCCTAGCACGAAACCCAACAGTGCCGTCAAGGACAACAGTCACTGCGGCACAATGTAGCAATACAATACTCAAAGCAGTCACTGTAGACCACGATGACACTGTTGGGTTTCCTGCTAGAATACGCCTAGCACGAAACCCAACAGTGCCGTCAAGGACAACAGTCACTGCGGCACAATGTAGCAATACAATACTCAAAGCAGTCACTGTAGACCACGATGACACTGTTGGGTTTCCTGCTAGAATACGCCTAGCACGAAACCCAACAGTGCCGTCAAGGACAACAGTCACTGCGGCACAATGTAGCAATACAATACTCAAAGCAGTCACTGTAGACCCCGATGACACTGTTGGGTTTCCTGCTAGAATACGCCTAGCACGAAACCCAACAGTGCCGTCAAGGACAACAGTCACTGCGGCACAATGTAGCAATACAATACTCAAAGCAGTCACTGTAGACCACGATGACACTGTTGGGTTTCCTGCTAGAATACGCCTAGCACGAAACCCAACAGTGCCGTCAAGGACAACAGTCACTGCGGCACAATGTAGCAATACAATACTCAAAGCAGTCACTGTAGACCACGATGACACTGTTGGGTTTCCTGCTAGAATCCGCCTAGCACGAAACCCAACAGTGCCGTCAAGGACAACAGTCACTGCGGCACAATGTAGCAATACAATACTCAAAGCAGTCACTGTAGACCCCGATGACACTGTTGGGTTTCCTGCTAGAATACGCCTAGCACGAAACCCAACAGTGCCGTCAAGGACAACAGTCACTGCGGCACAATGTAGCAATACAATACTCAAAGCAGTCACTGTAGACCACGATGACACTGTTGGGTTTCCTGCTAGAATACGCCTAGCACGAAACCCAACAGTGCCGTCAAGGACAACAGTCACTGCGGCACAATACAGAGCAGGGAAATACTCACTAAACGCCTTTTTGGCGGATGCTGTGGCGCTGTCCCAGCCATCCATCAACGCTGCGGCCACCTCATTCCATAGCCGCCGTGTCACCACATTGTCCTTGTACAGCCGGTCACGGCTGTCCCACAACGGCGAACGCTCCTGGACCAGGCTGATGAGCTGCTCATTATCCAGGTAGACGTCTTCATCCCGTTGTGGAACCTAGACAAAACACATTCATTAGAATAATCAAATTTAAATTGACTAAAAAGTTACAAAAAAAGAAAAAAAAAAAAGAGTAAAAATAGAAGATAAAAAAAAAAAAAAAACATTACAAATCATTTGATACTTACATTACGTATCACCACCGGGACTTGGCTTCGCTGCTCCTGCTGTTCGCCCTCACTATTCCCGTCCGCAGATGATGATGACGATGTCTGAAAGTTGAAAAAAACGTAAGAGATTTGGAGAAGCAGCAGATATACTTACCAGATGCACGAAAATAATCACCTCACGGTCTGCTTGCGCCAATTCCTGCCGCGATGGGGAATACTCCGATTCTGAAGACATACTGCATGTAAAAATAATAAAAATCATTAGTACATACATAATTTAAAAGGACAGGCATATAATGTAATATACTCACATTCTTCGCTGATATAATGGGTTCTTGGTTGAATGTCTGCTCTTCAATCTGTCTAGTGTAGTAGTGGCAGAGTTTTGGCAGGCACCTCCTTTATATAGCCTTTTTTTTTTGGACTTTAGAAGATTCTAACTAGGATAAAAAGTGGACACCACCCAAAAAACGCTGCGCTAAAAAAGCGCATACCTGCGCATGCCAGTGCGCACGTATGCGCATCCATAGGCTATAATGGCCATTTTTAGCGCAAAACGTGCGCATACGTGCGCATGCGATTTTTTCAAGGGCCAAAAAATGCAACATGCAGCGTCTGGAAAATACCAACGCACACCCCAAAAAAACGCAGCGCATGAAAATCGCATACATGCGCTTACAAGTGCGCAGGTATGCGCACCCATGTTAAATATAGGGGAAAAATCGCATGCGCACGTATGCGTTTTTTTCCAGCGCTAAAAAACGCAAATGTGAAACCAGCCTTAAAGGGGCGCTCTTTCGCCCAGGGCACATGAAAACCTGGAGCCAGCCCTCCCCCCCCACAACTGTAGCCAAATAACCCCCATTTTTCAGTGCGTAACTTGTATTATGAAGTTAATTAAGGTTGACAAGCTTAAGTAAGAATTGATGCTTTTGGCATTCAAATGGGCACTGTTGGTGTGTTTCCTGTCCTCCTCTCACTGCCGACTTTTATTCCCCATTGACTTACATTGGGTTTCGTGTTTCGGGACGACCCCGACTTTTCCCTATAATCGGACGATCTTGCTCGACCCGACTTTTGGAAAAGTCGGGTTTCACGAAACGAAACGCGACCCTAAAAAAACAAAAGTCGCTCAACTCTACTCATCACTACCTACTTGTTTTGATTCTTTAAATGTTTTCTTTTTGTCACTTATTGCGCCCCTTACAGCTCTATTTAACCATAGTGGTTTCTTCCTATTTCTAGCATGTTTAGTCACATACGGTATATATGTGGGAAAGATTTATAGGACGGGTCGTTGCGGATGCGGCAATACCAAATATTTGTACTTTCATTGTTTTGTTTCATCCAAATATTAATTTATAGATACAATATCTTTTTATTTTTTTTGTTTTTAATATTTTACAATTATTTTAAAAAATTTTGCTTTACATTTTTTTAATTTGTACCACTATGGGACTATCATTTTTTGCAGGCTGATCGCTTCTACAGCATGGGGATGCAGCAACATCCCTGTGCTGTACAAACTGTCAGCGCTGCACTGACAGGGAAAGTCACTGCGCATGATCATGCACTGTGCATGATCAGCAAGTTTACTAGCTCTGGTGATCCGAACGTCGTCATAAATCCAATCACCATGGCAACTATTAGGACCCCACGATCCAAAGGCAGAGGCAAAGGCAGTCAGCCCTCTGCCGGCTCCAGGAATGCAGCGATCATGTTCGATTGCAGCATTTCGGGGTTATAGTGCCGGGAGCAGTGCGTGATCATTCCTGGAACTCAGTGCCGGGTGTCAGCTGTCTGAATCAGTTGACACCCGATGGCAATCGTCCGCTCACCACCCGTGTGCACGGCGATCGCTCGGACGTAATAATTTGTTCCTGGTCAAATAGGCCCATGGCATATGTATGGATTATTACGTCTGATGTCAGAAAGGGGTTAAAGGGAATCTGTCAGCAGGTTGTTTTGTTATGTAATCTGAGAGCAGCATGATGTGGGGACAGAGAGCTTGATTCCGGTGATGTGTCACTTACTGTGCTGCTTGGTGCTGTTTTGATACAATCCCTGCTTTCTCTGCTGTAGATGTAGCAGTGCTCAGAATGCTGAGCCCTGTATAGCCCTGCCCCCACTACTGCTTGGCAGCTTCCTCTGTACACTGTGCATTGCCAACAAGCTGACAATCAATTGTGGGTGCAGGGCACAGAGATTAGCTGGACTACCTTGTATGTGACACCCAGTCCTGAAGTAATAATCTCCTTCTTATAAAATACTGATTGTATTGAAACTTCAGCAATCTGCTGAGCAAGTGACACATCCCTGCAATCAGGCTCTCAACCCCAAAATTATGCTGCTCCCAGATTAAATACAAAAAATCTGCTGTGCTGACAGATTCCCTTTAAGAATCATATGTTTGTCCATTTTCAGACCAGGGTTGCCAACTTGATTTTTTTCTTTTTCTTCAGCATTTATCTAAAAATCATTGACAGCCAACATTTTATGGGCACATTGAGAAACAGTAGTTAAATGATAAAGATTACAAGTTATATCTATCCATGGGTCAGAAGGTTAACATGAAAACATTATGAAATATAAGATGATGATAGATACAATCACAATAATCTGTATAAGCTTCAACTACTTTATAAAAAATAACAGCCACATACTTTCTATTTACACATTCTGAAACAAGTGTCCTATTTATACAAACTGTTTCAGAAAATCACTTTGGGACCCATAAAACTATAAAATATGTTAAAATAAAAATGGGTCAGTACAGCCAAGAGCCCTGAGTGAACAAGTATAGATCTGTTATAGAGCTGTTTGCAAAGACTATGGAGCGTCAGAACGAAGCTCCATAGTATCACGATGTGTTGGGATTTTGGGTGCTAACCAGGTCCCTAAAACTAGGGGCACCCTACTCTATCCCTGTCCCCCGGATTACTCCTGAAGGTAGAGATGTCAGGTTCTCGTGCCTTGCTATGCTCCCATATCAACCATGATCTGTAACCTCTCCCACCCAGGGTAGTGGGAAGCTAAAGTGTATAGGATAATACTAACCAGACAAAAATAGGGAAGACAGACAGGGATAAATGAAAATACCAGCTACGCAAAATACACACACCCAACAACAGAGTGGGACACCATATAGGTGAGGATGAGGATGTGCACACAGACAAAACTATAAGTAGGAAAGCTCCAGAAGTTTCAACTGAACAGATCAACCCTTGCACTGCTAGTAAGGAAAAAAATTGCACTGTTTGATAAGATAACGTTTTTCCAAACAGTGCAGCAGTTTGTGCAACCAGACACCGCGGTCTCTGACCCCTGTCTGTCGTGGTATGCTCATGACACATAGGCTTTGTATGGAGAATTCAATGGACTTTGCTGGATTTCTTTGGACTATGTCGTATTCGGTGGAGTACGTTGGACCTGTGTGGGAACTTTTTTTTTTTTTTTTAAAAGAAGTGTATGATGGAATGTGCCTCTATTATTTTTCTCTGTTTTCGGTGTATGCTCTCTTCAGGTTTCCATATACTAGACTAATTCGGATTCGCTTGACTATGGCGGACCTGCGTGGGATTTTTTTTTAATTATGTGGCAAAATGTGGGACAGTGTTGGGGAGTGTTAATTTAAAGTGTTGTGTGTGTTTTATTACTGTGTTAATAATGGGAGTGCCTGATAGACACCTCTCCATTACTAACACCAGGGCTTGATGTCATCTGAGTTTTTGGACACTTCACAGCTGACATCAACCTCAAGCCCCATTACCCTGATTACCAATGCACCAGGGCAATCGGGTAGAGCCAAGGCATACCACCAGAATTAGAGCATCTCATGTGATGAGAGCTGGTATCTTTAGGTTGAGAAGGGCCCATGGACCTTACCAGCCTGGTAATAAAAGGCCACAGCTGTCAGCTTTACCTTTACTGGTTACTAAAAATGGGGAGACCCCCATGATTTTTTTCATTTATTCATTTACTAGATGGAGGCCTGATGCTATCGCATCAGGAGGGCAGTAATGTCACGATGGGGGCAGTCTTTGCAGCGTTAAGAATCTCTCCCCCCCATAGTCACCCACCTATCCACTCTCTCTTTCCCCATGTGCTGACTTCTCCCATCTGTGCTCTCTTCTTTGAACTGTCAACCCCATGTGCTATCACCCTTGCCTGCTGTCTCTCTCCTTCCTGTGCTGTGTTCTCCCCTCATATGCTGTCCCAATTGAGCTGTCTCCCCCCTGTGCTCTGTCTCTCTCACCCCTGTGTCTGACTGTATACAGAACATACCACAGCTCCTGGGCAGGGGAGGAGGCAAAAGACAATACTGACATTAAAGCAGGAGATCGCAGTGGATACATTTTCTGAGGTAAAATATTTTACCTCACAAAATGATTCCTTTGTGATCCCCTGCTGTAATGTCAGTATTGTCTTTTGCTTCCTCCCCTGCCCAGGAGATGTGGTATGCTCCGTACACGGTCAGACACAGATAATTTTTAAAATGAACTTTCGTTCGTGGGAAACCCCTTTAATATGACCGACTTCCTCTGCCTGTAGACACGTCGCGCATTTGCCGCCAGGATCAGCCGAATAATTCACTGCGCCTGTGTGGAATTCATGCAGGTGCAGTGCGACAGTGTTCCGCTGGTGGTACCGCGTAAGAGGCTGTGTGAGTGTGAGTGTCTGAGTGTGAGTGTGAGAGTGAGTGTGAGTATGTAAGTGTGAGATTGAGTGTGAGTGTGTGTGTGAGTGAGTGTGTGTGTGTGTGTGGTACGTACGGCATACAGTGTGTGTTCGTGTGTGGTGCGACAGTGTTCCGCTGGTGGTACCACGCAATAGGTTGGTGCCAGAAGCAGTTTCCATATTGAGACACCCATCACTTGGGTGTCCCAACATGGTGGTCGGTGAACTTCATCCGCTTGGAATTCTGGGATACGGTGACATCTGCACAGAACAGGAAATGAAAACATTACAAGGCAATTATACAGTATAAATAGATTTAGGTTATTACATGTACATCAATAAGTTACATATGCAAGGCACAAATTAGATATATCACTGATATTTATCGTACTATCTATCTATTTATCTATCTATCGCTATCTTTGCACATCTTTAACATGTAAATATCTTTAATTTCTATTCTGCATTCTATTGCTGGTACTTGTCAAGTGGACAGCACAAGGATGACACACGGATGTCATCAGTGTGCATGTGTGTGGTGCAAATTGTCATCCATGTTGCCGGAGAAAAAATGGAAATGCCCCACAAATTACATTGGGTGTGCATGTGTAGGTTTCTCTGGTGCGTGTGAAAACAGACGCTAAAGGAACCAGAAACACAGACGTGTGAAGGGGACCTAAGAGAGTCCACACATATTAGAGTAATATTGTCCAGAATATTGTCCGATTTTGGTGGGTCAGGTCAACCATCTCATGTGTATTCAATTGTACTGAAAATTCCCAAACTTTAAATGCTGGGGAAAAACTGGATTGCACTTGTTGGATTTCAACATCCTGATTCCTGATGGCTTCTTCTGATGGCAGATTACCTGCCATCTGCTGTCTTTGGCAGTGGAATATTGGTATATATTTTCATATATTTTCATGTAACAGTACAGGGTGGGCCATTTATATGGATACACCTAAATAAAATGAAATGGTTGGTGATATGAACTTCCTGTTTGTGGCACATTAGTATATGGGAGGGGGGAAACTTTTCAAGATGGGTGGTGACCATGGTGGCCATTTTGAAGTCGGCCATTTTTGGATCCAACTTTATTTTTTCCAATGGGAAGAGGGTCATCAAACATCAAACTTATTGAGAATTTCACAAGAAAAACAATGATGTGCTTGGTTTTAACTTTATTCTTTCATGAGTTATTTACAAGTTTATGACCACTTATAAAATGTGTTCAAAGTGCTGCCCATTGTGTTGGATTGTCAATGCAA
This sequence comes from Dendrobates tinctorius, assembly GCF_039654945.1. NCBI lineage: Eukaryota > Metazoa > Chordata > Amphibia > Anura > Dendrobatidae > Dendrobates > Dendrobates tinctorius. The sequence goes on from NW_027361875.1 coordinate 9,755,305, forward strand.
CCCTCTTCTCCCACTCTTGATACACTGAAAGCAACACAGCAGAAGAAATGCTAGCACAGGCTTCCAGTATCTGTTGTTTCAGATGCTGCACATCTCGTATCTTCACAGCATAGACAATTGCCTTCAGATGAACCCAAAGAAAAAAGTGTAAGGCTGGGTTCACACGTAGCGGAATTCCCGAGGAAGTTACCACGGGAATTCCGAAATTCCATTTCGCGGGAAAATCGCATTTTAAATTCCCGTGATTTTCCCGCAGAAAAAATAGCAATTTGCAAGTGCAATTAGCTTGCAGAATGCTAGCGTTGACCAAGCGATCTGTAGCATCTCTTGGAGAACTGATTGACAGGTTGGTCACACTCGTCAAACATAGTGTTTGACAAGTGTGACCAACTTTTTAGTATTGAGGCTGCCTATGCAGCGTCAGTAGTAAAAAGATCTAATGTTAAAAATAATAAAAAAAATAAAAAATCGGGTTATATTCACCTTCCAACGTCCCGCGCAGCTTTCCCAGGCCTCCGCGATGCTCCGGCAGGTCCCGTTCCCAGTGATGCATTGCGGCAATGACCTTTGATGACGTCACGGTCTCGCGAGACCGCTACAGCATCGGGAGACACGACATCAGCAGAGGTCATCGCAATGCATTACTGGGAACGGGAGCTGCAGCGTGTATCGCTGAAGCCTGGGGACGCTGCGCGGGATGCCGGAAAGTGAATATAACCTGACTTTTTTTATTTTAATTCTGGTGGACACAGCCACATGAGGAAAGTAAGCAGAACAATGCATTCCTATGTGGGCGGAATTGCCGCGATCCTGCAAATTAATGAGCATGCTGTGGATTTTTCCGCGATGTGATTCCGCTGTGGGAAAATCTGCAGCATTAGCACAGCATTGTGGAATCCCATAGGATTGCATGGGATGCTGTTTTTTGCATTTTCTCGGCATAATCGCGCGGTAAAAACTGTTGCGAAAACGTGAAAAAACCAGAATGTGTGAGCGCAAACTAAGGGGGTCAGATCGGGAGACCTTGGTGGCCATTCAACTGGCCCATGACGACCAATCCACTTTCAAGTAAACTGTTCATGTAGGAATGCTCGGACCTGACACCCATAATTGATGGTATGGTGTGGTATATGGGGTACAAAGATAGTAGGGCCATTCTTCATGAATGGAAACCTCAATGCAACTGGATATCTGAAATTGCTACATGATGAAAAAAAAATCTCTTTAAATCTTCGGCTTCAAGCGAGTGTGAGCAAGCTGAGTGTGACCGGAGCGTAAGTGTGAACGGTGGTAAGTGTGTGACTTGTGATTCAGTGAAGAAATATTTGGAAAACCTTTAACAAATACCTGTGTGAATTGGTGTGAGTTGCTGAATTGTGGATTGCTGATTGCTATTCTACCTGTTCAATTTTTGGGGGGCTTTCTTAACCTATTTTTTCTCTCTAGAGGATTAATCTCTTATTTTACTATCTGTGTGTTTAAGGGTTAACTATATTCCATTTAAATCTTGAGGTGTAGGTATATACTCCAGCTATGAACTCCTGGAGTGAGTTTACTGCACTGAAAGTAAAGGGGCTGAATAATATTGCACGCCCCACTTGTCAGTTTTTGAATTTCCACAAAAATTTAAAATAACCAATAAATTTTATTTAACTTCACAATTGTGTTCCACTTGTTGTTGATTCTTCACCAAAAATTTACATTTGGTATCTTTATGTTTGAAGCATGATATGTGGGAAAAGGTTGAAAAGTTCCAGTGGGCCGAATACTTTCGCAAGGCACTGTACCGTATGGGAATAAACATGCTAGAAATTGAAGGAAACCACTATGGATAAATAGAGCTGCAAGGGGCGCAATAAGCAAAAAAAGAAAGCATTTAGAGAACTAAAGCAAGTAGGTAGTGATGAGGCATTAAATGAATACAGAAGATTAAACAAATTCTGTAAAAAGCAAATAAAGGCAGCAAAGACTGAGACAGAGAGACTCATTGCCAGAGAGAGTAAAAATAATCCCAAAATATTCTTAATATATGACGTAGGACTCGTTATCCACACAACTCTAGAAGGACAGTGATCGCAAGAAGAGAGGAGGCGCCACATAAAGACCAGGGACGCCCATTGGACCGGAGCACATCGTAAGTGTTTAACTCCTTCACAACCTTGCGATTTTCCATTTTTGTGCTTTTGCTTTTTGATCCTTTTCTTGCCAGTGCCATGATTTCTTTTTAATTTTTCTGTCAATATAGTGATATGAGGGCTTGTTTTTGCAGAACGAGTTGTACTTTGGATTGACACCATTGATTTTACCATATAGTGTGTTGGAAAACGAGAAAAAAATTTCAAGTGTGGTGAAATTGCAAAAAAAATGCAATTCCACTATTAATTTTTTTTTTTTATGTACCATGTTCACTAACTACTAAAACTGACCTGGCAATATGATTTTCCAGGTCATTATGAGTACACAGATAACAAACATGTATAGGTTCTTTTTTATTTAAGTGGTGAAAAAAAAAATCTGAAATTTGTAAAAAGGAAAAAAAAGAAGAAATAATTTGCTTTACCCCCATTTTCTCCAGTCATCTTCCACGACAGCAACATTGGAGGATGTCTCCCCACCCTAATAGGGGACAGGAACAGAAAGAGGTTAAATACCCCTCCCCTTCCTGTAGTGTTTTTCCTGTCCTCTATGGGGCATGAAGAGGTCTCTGATGGTGCTGCCGTGGCAGGTAAAACATTGTCTGATGCTGTCTGTGACCGACATGGACGGCGACAAACCCTCCTTCTCTGCATCTGCAGAGCCCAGCATTACCCCTCCTACTGTAAGTAGCAGGTGTCGGCCCTTGCTCTCCAGGTTATGCCTTCAGTGGATTAGCGTACCTTCTCTCTCTTTTAATAGGGAGAAAAGGTTTCTGACCCTAAGAAGCCCAACCGCAAATGTAAGATGTGCGCTTCCAGGCTCCCCTCCACATACAGGAAAAAGCTCTGCCAGCCCTGTACAGATGAGGTGTTATGTTCTGAGCAGCCCTCTCTCCTGGATAGCGTCAGAACCCTCATAAAACAAGAAGTTCAGTCCTCTATGGCTACCTTCTCCCTATTTCTATGGCTGCGCACACTGGAGGATGATCTTAGACAGGGCACCTCCAGAGAGGAAATACTCGACTCCCTTCCCCTCCTTCAGAAAGTAGCGGAGATCCTAGCCGACGCCTCTGCTGAGTCCGTCTGGTTAGCAGCAAGATCCGCCGTCCTCTTCAACTCACCTCATCTAGGAGAGCACTGTGGCTGAAATCATGGGGGGGCGACTTTACCTCCAAGTCAAAGCTATGCGCTATTCCCTTCCAGGGCCACTATGTGTTCGGTCCGGTCCTGGATGATATCCTTGACAAGGCTACGGATAAAAAGAAATCTCTTCCCGAGCAAAAAAATCCTAAGAAACATTTCCCCCCCTCCCCCCCATGACCAACCCTCACAGAGAGAGTTTAGGGGAAAAGGTAAAACAGGGAGATGGAGTTATCCCAAGGGAGGCAAGGGCAAGACCATCCTTGTCCCACGCCAACAACAAATGGTGCTCCGGGCGGGAGCCGACTCTCGCTCTTCCTCACCCAGTAGCAATCCATCTCCACAAACCAATGGGTCCTCCATACCATACGAGATGGACGGAGGATAGAATTCGAGAATCCCCCCGCAATGCCTGAGGGTCATTTCTCTACAATCACCAAATATCCGAAACTGCCTGCTAAAAGACCTACAAGACCTGCTTCGCACAAAGGTGATCTCCTAAGTACCAAAACAGGAAATAGGAAGGGGCCATTATTCTCATCTGTTTCTGGTAACAAAACCTTCAGGGAAACACAGGGTCATCATAAATCTGAAACCCTTAACCAAAGTGGTCTGATACAGATGATTCAAAATGGAACCAATCGGATCTGCAATCCCGCTCATTGGACAGAATTGGGTAATGGCTACGGTGGATCTGAGGGATGCATAATATCATGTGTCAATTCATCCGGAACACAGGAAATTCCTCAGATTCGCAGTTTCCCACAGTCTTCGGGTCAGCCATTTTCAATTCAATATCCTACCCTTCGGCATTTCATCGGTACCGCGGGTGTTTACCAAGATCATGGCGGAAGCAGTGATCTTCATCCGACGCCAGGGAGCATGCATTATCCCATATATGGACGACTTTATTATCGCACCGTCTATCCCTCGTCTGAACATGGACGTGGCAAAGACCCTGGAAATACTGAAATCCCTGGGCTGGATCCCGGACCTGGAAAAATAGGATATTCATCCTTCTACAAGGAAGAAGTTTCCTGGGGTTCTTTTGGACTCAGAGAAGAGGACGTCCTTCCTACCCAGGGATCGTCAGGTGGACCTTGTCCACAAGATCACCAGATTCAGGGACCAGAGGTCACCAACCTTAAGAGAGTCAATGTTCGTCCTGGGATCCCTGACTGCATGTATCCAAGCGGTCTCCTGGGCTCAAACCCATACACGAGTCCTAAAAACTCACGTACTTCTATACTCCAGAAGACATCAAAATCCACTGACCAAGAGGATCCCACTTCCTGGTCATGTGAAATCGGCCCTGCGGTGGTGGTTGGACTACCGAAACCTTCAGAGGGGGGTCAGCTGGGACCAGCTTCTCCTGAAAATACTTTGTGCAGATGCCAGTTGGCGGGGTTTGGGTGCAGTAGTAGAGGGATCCAACTTCCAGGGACGGCGCCCCCCAAATATCAGCACCAGCTCCTCGAATCTGAGAGAGCCAAAAGCAGTAGAGGAGGCATTAAAAGCCACATCAGCGCTGATCCCAAATCACCATGTCCGCGTCTATTTGGACAACATGACCACAGTGGCCTATCTCTGACACCAGGGGGCACAAAATACGCCGGTCTAAAAATTATAGCAGCAAGGATTTGTTCCTGGGCAGAAAAACACCTATTATCTATCTCAGCAGCACATCTGAAGGGATCAGACAATATCCAGGCAGAATTCCTCAGCAGAAAAGATATCCATCCAGGGGAGTGGTACCTGGACCAAGCAGTCTTCTCGTCCCAGTCCTCAAGATGGGGTCTCCTGAGGTAGACCTATTTGCCCATGAACAAAATGCAAAAGTGAAGACATTCTTCTCCTCTGTCAGGCAGATGGCGCACAGAGAGTAGATGCCTTCTCCCAACAGTGGAACTTCGATCTGGCGTATGCATTCCCACCCATACTAATGCTGGCGAAAACATTACAAAAAATCCCCAAAGACCGAGTCCCCACAATCCTAATCGCTCCCCTGTGGCCAGGGCGGAGCTAGTACACTGCTCTACTAGACATGGCTCAGGATTCTACCTCAAAAGTTTGACCTCCTTCACCCAAGTTCCTAACTATACCCAGACCTACGCAAATTGAACCTGGTGGCCTGGTTACTGAGGTCGGAATCTTGATGGCTCTCAGATAAAGTAATCCAAACCCTCCAGAAAAGTGGAAAGCCAATAACCAATGCCATCTATGGCAAAGTCTGGAAAAGATTTTCATCTTGGTGTTCCCCAAACACCCCTGATCCCTTTCATCCCAATATAGCGCAAATTTTATACTTTCTGCAAAAAGGTCTAGAAATGGGGCTTACACCTAGTACACTGAAGGTACAACTATCAGCCCTTAGTGCTTTCTTTGATCTAGACTTAGCCGTCCACCGCTGGATCAAACGCTTCATGACTTCTGCAGCTAGGATTCGTCCTAAGCTTCATAGTCAGGCTCCCCCCTGGGATCTGAATACAGTCCTTAACAGTCTAATCCGAGATCCATTCGAACCTCTAGCATCCATGACCTTAAAGGACCTGACCCTCAAAACCATCTTTTTTGTTGCGATCACTACAGCCAGGCGCATAGGAGAGTTAGTACAGGAACCCTATCTATCACTTATGACAGTATTATCCTGAAGTTAGATCCTTCCTTTATGCCTAAAGTAGTCTCAAACTTTCACAGAGATCAGGATATTGTATTACCCTCATTCTGCCCATATCCTTCCAACCCTGGTTCTGTTTTACCTCCAACAGACTGAAGCCTGGCGGATCGACCAAAATCTATTCATCCAGTTCACGAGACGAAATAAATGCAAAAAACACTATTGTTTACTGGATCAGGCAAGCTATCTGCCTGGCGTACTCATCACCGAATCTGGCTCCACCTGTCTCACTGAAAGCACACTCTACCTGCGCAGTAGCTACATCATGGGCAGAGAGAGGGAACGCATCTTCAGAGCAGATATGCAGAGCCGCCACCTGTTCATCTATCCACACGTTCACCCGACACTACAGGCTAAATTTCAATAGGGATTTAACATTTGGCAGACTAGTTCTGCAGGCCGTTCTTCCTAAAGAAATTAGCTGTTGGTGTAATGCCAATGTCGCTGTCGTGGAAGGTGACTGGAGAAAATAGAATTAGTCTTAACGGTAATTCGGTTTCTAGGAACCTTCCACGACAGCACTAATTTCCCTCCCTATCTGATGCTCTTAATGGATGATTCCTGCACTTTGGTGGTAACTATACATGCTAATGTGTCCAGAAAAAACACTGGTGGTTACAGGAAGGTTTTTGTGTTCCTGTCCCCTATTAGGGCGGGGAGACATCCTCCGACGTTGCTGTCGTGGAAGGTTCCTAGAAACCGAATTACCAGTAAGACTAATTCTATTTTCCGAGACCTGTAGTATCTCTATTTTTCGTAATCTGGGGCTTGGTAAGGGCTTAATTTTTGCACCCCAAGCTGAAGTTTTTTTTGGCATAGATACAATGTTTATATCACCTATTATTGCGTTTTATTGCAAAAAAATTAACTTTATAGTTTGATACCAAATATGTGTATTTTTTATTTTTTTAATTGTTTTATTTTCAATGGGGTAATTTGCTGTTTTGTGCTTTTTTATTTTTTTTTATATTTTTAAAACTTTTTTTTTACTTTTTACTGGCTTTAGTAGTCCCCTTAGGAGACTTGAGGCTGCAATCATGGGTCAACGTTCATAGGTGATTTACAATAACAGGCACGGTGGTCTGCTGCAAACCTCCAGCTTTCATGACAACCCATCGGTGTCCTTTGATCTGGGCACCGATGGACGAGACTTGTGACGCGCTTCTGCCCGGCGCTTGTTAAATGCTGCTGAGCAGATAAACCCCTGCATTGCTAAAAGAAACCTGCACCATTTAATATGAAGGTGAAGTGCTTCTGATCAGTGCAGAAGTAGGAGAAATCAGACGCTGCGATCTTCTGGCTCCTCTCTGTCTCGGTAAACCCATGAAAATACCCCCCCTTCTACGAGGGACCTCCGGAACCTTAGATCCGGGTTTATTAGGTTGTGCCTCGCGAAAAGACCAGATCAACCTGGCTGCATGGACATCAGGTGCTGGTATCCAGATCCTCTCTTCAGGACCATATCCCTTACAGTGTACCAGATACTGAAGTGACTGACGAACTAAGCGAGAATCAATGATATTTGCTATTTGAAATTCCAAATTTCCATCCACAATGACCGGAGATAGCATAAGCAGTGATGGTACAGAGGACGCTACTTATTTTTTGAGTAGAGATCGATGAAACACATTATAAATCCTAAAGGTGGGCGGCAATGTAAGAGGGAATGCTACAGGATTGACAACGGTCACAGTCTTATTAGGACCGATGAACCTGGGACCCAGTTTCCAAGAGGGAACCTTCAACTTAATGTTCCTTGACGCCAACCACACCAGGTCTCCAACCCACCAAACGTCTCCGATCAGACACACTCTTATATTTGGATCCCATTTTCCTCAAATTATCAAGAACCCCGTGTCACACAAATGTAAGTGATGATGAAAACCGTTCAGTTCTATTAGACTGCATGTGAAATGCTGAAGAGAAGGACGGATGGTTCCCCAAACGAGTGCAAAACGCCCTACAGAATTTGGAAATAAACTGCATCAGAAACAAAATATTGGTAGGGATACCATGTAATTTTACAATCTTTCTGATGAAAATTTGTGCCAAGGTCTTGGTGTTAGGTAGAGCGAGTAGTGCAATGAAATGTGAAATTTTACTGAATATTGAACCTGTTCACCACCACCAAAATTACAGTATTAACTGCCAACACGGGTAGATCAGTGATAAAATTGACCAATGATTCCAAGATCTACTGGGAATCGCCAATGATTGGATAGACCTAAACAGACGAGTATGAGAGGTTTTAGAAAGCGCACAGACATTGCAGGCGGCTACATACTCCCAAACACCCTGATGTACCTCTGACCACCTGTCACGCTCGCGCCTTGGCTGATTGGCGCGAGCCGGGGGGTTGTGGCCTCACTGTGCCACAGACCAGACTACCCTGGAAGGGGCATGATTAAGACAGCTGCCTTGGTCTTCTCTGGAGCCTCCAATGGTGAGGTCAGGGTTGTGCGGCAGGCAGCTGCCAGGTGCCACTTCAGGGTGGTGTCTGGCTGTGACTGCAGATTCCACTCGGGGACAGGACACCTGATCAGGTGCGAGTGACAGGCAGGCTGAGACACAGGGCAAGCAGGCACGGCTTGAGACACAGGGCAGGCTGGAGTGATGTATGACAGAACAGGGTTGGACCTGTTCACACAGGAGGTGCAGATACAGATACAGGCAGGAGTGTGGAGTAGGCGGAGCTGCAGGAGTATGGAGTAGGTGGAGCCTGCAAGAGTGCAGGGCAGGTGGAGCTTGCAAGAGTGCAGGGTAGGTGGAGCTTGCAAGAGTGCAGGGTAGGCAAAGCTTGCAAGAGTGCAGAGCACAGACAGGGAGGACACAGGGAAAGACACAGCAGGGAATGGAACCACAGGCAAGGAGACTGACAGACAGAGGTATGACAGAGTTCAGACAGGGAAACAGTATGAGACAATGTACAGGGACCGAAGGATACAGGAACCAGGATATTCTGCCTCCTGGAGGGCGGGCAGAGAAGTATTAGGCAAAGTACAAAGACAAAGCTAGGACAAGACAGAGACCAGGATATTCGCCTCCTGGCGGGCAGCCAGAGTGTACTAGACAAAGCTAGGAGTAAAGCCTCTCAGAGGAGGCGAGACATAGGACAGGGCCTGGATAACTCAGCAGCAATGAGCTAACTGAGTTGAGACATTGCACAGGCAATGTTCCAGTGGATGGGGCAGGGTAAAATAGTAGAGGGCTCTAGGTAATTGGTCAGGGACACATTAGTCAGGTGCACCTTGACTCCATAAGAAGCAGAGAGTTCAGGCGCCGCCCCCTATATACACACAGCCAGGAAGCATGCAGGAGAGCAGAGGAATAGAGTACAGAGCATAGGACTGGCAACAGACAGAATTCACAGCATGGCTTGGTGCAGTGAGCAAGTTGGTGAGTGGGGGATGGGAGGCCATGCAATGATGCCAGCAGGGTTGTTACACCACCAAAATTGCTGAGTAAGAAGATCTGTGGTGGCTTTTTTACCAGGATGTCCAGCCAGGAACAAATCATGATGTTCACAAAGAACTCTCAGATGGAGAGTCACAGGTACAAACAGTTTACTTAAAGGACAGGCAGCAGGGGCATCCCCCTGAGCCTTAGCAACCTCTTTCTCAAGATTGGAGCATATAGAACCAATCCCCCTTTTGTAGTATAGGAACCAGTACACAATTATCAATTATCACAACCCCAAGAAAACAAGATAAGGCATCCGCCTTAATCTTCTTGTTCCCTGGCCTATATATAACAAAAAAGTTAAACCTGGTGAAGAACAATGCCCATCTTGCCTGTCTAGGCATTAGACATTTTGCAGACTCGAGATATACCAGATTCTTCTGGTCCGTGATTACCATAATCAGAGATTCTGCCCCCTCCAGAAAATGACGCCACTCTTCAAAGGTTCACTAATTGCCAAGAGTTCCCTGTTACCAATGTCATAATTTTTCTCTGCAGATGACAGTTTTTTAGAAAAGCATGCACATGGATGCATTCAGCAATACAGTCCCCACCCCCACTTCAGACGCGTCAACTTCTACAATAAATGGCTGAGACGTCAGTCTGTATGAGAATTGGAGCAGATGCAAAACACTCCTTCAAGGCATCAAATACGTTCCTTGCCAGACTGGACCATTTCGAAAAATTTGTCCCTCTCCTGGTCCTATCTTTTAGAGGTTTGGCCACTATCAAAAGGTTTTTGATGAACTTATGGTAGTAGTTAGTGAAACCCAGAAACCTTTGTAACGTATTCAGATTCTCAGGACGATCCCAATCCAGTACTGCTCGGACTTTCGCCGGATCCATGCGAAAACCAGTGGAAGATAAAACATATCATATAAAAGGGATCTCCTCAACCAAAAAGATACATTTCTCTGGTTTGACAAATAATTTATTGTCTCTGAGTATCTGTAAGACCTGAGATCCAGTTTAGAAATCCATTTTGATCCTACAATCTAATTAAAGAGTTCCGGGATGAGAGGGAGAGGATACAGATTCAAGACCGTGATCTGATTGAGTTTGAGAAAATCTAGGCAGGGGTGTAACCCCCTGTATTTCTTCTTTACAAAGAAAAAAAACCCACCAATGGGGGATGAGGCTGTTCTGATTTGGCCCTTTGTAAAAAAAAAATATAATATTATTATTAAAAGTTATGTCTTAACAATTTTTCTCACTTCAGTTGGATTAGTCAGTTAAAACTTAATTATTTTGGAGAAACTATAAATATTAGTCTTATGTGAATTTCTTTTAATAAACCAACCAGACTAACAAGGTAATATGAGCAGGGATAAAGGAAAATACCAATCATGCAAATATACTCACACAAACAACAGAGGTATACGTGGAGGATGGGGTCAAACCAAAGTAGGAGAAGGAGGGGAATTAGCACACTCCCAAAACCTCACAACAGTCTCAGATAAATCCACAATACTCCTTCTCAAACAACCACCTCCAACCACGATCTATTAACCATGCAGCATGAGCTATTCTCTGGCAATGAATGCCAAGGCCCAGATTATATAGAAGATGGGAGTGGCTTACAGTGAACGGCTGAGAGCCTTAATGCAGGAAAGCTTCCTGGAGCTCGCAACTGAACAGATTAAAACCCCTACACTGCTAAAAGAAACCTGCAGCGTTTAATATTAAGGTGAAATGCTTCTAATCAGTGCAGTAGTAGGAAAAATCAGAAGCTGCGGTCTTCTGGCTCCTCTCTGTCTGGTAAACTTGTAACAGGCATTTAACTGATTAACAGCAGTGGGTGGCTCGTGGATCCACCCACAGCTGTTAAAGGCACATGACAGTTGATCAGATCAATCATCAAGTTTGGGAGGGGGGAGAGAGGTGGGCTCAACATCAGAGCACATATTAAAGGCAGGGACATAACCTTTTAAATACCAATATGTCAAAGGTCATGAAAGGGTTAATAAAAGGTCTCTTTTGTGTTATGAACAGCACATTGAGGACTTACATATAGCACTAGCTGAAGAGCCCAGCGTTGCCCGGGTATAGTAACTAACTGTGGTTAGTTTTTTTAACCCCTTACCTACAATGGACGTAATATTCCGTCCATGTGACCCTGGACCTAGTTACCATGGACGGAATATTACGTCATAGCGATCAGCGGCGCCCACGTGGTGAGTGCCGCTGATCGCGGCCGGGTGTCAGCTGATTATCACCCCCGCCCCGACACGTTAACCCCTTGCACACCGTGATCAAACACGATCGCTGTGTACCGGGGGTTAAAGGGAAGCATCGGCAGGGAGGGGGCTCCCTCCGTGCTTCCCTGAGCCCCCCACGGCAGTGCAATGTGCAGCGCTGGTGCGGGGGGCTCCTTTCCTGCAGGTCCCCGGATCCAATATGGTGGCGGGGACCTCCGGGGGCCTGCAGGAAGCTGGCTTCCTCAGTGCCTGCAAAGCGCAGACATGAGGAAGCCTTCTGGACTGCCTGTGACAGATCGCTGATCTGTCACAGTGATCTGTGATGTGACAAATCAGCGATCTGTCGCAGGACAGTTATGTCCGCCCTGGGACATTGCACCCTGCATGTATTTACTCCATTCACTGCCAGCAAGCAGCCTGAATGATACAACTTCCCACCTCTGCTGCCTCTATTTCTCTGCTGTAATATATCCAAATGGTAATCAACTGAGCCACCCTGCATGTATTTACTCCATTCACTGCCAGCAAGCAGCCTGAATGATACAAATTCCCACCTCTGCTGCCTCTATTTCTCTGCTGTAATATATCCAAATGGTAATCAACTGAGCCACCCTGCATGTATTTACTCCATTCACTGCCAGCAAGCAGCCTGAATGATACAAATTCCCACCTCTGCTGCCTCTATTTCTCTGCTGTAATATATCCAAATGGTAATCAACTGAGCCACCCTGCATGTATTTACTCCATTCACTGCCAGCAAGCAGCCTGAATGATACAACTTCCCACCTCTGCTGCCTCTATTTCTCTGCTGTAATATATCCAAATGGTAATCAACTGAGCCACCCTGCATGTATTTACTCCATTCACTGCCAGCAAGCAGCCTGAATGATACAACTTCCCACCTCTGCTGCCTCTATTTCTCTGCTGTAATATATCCAAATGGTAATCAACTGAGCCACCCTGCATGTATTTACTCCATTCATTGCCAGCAAGCAGCCTGAATGATACAACTTCCCACCTCTGCTGCCTCTATTTCTCTGCTGTAATATATCCAAATGGTAATCAACTGAGCCACCCTGCATGTATTTACTCCATTCACTGCCAGCAAGCAGCCTAAATGATACAACTTCCCACCTCTGCTGCCTCTATTTCTCTGCTGTAATATATCCAAATGGTAATCAACTGAGCCACCCTGCATGTATTTACTCCATTCACTGCCAGCAAGCAGCCTGAATGATACAACTTCCCACCTCTGCTGCCTCTATTTCTCTGCTGTAATATATCCAAATGGTAATCAACTGAGCCACCCTGCATGTATTTACTCCATTCACTGCCAGCAAGCAGCCTGAATGATACAAATTCCCACCTCTGCTGCCTCTATTTCTCTGCTGTAATATATCCAAATGGTAATCAACTGAGCCACCCTGCATGTATTTACTCCATTCACTGCCAGCAAGCAGCCTGAATGATACAACTTCCCACCTCTGCTGCCTCTATTTCTCTGCTGTAATATATCCAAATGGTAATCAACTGAGCCACCCTGCATGTATTTACTCCATTCACTGCCAGCAAGCAGCCTGAATGATACAACTTCCCACCTCTGCTGCCTCTATTTCTCTGCTGTAATATATCCAAATGGTACAACTCCATACTTCTGCTGCTTGACCATTTTGCTGCATATTTAAATGTGCTTGCTAAAGCTTTGGTACAATTCATTTGTTGCACTGTATGTAATACTTACTGCTTTAGATCTGTGACTGGGGCCTTTCTAGATCTTATCAGGTGGAAGGTGCTATAGCATTTTGCCACATCTTGGTCTAGTGCCTTTGATCATCTAACCATCCCCTGGTGTGCTGGCCCCAGCTGCCAAATTATACCCAACCATCTCCCACAATCCCTCTCTCCTGACCATGTAGTGTGGCCTATATATGTAGTAGTTGCTAAGGGGAAGCACGCAGTGTGGGGTACAGCACGCAAGCATCCCATAAGCAAAGCCTCACAGAAGATAAGCATCCAGCAAAACGGCAGTTATACATGGCAGTTAGTCAGGGCAGGAGTCAGGTAACCCACACCTTGCCTTCCCCTTTAACCATGTGCTTTATTTTTATCCTCCTGTGTTCCCTTGCCATCCACATTCATCACCCTATCCCCCCTCCATCACGACTCATACACATCAGCCCCTCTATACTTCCCTCTCCCATGTTCAGCTCCCACACACTCCTCACCTTCCTGAGAAACCTCAGCCCATCTTGCCCAAACACATCGCAGAAAAAAACTACTTACAATTCCAACAACTATTGGCTCTTTATCTTCCTTCTCCTACTGATTTCAGGGGACATCTCCCCCAACCCTGGTCCACCATCCCCCAACCTCGACCCCTACCCTACCTCATATCGAAACCACAATAATCTGATTAACATTACTTGCACTCCCTCATCTCAATCTTTTAATTGTGCCCTCTGGAATCCACGGTCTGCTTGTAACAAGCTTCCTTTCCTACACAACTACTTTCTGAATAACTCTCTTAATCTGTTGGCCCTCACTGAAACCTGGATTCAGGATTCTGACACTGTCTCTCCTGCTGCCATTTCCTACGGTGGCTTACAATTCTCTCACTCCCCGAGACCCACAAACAGACCTGGTGGTGGAGTTGGCATACTCCTGTCCCCACAATGCACTTTCCAGGTCATCCCCCCAGTCCCATCACTCTTATTCCCTTCTTTTGAGGTCCACACCAACAGGCTCTTCCGTCCCCTCTCCCTCAGGGTAGCGGTCATATACCGGCCCCCAGGCTCACCCACCCTCTTCCTTGACCACTTTTCAGCCTGGCTGCCACACTTCATGTCCTCAGAACTACCAACCCTCATCCTGGGAGACTTCAACATCCCCATTAACAGCCCTAATTCCACATCTGCATCCCAGCTTCTATCACTAACCACCTCTCTAGGCCTCTCACAGCTTTCAACCTCTGAGACACATAAGGACGGTAACACCCTTGATCTGGTCTTCTGCCGGCTCTGTTCAATCTCCCACCTAAACAACTCACCGCTTCCACTCTCTGACCACAACATTCTCTCCTTCACGCTCACAAATCCTCGCCCACCCCAGCTCATTCCTACCTACCACACAGTCAGAAATCTACAAGCTATTAACCCTCAGACACTTTCAGATTCCCTACACTCATCTCTGTCCCCAATCTCCTCTCTTTCCTGTCCTAATCTGGCTGTTCATCACTACAATGACACTCTTAGAAGCACCCTTGACCAAGTAGCTCCCCTCACCCTCAGAACCTCCAAACACAGAGTAAAAGAGCCCTGGCTCACATCGCAAACTCAACTTCTCCGGCGATGCTCCAGGAGTGCTGAACGCCTATGGAGAAAAACCCGCACACCAGAAGACTTCATCCACTTCAAATTTATGTTAAGAACCTATAACGCTGCCCTTCACCTTGCCAAACAGACCTACTTCACCACCCTGATCTCCTCACTAGCCAACAACCCCAAGAAACTTTTTGACACTTTTCACTCCCTCCTCAGGCCAAAAGCACAAGCCCCTATCACAGACATTTGTGCTGATGACCTGGCCTTCCACTTTACAGAAAAAATAGATAATATCCGTCAAGAAATCTGCTCCCAACCACCAAGTGCTGTGACTCCCATCCCTTCCTACATCTCCCCTGGCTCACTCTCCACATTTGATCCCATAACAGAAGAAGAAGTCTCCAGACTCCTCTCTTCTTCTTGTCCGACTACATGCACTACCGACCCCATTCCCTCACATCTCCTCCAGTCTCTCTCTCCAGTCGTCACAACCCACCTAACTACAATCTTTAATCTCTCACTCTCCTCGGGCATTTTCTCATCCTCCTTCAAACACGCCATCGTTACTCCACTACTAAAGAAACCTGCTCTCGACCCATCCTGCACAAACAACTACAGACCAGTCTCCAATCTCCCCTTCATCTCTAAACTTTTGGAACGCCTAGTTTACTCCCGCCTTACCCGTTACCTCTCCATTCACTCCCTTCTAGACCCTTCACAGTCCGGCTTCCGCCCCCTACATTCGACTGAAACTGCTCTCATCAAAGTGACCAATGACCTTCTGACAGCAAAACGTAACGGTGACCACTCTCTGCTCATTCTTCTTGACCTATCTGCAGCTTTCGATACTGTTGACCACCATCTCCTACTCTCTAGGCTCCAGTCACTAGGCATTAAGGACACTGCACTCTCCTGGTTCTCTTCCTATCTCTCTGACCGCTCCTTCAGTGTTTTGTTCTCTGGCTCCACGTCATCTCCTCTTCCTCTTGCTGTCGGGGTACCTCAGGGCTCAGTCCTTGGCCCCCTTCTTTTCTCTCTCTACACGGCCCCAATTGGACAGACCATCAGCAGATTTGGCTTTCAGTACCATCTTTATGCTGATGACACACAACTATACACGTCTTCCCCCGACCTTACCCCCGCTGTACTACAGAACGCCAGTAACTGTCTGTCCGCAGTCTGCAATATCATGTCCGCTCTCTATCTGAAACTCAACCTCTCCAAAACTGAACTTCTTCTGCTCCCGCCGTCTACTAACCTCCCTAAATCTGACATTTCCTTCTCCGTGGGCGGTACCACAATAACACCCCGGCAGCAGGTGCGCTGTCTGGGTGTTATGTTTGACACCAATCTCTCCTTTACATCCCATATACAATCCCTTGCCCGATCTTGCCGCTTACACCTAAAGAACATCTCTAGAATCCGCCCTTTTCTCACTATGGAAACAACAAAAACCCTCACTGTTGCATTGATCCACTCTCGCCTGGATTACTGCAACGCTCTATTAATTGGCCTCCCCGTCACTCGGCTATCCCCTCTCCAGTCCATACTCAATGCAGCAGCCAGGATCGTCCATCTGGGTAATCGGTACTCGGACGCGTCCGCTCTTCGCCAGTCCTTACATTGGCTGCCCATTCATTATAGGATCCAATTCAAAGTACTTGTTCTCACCCACAAAGCTCTCCACAGTGCGGCACCCCCTTACATCTCTTCTCTCATTTCTGTCTATCGGCCTAGCCGATCGCTGCGCTCTGCAAACGACTTTCGACTAACCTCTGCACTAATCCGTACCTCCCACTCCCGACTCCAAGACTTCTCCCGTGCTGCTCCTATCCTCTGGAATGCTCTACCCCAAGAAATCAGGACTATCCACAATTTGCATAGTTTTAGGCGCTCCCTCAAAACACACCTGTTCAGAGCGGCCTATCACATTCACTAATCAAAGTCATTCTCTGTGTAAGTGTGCGTGCGTAGCCCATTCACTATCTCCATCCATCCTTCACTCCTGCAAGATGGCTGGATCTTCATTGTAAATACACCATTGTAAATACACACCTGTACTCTGTATCTCCCTCACCTCATTGTAGATTGTACGCTCTCACGAGCAGGGTCGTCTTATTTCGTCTTATTTTGCTTTAATTATTGTATTGTTAGCGTTGTTACTTATGACTTGTGTTTTGAAACTGTTAAACTGTAAAGCGCTGCGGAATATGATGGCGCTATATAAATAAAGATTATTATTATTATTATTATTATTATTGCAATAAAGTAAAAAAAAAAAAAAAGTTTAAAAATAATTTTAAAAAAATCGCTAAATAAATTTAAAAAAAAAAAAATATTCCCCAATAAATTCATTTTTAAAAAAAAAAACAAACAAAACAATAAAAGTACACATATTTGGTATCGCCGCATCTGTAACGACCCGCCCTATAAAACTGTCCCAATAGTTAACCCCTTAAGCGAACCCCTTAAAAAATAAAAATAAACGAAGCAAAAAATAATGATTTATTATCATACCACCGAACAAAAAGTGCAATAACGCGCGATCAAAAAGACGCATATAAATATCCATGGTACCGCTGAAAACGTCATCTTGTCCCGCAAAAAACAAGCTGCCACACAGCATCATCAGCGAAAAAATAAAAAAGTTATAGCTCACAGAATAAAGTGATGCAAAAATAATTATTTTTTATATAAAATTGTTTTCATAGCATAAAAGCGCCAAAACATAAAAAAACGACCTAAATGAGGTATCGCTGTAACCGTTCTGACCCGAAGAATAAAACCGCCTTATAAATTTTACCGCACCCGGAACGGCGTAAACACACCACCCAAAAGAAATTCATGAAATGCTGGTTTTTGTAAATTCCCAAAAAACAAAATAAAAAGCGATCAAAAAATGGCAGGTGCCCGAAAATGGTACCAATCAAAACGTCAACTCGTCCCACAAAAAATAAGACCTCACATGACTCGGTGGGTCAAAATATGTAAAAATTATAGCTCTCAATATGTGGTGATGCAAAAACTATTTTTACAATAAAAAGTGTCTTTTAGCGTGTGACAGCTGCCAAACATAAAAACTGCCGTAAATAGTAAATCAAACCCCCCGTTATCACCCCCTTAGTTAGGGAAAAATAATAAAATTAAAAGAAAATTTATTTATTTCCATTTTCCCATTAGGGCTAGGGTTAGGACTAGGGTTAGGGTTAGGGCTAGGGTAAGGGCTAGGGTTAGGGCTAGGGTTAGGGCTAGGGTTAGGATTAGGGCTAGGATTAGGGCTAGGATTAGGGTTAGGGGTGTGTTGGGGTTAGGGTTGGAGTTAGAATTAGGGGTTTCCACTGTTTGGGCACATCAGGTGCTCTCCAAATGCAACATGGCGTCTGATCTCAATTCCGGCCAATTCTGCGTTGAAAAAGTCAAATGGTGCTCCTTCCAAACTCTGCCATGCGCCCAGTGTTTTACCCCTACATATGGGGTATCAGCCTACTCAGGACAAATTGCCAAACAATGTTTGGGGTCCAGTTTCTCCTGTTACCCTTAGGAAAATAAAAAATTGGGGGCAAAAATACAATTTTTGTGGAAAAAAATGATTTTTTATTTTCACGCCCGGGCGTTATAAACTTCTGTGAAGCACTTGGGGGTTCAAAGTGCTCACCACACATCTAGATAAGTTCCATGGGGGGTCTAGTTTCCAAAATGGGGTCACTTGTGGGGAGTTTCAATAGTTTAGGTACATCAGGGGCTCTCCAAATGCACATGACACCCGCAGACCATTCCATCAAAGTCTGCATTCCAAAACGTCACTACTTTCCTTCCGAGCCCCGACGTGTGCCCATACAGTAGTTTTCTCCCACATATGAGGTATCAGCGTACTCAGGACAAATTGGACAACAACTTTTGGGGTACAATTTCTCCTGGTACCCTTGGGAAAATAAAAAAAATTGGGGACTAATTGATCATGTTTGTGGAAAAAATACGATTTTTTTATTTTCATGCCCGGGCGTTATAAACTTCTGTGTAGCCCTTGGGGGTTCAAAGTGCTCACCACACATCTAGATAAGTTCCTTAGGGGGTCTAGTTTCCAAAATGGGGTCACTTGTGGGGAGTTTCCACTGTTTAGGTACATCAGGGGCTCTCCAAAAGCAACATGACACCCGCAGACCATTCCATCAAAGTCTGCATTCCACAACGTCACTACTTCCCTTCCGAGCCCCAACATGTGCCCATACAGTAGTTTTCTCCCACATATGGGGTGTCAGCGTACTCAGGACAAATTGGACAACAACTTTTGTGGTCCAATTTCTCCTGGTACCATTGGGAAAATAAAAAAGTTGGTGACTTAAAGATCATGTTTATGGAAAAAATACAATTTTTTTATTTTCACGTCCAGGCATTATAAACTTCTGTGAAGCACTGGGGGGTTCAAAGTTCTCACCACACATCTAGATAAGTTCATTGGGGGGTCTAGTTTCCAAAATGGTGTTATTTGTGGGGGGGTTTCCACTGTTTTGGTACATCAGGGGCTTTCCAAACGCGACATGGTGTCCGATCTCAATTCCAGCCAAAAAAGTCAAATGGCGCTGCTTCCCTTCTGAGCTCTGCCATGCGCTCAAATATTGGTTTACCCCCACATGTGGGGTATCAGCGTACTCAGGACAAATTGCACAATAACTTTTAGGGTCCTGTTACCCTTGGTAAAATGAAAATTGGGGGTGAAAAGATCATTTTTGTGGAAAAATATGATTTTTTAATTGTACCGCTGTACGTTATAAACTTCTGTGAAGCCCTTGTGGGTTCAAAGTTCTCACCACACATCTAGATAAGTTCCTTGGGGGTCTAGATTCCAAAATGGTGTCATTTGTGGGGGGTTTCCACTGTTTTGGTACATCAGGGGTTTTCCAATCGCGACATGGTGTCCGATCTCAATTCCAGCCAAAAACGTCAAATGGCGCTGCTTCCCTTCCGAGCTCTGCCTTGCGCCAAAATAGTGGTTTACCCTCACATGTGGAGTATCAGCGTACTCAGGACAAATTGCATAATAACTTTTAGGGTCCTGTTACCCTTGGTAAAATGAAAATTGGGGGTTAAAAGATCATTTTTGTGGAAAAAATATGATTTTTTAATTGTACCGCTGTACGTTATAAACTTCTGTGAAGCCCTTGTGGGTTCAAAGTTCTCACCACATATCTAGATAAGTTCCTTGGGGGGTCTAGTTTCCAAAATGGGGTCACTTGTGGGGGGTTTCCACTGTTTAGGCACATCAGGGGCTCTCCAAACACGACATGGCGTCCGATCTGAATTCCAGCCACTTTTGCATTGAAAAAGTCAAACGGCGCTCCTTCCCTTCTGAGCTCTGCCATGCGCCGAAACAGTGATTCCCCCCCACATATCGGGTATCAGCATACTCAAGAAAATTGCACAATAACTTTTGCAGTCCAATTTCTCCTGTTACCCTTGGTAAAATAAAAAAAATTGAACCTGAAGTATTTTTTTTGTGAAAAAAAGTTAAATGTTAATTTTTTTTTAAATATTCAAAAAATTCCTGTGACGCACCTAAAGGGTTAATAAACTTCTTGTATGTGGTTTTGAGCACCTTAAGGGGTGCAGTTTTTAGAATGGTGTCACTTTTGGGTATTTTCTATCATATACACCCCGCAAAGTGGCTTCAAATGTGATGTGGTCCGTAAAAATAAAATGGTGTTGCAAAAATGAGAAATCACTGGTCAATTTTTAACCCTTATAACTTCCTAACAAAAAAAATTTTGGTTCCAAAATTGTGCTGATGTAAAGTAAACATGTGGGAAATGTTACTTATCAAGTTTTTTGTGTGCCATATCTCTGTGATTTAAGGGCATAAAAATTCAAATTTGAAATATTGCGAAATTTTAAAAATTTTCGCCAAATTTCCGTTTTTTTCACAAATAAACGCAAGTTATTTGAATGAAATTTTACCACTAACATGAAGTACAATATGTCACGAGAAAACAATGTCAGAATCACCGGGATCCATGGAAGAGTTTCAGAGTTATTACCGCATAAAGGAACAGTGGTCAGAATTGTAAAAATTGGCCCGGGAGTTAACGTGCAAACCACCCTTGGTAGTGAAGGGGTTAAAATTCGTTTAACTGTGGTTAGTTATAGCAAATTATAATGATTATCCTCCATCCCATAGTCCAGTGCCCATATACCCATCATACACATCCTCCATCCCATAGTTTCGTTCCCATATACCTGTCATACATATCCTCCATCCCATAGTCACGTGCCCATATACCCATCATACATATCCGCCATCCCATAGTCCTGTGCCCATATACATATCTGCCATCCCATAGTCCTGTGCCCATATACCCATCATACATATCCTCCATCCTATAGTCCAGTTCACATATGCCCATCACACAACCTCCATCCCATAGTCCCGTGCCCATATAGCCATCATACATGTTAGGTGTCAGGGTCCTGGCTCTGCACAGCATGAATCCCGAGCGTTGTCTTCAGCGGTCTCCCATTCCTCTCCAGCCACAGTGGAGCCTGCTCAACAGACTCGTCAATCCCGGCGCTCTGCCCACACCAACATTGTGGGCTTGGTTGCTGCTGCTGCCACCTCTGGTCCAGCTATAGCAACGCATGCTGGTCAGCAGCGAATGATTCCATGGACTAAGTCCTCCTTCGGTCCACTGAGCATGCCCGCGGGATGATCTTCCATTGGAGATCGGAGGTCACATGTTCAGGTCCTTCTCCAGCTTGGATTGGACCATCAGGAAGGACGCTGCTATAAAAGGTTTGCATGGCCGCCCCACCATGCGCTACGATAGACTTTGATGCTATACTGTTTAGTGGTGTGAGTGATGACGGATGTATAAGACTGGTGACTGATTCATTGAGACTCCCTCCCTTTGATTCGCTTGAGTTAGGGTCCTAAAGTCTGAGTTAGCATCTAGCACTGCTTAGCGCCGCAGTGTAGTCAGCTCTCTGTCATGTAGCGCCTTGGGGCGCCGGTCTGTACAGGCCTCACATACTGCTAATACCGTAGTGTCTGCCAGAGCGGCGCCATGCGCAGTTACGTGTGCTTACCAGCGCTGTTCTTATGCTGGTTAGTGGTGTCCACCACGGTAGACATTGTACCCACTCTGAGCGGTAGTTTACTTAGTCGTGATCTGTGACGTTTAACAGCTCACTCTTATACGCCGGCTAGTGCGGACTCTGTGAAGTAACTGAGTCTGTCCTTGCACGCACCGGGTCAGTGGTTACCCGCCGGTGTCCGGCTACCTCTTGTTATATATAATTCATCATTGTCTAGCTGCAGTTTATCACCTCTGAGAAACTGGGTCTGAGCAGAAAAAGTAAATTAATGTGCATGCAAAATGTAATTGCATATGAACACATGACCTTTACACATAGAAAACCAAAAGCAAAACACAAAACAAATATCCTGGAATAAAAAAGTAAAAAAATATATTGCAAAAATTGCATGAAGGTAGTAATAATAGTAATAATAAGGGTATTTAGTTAACATAATTTTGATCAAAATAATGTAGAAGCCATCCCGCCACGTCACGGCAACCCTTGTGGGACAGTCCTAACTCTTGTATTTAAAACCTTTCCACTTGTCAAGTGACGTAAATGTGAACAAGGACAGAGGGACTGAACCACCAGTAATAGTATAGGCCAGACAGGATGGATTTTCCAACTCAGAAACAGGGTGGTCACACCCTTATATGCACAGAATGCACAATGAAACAAATGAGAAACTGGGTCTGAGCAGAAAAAGTAAATTAATGTGCATGCAAAATGTAATTGCATATGAACACATGACCTTTACACAGAGAAAACCAAAAGCAAAACACAAAACAAATATCCTGGAATAAAAAAGTAAAAAAATATATTGCAAAAATTGCATGAAGGTAGTAATAATAGTAATAATAAGGGTATTTAGTTACCATAATTTTGATCAAAATAATGTAGAAGCCATCCCGCCACGTCACGGCAACCCTTGTGGGACAGTCCTAACTCTTGTATTTAAAACCTTTCCACTTGTCAAGTGACGTAAATGTGAACAAGGACAGAGGGACTGAACCACCAGTAATAGTATAGGCCAGACAGGATGGATTTTCCAACTCAGAAACAGGGCGGTCACACCCTTATATGCACAGAATGCACAATGAAACAAATGAGAAACTGGGTCTGAGCAGAAAAAGTAAATTAATGTGCATGCAAAATGTAATTGCATATGAACACATGACCTTTACACAGAGAAAACCAAAAGCAAAACACAAAACAAATATCCTGGAATAAAAAAGTAAAAAAATATATTGCAAAAATTGCATGAAGGTAGTAATAATAGTAATAATAAGGGTATTTAGTTAACATAATTTTGATCAAAATAATGTAGAAGCCATCCCGCCACGTCACGGCAACCCTTGTGGGACAGTCCTAACTCTTGTATTTAAAACCTTTCCACTTGTCAAGTGACGTAAATGTGAACAAGGACAGAGGGACTGAACCACCAGTAATAGTATAGGCCAGACAGGATGGATTTTCCAACTCAGAAACAGGGTGGTCACACCCTTATATGCACAGAATGCACAATGAAACAAATGAGAAACTGGGTCTGAGCAGAAAAAGTAAATTAATGTGCATGCAAAATGTAATTGCATATGAACACATGACCTTTACACAGAGAAAACCAAAAGCAAAACACAAAACAAATATCCTGGAATAAAAAAGTAAAAAAATTATGTTAACTAAATACCCTTATTATTACTATTATTACTACCTTCATGCAATTTTTGCAATATATTTTTTTACTTTTTTATTCCAGGATATTTGTTCTGTGTTTTGCTTTTAGTTTATCACCTCTGTACGGTGGACCCTGGACTGTGAACGCACCATATTCCTTATAGTATCTTTACTGTTTGGTGCGTTCCGCCAGCCCCTACCATTATCATAGTGCCAGGGTCTGGCTAGCAATGACGGACGATCAGCAACTGCAGAGATATGTCCAGCAGCTGGAGGGAAGGTTGTTAGCTCTCGAGCGGTCAGTCTCAGCTGCGGATATCACTGCAGTAGCTGTTCAGGCAGCATCAGAAGCTGTCTCCCGCGCCTCCACCTCCATTCCTGTCCCAACGTTGCCCCGTCTCCCGCTGCCTGATAAGTTCTCGGGTGACAGCGCCTCCTGCAGGGGTTTCGTGAGCCAGTGCTCTATTCAGCTTGAGCTGCTGGCTACGCGATTCCCCTCAGAACGGGCTAAGGTGGGATTCATCATCTCCCTCCTGTCGGGCAGGGCTCTGGAATGGGCCACTCCACTGTGGGAGCGTGGTGACCAGTGGTACAGAGTGCCTCTCAGTTCCTGGTCTCTCTGAAACAGGTCTTCCTGGGGCCACGAGTCACACATGACACTGCCCTTCTGTTGTTGGCACTGGTTCAAGGGTCCTCCTCAGTCAGTCATTATGCCGTCCGGTTTCGGACATTGGCTTCCGAACTGGAATGGCCTGACAAGGTGCTTATACCAGTGTTCTGGAGGGGTTTGGCGGAACACGTCAAGGACGCTCTGGCCACCAAGGAGGTTCCCGTTAATCTGGAGGAGCTTATCACATCTCCACCTGCATAGATCTTCATTTCACGGAGCGCGGGTTGGAGCGCTCCCAGTCCAGATCGAGGGTTAGGTTGGCTCCCACCTTCTCTAAACCTCTAAAACCCCCCGATTAGGGGATCATGCCTCCGGAGGCCATGGAGGTATCCCGCACAGACTCCAAGTCCCGCTCGGTGAGCACCCCATATTCCGTTTCCAGTGTCGACAGCCTGGTCACCTGGCCAACAGGTGCCCACAGTGGTCGGGAAATGCCAGCGTCTAGTGGTAATTGGAGAAGGCCTACTAGACACTGAAACTTTCTCCTCCAAGCTGTCCTTTAAAGGGACACTAGAGAGTGGTGCCTCCACCTTGGTGGTAGTCTGCGTGGACTCCGGGGCAGAGGGCAATTTTATGTCTTCAGCCTTCGTCCAACGGCACGCAGTCCCTTTGGTGCTGCTACCTCACCCCGTTACCATCAGGGTGGTGAACGGCTCGACACTACCCTCCCAAATTACACATCAGACTGCTCCCCTTAGGCTCTCGCTGTCTCCGTCCCACCACGAGACCTTGTCTCTTCTCATTATGCCCAAGGGCATTGATCAGGTTCTCCTAGGAGTTCCCTGGTTGCGTTGCCACTCTTCTCACATAGAGTGGTCCTCGGGGAGAATACTTGGCTGGAGCAAGTCCTGTGAGGGTAGATGCGTGAGGGAGTGTGTTCAGGTAGCTTCCACTGAGGTCCCCACGGAATATATCAGGGAGAATCTGGCAAGAGGGTTCATTAGGAAGTCGGTGTCACCAGCGGGGGCAGGATTCTTCTTCATGCAGAAGAAGAGTGGAGAGCTGTGTCCTTGTATTGATTACAGGGGTCTTAACGCCATAACCGTTAAGAACAATTACCCTCTGCCCCTGATATCTGAGCTGTTCGACAGGTTGCATGGAGCGAAGATCTTCTCCAAACTAGATCTTCGGGTGTCTTACAACCTGATACGTATTCGCGAGGGGGACGAATGGAAGACGGCCTTTAACACCAGGGATGGCCACTATGAGTATCTGGTCATGCCCTTCGGCCTCTGTAATGCCCCAGCCATCTTCCAAGACTTTGTGAATGATGTCTTCCGAGATATGCTCTCCACCTCAGTGGTGGTCTATCTGGATGACATCCTTATCTTCTCTCCAGATTTGGATGGACTCCCACCAGAGAGACATCTGCAAGGTCTTCGACCGCTTGCGAGAGAACTCCCTCTATGCCAAGTTGGAGAAGTGCTAGTTTGAGCAGGAGTCCTTGCATTTCCTGGGTTATATTATCTCAGCCCAGGGTTTGGCTATAGATCCTGCCAAATTGCAGGCGGTAATGGACTAGCAAGAAACCCACTCCCTTAAGGCGGTGCAGCATTTTTTTGGGTTCGTTAATTACTATCGCCAGTTCATTACCCACTTCTCCACCTTGGTGGCTCCCTTGGTCACCCTCGCCAAAAAGGGAGCCAATCCAAAGGTATGGTCGGAACAGGTATCCGAGGCCTTCTCCTCCGTCAAGACCCATTTTGCTGGCGCTCCTATCCTCCATCGTCCCGATGTGGATAAACCCTTTATCCTAGAGGTAGATGCCTCGTCCGTCGGTGCTGGAGCGGTTCTTTTTCAGAAGGACGCTCAAGGTCGGAAGCATCCCTGCTTCTTCTTCTCTAAGACCTTTTCACCGGCGGAGAGGAACTATTACATCAGGGACAGGGAGCTGCTGGCAATGAAGTTGGCCTTTTCTGAGTGGAGACACCTCCTGGAGGGAGCTCAGTTCCCCTTCCAGGTGTACACCAACCATAAAAACCTGGTATACCTGCAAACGGCCCAGCGGCTGAACTCTCGCCAGGCCAGATGGTCGCTATTCTTCTCCTGCTTCTGTTTCACCCTGCATTATCTGTCCAGTGAGAGGAACATCCGGGCCGATGCCCTCTCTCGCTCCATGGTGTCAGCGGAGGAGGAGTCTGAGCCTCGGCTAATCGTCCCATCCGAGAGCCTGAGGACCGTGGCCCCGGTCGCTCTTGAGTCGGTGCCTCCCGGCACGACCTTTGTCCCTCCCCGGCTGCAACAAGAGGTTCTCTTTCGGCTCACGGGTCCAGGGTGGGTGGTCACTTCAGGACGAAGTGGACCACCGAACTCCTGGCAAGAGCATATTGGTGGCCGCATATGGCTCGGGACGTGGGAGATTACATTCGGGACTGTGCCCAGAACAGGTCTTCTCAGCAGAGACCTGCCGGACTACTTTACCCCTTGCCGCCACCAGGCGGACAGACCTTGGGAGATGGTCGGCATGGACTTTGTGGTCGGTCTGCCCAAGTCCAGTGGCAGCACGGTCATCTGGGTGGTCACCGATCATTTTTCTAAAATGGTGCACCTGGTGCCACTCTCGCAGCTACCTTCTGCATGGGGTCTAGCTGTGTTGTTCATAAAACACGTATTCCGCTTGCATGGTATGCCAGACAAGATCGTCAGTGACCGGGGTCCCCAATTCGCGTCTTGGTTTTGGAGGGAACTCTGCAGTCTGCTCAGTATAGAGTTAAATCTGTCTTCGGCCTATCACCCCGAGTTGAACGGGTTGGTTGAGAGAGCTAACCAAACCCTGGACACATACCTGCGACATTTTGTCTCAGCCAGGCAGGATGGCTGGGCATCCTTACTACCATGGGCAGAATTTGCCTTGAACAATGCTGTGGCTGATTCCACCGGTCAGATTTCGTTCCTCCTTAACTACGGCCAGCATCCGCATGTCCCTGTCCCGATGCCAGTGTCGTCCACTGATTCCAGGGTGGCAGACTGGGCAGTGGAGGTTCGTGACATTTGGGACCGCTCTCAGGATGCCATCTGGGCCTCTAAAGAGAGAATGAGGGTGACCGCTGACACGCACCAGCGTCCTACTCCGATTTTTGCTCCTGGTGACTTAGTGTGGCTGTCTGCCCATAATATCAGGCTGCGGGTCGAGTCCACTAAGTTTGCACCTGGTTACATTGGCCCCTTCAAGGTTCTGGAGCAGATCAATCCAGTGGTCTACCGCCTGGCTCTCCTACCACACTTGGCTATCGCTGACACCTTCCACGTGTCCCTCCTTAAACCAGTTCACATGGCCCGGTTCTCTGAGTCATCTGCCAGGAATCAGACCTGTCTTCGGACAAGTTTGAGGTCAATGTCATCGTGGGATGCAGGGTGGTGCATGGTAAAAAGTTTTATTTGGTGGACTGGAAGGTTCATGGTCCAGAGGCTCAGACCTGGGAGCCAGTGGTGAACATCCACGCTTCATTCCTTAATGCAGCATTTGAACATAGCGAGGCTCAGAGAGGAGGGGGGTAATGTTAGACACCGGGTTCCTGGCGCTGCACAGCAGGAATCCCGAGCGTTGCCTTCAGCAGTCTCCCATTCCCCTCCAGCCACAGTGGAGCCTGCTCAGCAGACTCGTCGATCCCGGCGCTCTGCCTACACCAGCATTGTGGGCTTGGTTGCTGCTGCCACCTCTGTTCCAGCTATAGCAACACATGCTGGTCAGCAGCAAATGATTCCAGGGACTAAGTCCTCCTTTCGGTCCACTGAGCATCCCGTGGGACGATTTCCCATTGGAGATTGGAGCTCACATGTTCAGGTCCTTCTCCAGCTCGGATGGGACCATCAGGAAGACCCCAGAAGGACGCTGCTATAAAAGGCTCGCATGGCCACCCCGCCATGCGCTACGATAGACTTTGATGCTATACTGTTGAGTGGTGTGAGTGATGACGGATGTATGAGACTGGTGACTGACTCATTAAGACTCCCTCCCTTTGATACGCAGGAGTTAGGGTCCTAGAGTCTGAGTTAGCATCTAGCACTAGCACTGCTTAGTGCCGCAGTGTAGTCATCTCTCCGTACTGTGGCGCCTTGGGGGGTCTGTACAGGCCTCACATACCGCTGATACTGCAGTGTCTGCCAGAGCGGTGCCATGCGTAGCTATGTGTGCTTACCAGCGCTGTTCTTATGCTGGTTAGTGGTGTCCACCACGGTAGACATTGTACCCGCTCTGAGCGGTAGTTTACTTAGTCATGATCTGTGACGTTTAACAGCTCACGCTTATATGCCAGCTAGTGTGGACTCCGTGAAGTAACTGAGTCTGTCCTTGCATGCACCGGGTCAGTGGTTACCCGCCGGGGTCCGGCTACCTCTTGTTATATATCATTCGTCATTGTCTAGCTGCAGTTTATCACCTCTGTACGGTGGACCCCGGGCTGCGAACGCACCATATTCCTTATACTATCGTTATTGTTTGGTGCGTTCCGCCAGCCCCTAACAATACATATTCTTCATCCCATAGTCCTGTGCCCATATTCCCATCATACATATCCTACATTCCATAGTCCCATGCCCATATACCCATCACACATCCTCCATCCCATAGTTCGGTGCCCATATACCCATTATGACATCATCTTCGCCATGGCAACCATTCTGACATCATTGTCGCTATGGCAACCTATTATGACATCATTGTCACCATGGCAACCTATTATGACATCATCATCACCATGGCAACCTATTATGATATAACGGTCACCATTGCAACCATTCTGACCTCATCGTTCATCATCTTCGCCATGGCAACCTTTGTGACATCATCGTTGCCATGGCAACCATTATGACATCATCTTCCCCATGGCAACCTTTATGACATCATCGTTGATACACACACATACACACAAAAATACACTCAGTTGTATATATATACATTTTAGAATGCTGCATATGAAGCCATACAGGTGCACTCCCTACTTTCTATGGGAAAAACCTGGTGAAAAGTTCTCTTTAAAAAAAAAGTGACTGGGAAATCATAAATGAATGCTAAAGGCCTTAAGGTTTGTAGGGGGAATGTGGTGGTGGCTGGAGGGAGACCCAGAAACACACAATTATGAATCATTGACTATCATTTTCACTAAGCAATATAGAAACCATTGCAAACGCAAACTTACATTTCATCTGTTTATGTTCGGACAATTCTTGGCCACCTGGGTATTTCACTATAGGATCATACCTATTTACGGATTAGTTAACACAGCACTTTTAGGCTTTATAACAATACATACTTTCTTTATGGATGCAATTTTAACTTACATAATTGAGAAAAGTTATGCACCATACAGAGGTAAAGCTAGTACCACAGTTCTCTAGGCAGCAGCTGACAATCAAGGAGTAATTAAGAACTAATCAAGAAGCAATTTGTTCCTGGAGAGTGAGAAACGCTGCAGCTTAATAAACATAACAGGAAGAAATCTACAAATTTCGAGCTTCTTACATACTTTACGGCAGAATAGTAGATGGGTATGTCCACCATGCAAGCATAACAAATACTTGGAGTACACATTACCAGCAGGGTGAAAACTAATGCATTACATGGTTCCTCAACACACCTGACCAACAGGATCAACAGAACAGCTAACATCCATCCTTGTAAATGTCACAATATTGGTGTACAGTGTACATTCGAAATTCTTTAGTATCAGTTTATATTCCTAGAAGTTAGAAATTTGTTGTTATAGTTTATGTAATATGTAAAAGGTATTATGTAACACAATTTGAAACCCAAGATGAAAAAATAGAATTAGACTTACCGGTAATTCGGTTTCTTGGAACCTTCCACGACAGCCACCTTGGAGGTTGTCTCCCCGCCCTAATGGGGGACAGGAACACAAAGAGGTTAAATAACCCTCCCCTTCCTGCTACCTCAGTGTTTTTTCTGACATACTAGCATGAATAGTTACCGCCAGTAGAGCAGGAATCATCAGGTAAATACATCATATAGGGAGGGAAATTAGTGCTGTCGTGGAAGGTTCCTAGAAACCGAATTACCGGTAAGTCTAATTCTATTTTCTCTAGTCACCTTCCACGACAGCCACCTTGGAGTCATGCCAACGTTAATTTATTAGGGAGGGACAACGGCTTGCAAGACACGTCTGCTGAACGTCAGATCCCTATCGAAATCCAGTCTATAATGCCTGGTAAAGGTGTGCACAGAGGACCAGGTAGCAGCCCTGCATATCTGCTCTGAAGACGTATTTCCTCTTGCTGCCCAGGACGTAGCGACTGATCGAGTGGAGTGGGCTTTTCACGACTCCGGAGGAGAGAGATGTCTTGAAGAATATGCCAGGGAGATGGACTGTTTGATCCAACCCGCTATCGTGTTCTTTGCAGCTTTCTTCCCTTTGTTTCTTCCCAAATACTGAAGGAACAGGTTCTGGTCAATTCTCCACTCCTTGGTTGCTTCGAGGTAGCGGAGAACCACCCTGCGAACGTCCAGGGTATGAAACATTCCCTCTTTCGGATTGGAAGGATTTGGGCAAAATGAGGGCAACACGATATCCTGGCTTCAATGAAATCTGACACCACCTTGGGCAAAAAAGAGGGGTCTAGACGTAGCACTATACTGTCTGAATTGAGTAGGAGGTAAGGTTCCTGCACTGATAGGGCCTGTAACTCCCCCACCCATCTGGCCGATGTGATTGCCACCAGAAACACCGTTTTGAGTGTAAGAATTTTCAATGAGATTTCTGACAGGGGCTCGAACGGGGCCTGTGTTAGGCTATTGAGCACTAAATTAAGATCCCAGGGGGGAACCCGATTAGGAAGTGAAGGGCGAATTCTGCCTGCCGCTACCATGAACCGCTTAATCCAGCGGTGTCTAGCTAGGTCTTGGTCAAAGAAAGAGCTAAGGGCAGATACCTGCACTTTTAACGTACTTGGCGTAAGCCCTAACTCTAAGCCTTTCTGCAGGAAATCTAGTATTTGGGCAATATTTGGATGGAAGGGGTCAGGGGCCCCCGGGAGGCACCAGGAGCAAAATTTCTTCCATATCTTGCCGTAGATTGTATTTGTCACCTGCTTTCTACTTTTTTGGAGGGTCCGAATCACCTCGTCCGATAACCCTTTAGCTTTTAGAATATTGGCCTCAATAACCAAGCTGCTAGACGCAGCTTGTCCGGGTTCGGGTGTAGCAAGGGACCCTGAAACAGGAGGTCGGTGTTTTGGGGTAGAAGCAAAGGGCCTTCTTGGGCCATGTCCAACAGAGCGCTGTACCAGCTTCGTCCTGGCCACATGGGAGCCACCAAGATCGTTGTGACTCCGTCTGCTCTTATCTTTTGTAATGTTCTTGGCAGCATCGGGATGGGGGGAAAGGCGTAGGCCAGTCTGAAGATCCATGGATGGGCAAACGTATCCGTCCCCCGAGCTGCGTACATAGGACTGAGGGAAAAAAGGTCGCCGCCTTTGCATTCTGCGCATTCGCGAACAGGTCGACTTCTGGGTTTCCCCATCTTGAGACTAGGTTTTGGAAGACCTCCTGGTTCAGACACCATTCCCCTGGATGGACGTCTCTCCTGCTCAGGAAGTCTGCCTGGATGTTTTCTGACCCCTTCAGATGTACTGCGGAGATGGATAATAGGTTCTTCTCTGCCCAGAGGAAGATCCTTGTTGCTACATTTTTTAGACTGGTGTACCTTGTGCCCCCTTGGTGTCTGAGATACGCTACCGTGGTCACGTTGTCGGAGTATACCCGAACATGATGGTTCTTGACCAGGGCTGATGCGGCTTTCAGCGACTCTTCTACTGCTGTCAATTCCCTTAGGTTTGACGATCCGGATCTTATGTTCTGAGGCCACTGCCCCTGAAAGAATGAGTCTCCGATCACGGCCCCCCAGCCCCTTAGGCTGGCATCGGTGCATAGTACCTTTAGAGGAAGTTGATCCCAGCTTAATCCTCGTCTCAGGTTTCGGTAACTCAGCCACCACCAAAGGCTCGTTTTTACATGTCCTGGAAGCGGAATCCTCTTTGATAGGTTGTTTGGATACTTCTTTGTATTCATTAGGACATATGATTGAAGGACTCGCGTATGAGCTTGTGCCCAAGATACCGCCTGAATGCACGCAGTCAGAGAACCCAGGATGGACATGGCGTCCCTCAGTGTTGGCGCTCTCTGGTCTCTGAACCAGATTACTTTCTGCCGAAGGTCTCTTTGTCGATCTTCGGGAAGAAAGGAGGTTCTTTCTTCCGAATCCAAGAGGATCCCCAGGAATTTCCTCCTTGGAGAAGGATAGAGGGCCGACTTTCGGAGATTCGGTATCCACCCCAGGCCTTCTAGTATCTGTAGGGTCCTTGATACGTCTTGGTTCAGCCGAATTACCGAGGGTGCGACGATCAGCAGATCGTCTAGATACGGCACAATGCATATCCCTTGAAGCCGGATAGAGATGACTGTTTCCCTCATTATTTTCGTGAATACCCTTGGTGCTGAGGATATCCCAAACGGCAGGGCGTTGAACTGGAGGTGGCGAATTCTCTGGTCGTGGGAGATCGCGAACCTCAGGAACTTTCGGTGGTCTGGGTGGATGGGGACATGGTAATACACGTCCCTCAGATCTATTGTGGCCATTTGCTAGTTTCGTCCAATCAGCGGAATCGCTGACTTCACCGATTCCATCTTGAACCTTCGGTACTTGATGAAGTGGTTCAGGGGCTTTAGATTTATTATAAGCCTGTATTTTCCTGAAGGTTTTTTTTATCAGGAACAAGCGAGAATAATGCCCCCTGCCCTCCTCTTGTGGGGGCACATATGAGACCACTTCTTCCCGTAGGAGCTCTTCTATCTGACGCCATAATATTTTTTGAAGACTTGGGGATTGTGTTGGAGTAATTCTCAGGGCGTGTGGGGGGGGTGCTCGAACTCCAGCTTTAGCCCAAATTGTACCGTGTGCAGGACCCACTGATTTGAAGTCGTGGCCTGCCATTGGGCGAGAAACTGTGTGAGCCGACCCCCGACCCGGGAGTCACTGCTTCTCCGGGGGCTGCTGCTGTTGGGGCACAAGGATGTTTCTCCCCTTTCCCCCTTTCGGGTAGCTCCATTGACCCGTCTTGCCCTTTCCTCTGAATGCCCTCTGGGAGGTCTGCTCTCTTGAGGGACGAAAAAAACGCCTTTTGGTGGATTTTTGTTCTGGCAGCGATTTAATCTTGTCTGAGGCCTTCTCCAGGATGTCCTCTAGGACCGGACCAAACACCTGGTGATATCACCCCCCCATGATTTCAGCCACAAGGCCCTCCTGGCCGAGTTTGAAAAGACAAGGGACCTTGCTGCCACCCATACCGTCTCTCCTGAGGCATCCGCCAAATATCCTGTTGCCTTCTGGAGGATTGATAGGGAGTCTAGGATTTCCTCTCTTGGCGTACCCCCTGATAAGTGGTCTTCCAACGTGCGTAGCCAGAAAAACAAAGATCTGGCTACGCAGGTGGACGCAATATTTGCCTTGAGCAGGTTCGTGGAGGCCTCCCAGGATTTTTTAAGATGGCTCTCTATTTTTCATCCTCGAAGGGCAAGGACGTCTTTTTAGTGACCCTAGACACTTGGATGTCTATTTTAGGGATCTCCCAAATAGAATTATCACCCTCTAGGGGAAACCGGTTTTTAAGTTCGGAGGGCACAGTGAGTGCCTTCTCGGGGGAGGACCACTCCTGAGCTACTAAATCCTGTATGATCTCATGAACCGGGAAACCCTTTCTACCTCTGGGTTTCAACCCTCCAAACATCTCATCCTGGACTGAGAGTTTAACCTCCTCGTCCTCTAATCCCATGGTATTTCTCACCATGGATACTAACTCCTCCATATCCTCTGAGGAGAAATAGTATTTTTTCGCATCATGAGTGGATGCGGACGTGGAGCCCTCATTTTCCCAGATATCCTCCGATCCGGAGGAAAGGACTTCTCCCGAGTCCGAGTCAGCTTCCACGGGCGCTCTCTTCCTCTTTTTTGGGGCAGGGCCCTGGGCCGCGGGGGTCTGGGCTGCTATGGAAGTCTGCACCTCTTGTCTGATGAGAGCCTTTATGCTGTCAAACAGGGAGGGTTGCTCGGTACGCAGGATATTTTGCGTACAGGGTTGGCATAACTTCTTCCTGTAGTCAGAAGGAAACCTGGCACCACAAATACCACACTTGCGGGGATTTTTAGGGACCGAGGCCTTGTCTTCCTGCAATTAGAAGAGAGGCTGGCTCAAATCCGTGCCACCGTAGTTTGACAGAGACGGGACCAGCCCTGCTACTCACTGTAGGAGGGGGAACGCTGGGCTCCGCAGATGCTGCAGTCGAGGGCTTCTCACCATCCATGTCTGCACACACCACAGACACACTGCGCTTACCTGGAGCTGCTGCACCTTTTTAAGGGTGTTGCTTGGCGTTCTTCTGTGGTGCTCCTCCCTCCTTCCTTGTCCCTGGGGAGGACTCTGATCGACCCCTGCCGCCATTGGAGGCCTTTCCTGGGTCCCCCGAGTGCCGGCGCGCGTTTCCCCTCTCACAGCACGCCGGAGGCCGCAATCCGGAAGTGCGCGTCATCGCAACTTCCGGTTCCATGCCCGCCCCCTCTGGCGCGCGCGCCGGCGTCATCCTGCAGCGTTTGGGAGGAGGGAGGACGCCGGGGAGCTATGCAGGACCCCGCAGGCACCATACCGCCCCGCTTTACCCCGGAGGGCGCGGGAGGGGAGGCAAAAGTCCCGAGTCACACCGCGGTGGAGACGGGAGCAGCCTGTGGAGGAGGAGAGGCGAACCCCCTGACCTCGGCTGCCCAGCTTCGGTAAGTATATAGGCTCCACTCGCTGGCCACGGCAGCCCCTTGTGACCTCTTCATGCCCCGATAGGGGACAGGAAAAACACTGAGGTAGCAGGAAGGGGAGGGTTATTTAACCTCTTTGTGTTCCTGTCCCCCATTAGGGCGGGGAGACAACCTCCAAGGTGGCTGTCGTGGAAGGTAACTAGAGAAATTAAGTTTTTTTTGTAGTTGAAAATCACACATATGTGTTGATCTCTTAGAAAAAAGAAGTGGAAACAAGTGACGTAGGAGTTTTGTTCTGATGATGACCTCATTACTCCATGTGCATTTGTATTGCAGTTATGTAGAGTAAAGATCAGTAATATGGCACTATGGCACTGATAGAATTCTATAGACTCAAACATAACCTCCATGTACCTCTGCTACTACAATGAGTAGAAAAAAACTATGCTCCATCCGAAGGTGAATTTCATAGATATACTCTCCTTGAGTCCAAAGGGATATATATATATATATAAGACAGTGACCGGCGTTAT
This sequence comes from Dendrobates tinctorius, assembly GCF_039654945.1. Taxonomy (NCBI): domain Eukaryota; kingdom Metazoa; phylum Chordata; class Amphibia; order Anura; family Dendrobatidae; genus Dendrobates; species Dendrobates tinctorius. The sequence continues at coordinate 9,790,933 of NW_027361875.1, forward strand.
TGTGAATGACCGGTATGTGTTGCAGAGGTGGAGGTTCTCTGTGCTGTAAGCCTGAAATGTTGCTCTGGGACCTGTAGTTACACGAGCCTTGCTTAATTTATGTGGGCTGGGCTTGCAGGTTAGCCGGAGAGCTGGGCGAGTCTGGCTAACCACCTACCTCCCATCAATGGGTGTGTCTCATGGGATATAATAAGACTTGTTTGGTCACAAGGTCTCTGTGTAGGAAGGTGCTGGAGGAGGACAGGTTTCCTGGAAAGCACATGGAGGAGGACATGTGCCTGCAAAGTCCGTGATGGCTACCAGAGTTGGGGAGAGCTACCGTCCTTCTGAGGGTCTGGAACTGACAGGTTGGAGCTTGTCAAGCAAGTCATAGTACAGGTCAGTGATCCCAGTAAGGCAGTTCCCCTATAAGTCAGGCCTGACAAGAAGACAGCGTCCGGAGTGGAGCTCCTGGAAGACTCTGTTAATGTAATGAAATGGAGTATACTACTTTATGCGGTTTATGCTGTGCAAATAAACCGAATAGACTGTTTAAGTGGAAAACCATTCCTGTGTGCCTTAATCCCTTTGCCAAGTGTGTGCTCCTCAACACATTCAGTGAACGCTATCTCACAATATTTTTGTTCTTCCTCATTCTCGGGAGATGTTGCTCCTGGGATCTGTTGCAGCCATTCTTCTAACTTTGGGGTCACTGCTCCAAGTACTCCTATCACCACTGGAATCACTGTTGCCTTCACCTTCCACCCTTCCACATCTTTCCAGTTCTCCTTTGAGGCCCTGGTATTTCTCCAGCTTCTCATATTCATTCTTTCTGATGTTGCTGTCAATTGACAGTGCCACATCTATTATCATTGCTGTCTTCTGATCCTTGTCTACTATCACAATGTCTGGTTGGTTGGCCAACACCTGCTTATCCATCTGGATCTTGAAGTCCCACAGAATTTTAGCCCTTTCATTCTCCACCACTTTCTCTGAGGTTTCTCACCTGGACTTAGGGGGACTTAGCCCATATGCTGTGCAGATGTTCCTGTATACCATTCCCGCTACTTGGTTGTGGTGTTAGGTATACGCTGTTCCTGCTTGCATTTTGCATCCTGCCACTATGTGTTGGACTGTCTCTGAGGTTTCTTTGCATAGTCTGTACCTTGGGTCTTGTTTTGTGTGGTAGATTCCTGCTGTTCTGATGAAAAATGAAATGCTAATATATATATATATAGTATATATACACATACAGTGCCTTGCGAAAGTATTCAGCCCCCTGGAATTTTTCAACCTTTTCCCACATATCATACTTCAAACATAAAGATACCAAATGCAAATTTTTGGTGAAGAATCAACAACAAGTGGGCCACAATTGTGAAGTTGAACGAAATTTATTAGTTATTTTAAATTTTTGTGGAAATTCAAAACTGAAAAGTGGGGCTTGCAATTTTGTTTGGCCCTTTTAACTTAATATTTTGTTGCACTACCTTTTGCTGCAATTACAGGTATAAGTTGCTTGGGGTATGTCTCTATCGGTTTTGTACATCGAGAGGCTGAAATTCTTGCCCATTCTTCCTTGGCAAACAGCTCGAGCTCAGTGAGGTTTGTGAACAGCAGTTTTCAGCTCTTTCTACAGATTCTTGATTGGATTCAAGTCTGGACTTTGACTTGGCCATTCTAACACCTGGATACGTTTATTTGTGAACCATTCCATTATAGATTTTGCTTTATGTTTGGGTTCATTGTCTTGTTGGAAGACAAATCTCTGACCCAGTCTCAGGTCTTTTGCAGACTCCAACAGGTTTTCTTCAAGAATGGTCCTGTATTTGGCTCCATCCATCTTCACATAAATTTTAACCATCTTCCCTGTCCCTGCTGAAGAAAAGCAGGCCCAAACCATGATGCTGCCACCACCATGTTTGTGTCAGGAACACCACACTGCACTGGCTCACTGAGCCAGTGCGCATGTCCTGAGTACAAAAACAGTGCTCAAAGATACCTGTGGAGCGGGGCAGCAGCAGTGACGATGCGTGCTTCAGACTATCAGGACCTGAAGCATGTGACTGCTGGGGGCATGACCTAAGCTCCACAGAGCTAAGAGCTGAAGGAAAACTCCTAGAAAGGTAACTACGGGACAAGTTACCAAGGGGCATAGACAGGGACGTAAACCAGATCAAGCCGGGTCAAAGCATGAGATAGCAGGACACTACCAAAGGGTTAGACAGAGCGAATAGTCAGGACGTAGCAATAGATCTGAAAACCAGAACGGGCAATGGACGGTACAATAGGGACAAACTGTAACAGAGTAACAATAGCAAAGCCAGGAGGTCAGAACAAGAGAAGACAATAGTACCAAAACAAGAGACGGAGTACAGAGTGAGGGGACAGACCGGGTCATACACGGGAATCAAACAAGCAATGCAGTATACCCACACACCAGGGGGGTCAGACACACAGCCAGAATAACAGTATAGCTGACAGGGAATCCTAGTCTGGCGTGAGTATAAATACCCCTCCCAGATCTAAAGAGAGGCTGGCAAAAGTTAACCCTGTGAGAACAGGACATTAACCATGTCCTAACCATGACAGTACCCCCCTCTTAATGGGGGGCCACTGGACCCCCAGGTTTCTCAGGGTATCTGGCATGAAAAGCCCACACCAGTCGATCAGCATGCACCGAACTGGCCGGAACCCATGACCGATCCTCAACGGAATATCCCTTCCAATGAATAAGGTACTGAAGTCTCCAGCACACCCACCATGAATCAATGATGCGCCCTACCTCGTACTTCAGTTGACCCTCTACCAACACTGGTCGAGCCACAGATGAGGGATCTTCTCTAACTGTCCCCACAGGTTTTAATAGGGACCTGTGGAAGACGTTAGATATTTTGAAGGAGGTGGGCAACTGTAATCTGTATGCCACTGGGTTGATCACCTCTACAATCTTGTATGGGCCAATAACTTTTGGGCCCAACTTCATAGAGGGTATTTTAAGTTTGATGTTACGAGTGGACAACCAGACTTTTTCCCCCACTGTTAACACAGTTAACCCAACCCCCTCCTGTCCGCAAAATGTTTGTATTTCTTCTGGGCTTTGGAGATGTTCCCCTGCACCTCCCTCCAGAGGGCTTTTAACTGTTGTACCATCTCCTTGGCACCAGGGCAATCCGAATCCATACGGGAAAATTCCCCAAACTGCGGAACAAACCCATAATTGACCTGAAAGGGAGACTTTCTGGTAGACTGATTAATACGACAGTTGAATTCAAATTCTGCCATGGGCAATACCTCACACCAGTCTTCCTGTCTGGAGGAGGCCAGGCATCTCAGAATCTGCTCCAACGACTGGTTGGTGCGTTCAGTCTGTCCACTCGATTCCGGGTGATAGACAGAGAAGAATGACAACGTGACCCCCAACTTCATACAAAACACTCTCCAAAACCTGGCCACAAATTGCACACCCCTGTCCGACACCACGTTCACGGGCACTCCATGCAATCGAACAATGTGCTGTATAAACAAGCGGGCCAAGGTTTCGGCAGATGGTAACGTAGGTAAAGGCACAAAGTGGGCTTGCTTAGAAAATCTATCAACCACTACCCATACCACTGAGTTGCCCTTGGAAGATGGAAGATTAGTGATAAAGTCCATCCATGGACAGGTGTGTCCATGGTTTATCCGGAATTGGCAAAGGCACCAATTCCCCGGCCGGCCGGACCTGAGAGATTTTAGATCACCCGCACACCCCACAAGTATTTACAAACCTTTTTATATCAGTACCCATAGAGGGCCACCAAACACCCCTATCTACTGCCCCGGGTAGCTGCAATACCAGGGTGTGCACTTAACACAGAATCATGAAATTCTTGAAGGAGTGTGAGACGGAATTGTTCGGGTGCAAACAATTTACCTGGGGGTTTATTCCTGGGAGCTTGTGCTTGTGCTTCCAGAATCTCTCTCTGTAACTCAGAGGAGATTTCAGCTACAACCACTCCCGATTGAAGAATGGAGGAAGGAGGTTCTGGAGGGGACACAGAATCAAAACTTCGGGACAAGGCATCCGCCTTTACATTTTTAGACCCTGGTCGGAACGTGATGGTAAAATGAAATCGAGAAAAAAAAAGTGCCCACCGAGTCTGTCTGGGGGTCAATCTCTTAGTAGACTCGATATAGGCCAGGTTTTTATGATCAGTGATGACCGTAATGGGATGAGCGGCCCCCTCCAAAAAATGCCTCCATTCTTCGAAGGCCAATTTAACCGCTAACAATTCCCTGTTACCGACATGAAAGAGAACTTCTTCGAGAAAAAGGCCCAGGGTTTGAGGTTAGTCAGGGTAGAGGGGCCCTGTGACAATACTGCCCCCATCCCCACCTCTGAAGCGTCGACCTCGATGATAAAAGGTCTTGACGAATCGGGTTGTACCAACACAGGGTCTGTGGTAAAACACTTCTTTAATGTAAGGAAGGAATTTTTTGCGGCCACGGACCAATTTTTTACATCTGCCCCTTTAAGAGTGAGGTCCGTCAAGGGTTTCACCACCTGCGAGAACCATTTAAAGGGAATCTGTCACCCTTTTTTTCCCCTATTAGCTGCTGGCATAGACATCGGGGTCTTATCTACAGCATTCTGTAATGCTGTAGATAAGCCTCCGATGTAACCTGAAAGGGAAGAAAAACACGTTATATTATACTCACGGAGGTGGGCGGTCCGGTCCGATGGGTGTTGCGGTCCGGTCCGGCACCACCCTTCTTCATGCGATGACGTCCTCTTCTCCCGTCCTGAAATGGCTGCGGCGCAGGCGCATTGCTCTGCCCCGTTGAGGGCAGAGCAGAATTCTGCAGTGCGCAGGCGCCAGACCTCTCCCGACGCCTGCGCACTGCAGGATTCTGCTCTGCCCTCAACAGGGCAGAGCAGTGAGCCTGCGCCGGAGCCATTACAGGACGGGAGAAGAGGACGTCATCGCATGAAGAAGCGAGGCGCCGGACGGGACGGCGACACCCATCGGACCGGACCGCCTACCTCCGTGAGTATAATATAACGTGCTTTTCTTCTCTTTCAGGTTACATCTGTTAGGAATTTGTGTTCTGCCATACCTATGCATAGATCCAGTTCCTCACATTTATCTCCAGAGGCTAAGTCCTTTGTACCAGCTTCTGAGCATGCTCACAGGAGGAGCTCCTATTGGAGTTCAGGTGTCAGGTGCTCAGGTCCTGCTCTGAATCCTATTGGCTCCTCTGGGAGTTCTGGAGATTTCCGGCAGGTCCCGTACGCTATAAAAAGTGCGCATGGCTGTTCCGCCATGCGCTAGTATAGTCTTACTTGCTGCTGTATGTTTGTTGATGGATGCATGGATTGGTGAATGACTCATTTGAAACCCCCATTCCTTGGTTATTACGAATGTGTGAGTGTTTGAGTCAGAGCCAGTATTAGCGCCAGCACCAGCGCGCCATTGCTCCAGCGCCCAGCAGCTTAGCGTCTGACATCGCACCTGCATTTCAGCAGTGTCTCCCTGCGGCATTATCTAAGCTGCACTGCTTTCGCAGCCCTGAGAGTGTTTGCAGTAGCAACGTCTCTGTTACAGACTTACGATAGGTCTAGACGGAGTGTGTCCTGTCATCTAAGGCCACTCCTGTGACCGAATACCGCGTCTGTTCCACTGTGCCTCTGTGAGTTTTCAACAGACTCAGCGGTTTGTATTAATGTTTTTGCTTGCAGCTCTGTGTGTAAAACAGAGCTTGCTCCAGCGTTACTATTGCATATGTTTATGCTTGCAGCTCTGTGTGTGAAACAGAGCTTGCTCCAGTATTACCACTACATGTGCTTTAGATTGCAGCTCTGTGTGTGTAACAGAGTCTGCACAGTGCACTTGGGTGACGCCTTTAACCCTGTGCACACCACCGCCACATAGCTCTGCCACCTCCTAGCAGCGGTTTTACCATCTACCGCACGGTTGACCTCGAGCGGTGAACGCACTTTATTATAATTTTATTTAGTGCGTTCCACCGCTCATAACAACATTGGAGGCATATCTACAGCATTACAGAATGCTGTAGATAAGCCCCCGATGTCTATGCCGGCAGGTGAAAGGCCAAAAAAAGGGTGACAGATTCCCTTTAATGAACTTCCTGCAATAATTATCAAAGCCCAGAAATCGCTGCAACCCCTTCAGGTCATGAGGCTGCACCCAATCAGTAATGGCCTGAACCTTCCCTGGATCCATGCGGAATCCCTCCCTGGATACAATTACACCCAGAAAAGACAGTTCTTGCATAAAAAATGAGCACTTCTCCAGCTTAGCATACAAATGGTTCTCCCGGAGTCTCATAAGAACCGTACGTAAATGGTGTAAGTGTGACTGACTGTCCTCAGAGTATATCAAGATGTCATCCAAGTAGATGACTACATAACGCCCAATCAAGTCAGAAAAAACAACATTAATGAAGTTCTGAAAAGCAGCAGGAGCGTTAGTGAGGCCGAAGGGCATAACCAGGTTTTCAAACAGCCCCTCAGTTGTCAGGAACGCTGTTTTCCATTCGTCCCCCTCCCAGTTCCTTATAAGGTTATGAGCCCCTCGTAGATCGAGCTTAGAAAACCATTTGGCCCCCGTGAGTTGGTTGCATAGATCAGGAATCAACGGGAGAGGGTACGTGTTCTTAAGAGTAATTTTGTTCAGTTCCCGAAAGTCGAGGCACGGTCGCAACCCACCATCTTTTTTCTTCTCAAAGAAAAACCCCGCTGCCATGGGTGAGACCGAGGGCCGAATATATGCCCCTTGCAAAGGCTCTCTTTGATGTACTCTTTCATAGCTTGGCGCTCAGGCCCGGACAAATTAAACAAACGAGCCTTGAGTAATTTGGCTCCAGGTACTAAATCGATAGCACAATCAAATGGTCTATGTGGTGGGAGCGCCTCAGCCTCGCTTTCGGAAAACACGTCTTCAAAGTCTCTCAGATACTCCGGAATACCCTCCAGACCTCCAGACGACACAGATACAGATCTTATCGGACTGACAAAAGGAACCGGGATACAACACAGACCATTATCATTACATCCCCATCGTATGATCTCCCCCTTCACCCAATCAATGAGAGGATTGTGGCGTTGCAACCAAGGCATCCCCAATACCAGTCCTGCAGGCAGATTATTCATAATGAAACAACTTAACTTTTCCACATGAGTGGAACCCATTTTCATAGAAAAAACTTCAGACATAAAGCAAATTCCATCCCAGGTAAGAGGGGATGAATCCACAGCCACAATTTTAACAGGGTCTTTTAACCTGACTGTCCCTATCTTATTAAGAGTCACAACTTGGGCATCAATCAGATTACTGGAGGAACCACAGTCAACAAAGGCAGTGGTCATAACAGGACCGCCAGCAAGTTCCAATTCAACCTGGAGCACCATCTTTGTACATGAGAAAAAATGTACCTGGGAGTCTGGACAACCTCCTCAATTGTTGCCCAGACTCAGTCGTTTCTCTGATGGTTTCTCTGAAGAAAGGCAGGAGGGGCAATTCCTTTTCCAATGTCAAGAGGCTCCACAGTAAATGCATAGTAGATTGTCTCTACGGTGCCTTCTCTCTTTCTCCTTAACCGAGACTGACCCAACCTCCATGGGCTTAGATACAGGTGTAGTGTCACACAATTTGGGGTACAAGGGAGACTCTTGTTGTATCATTCCTCTAGCACGGAGTCTCTGGTCCACACGGACCGCCTGCATCATGGCATCCTCCAGATTATCAGGGGGAGGATGTAATGCCAGAGCGTCCTGCAGACAGTCAGACAGGCCCCTGCGGAACAACTCCCTCAGGGTGGCGTCATTCCAGGATACTTTGGCGGTCCAACGTTTAAACTCTGAGCAGAACCATTCAGCAGAGTGCCTCCCCTGTGTCACACTCATCACCATATCCCCTGCCAGACGCACTCTATCAGGCTCATCACAAATGTGCCCCAGAGCCTCAAAGAACAAATTCACAGACATACGTTCAGAAGCAGAGGAAGAGCGAGAGAAAGCCCATGCCTGTGGAGCCCTCCAATGTAGGAAAATGATGACCCCCACCCTCTGGAACTCATCCCCGGAGGAGCGGGGCCTCAGAGAAAAAAAAAGCTTGCATCCTTCTCTGAACGACCTGAACTCCCTTTTATCCCCTGAGAAACGGTCTGGCAATGTGCCAATGACACATCTCTATCCCCAGCACTAGGAGCCCCTGCAGCAACAGCCCCCTGCACAGTATCCATCAACTGTTACTGGGTATGGGCCATCATGCGCTGTTCCACATTAAGTTTGTGGAACATTTGGGTCAGGTGCTTGACCTGATCAGCCAAAGCTTGAATGGGATCCATGAGGATAACACACTTTTTTTTTTTTCCTTCAGAGGAAAAAAAACTGAAATGTTCAGCTATAATGTCAGGAACACCGCACTGCACTTGCTCACTGAGCCAGTGCGCATGTCCTGAGTACAAAAACAGTGCTCAAAGATACCTGTGGAGCGGGGCAGCAGCAGTGACGATGCGTGCTTCAGACTATCAGGACCTGAAGCATGTGATTGCTGGGGGCGTGACCTAAGCTCCACAGAGCTAAGAGCTGAAGGAAAACTCCTAGAAAGGTAACTATGGGACAAGTTACCAAGGGGCATAGACAGGGACGTAAACCAGATCAAGCCGGGTCAAAGCACGAGATAGCAGGACAGTACCAAAGGGCTAGTCAAGGCGAATTGTCAGGACGTAACAATAGATCTGAAAACCAGAACGGGCAATGGACGGTACAATAGGGACAAACTGTAACGGAGTAACAATAGCAAAGCCAGGAGGTCAGAACCGGAGAAGACAATAATACCAAAACGAGAGGCGGAGTACAGAGTGAGGGGACAGATCGGGTCATACACGGGAATCAAACAAGCAATGCAACATACATGCACACCAGGGGGGGTCAGACACACAGCCAGAATAACAGTATAGATGACAGGGAATCCTAGTCTGGAGTAAGTATAGATACCCCTCCCAGATCCAAAGAGAGGCCGGCAAAAGTTAACCCTGTGAGAACAGGACATTAACCATGTCCTAACCATGACAGTTTGACAGTGGGAATGGTGTGTTCAGGGTGATGAGCTGTGCTGCCTTTACGCCAAACATATTGTTTGGAATTGTTGCCAAAAAGTTTGATTTTGGTTTCATCTGACCAGAGCATCTTCTTTCACATGTTTGGTGTGTCTCCCAGGTTGCTTGTTGCAAACTTTAAACGACAATTTTTATGGATATTTTTGAGAAATGGCTTTCTTCTTGCCACTCTTCCATAAAGGCCAGATTTGTGCAGTGTACGACTGATTGTTGTCCTATGGACAGACTGTCCCACCTCAGCTGTAGATCTCTGCAGTTCATCCAGAGTGATCATGGGCCTCTTGGCTGCATCTCTGATCAGTCTTCTCCTTGTTTGAGATAAAGTTTAGAGGGACGGCTGGGTCTTGATAGATTTGCAGTGGTATGATACTCCTCCCATTTCAATATGATCGCATGCACAGTGCTCCTTGGGATGTTTAAAGTTTTGGAGATCATTTTGTATCCAAATCTGACTTTAAACTTCTCCATAATAGTATCATGGACCTGCCTGTTGTGTTCCTTGGTCTTCACGATGCTCTCTGTGCATCAAACAAAACCCTGAGACTATCACAGAGCAGGTGCATTTATACGGAGACTTGATTACACACAGGTGGATTATATTTATCATTATTAGTCATTTAGGACAACATTAGATCAATCAGAGATCCACAATGAACTTCTGGAGTGAGTTTGCTGCACTGAAATAATATTTGCTGCCAAATAATATTGCATGTCCCACTTTTGCGTTTTTGAATTTCAACAAAAATTTAAAATAACCAATAAATTTCATTCTACTTCACAATTGTGTCCCACTTGTTGTTGATTCTTCATCAAAAATTTACAATTGGTATCTTTATGTTTGAAGCATGATATGTGGGAAAAGGCTGAAAAGTTCCAGGGGGTCGAATACTTTCACAAGGCACTGCATATACATTGCTCAAAAAAAATAAAGGGAACACTTAAACAACAGAATATAACTCCAAGTAAATCAAACTTCTGTGAAATCAAACTGTCCACTTCGGAAGCAACACTGATTGACAATCAATTTCACATGCTGTTGTGCAAATGGAATAGACAACAGATGGAAATTATTGGCAATTATCAAGACACTCTCAATAAAGGAGTGGTTCTGCAGGTGGGGACCACAGACCACATCTCAGTATCAATGCTGATGTTTTGGTCACTTTTGGATGTTGATTGTGCTTTCACACTCGTGTTAGCATGAGACAGACTCTACAACCCACATAAGTGGCTCAGGTAGTGCAGCTCATCCAGGATGGCACATCAATGCAAACTGTGGCAAGAAGGTTTGCTGTGTCTGTCAGAGTAGTGTCCAGAGGCTGGAGGCGCTACCAGGAGACAGGCCAGTACACCAGGAGACATGGAGGGGGCTGTAAGAGGGCAACAGCTTAGCAGCAGGCCTGCTACCTCAGCCTTTGTGCAAGGAGGAACAGGAGGAGCACTGCCAGAGCCCTGCAAAATGACCTCCAGCAGGCTACAAATGTGCATGTGTCTACACAAACGGTTAGAAAATATAGAAAAATATATTTTATATATTAGTCTGGTTTCACACTTGCGTTTTTTTGTGCAAAAAACGCATGCATTTTTTTCCCTATTCTTTACATGGGTGCGCATACACATGTGTTTGTACACGTTTGTATGCACATGCATTTTTTTGTAGTGTGCGCTGGGCGCACAAAATGCACTCGGTTGCATTTTTTGTGCGGCCGACTTGCCCCAAAAAACGCATGCGCACGCAATGCATTTTTTTTTCACCCAACCACCCATTATAGTCTATGAGTGCACTGACGTGCGCATGTTAATGCGTTCGTCAGCGCAAAAAAAGCATGCTTTTTTAAAAACGTGTGCAAAACTGCAAAAAACGCACAAAAACGCATGATGCGTTTTTTATGTGCGTTTGCACTGCGCATGGTGCGCAGCGCAAAAAAAATGCAAGTGTGAAAGTAGCCTTACAAAATATTGTAGAAATACAAGGATCTGGCACTGCTTCCATTCACATCCTGCCGTATCTAATGGTAATAATTTTCCAACATACGACTTGACTCGCAACGAAAAGACGATCCTGATGTTACTCACCATGAAACAGTCCAACAATAAATGCGATGTTAAGAAGGATGGGGCAATCACCACTTCAAGTTAAAATTTCGTTTTTAGTGCAGTTCCATAAAAGAGAATGTGGAGACTACGGCTGATGGCCGTTTCGCATTCCACGCTCACTCTGAGCCTTATTAATCTTTTGGCACTTTACAACATGTTACAGAACATTGGAATAACTTTTAAACAAAAATGTAAAATAAAAAAAACTCTATAAAAGACTCTAAGAGATCCTGTACACATAGATAGTTGTCAGCTGAATGTTTGGCCAACATCTATTTCTCCTCACTACTTTGAACATAAGAGTATTCTCTCTGGTGAGCACTCCTGTGTCCTCTATGAGATAGAGCTGCTGACAGACATGTCTGGTGGTGACTTATTTAAGGGAGAACAAAAGAATTGGCAGTCTGAAATTGTACATGCAGGATCTAATCTCACCCAACATCATTTATTGTTATAACCTTATTCCTTATTGTCCCGGGGATATCGCAACAGAGAAGGGCCAGAAGATTGTGGCATCTGGTTCCTTGAACTGCTGCACGTATTAGAACTGCTTCACGATCCTATTAAACAGGACAGGTTCTCCTTATTCTGTCATGGCAAGGGGTGATCAGTTCAGTTGATCTTCTGTTGCTCTCCATCCTGATTTGTCTCAGCTGTTCTGTGTTGACCACTTCCCTCTGGTATATATGCTTGCTACTGGGGTTTGGGAGTTGCTAGTGATAGTTCTACGAGTACTTCCTGGTTCGATGGTGAAGGAGAAAGTTCTGTGTTTGGGGTTGGCGGTTCGAGAGTTTTTCTGGATATTGCTGCGTGGAGTTGGTTTGTATGTTTATCCTTATTCTCTCACATTTGCTTTCCCCTTCCTATTACTCTCCTGTTTCCACTCTGTTGTTTTGTGAGTGCATTTGTATGATAGCAGTTTTCTTTTATCCCTGTCTGGTTACTGTTTTCCTATACACTTCGGACCCTCACCTTCCTAGGTGGAGGATTGATCAGATAAGGGTTAAGTTAGGAGCTTAGCTAGGTACAAGACCCCAGTGTCTCCACCATTCACCATCGGGGGTAATCCTGGGGTCAGGGAAATACTATGGCACCCCTAGTTTGAGGGATCGGGTAGGTGTCCACAGTCCCTTGACACCACGTGATAGCAAACAACATCCAGTAGCTCTGTTTTACCTATGAGCCACTGCATATTTCTGAGATAAAGGTCTGCACATCATATCTAGTAAAATATGTTAAAGGGAAACTATCAGATGGATTAATCCTCCTAAGCTGTCTATTTGGGCAGACAGGTCATAGGAAATAGAATAAATTAATACATTGAAATCTGCAATGTGATGTCTTATTCCAGAAAAAGCAAAGTAAATGAGCTATTGGGCCAGACATAGATCTTGCCAAGAATCGGCCTCCAGAGCTTATTTTACATTTATTGAGGCATACCAGTGTGAGAAATGTTTAACTACTTTCTGACATTTGCAGTAATAATACGTCCACGCGCCCTGGGCATTATTGATGTGGGACGTATTACTGTATCGTGATCGTGCACGCACACAGGTTGTGCGTGTGTGATCGCCACCGGATGTCAGCTGATTCTAACAGCTGACACCCGGCATCCGGCACTAAGTGCTAGGAGCTGTCCCGCACCACTCCCGGCACTTTAATCCCCTAAGTGCTGCAATCGCAGCATTCCTAGGAGCTGACAGAGGTATGACAGCCCCTCTGCCCTTGGATTGGAGACCCTGCACCGTGACGCAGGATCCCGATCATTGCCATGGTGACCCGATGTCGACATGATGACATCTGGGTCACCATAGGTAGGAAAGTTGCTAAATCATGCTCAGAGCATGATCATCAACTTTGTCAGTGCAAAGCTGACAGTTTGCATAGCATAAGGATGCTGCTGCGTCTCCATGCTATACAAATGAGAAAGTTAAAAAAAGTAAAAGTAAAAAAAAAAAAAAAAAAAAGTTTTTTAAGTCATTGTAAAAATATGAAATAAATAAAAAAATTTAGTGTTGAGCGATAACTTGCGATATCGGGAAATATCGGATCGGATTGGATCGGACCGATGCCCCAAAAATATCGGATATCGCCGATTCCTATACCGGAAACCAATGCAAGTCAATGGGACACAAATATCGGAATGAAAATAAACCCTTACTTTCCTTGTAGGTTAATTCTACATGAAGGGAAACAACTAAGAATAATGTAGAATGTATTGGGGGAGGTGGAGGAGACCTTAAAGGCATAGAGGTTTAGCCCAATCAAATGGAATAGCAGGAATTAATTTTTTTTTTAAGACGTTCGGAGTTACAAAGATATTGCTATGTTAAGCTTTTTTATATTTTGTCAGATATTTATGTTTCACTACTTCCATGCTCTTCACCTTCTTTTTTACTTCTCCCACACTTTCTCCTTCATCATCCTCTTCAGGGTAATCTTCTTGGTCTTCTTTGGGGTGGTCTTCAGGGTCGTCATCTCCAGGGTCATCGTTTTCGGGGTCGTCGTCTTCTTCGGGTTGGTCTTCAGGGTTGTCGTTTTCGGGGTCATCTTCTTCGGGGTGGTCTTCAGGGTCGTCGTCTTTAGGGTTGTCGTCAGGGAGATCCAGAGTGATTACCAAAAACCATTTCAAAAAGCTTGAACTTGGAAATGTAGCAGAAGGTACAAGAAGGCTGAGGAACTGCTGAGAACCAGCTGACGGTACTGGAACCTGGATGGGTAGCCGAAGGTACAAGAGCCAATGGAACTACCGAGGACCAGCTGATGGTACTGGAACCCAGTTACTAAGCAGGAGGTACTTGTGCCAGAAAGCACTACCAAGGACCAGCAGACGTTGGTGGAACTTGGATACCGAGAAGGAGGCACCTAAGCCAAAGGCTCTGCCTGGAACCAGCTGACGTTACTGGAACCGAAGGGGACATATTCAAGATTGACTTCCAAAGAACCAGCTAATGGTACTGGAACTCAGATAGGCAGCAGAAGGTACACATGAAAAAAAAAGTTGCGGAGCTTGTCCTATTGGCACTACGGAACCAGCCTTCATTGCCAGATCCCGCAGCCCACATAGGAAGCACCTAAACTGCAGGCACCATAGAGTCGGCTAACACGACAGTAATGGAGGCAAAGTGACGTTGACACTACCCGGAAACAGCTGGCGTGCTGGAACCAGGCTGGGTAGGAGGGAGTACCCGTGCCAAAGACACTTCTGAGCAGCAACTGGCGGTGTTGGAGCCCAGGGATTACAGTAGAAATAGAGTGTAGCCAGAGGCCTAATTGGAGCAAGTTTAATATCTGTAGTAGTGTGAATGTGGACAGAGCAGGAGAAATTACCGGACACACAGTAGGGGATCAGCTGATGTTACTGAACCCCAATAACACTGGAGCATGTGTTGACTGTGCAGACGGCACTTCTGAGCAGCAACTGGCGGTGTTGGAGCCCAGGGATTACAGTTCAGGTGGTAGAAACATGAACACAACAGGAGACCTGGATACTGTTGCCAACCAATTATTTAATCTGGAAGAGGACTGGCAAATTCCTGCGAGATCCAGGCCTTGTTCATTTTCAGAAAAGTAAGCCGGTCAATGTTATCGGAGGATAGTTGCATGCGACGGTCTGTTAGTACACCACCTGCGACACTAAAGACGCGTTCCGATAATACACTAGCAGCAGGGCAAGCCAGCACCTCCAATGCATACTGGCTAAGCTCTGGCCATGTATCCAGCTTAGAGACCCAAAACTTGAAGGGGGAAGAGCCGTCTGGGAGTACAGTGAGAGGGCAAGACATGTAGTCTGTCACCATTTGACGGAAACGTTGCCTCCTGCTGACAGGAGCCGTCTGTGATGGTGTAGACATTTGTGGCAGGCACACAAAACTTTGCCACATTTGGGCCATACTGGTCTTGCCTTGTGCTGAGGCACTGCCTCTGCTCCCTCTTTGTGCAGAGCTTCCTCCACTGCCTCAACGGAAAAAAATGCTTTGTAAAGCGCTAACAGCACTGCTCTCGAGTGGAATGGAGAACATGATGGAATGCACCAGTGTGTCTTGGTACTCCCGCATTTTACGCTCCCGCTTCAACGGTGTTATGAGGCTTTGTAAGTTGTCCCGGTAGCGAGGATCTAGGAGGGTGTACACCCAATAATCAGCCGTGTTGAGAATGTTGGCGATGCGATGCTGCCGTTTCTCAGGCACTGCAACATGAAATCAACCATGTGCTGCAGACTGCCAACTGGCCAAGAAACGCTGTCCCCTGCTTGAGGCGTCATCTCTGCCTGCTCTGCATCACCCCACCCTCGCTCTACATACTGACTACTAGAGCATTGTTTACCTCCCTCCTCAGGACAGATGTCTTCCTCCTCCATTGACTCCTCCTCATCCTCCTCACAAAGTGTCCCCTGCCTAGGCCTTTGTGAGGAACCACGTTGCGCAGACTGTCCAGAAGCAGATGGCATTTTTGACTCCTCATCCTCCACCTCTTTCACAACCTCCTCCCTTAGTGCTTGCAGTGTTTTTTCAAGCAGGCAGATAAGGGGGATAGTCATGCTGACTAGTGCATCATCTGCACTCGCCATCCACGTGGAATCATCGAAGGCACGCAAAACGAGGCAGATGTCCTTCATAGAGGCCCACTCAGTGGTGGTGAAGTGTGAATGGTGCGCAGTGCGACTTGTTTGTGCCTGATGCAGCTGGTACTCCAATACTGCTGCCTGCTGCTCACACAACCTCTCCAACATATGTAACATTGAATTCCACCTGGTGGGTAGGTCACATATGATGCGATGTTCCGGAAGGCGGAATCGGCGCTGCAGAGCTGCAATATGCGATCTTGCCATGCTGGAACGCCGCAAGTGAGCGCACTCTATGCGGACCTTGTGCAGCAGTGCATCAAGATCCAGATAGCCCCTCAAAAAACTCTGCTCGACTAAGTTGAGCACATGTGCCAGACATGGGATGTGAGTGAGGTTGCCTAGGCCCAGAGCTGCCACCAGATTTCGGCCATTGTCACACACTACCTTGCCTGGCTGGAGATTCGCTGGCACAAACCACACGTCACTCTCCTGCTTGATGGCATTCCAGAGCTCCTGCGCTGTGTGGCTTCGATTCCCCAAAGAAATTAATTTCAATACGGCCTGTTGACGTTTGGCCATGGCTGTGCTCATATTGGTCGTAACAGGTAAGCGTTCACGGGTCCATGTGGAGGTAGACTGTGACGGCTCCTGCAGCGCTGATTCAGAGGAACTGGAGTATGAGGAGGAGTCAATGTGCACAGACTGGATTCCTGCAATCCTTGGAGTTGGCAGAACACGTACAGCACCACTCTCAAGATCTGTACCCGGCTCCACAACATTTACCCAATGGGCAGTGAGGGAAAGATATCGTCCTTGTCCATGGTTACTGGTCCACGCATCGGTGGTCAGGTTGACCTTGCTACTGACGGCGTTTAGTAGCGCATGTTTAATTTTTCCCTCCAGATGCTTTTGCAGGGCAGGGATGGCTTGCCTGCTGAAATAAAAGCGGCTGGGCACATTGTATTGTGGGACTGCCAATGCCATGAAGTTACGGAAGGTGTCAGTCTCCACCAGCCTGAATGAGAGCATTTCAAGGGACAGTAGTTTTGCAATGCCAGCATTCAGAGCCTGTGCTCGGGGGTAGTTTGCCGAGTATGGGTGCCTTTTCTCCCACGCCTGTGCTACCGATGGCTGAAGACTGGCCTGGGAGTGTGAGGATGACAGGGAACATGGTGCTGTGGGTGGAATGACACTGTCTCTCTGTACAACAGTGCCAGAGGTTCTTCCATGGCGATCCTGTGAGGAAGCCAAACCAGCTGTGTGTGAGCTGGAGAAAGAGGCTACAACATGAACTGAAGAGGTGGTAAGTGGCGCTGTAGTTTGGCCTAGGTCTTCAGTGTGTCTTTGTAACTCCACCACGTGCTTGGTCCGCACATGTTTCCACATATTTGTGGTATTGAGGTTGCTGACACTTTTCCCTCTTTTCACTTTCTGCTTACACAGCTTTCATTTGACAAAGCAAATGTCATCTGCAACTGTGTCAAAAAAGGACCAGGCACTGCAAGTCTTGGGAGCACCCGTTTTGGGTTTTGGAAGAGGCATGCTCCTAATGGGTGCCGAAGTGGAGGCTACAGGCAACCGAGTCTGCCCCCTCCCTCTCCCTCCTTTTTTGGCCATTTGAGGAATCTCTTTCTCAGAGCTGCTCCCACCACCTTCCTGTACCTCACGCCATGATGGGTCAAGGACCTCATCATCTACACTACCCTCTTCAAACGACTGCTTCTCCTGGGTAGTCTCGACAGCACAGTATGCACCAGAAAGTGGCACCTGAGTCTCATCATCAGATGCGTACTGAGGTGTGCTGACCATAGGCACTGGCCCACCCGCCTCTTCAGATTCAGAGAGACAAAGCTGCTGCGCATCACTGCATACTACCGCTTCTTCAAATTCTCGAATGCTGCTTGGCTGGCCCCCTCTTTCCAAGCCAAGAGATTCAGAGAACAGAAGTAGAGATGGCTCCTGTCCAGGGCTCTCTGACTGCCTGGGCAATTTGGCAGGTGGTGAAGAAACAGATGGGTGCTCTTCAGTGCTCTGGACCTGAGAGGATCAGGAACTAATTGAAGTCGATGCGTTAGCTGCCATCCATCCCAAAACGGCTTCAATTTGTTCGTCCCGCAGCAGTGGGGTACAGCGAGCTCCTACAAAGCTGCACATAAAGGACTGTTCCCTGGGAAACAGGGGTATAATTTCTAAAATGGGGTCACTTGAGGGTGGGATTCTGCTCTTCTAGCAATTAGAAGCTCTGTATATGGAGTCCGCAAACTGTTCTAAGAAAATCTGCGCTCCAGAAGGCTAATAGCACTCTATTCCTCCCGAGTCTCTCCATATGGCTAAGTAGTACTATACAGCCACAAAAAGGTATTGCCACATAATGTATAAATTGTGGAATAAATTATAGTGCCATTTTTACCGCCTTCTTGTGTGAAAATGTAAAATCTGAGGCTAAAAATACATTTTGGTGGTAAAAATGTAATTATTTTTTCTTCACTGCCCAATGATATAAAATTCTGTGACACACCCATAGTGTCAATATGGATCGCTGCACGCCTAGATGAATTCATTGAGAGGTGTAGTTTTTAAAATGGGGTCACTTATGGGGGTTCTGCTGTTCTGGCACCTCATAGGTTCTCCCAGTGGGTCATGGCACTTGCAAACCATAACGGTAAAATCTGGCGCTCCTTGCCTTCTGAGCTTTACACTGTGCCTGAAAAACATTTCCCGATTACATGTTGGGTATTGTCACACTCAGGAAAACTGGATTTCAATTTGTTTTAAAAAAAATGTCCTATTAGCCCTTAGAAAGATTAAAAACGTGGGGCTAAAACAACATTTTAGTGGTAAAAATGTAATTTTTTCTTTCTTCACCACTCAGTGGTATAAAATTCTGTGAGGCACATGTGGTGTCAATATGATCACTGCACCTCTAGATGAATTCATTGGGGAGTGTAGTTTGTAAAATGAGTTCACATATAGGGGATTTCTGTTGTTCTGGCACCTTAGGAGCTCTGCCAATGTGACATGGCACCCTCAAACCATTCCAGCAAAATCTTAACTCCAATATAGCGCCTCTTTCCTTCTGAGCTTTGCACTGTGCCTCAAAAATAGTATTCCCCCACATAAGTGGTATCGGCATACTCAGGACAAGTAATATGGTGCAATTTGTCCTGATACCCTGAAAATGCAAAATTTGCGGCTAAAACAATATTTTTGTGGGGAAAATGTGATTTTATTATTTTCACGACTCAATGTTATAAACATCTGTGAAGGGGTTCAAGGTGCTCACCATACATCTAAATACATTCCTTGAGTTGTGTAGTTTCCAAAATGGGGTCACTTTTGGGGGGGTTTCCACTGTTTAGGCACTTCAGAGGCTCCCAAATGCGACATGGCGCCCACCAATTGTTCCAGCAAGTTTTGCATTCAAAAATTCAAATTACCCTCCTTCCATTCTGCACTCTGCTGTGTGCCAAAACAGTTGTTTTTTTCATCATATGGTGTATCAGCATGCTCAGGAGAAATTACACAACAAATTTTGTTTCTAATTTTTCCCGTTACCCTTATCAGAATTAAAAAATATTAATCTCATCTGATGTAATTTTTTTTTGTGAAAAAATGTTAAATGTTCATTTTGTTTTTGCATATGCAAATTGCCTCTTCAGAGAGAAAGAGGACTTGAACTCTATATCGCCACCTGTTGGTAGTAGCGATTTTGTTTTTCACATTCCAAAAATTCCTGTGAAGCACCTGAAGGGTTAATAGACGTCTTGAATGTGGTTTTGAGCACCTTGAGGGGTGCAGTTTTTAGAATGGTGTCACTTTTAGGCATTTTTTATCATATAGCACCCTCAAAGTGACTTCAAATGTGAGGTGGTCCCTAAAAATGTTTTGTAAATTTTATTGGAAAAATGAGAAATCACTGGTCAACTTTTAACCCTTATAAATTCCTAACAAAAAAAGTTGTTCCAAAATTGTGCTGATGTAAAGTAGACATGTTGGAAATGTTATTTATTAACTATTTTGTGTTGACATCTCTGTGATTTAAGGGCATAAAAATTCAAAGTTTAAAAACAGCAACATTTTCCAAATTTTCACCAAATTTCAGTATTTTTCACAAATCAAGTCATATGAAAGAAATTTTTCCACTATCATGATGTACAATATGTCACGAAAAAACATTATCAGAATCACTGGGATCCGCTGAAACGTTCCAGAGTTATTACCTCATAAAGTGGCAGTGGTCAGAATAGTAAAAATTGGCCTGGGCATTAATGTGCAAAACACCTTCGGGGACAAAGCGGTTAAAGCATGATTAAGGTAATATTTAGATAATTTAAATTTAGACTTTATGATGAAAAAAGTTGTGATGGAGAGTCAGATTTTCTGACAATTAGCATATCAGAATTTTTTTTTATTATTTCTATTTAATCAATTTCTAAAACAATATTTGTGGACAGGATTGGCTCTAATCTTTTGTTACTTTAAATGGTTTTAAAAGGCTTTTCTTACTCTCTGATCACTCTGCATTTGGGATATTAACTACAGTCATTTGCAAATTCTGAATCTTACAAATTATAATTATTATTGTATGTGAACTGTCATCTGCACACTTCATTCTGCTTGTCTCAAGAAATGTTAGGAATATATTAAAAGTAGAAACTATGGTCTGGGGGTTCTATTTGTCCTTGTGGAGACTGGCGGCTTTCCTGTGCTGCTATCAAAATCCCACAAAGGATCACGGAGAAACAATAGGATGAAAATAATTGTTTATTCCGTAGTATGGATCTACGTGTTTCTATGTACTCCGACCTCGTCTTCAGGAAACAACCACATTAAAAAATGCTTCCTGGGAAAAGATTATGCAAATGAGCTCTTTTCCAAGAAGAATAAAGCTGAGATCAGTGATGATCAGACAGGGATGATACGGTTTCTGGGATAGTTACATAATCCTATCTTATATATGGTTTAATGACATAGGCCCCTAATGTAATTAAATAAGAATTATTTGTAAAAGGACTGAGTACAAATTAATAATATAAATGCCTTTAATTCAGTAATGACCTCTGATGTACATTTTCATCAAGAGTCGGAACGAGCTGTATCTAGCAGGTTTAGGAATTGAGTGTCCTTAATATGTGGCAGATGCAGGCTATGTTACATAGTCAGCATCTGTCTCTAACAGCAGCAGCCAGAGGTGAGCTTTGATCGCTGCGGTTAACCATTTAGAAGCCACTGCCAATCACTGACAGCAGCATTTAAATCCACAAATGCCGATGCCCTAACATACCAGCTTACATCAGCTACTTCGCGCCATTATCATGGGGAGTTGATGGGTTACGATGGCAGCTGAAAAACTTCCTGTGAAGCTAAGTCACAGACTGGGCTTCATTGTAGAAACACAATTTTCTACAATACAATTACAAAAGTACTGCAATATCATAGTAGGTTCAAACCTAGCGGGACTAAAAATATAGTACCCCTGGACAAAGCTTTCGGAGAAAAACGCACGTCGGGTGTGGTGGGCACCTACACTTGGAGGTAAATATGCATTGCCTTATTTGATTTGTTGACATACTGCTTGAATCTGGTATCACCACTGGGATTTATAGCAGGTAATTTATGACACTTTTTTGTCAATTAGTGGTCCCTGTTATTTGCAGGGATTTATCTTATTTTTTGTCCACTTGGGTATTGTATTATGTTTACAGCACGTGCACTTTAATTATATATCTACTACTATATGGATAGACTATTTGTATAGATACTTTACTCTTGTAGGGATTTAGGCATTTGATACACTCTTAATACTACAGTCGTATGTTACTTTGCTAGATCCAGGTTCCCACCTTTTTTCATGTCCTTGTGTTTTATGTATCCTCTCACGTGCTTTATTTGTGGAGATTTATTTATGATTATGATTGTGTATTTTAATATGTTGAATTTTTTAGTCCTTCTTGGAAGTGTTGTTCTATTTGGTGTGTATCTTAGGTTTTTCCCTTCCGTGGGCTTTTATGATATAGGATTGGAGGTCTCCTTAGGTATTATTAAAAATAAAGTAAAAGTTGAAAAAAGTTTGAAAAAATATTTAAAAAAATACATGCATACATACATACATATATATATATATATACAGTCATATGTTAAAGTTTGGGCACCCCTATTAATGTTAACCTTTTTTCTTTATAACAATTTTGGTTTTTGCAACAGCTATTTCAGTTTCATATATCTAATAACTGATGGACTCAGTTATATTTCTGGATTCAAATGAGGTTTATTATACTAACAGAAAATGTGCAATCTGCATTTAAACAAAATTTGACCGGTGCAAAAGTATGGGCACCTCAACATAAAAGTGACATTAATATTTCGTATATCCTCCTTTTGCAAAAATAACAGCCTCTAGTCGCTTCCTGTAGCTATTAATGAGTTCCTGGATCCTGTATGAAGGTATTTGTGACCATTCCTGTTTACAAAACAATTCCAGTTCAGTTAAGTTTGATGGTCGCCAAGCATGGACAGCCCGCTTCAAATCATCCCACAGATGTTCAATGATATTCAGGTCTGGGGACTGGGATGGCCATTCCAGAACATTGCAATTGTTCCTCTGCATGAATGCCTGAGTAGATTTGGAGTGGTGTTTTGGATCAATGTCTTGCTGAAATATCCATCCCCTGCGTAACTTCAACTTCGTCACTGATTCTTGCACATTATTGTCAAGAATCTGCTGATACTGAGTTGAATCCATGCGACCCTCAACCTTAACAAGATTCCCGGTTCCGGCATTGGCCACACAGCCCCAAAGCATGATGGAACCTCCACCAAATGTTACTGTGGGTAGCAAGTGTTTTTCTTGGAATGCTGTGTTTTTTAGCCTCCATGCATAACCCCTTTTTGTATGACCAAACAACTCAATCCTTGTTTCATCAGTCCACAGGACCTTCTTCCAAAATGTAACTGGC
This sequence comes from Dendrobates tinctorius, assembly GCF_039654945.1. Taxonomy (NCBI): domain Eukaryota; kingdom Metazoa; phylum Chordata; class Amphibia; order Anura; family Dendrobatidae; genus Dendrobates; species Dendrobates tinctorius. The sequence continues at coordinate 9,813,658 of NW_027361875.1, forward strand.
TTGTCCAAATGTGCTTTTGCATACCTCAGGTGACTCTGTTTGTGGCGTGCTTGCAGAAATGGCTTCTTTCGCATCACTCTCCCATACAGCTTCTCCTTGTGCCAAGTGCGCTGTATTGTTGACCGATGCACAGTGACACCATCTGCAGCAAGATGATGCTTGACTGTTCTCACCATTCTTCTTCTCTGCCTTTCTGATATTTTTCTTGGCCTGCCACTTCTGGGCTTAACAAGAACTGTACCTGTGTTCTTCCATTTCCTTACTATGTTCCTCACAATGGAAACTGACAGGTTAAATCTCTGAGATAACTTTTTGCATCCTTCCCCTGAAAAGCTATGTTGAATAATCTTTGTTTTCAGATCATTTGAGAGTTGTTTTGAGGAGCCCATGATGCCACTCTTCATAGGAGAACTACTTGCAAGTGGCCACCTTAAATACCTTTTCTCATGATTTGATACACCTGGCTATGAAGTTCAAAGCTCAGTGAGGTTACAAAACCAATTTAGTGCTTCAGGAAGTCAGTAAAAAGTAGTTAGGAGTGTTCAAATCAAGAAAATGATAAGGGTGCCCATACTTTTGCACCAGTCAACTTTTGTTTAAATGCAGATTGCACATTTTCTGTTAGTACCATAAACCTCATTTGAATCCAGAAATATAACTTAGTCCATCACTTATTAGATATATGAAACTGAAATAGCTGTTGCAATAACAAAAATTGTTATAAAGAAAAAAGGTTAACATTAATAGGGGTGCCCAAACTTTAACATATGACTGTATATATATATATACATATATAATTTAAATCACCCCTCTTTTGAAAATAAAATGATGGTAAAATACCAAAATTGTTGTCACCAAGCATAAAAATATCATATGCACCCTCAAATGTTATCACTAAAAACAATAGTTTAGTGAGCACAAAATAAGGTTTCATCCACCTCCATGTATTGAAAAATAAAAAAGTTATGGCGCTTAGAAAATGACGACACAAATGTTTTGTTTTTTTTGTTTTTTACAAATTCTTGAATTATTTTTTTTTTTAACCACTACAATATAAAAAAAAAATCATATGATTGGTATCATCGTAAATTGCACTGATTTGGAAAATGCCATAAACATAAAACTAAAAAAAAAATGGCGGAATTGATATTTTTTTTTTACCATTTTCCCCACTTTGAGTTTTTTTCATCTTTTTCAGTACATAATATGGAAAAATGAATGGTGTGAATGGTGGCATATGCCTATATTGACAGACAAACAAATAAGTTATGGCTCTTAGAACAAAGGGAGAAAAAAAGCAAAAAATGTTTGGGTCCTTATAGGGTTATGGCAATAAAGAATTCCATATGACATGATGATTGATATCACTTTGAGTAACAAATATTACAATGCAGTTTCTGAATTTGTTGAATAGTGCTTGAGGATGATTTATAAGAATGCTAACAATACTTGTAAGCTTGGCCCAGAACTTTCACAATATGAGACAGTGTTTTAATTTAAAAAAAAAAATTAGTTTTTTGTTAATAAATGTAAAAACCTCATAGAAGGTTGTAACAAGATTTTTGAAAATTGAATTGTAAATACCCCACAGTGATCTAATCCTTAAAGGGGCTGTTCAGGCTTGGGGCTCAAGTTTTCAATCACTCTATGTGACCGCAGATATGTCACAGCGAGCCCAAATTCTCTGGTGTCCACACCAAGAGCAGGCAGGCGTTTTACCGCAACTGAATACAGCCAGAATGGACACATCTAGTCAGAATGTGGCTGGAAGTATACAGATGTCATACTTGCGGTCACATAACCATTTGTGCCTGACGTCGGCATTGGAGGATCCTGATGTGGGGCATCTTTTTAAACAAAAAAAAAATGTGCCACAGTTCAAAAATCACTTTTAGAAATCTTATTTATTTTGCTGCTGCTGTGAAATTTTTTATTTTTCATCTTCTACATGGACGGAAAGCAATGCAGTAAAAATGCTACATATGAAGAAGCCCTAATGCTTCATTTTTTTTCTGGAGAAGCAAAACACTTGTATTAAGGATACCCCATGGATTAGGCTAGATTCCTGGAGAACCCAGGAAAAGAGGCCTCTTGTGATTAGCTTGCTTTCAGAGAACCCTTATCACAAAAGGAGGATATCCCCTCTAAAATTTACTTTGGACGAATTGAACACACTATTTTGTCAACCGAAACTATGGCAGAAAATAAAATGAATTATTTTTTTAATCACTAGATTTAGTGTTAAGACTAGAGATGAGCGACTTTGCCTTTTTTATGGCCGAGTCGGGGATTCATGAAACCCGACTTTCTCAAAAGTCGGGTCGAAGGAAATCGGCCGACTATAGGGAAAAGTCGGAGGCCAACTGAAACACGAAACCCAATGCAAGTCAATGGGGAAGCAAAGTCGGCAGGGAGTGGAGGACAGTAAACACACCTACAGTGCCCATTTCAATGCCAAAACATCAATTCTTATTTCTGAAGCTTGTCAACCTTAATTTACTTCATAATAATAGTTACGCATTGAAAACTGGGGGTTATTTGGCTAAAGTTGTGGGGGGGGTTGGGCTGGCTCCAGGTTTTCATGTGCCCTGGGCCAAAGAGTGTCAGGGCGCCCCTTTAACACATACCACAACACATGATGCTCCGATACGGCGCAGAAATATAGGTATAGTACAATGACAAATACTTTACTGCTTACATGACATGACTGATCTATTTTAAATTCTCCAAAAGCGCAAAAAAAGGACAGTATATTACTCTATACAGTATTATGGCCACCACATTGTGTGCCATACAGAATAATGAGCCCCATATATTTCTCCATACAGAATAATTGGCCACATATAATGTTCCATACAGTATATGATGAGCTCCACATAATGCTACAGTATATGATGGTCCCCATGGACAATGCTCCAGTGTGTTATGGGCCCAAAAAATGCTCCACATATAATGGACTCCATTTCTAATGCTCCAGTGTATAATGGGCCCCGTAAATGCTGCTCCAGTGTCTGATGTCCCCAATCTGGAATGCTCCAGTATATGATGGGCCTCATGGATGATGCTCCAGTGTCTTATGGGCCCTAATAATGCTCCATATATAATGGGCCCCATTTCTAATTCTCCAGTGTATAAAGGGCCCCGTAAATTCTGCTCCAGTGTCTGATCTGCCCCATTTAGAATGCTCCAGTATATGATGGGCCTCATGGATGATGCTCCAGTGTCAGATGTCCCCCATTTTGAATGCTCCAGTATATGATGGGCCCCATTTTTAATTAACCCAGGCATGGTATGTGAAAAGAGATCCATGGAGTAATCTGAAGTGTGTGCTGCCGCATCCTTCACTTTTGGTGTGGGTGAAGGACACAAGGAAAGTGGTTGCTCCTGACCAGAAGCCTGCAGTTACGACTCAGTGCTTGCATTTTTTTAAACTTCAGAAGAGGAGGCGATAGAGCTGGAGGCTGTTTCAGCAATGTAAGCCAAAAACAGTTCCTGATGCTCCAGCTTTAAAAGCAGTCTACCTACTCCCAGAAAATGGAGCCTTACAGGCCTTCCAGAGCTACACCATGACGCAGGCTCAACATATCCTGCCTTAGCTGCTATTGTGCTTTTGGCACTACCAACAGATGCATCACCACCACCATCAGTACCAGGTGGCCCCACATGCCCACGTCCGTGACCTCTTCCACCATACTTCCTCATGTTTTAGAAAATTGACCCAAAATACCAGCAGATATATGGTACTGTATCAGAAGCGTACAGCTCTATACAGTCTAGGGATAACAGTAAATCTCTGTATATATTTCATGAGTCATACACAGACGCTCACAGGCTCAGTATGGATTACCCAATAAAATAAAAAGGTGAAAAAGGGTGCAGTATCACCAGATACAAGGTATATATAGTATAGTGTAAAGATTCTGAATCTCCGTATACATTTCAGGAGGCAGACACAAACGCTCTCAGGCCCAGTATGGATTAGACAAGAATATGAAAAGCTGTAAATGGGTAATGTAACACAAGCATACAGCTGTATACAGTATTGGCCAAATTTGAAATCTCGGTATATATTTCCGGAGTCACCCTCAGACGCTCACTCAGTCTGGGTTTGACCATAATAAAAAATGTTGTAAAAAAGGTACTGGATAACAAGATAGCAAGTATACAGTATATATATATTATTGGGTACAATTGAAATCTCCGTATACTTAGTCTCAGACGCTTACTCAGTATGGATTTGACCGTAATACTAAATGTCGAACAAAGGTACTGTATAACAAGATACAAGCTGTATCGAGTATAGGGTAAAAATTGGTATCTCCGATTCACCGTATATATAGAAGGCGTAAACCACACACGCTCACTCACAATGGATGATACCGTAATACAAAATTTTGAACAAAGGTACTGTATCAGCACATACCAGGTGTATCCAGTCTAGGGGTAATTTTAAATTTCCGTCTATACTTCCGGAGTCAGACACAGACACTCACAGACTCAGTATGTATTACACCAGAATTTAACAAGTAGAAAAAGGGAAAGGTAGTCGAAGCGTACAACAGTATACAGTGTTGTGGTACTTTTACTCTCCGCTGCTGGAAACTACATGGATACAAGTACAGACGGAAAGTCGAGTGTTAGCAGAAATTTGGGAATTACTCATCGCGGGAAAACCTCCCGGTACATGTTGCAGAGGCGATGCAGACCCTCAATTACTGTGTCTGTGGAGACAGCGAAAATGGTTCTTTGTGAAGAAAGGATTGCTTAATCGCAGTAGCGTGGATCACATCACCGTTACTCGTCTCCATCAAACTATGATCACAGGGAGAGATGTAAACATGGTCCTCATTGCCTATCATGATGTGTCTAGTCATTTTGGAGTGCAAAATACAGAAGCTGCAGACCGTAGGCGATTCTATTGGATTGGCATGAGAGGAGACATTAAAAAATGGTGGCAGGAATGTCACACGTCTGTCACTATCCGCTTGTAAGTTGACGTCCATTACAAATGGTAGCCATTGATCATCTGAAGGTAGAGGCCAGCAGGAAAGGCCAAAGCTACATCTTACCCATCATCGATCAATAAACCAAATTTCTAGTGGCCGTTCCTGTGAAGGATTTAACTGCCCAGACTACACAGCGGTGGAGCAGGGAGAGGTAAGTATTTCAACTTGCAAGTGCTGTGGCCATGATCAAGCAGGGGGGGCACACTCGTGGTCGATGATACTGGCACAGGGCCCCTCATAGTACGCTGGTGTGTCTGACGGCAACTGGGCCCCCCCACCATCAGAGACACTGCATTGTACTATGAGGGGCCCTGTGCCAGTGCCGTCGGCCATCTGTGGGCCCATCCACCTGTTCAGAGCAACGGCACTTGCCCGGGTGTGCCAGGTGTTGACCCAAGCCATTGGGGGGGTGGGCAGCCCACTTAGGGAGGTTTTAAAAATGGCATATGTCGATGTGTTGGCTGGACATTCAGTTGCTGCAAAGGGAGGAATTGGGCAAGTCCGAGGAAGAGGAGGACAAAAGCGAGGCAGTTTTCTGGCAACCTATGTGTCATCAGGGGAAGGTGGGACAAAATCCTTTGAAACCCATGCATGGTTCATTTTAATGAAGGTTAGATCATCAACATTTTGGGTAGACAGACGGGTCCTTTTTTCTGTCAGGATTGATCCAGCAGCACTGAAGACTCTTTCAGATAACACACTAGCAGCAGGGCAAGCGAGCTCCTGTAAGGCATATTGTGCCAATTCAGGCCAGGCGTCCAGTTTAGAGACCCAATAGTCAAAGGGGAATGACCTGTGAGGGAGAACATCGATATGGGAGGAGAAGTAGTTTGTAACCATAGTTAACAACTGCTGTCTCCAGTCACTTTTAATCGATGCAGTATTAGCAGTCGTGTGAGCGGTACTTGAGAAATCATTCCACAACATGATCATTAAACCCCTGTCTCTAACACCACTTCGGCTGTGTGCAACACGAACACCTCTTCCATTGTGCCCACTACAGCTCGTGGGAGAACCAGCACCGCTGCTGTGTGCTGGGAAAGCCTCAAACAAACGGTATACCAGAGTTGCTTGTTTGTTAGCCAATATTATCTCTAGGTTCTCCTGTGGCATGATGTTGTGTAATTTGTCTTTGTAGCGTGGATCGAAGATGCTGGCCAGCTAGTAGTCATCATCCCTCATCATTTTGGCAATGCAGGGGTCCCTTTTTAGGATCCGCAAGGCATAATCGCACATGTGAGCCAATGTTCCAGGTGTCAATGATGCACTGCCAGTGGTGGGTGGAGGGGCACTTTCTGGAAAATCCACATCCCTACAGTCATGCACAAACACTGTACCTGACCTTGGAAGGCCAACATTTTCTCTTTCCCCCTGAGAAGCATTCTCCTGCCCAAAATAATCATCCCCCTCATCCTCCTCCTTTTCCTCTTCTTCCTCCACCTCGTCCAGGACAGTTCCCTGACCAGACAATGGCTGTCTGTCATCAAGGCTTCCCTCCTCCTCCTCTGCTGCAGACACCTGATCCTTAATGTGCATCAAACTTTGCAGATGCATATGTGGGATGCTCATGCTTATGATGGTGTCGTCCGTGCTTACCAGCCACGTGCATTCCCCAAAACACTGAAGAACTTTACAGAGGTCTTTCAGCTTTGACCACTACACACCCAACAATTCCATGTCTTCCCTCAAACTGCCTGTCCGTGTATCCTCCCACAAATGCATTACAGCCTGCCTCTGTTCGCACACCCTATGAACCATGTGCAGGGTGGAGTTCCACCTTGTTACAACGTCTATGATTAGGCGGTGCTTGGGGAGGTGGAGAAATCGCTGCAGCTTCTGCATACGAGTGGAGTGGACATTTGAGCGATGGATGTGCGAGCACAGTCTTCGCACCTTATGGAGCAATGATGTTAACTCCTGGATATCCTTAAAGACAAAAATGTCCAGGAGGGATGGGAAATCTTGAAAAATGAAATTCTCAAAGCACAGTTGTTAACAATTCCGAAAAGAGGGAAGAATAGGAAGCATTTAAGGAAACCAGGATGGATGAACACAGAACTTAAGCACATGCTAAAAAGGAAGAAAAAAATGTTTATAAAATGGAAAGAGGGAGGCATATCTAAAGAAGAATATAATGCTGTCTGCAGAACCTGCAGGGCACAAATCAGATTATCTAAAGCTGAAAATGAATTGAGGCTTGCAAGAGATGTCAAAAGCAATAATAAAGCATTTTGAGGATATGTCAAAAGTAAAAGAAAAGTCAAAGATGCTATAGGATTTTTACAGGATGAAAATGATGAAATGGTAAGACAGGATGTTGAGAAGGCTGAACTTTTAAATTCCTATTTTGCATCTGTTTTCTCTCAGAAAGGAAATGTAACATCAACTGTTATTCACTGTCCTATTAAGGGAATAGAAGAATCCAGGATATCTATAAACAGAAAGATAGTGAGGAAACACTTAGCTAACCTAAATGAATTCAAGTCTCCAGGTCAGATGAATTACACCCCAGAGTACTGAAGGAGATAGCAGAAGAAATTTTTGAACCCCTCTCCATAATCTTTGAAAATTCTTGGAGAACAGGAGAAGTGCCAGAAGACTGGAGAAGAGCAAATGTTGTTCCTATCTTCAAAAAGGGGAAGAAGGTGGACCCAGGCAACTATAGGCCGGTGAGTCTGACTTCTATACCAGGAAAGATCTTTGAACAAATTATTAAACAACATGTATGTCAATACCTGGATAAGAATGAAGTGATTAAACAGAGTCAGCATGGGTTTGTAACTAATAAGTCATGTCAGACTAACTTAATTTCCTTCTATGACGGTATCACTGATTGGGTGGATCAAGGAAATGCTGTAGATATAGTATGTCTTGACTTCAGCAAAGCATTTGACAAAGTCTCTCATACAATCCTTATTGAAAAAATGACTAAGTATGGAATGGACAAGGCAACTGTTAGGTGGATTCATAACTGGCTTAGTGATCGGACCCAAAGAGTGGTCATAAATGGCTGCACATCCAGTTGGAAGAATGTCTCAAGTGGGGTACCACAGGGCTCTGTCCTGGGCCCTGTATTGTTCAACATCTTTATCAACGATTTAGATGAAGGAATTGAGGGTAAACTGATTAAATTTGCTGATGACACAAAGCTAGGAGGGATAGCTAATACTAGAGAAGAGAGAGAGAGGATTCAAAAAGATTTAAATAAACTGGAGAAGTGGGCAGCAACTAACAGAATGGTTTTTAACAGGGAGAAATGCAAAGTACTACATCTGGGCAATAAAAATGAAAAAAGCATATATAGAATGGGAGGAATAGGGCTAAGTGACAGCACATGTGAAAAAGACTTGGGTATACTAATAGATCACAGACTGAATATGAGTCAACAGTGTGATGCAGCAGCAAAAAAGGCAAATGCAATTCTAGGATGTATTAACAGAAGCATACAGTCTAGATCACGTGAAGTCATTATTTCCCTCTACTCCTCTTTGGTCAGACCTCATCTGGAATATTGTGTCCAGTTTTGGGCACCACATTTTAAAAAAGACATCAACAAACTGGAGCAAGTTCAGAAAAGAGCGACCAGAATGGTGACCGGTCTGCAAACCCTGTCTTATGAGGAAAGGTTGCAGGATTTGGGAATGTTTAGTTTGCAAAAGAGAAGACTGAGAGGAGACTTAATAGCTGTCTACAAATATCTAAAGGGCTGTCACATTGTAGAAGGATCAACTTTATTCTCATTTGCACAAGGAAAGACTAGAAGCAATGGGATGAAACTGAATGGGAGGAGACACAGATTAGATATTAGAAAAAACTTTTTGACAGTTAGAGTGATCAATGAGTGGAACAGGCTGCCACGAGAAGTGGTGAGTTCTCCTTCAATGGAAGTCTTCAAACAGAGGCTGGACAGACATCTGACTGGGATGATTTAGCGATTCCTGCTTTGAGCAGGGGGTTGGACCAGATGGCCCAGGAGGTCCCTTCCAACTCTACGATTCTATGATTCTATGATTCTATGATTCTAACTCCGGATAATTATTAAGGAGGCACTGCACCACCAGGTAAAAAGTGTGAGCCAGGCAAGGTATGTGTGTGAGTTTTGCATGGGCTATGGCTGCCACAAAATTACGGCTGTTATCACTGACTACCTTGCCTGCCTCAAGATGTAGACTTCCCAGCCATGACTCAGTTTGTCGCTGCAAGTAGTCAGCCAGTACCTCCGCGGTCTGTCTGTTGTTGCCCAAAGACATCATCTTTAACACAGCCTGCTGACGCTTACCACTAGCTGTTCGATAGTGGGACACCTTGTGTGCAACACTGCCAGCTGCGGATGGAGTGCTCGTGCGACTGCGCTCTGTGGACAAGCTTTCACTGATAGAGGAGGAGGAGGAGGATCGAAAGCCTACAGCCAATTGTTTCCTATACCGTGGGCTAGGCAACACTGTCCCACCACCGCTGTCCCCTGTGGACCCTGCATCCACCACATTAACCCACTGCGCAGTGATGGACACGTAACGGCCCTGGCCATGCCTACTGGTCCATGCATCTGTTGTGAGGTGCACCTTTCCACTCACTGACTGTTTTAGTGCATGGACAATGCGGTCTTTTACATGCCGTTGGAGGGCAGGGATGGCTTTTCGAGAAAAGAAGTGCCGACTGGGAAGGTCATAGCGAGGGACAGCATAGGCCATGAGGTCGCGGAAAGCTTCGCTTTCAACCAAACGGTAGGGCATCATCTCTAATGAGGTTAGTTTGGCAATGTAGGCGTTCAAAGTGTACGCGGATGAGAGGATGAGTACTTTCTTGTCCTACTCAGAGTGTCTGGTAGAGTGAGCTGGACTGGAGAGCTGCATATGGGGGAAGTAGCGGTGGACCGGACGGAGTGAGAGGGGGTTAGAGATGGTATTGGTGGTGATGGCCTAGATTCAGTGTTGTGTTGCAAAACCATTGTGATTCCCTGAGTGCTTTGACCTTGCGATGACACCACCACATTTAGTGCTGGTGGTGTGCTTAACGGTGGCGGTGGTCTTACAGTGGGGGAAGCGATGGAGCATTGCTGGCTACCTTCAGTCGGAGCAGGTGCACATGTGCTACCTGAGGTTTTGTAGTCTGTCCACGCTTGCAAGTGCATGTTGATTAAATGTCTAAGCATGCAACTGGTATTCAAATTTCTGAGTTATTTACCTCGGCTAAAGGTCCTTCCGCACTTCTTACAGGTAACCTTTGCCTCATCAGTAGGATTTTAGACAAAGAAGTGCCACACTGCACTCTTCCTACTATGGTATACATTTTCTGGCCTTGCACGCTGTGCTAAGTTGACCGTCTGGCCAAGCTGTCCTGCAACTCTTTTAGTTTTTGTTCCTCGTTTTTGGACAGCTACGGGCCTGGCAGATAACCGCTGCTGCGATGTCAATGCCTGCTGCGGATCCTTCTCCTTATCTGAACTATTGCCAGCGCCACCCTCCTCCCCCAATGGATGCCAATCCGGGTCAAGAACTGGGTCATCCATCACCTCCTCTTCAAAGTCATCTGCACCTTCCTCTTTACCTTCCTCTGTGTCACCGTGTAAGGTGGTATAGTATGCGGGAAGGGGCACCTGAGTTTCATCAGGGTCAGATTCTGGCCCAATAGACTGTGAGGGCAATGTAGTGCTCTGGGTCGATGTACCAGCAGAATCATTGAGCAGTGGCTGTGCATCAGTGCACTCCATGACAGATTCATCTTGGACTGGGGAATTTTTTATTTGACTGGATAACCCAGGCATGGTATGTGAAAATAGCTCCATAGAGTAATCTGAAGTGTGGGCTGCAGCATCCTTAACTTTTGGTGGGGGTGAAAGACACAAGGAAAGGTGTTTTTCCTGACCAGAACCCTGCACTGATGACTCCGTGCTTGCAGGTTTCGAACATTCAGAAGAGGAGGCAATAGAGCTGGTGGCTGTTTCGGCAATGTACGCCAAAACCTGTTCCTGATGCTCCGGCTTTAAAAGCGGTTTTCCTACTCCAAGAAAAGGCAACCTTACAGACCTTCTTGGGCCAGAGGATGACGCAGGCTCAACACCTCCTGCCTTAGCTGCTATTGTGCTTTTGCCAGAACCAGCCGATGCACCACCACCATCAGTACCAGCTGCGCCCCCCTGCCCACGTCCGCGGACTCTTCCACCATACTTCCTCATGTTTGGGAAAATGTACCAAAAATACCAGCAGAGAGATGGTACTGTATGAGGAGTGTCCAGCTGTTTAAGGTGTATTAAAAAAAAATTAAATCTACGTATATATTTTGTTACTCACAGACGCTCTCACAGTATGTATTGGACCGTAATCCAACAAGCAGATATACAGAACTGTATCAGAAGTGTACAGCTGTATACGTTTTTTGTGTAACTAACAATCTCCGTATATGTATTTACGGAGTGTCACACACAAACGCTGACTCTGTATAGATGTGACTGTAATGCGAACGGCAGATATACAATACTGTTTGAGAATCGGACAGCTCTATACGGTGTCTGTATGGAAAATTGTCAATCTCCATCTATTTGTATAGGGACTGACACACGCTGTCTCTATCTAGTTTTGACCGTTATCAAACAGCAGATATACGAAACTGTTTGAAAAGCGGACAGCACTCTAAGGTGTAGGTCTGGAAAAATGGAAAACCTCCTCGGCTTTTTTTTCCAGAGTCACACACAGATAGCTTCTATTTGTCCATGATACAAGGCGGTACACGGTAGTGTGTGAGGAGCGTACACCGATATACGGTGTCTATATGGAAAATTGTCAATCTCTGTCTATTTGTATAGGGACTGACACACACTGTCTCTGTCTAGTTTTGACCGTTATCAAACAGCAGATATATGAAACTGTTTGAAATGCGGACAGCACTCTAAGGTGTAGGTCTGGAAAAACAGAAAAACTCCTTGGCTTTTTTTTCCAGAGTCACACACAGATAGCTTCTATTTGTCCGTGATACAAGGCGGTACACGGTAGTGTGTGAGGAACGTACACCGCTATACGGTGTCTGTATGGAAAATTGTCAATCTCCGTCTATTTGTATAGGGACTGACACATGCTGTCTGTGTCTAGCTTTGACCGTTATCAAACAGCAGATATACGAAACTCTTTGAAAAGCGGACAGTACTCTAAGGTGTAGGTCTGGAAAAACGCCTCGGCTTTTTTTTTCAGAGTCACACACAGATTGCTTCTATTTGTCCGTGATACAAGGTGGTACACCATAGTGTGTGAGGAGTGTACACCACTATATGGTGTCTGTATCAAAAATTGTCAATCTCCATCTATTTGTATAGAGACTGACACACTCTGTTTTTGTCTAGTTTTGACCATGATCAAACAGCAGATATACGAAACTGTTTGAAAAGCGGACAGCACTCTAAGGTGTAGGTCTGGAAAAATGGAAAAACTCCTAGGCTTTTTCTTCCAGAGTCACATCCAGATAGCTTCTATTTGTCCATGATACCAGCCGGTACACGGTAGTGTGTGAGGATTGTACACCACTATACGGTGTGTGAAAAAATGAACGCTCAGTAACTCTCCAGGACAAAATAATAAAAGTTGGAGTGCTTTGAAAAAAGCAGTTTGAACAGCAGTGTGCACACAGCAATGCAGGTATCAGGTAGCCTTAAAAGGCAGCCTAATCACCACCAGCGCTGCTGCACACAACAAAAATCCACCCCCTTTCACTGCACACTAACTGTACAGTGAAAAGCGCTATCAGCAGAAGCAGGTTTTTTTTTCTTCTTCCCTGCCTAGCGCTCTCCCTGTTCAGAATCAGCAGCAGCACCTCTCCCTATTCTAAGATCGGCAGAAGTAAGATGGCGGTCGGCGGTCACAGCCTTTTATACCCTCTGTGCCACCACACAAAGCCAGCAAATCACTTCAATGCCCTTCTTTAAGATGGTGGTGGCCGCTGCCCATGTCATCGCGTTGCCCACAGTGTGCGTCCACCTTCATTGGCTGAGAGAAGGTGCTGGAAGCATTATTTGAAACGCGACTTTGGCGCTCTGATCGGCGACCTCACGCTATGGTCGGGTTTCGATCGGCGATACCCGACTTTAGCTAAGGTCGGCTATTTTTTAATTTGACCGACCCGTTTCGCTCAACTCTACTTAAGACAGTTGTCCCTTTTTTAAGCAAGAAAATAATAGTGAAAAAGAAGTTATAACAAATGAATTTTTTTTTTCATTTTTAGTTTGCCATATGGTGTTCATATACCACCTTAGTTCTGTACAATGCAAGGCTGTATTTGAATGAATTCCTAAGAAGTAAATTCTGACAGACCGCCTGATAAAACTGTTAATACGAGTCTAACATAATAAACACCATTAGATATATAAAGCTCTTTTGTCGCAGTAGCATACTGTTTGCTTTACCATTAGCTCAGTAATGCCTGATTTAGCACTCTGAATGCAATTTAACCTGTGCTCAGAAATCTCCTATTCATTAAAGTGACAGAAGCTGCTAACTCTTCCATAACTAAAAGGTTTATGGATCATATCGGTCTACTCAAAACAATCTCCTAGCGTAACTCGACTAGCAACGTAGTCTGTAAGAATTCTGGCATGTTACAATTTATGTATATTGGCTCAAACAAACGCAAAAGTAATAAGTCATTAACAACAGGCTTGTATCTGCAATTGTTCACATTCACAGCAGTTTTGACATGCCTTAAATCTTCTCAAACTTGGTGTGTGGTACATTTACCCCAAGGGTCACCCATCGTGTGTTGTGGGCAAAGTGTAGCCCGCAGCCCACATGCGGCCCTTTATGGGTTTCAGTGCAGCCTACAGCCAAAGGGATTTATGCAGTTGCTTCCATTGTAAGGGGGGCACAGAGGCCAATTTATACCCCATACTCCTTGCCCATGTTCCTAGTAAAGCGGTACATCCTATATGTCTTGTAATGTCGTTATAATGTGCCTGGCATTGTACCTATGTTTATGTGTTGCAAAGATATATAATATATATAAGAATGGTAGTAGCTAACTTCGTGGGAACAACCCTTAATGTCCGAGGCCTACGGCCTAGAAAGGATTGGGAAAGCCATCTTTCAACATTGCTTTCGGAGAGGGAAGTGGACAGGAAACTCCTGAGGTGGGTTAGTCTGCCCAATCAGGAAGCTGCGGTTCCGGCGGACACGGTATGAAAATGGCATATTCCTGGAGGAGTAAGGGACAGTACGGGTAACGTAATGGTCATATTCTGCGAGGAATTTTGTGCTGTTTCTGTGACTAAACAGGAGCAGCTGAGTAAAATCGTTTTGCTGAAAATGAATCTGGACTCTGACTATCATTGCATGATGCTGAAAGAAAAGGAGCCCCGGCCACTGGGAGAAGACCCTGACTTACAAGTGAGTGGACTACAATGTGTTAATGTGGCGGGGAGCCAGGGTGTGCCAGAGCTGCCACCGCTAGTCACGACTACCACCCTGGCCTCCGTTTCACTTGGTGTAGTACAGCAGGATCCTGATACCTCACATTTACAAGACGGAGATACCCTTATTATGGCAAAGATGGTGCGGAGATTGAGGACAATTCCAGCTCCGCCCCTGAAAATGGCTGGCAGAGACAGTGGCCCGAGCCTGAGATGCATCCACTGGTGAGCGGTGCCCGCCCACGGTGGGCGCGACCAAAGAAAAGGAAGCCTCGCCCCTTGCAGCAGATTCCTGAGGAAAGGGCGGAGTCCGATGCTGAACAGGTGGAGCAACTGGAAGCGGCTCCACCCTGAGACGGGTGGGGACCGGAAGGAGAAAATCTTGTGTGCAAAATCTTGTGTTTCCCATTCTACGCTGAACAGCAGTACTGGCGGCTGCCGGACCCGGAACGTCATCGCGTACCAGAGGAGATTGGCGAACCCGAAGTATGTGAACCAGATGAAGCTGCCCCAGAGGAGCCTGATTCGGAGGAGGCAGAACCGGGGGAGCCTGAGCTGGAAGGTGCGGCAGTTGTGCTGGTAGAGTCTGACGGTCGGTGAGCGATCGCAGCCAAGATGCTGGAGCAGCGGGAGCAGGACGACGAGCAGGTGATGAGTGGAACTTGGTCCCAAACTCCAGAGTGCAGGCCTGTGTTCATATACGTTCCATCGCTTGGGCCATCACCCCGATACCAGGAGGGAGCGGCTCCTTTCCAAACCCCCGGGCAGGCAGCGTGGATAGCAGGGGTCACTGAAAAGAAGTAGAGAGAGAGATCTGGGTGGAGCTGCGCCGACCAGGAGGGGGTAAAATGGCTGAACGGCAGACCAGCAGGTTGTTGGTGTACACCAACCCATCTCATGGGTATGGCTTTATCCGCGAGGCCCACACCGACAACAAGGTATACGTGAACACCAGTTTAGTCAAATTATATAGGCCCCTGAGGGAAGGAGATCGAGTCACCTTTCTTAAAGAAGATGGACCCCGGGGGTACTTTGCTGTAGCAGTTGCCCTGTTACTCCTGGAGGACGACTCGGAACTGCATGAGCGCCAGTGATGGGCGCAGTCGTCCTCATATTTGTTTCCCATTGACCGACAAAGCTCTACCTCTTCCCTGTCGTTGACGCTGGGGAATATGGCATCGGCGGTGGCGTCAGAACTATCGTCACCCGTTGGAGCACGGGAACGGAGCCCGATGCGGGATAGAGCAGCACGGGACACGTACCGCTGAGACAGTGACTAAAATTGACCCCTTGGAAGGAAAGTTGTGGTTGTTGCACCTGTAATAAAGGAATGGGACTGTTCCGCGTCCCTGTGGGCAGGAATTCTGCATCACTAGAGTCTGGTGCAGAGTGGAGTACATTGTGATTGGTGCGGCCACGGCTGAATGTTCATGTTGAACACTGTTTTCCCCTCCCCAAGTTCTATTGCACCCGTTGCACTTCTCCTGCTGGATTCTGACTCTGAGGGGTTACGTGTCCTTGCACTGAAAACGGACTATATGTGACTGCTGCAAAGGACTGTGTTTTAGCTTGCTATATGTAACCTGAACTTTATCCCTAGAAAAGAGCAGGACACATGCATTAAAGGACCCTACTCTGTGCACAGAAGGGCTTAAGCAGGAGGACCTGATAAGTGAGCTGGGTCAATTTCATGGGATTGTGGTGAGTCCTAATGCGAACTGTGTCCGTGCTCGGGTCCTGGAAACAAAAGGGTTTGGAGCAAACTGCACTTGTAGTACTGGCCACACAGGTCAGAGTTGGACGCAAAAAAAAGGCAAAAAAAAAATGGACTCTTATGTTGGGCAAAACGATTTTTCTTAAAGTTAAATAAGTTTTTTTTTAAAAAAAAAATGAGTGTTGTATATTAAAGTCATGCTATACAGGCACTGTATGGTTGGGGACGACCATATTTTAGGAGGGAGGTGTGTAAGGGGTGCACGGATAACTTCTGGTCAGTCGGGGACTCCGCGCAGCCTCATTGACATCAGCGGTAGTCAGTGAGGCTGCGTGGAGTTCCCGGCTGACCGGAGGTGAACTGACAGAGTGTGAAAAGTTCAGAAACTTTCCCGCGCTAATCAGTTGATCTCCGGTCAGCGGGCGCCTGTGCAGAGATGAATTCATTAATTTGGCAGTGGTTTACAGTGGGGTCAGTAGCATTAGCACCAGTCCCTGTTGTAAACTAGTTAACCCCTTGTGATGGATTGCAGCGGGGACCTGACTGAACAGCGGCGAGGTATGTATATTGCTGGTTTTCTTCTGTTGTTTTTTTTTACAGAGCAATGGCTTTTTTTTGGATTGGCAGAATAATAAATGTGGTCAAAAACTTTGTGTATTTATTTCATTAAAAGAATTTTTAATTAATGTGTGTGTGTCTTTTTTTAACCCTTTACTACTATAGGATTAATAATGGATAGGTGGCTTATTGACACCTCTCCATTATTAACTCGGCTTAATGTCACCTTTCAATAGCAAGGTGACATTAACCCATTATTATTAACCCATGAGCTACCTCTAAAGGCCACGGGAATAGAGAGGCTAAGTGCCAGAAAAGGCGCATCTTATAGATGTGCCTTTTCTTGGGTGACTGGGGGCAGATTTTTTTAACCGGGGGGGCAAAAACAATGGTTCCTCTCTAGGCTATTAATATCTGCCCTCACTCACTGGCTTTCTTTCTCTGTATTCTATGTGTAGATATCTATCCTTTCTTTTGTGTTTTAACCTGTCAGGAGCATGCTCAGTTAAAAAAAATGGATCCATCGCCATCATCCGTCATTTGAAGGATGATGACGGATCCTGCGCCCATAGGCTTCCCATCTAGCAAACAACGGACAGTGATGGATCCCTCACTATCCAATTTTTCAACGGACACAAAAAAACGTTGCTTTGTGTGTCGTCTCCGGCCAAAAAAATTTTGACGGATCCGGCAAACAACGGATGAAACGTGAGCCATCCGTCGCTAATACAAGTCTATGAGAAAAAAACGGATCCAGCGGCATCAGTCACCAGATCTTGTTTTTTCAAAAAATGACGGATTGTGACTGATGTAAAAAAACTGATATGTGAAAGCATCCTAAAGTGGCTATATCAGGAAGGGGCCCCAGGCTGAGAGTCGTGTAGTCGATCACCAGTAATGATAGGACCATTCCAAGAAGGATCCGGGGTCTACGACCAGGGCAGGTGAAGCTGAGATGGCGACCCTGGCACATTTTCCTATTGAATCCAGACCAGGGGATGGTAGGAAGCTGGTGGGACTGAAGACACGAATGGGACAGGGATTGTCCAGAAGCGAGGAAGGAATTGCCAGAAAAGAGATAGAGTTATCAGGAAGAATATAGGCTGCCCAGAAGGCAGGGAAAGCTAGAGAGATGCTCCTTTGCGTACACTGTGCTGCATGTGTTAAGAATACCCTACTGCTCAGTAAAGTCAATCTCTTGGAAAAGAGTAATGTCCCTGACATGGTTTGTGAAGCTCGGGAATACGGAGCCAGAGTGACAGAAGCCGAGGAGATTCTGACAGTAACTGTGAGTGCACTGCTGCGCATGCTGCACATGCAGCAGGAGAGACATTGTATTTTATCTGTGGGGCACCAGGGGGTGGGAACTGTACCACCCGTTGCCACGACCACCACCACGGCTGCCTTATAGAATTGGCGTAGTCGGCAGGATTGCGATGCCTTATATGCAGAGAGTGAGCGGAGGAGCCTTGAAAACTGTTAGAATCTATTTAGTTTTGACCATCTGCCATCTTGTTGTGGCTGCTGGTCTTTTTCCTCTGGTGCTGGGTTTGTCTTAGGTCAGGTGATTGTATCATCCTTTATTACCCTGCACCTGCCTCCCAGTCCTTGATAGACAACAGTGTTAATCCGCTAGAGTTCTGGCTAGGTGCCTTGTTTGCTTTCTGTGTGGGATTTTGTGCAGTTCTGGGATCTCTAGTTCTGCAAGTTTTGTTTTTGGTTTTCCCTTCATTTCTGCAACTCCCACTATTTTCCTGCTAGGAGGTTACCTGTTTTTGTTTCTCAGTCCCTAGTCTTCCCAGGGATTCCCTTTCCCATTACCTACAGGTCTTGGTTTGAGTTTAGTCTAGGAAGCGTCGGTGGGTTATTCACAAAGAATGCGTCGTCCACTCCATCGTAGGGTTACAGCCTAGTCGTAGTGCAGGGTCAGTTTCTCCCCCATCTACCCTAGTCCTGAGTTGCAGATTCGTAACAATGACAGCCATGATGGCGCCCTTTAGAGACTTAAAATGGCACCCAACACTGATATGAAGATGGCGGTCAGTGGCGTGAAAGATGAGAGCAGTGCCGCCCACCGTGGGCATCCTAAGCAGAAAAGGGCTTGAAGACCAGCTGGTCAGAAGGAGTGGCCTAAGCCAAGGCCACGTCCTCTAGTGACTGGTACCACCTGAGATAGGTATGGTAAAAGGAGAAGCCCCGACACCTGCAACAGATCACTGAGGAACGGGGGGCCTGAAGCTGAACAGGTGGAGCAGTCATAAGTAGCTCCACCCACAAACAGGTGGAGCCTAGAGGAGAAGGACGACGTGAAAGGAAGAGAGACGCCATTAATGAACACGTTACCTGCACCTATGCAATGAAGGAGTATGCCTTTCCGCAGAGGAATCAGTTTCCAGGACTGGCCCAGTCGAAGACAGACTTGTGTCCCGGGAGCTGGTGGACGGCGGAACTGGAGGACTGGTTCCCAATTGGCCAGCCAGAAGGGAAGCTTGTCGGGAGCTGTAACACCGCAGGTGTGGAGAAGCCAGAGTCGGATGAAGCATTCGAGAAACCAGAAGTTGTGGAGAGAGGGACCGTCATGGCCATGATCCTGAGTTCACATGGTCGCAGTGGAAGACCGTCGCAGCCAGCTGCAGTCACGGTGAGTGCGTCATCTATCCTCACCTTTGCTCCCACAACGCCTCCTGAGCCATCACCTTCCTCAGCCTCCGCATCTCCTCGCAGTGTCTTGTTGGATGAACCCCAGGCTCCCACAGCAGAAGAGGCCCGGTGGGTAGTGAGAGTTATTGAGCAGAAGAGACAGTGGGAATGCTGAATTTTAAAGGAGCTGTGGTGCCCCGGTAGAGGTACCATGTCCGGCTGGATGACTTGCGACTAGAGTTGAGCGATACCAGCCGATACTTGAAAATATCGGATCGGAATGGATCGGCCGATCTTAAAAAAAAGTATCGGTATCGCCGATTCCGATACCGGGAACCAATGCAAGTCAATGGGGCCAAAATATCGGAATTAAAAAAAAACCTTTCTTTCCTTGTAGGTTAATTCTACATGAAGAAAAACAACTAAGAATAATGTAGAATGTATTGTGGGAGGTGGAGGAGACATTAAAGCCATAGAGGTTTAGCCCAATCAAATGGAATAGCAGGAATTAAACTTTTTTTTTTAAAGATGTTAGGAGTTACAAAGATATTGACTATGTTAGCCTCATTTATATTTTGCCAGACATGTATGTCTTCTTCTTCTACTTCCTTTTTTTACATTCTTCTTCTTCTTCTTCTACTTCCTTTTTTTACATTCTTCTTCTTCTTCTTCTACTTCCTTTTTTTACATTCTTCTTCTTATTCCTTTTTTTACATTCTTCTTCTTCTTCTTCTACTTCCTTTTTTTACATTCTTCTTCTTCTTCTTCTTCTTCTTCTTCTTCTTCTTCTTCTTCCTTTTCTTACATTCTTCATATTCTTCTTATTCAACAATTATTATTCTACATATTCAGCTTCTTCATCTTCTTCCTATTCTTCTTCATCATATTCTTGTTTGTGTCAGGCATTCCTGTAGTTGTTATCTAGAAAAGTTAGAAGTTTACACCTTCCGTTCTGCCTGTCACAAAAGATTTACAACAGGATTTGTCCGCGTTCAGTTTGGCCTGCAGAAGCAGGCCTTTTCCAGGGGCACCACGAGGAGGAACGGACTCACCCCCATACACTGCTTAGTCTTCTTCTGCTTATAAATAAGATAATATCATTTGCTCAGAGTATTAGTCTTATGCTTAATGTTCTTCTGCTTTGTTTTTTTTATGCTTCTTTGTCTTCTCTCTCTTGTTGTTCTGCATCTTGGTGGTTGTCTTCCTGTTCTTTGTCCTCTTGAACCAGCTGACGGTACTGGCACCCGGAGGGGCAGCAGAAGGAACAAGAGCCAATGGCACTACCGAGGACCAGCTGACGGTGCTGGAACCCGGTTACTAAGCAGGAGGTACCTGTGCTACAAAGCACTACCAAGGACCAGCAGACGTTGCCGGAACTCGGATACCGAGATGGAGGCACCTAGGCCAAACGCTCTGACGAGAACCAGCTGACGGTGCTGGAACCCGGAGGGGTAGCATAAGCTGCAAGAGCAAATGGAAATAGCGAGGACCAGCTGACAGTGCTGGCACCCGGAGGGGCAGCAGAAGGAATAAGAGCCAATGGCACAACCGAGGACCAGCTGACGGTGCTGGAACCCGGTTACTAAGCAGGAGGTACCTGTGCTACAAAGCACTACCAAGGACCAGCAGACGTTGCCGGAACTCGGATACCGAGATGGAGGCACCTAGGCCAAAGGCTCTGACGAGAACCAGCTGACGGTGCTGGAACCCGGAGG
Source organism: Dendrobates tinctorius (assembly GCF_039654945.1). Classification (NCBI taxonomy): domain Eukaryota; kingdom Metazoa; phylum Chordata; class Amphibia; order Anura; family Dendrobatidae; genus Dendrobates; species Dendrobates tinctorius. Next base: position 9,834,679 of record NW_027361875.1, read on the forward strand.
GGTAGCATAAGCTGCAAGAGCAAATGGAAATAGCGAGGACCAGCTGACAGTGCTGGCACCCGGAGGGGCAGCAGAAGGAATAAGAGCCAATGGCACAACCGAGGACCAGCTGACGGTGCTGGAACCCGGTTACTAAGCAGGAGGTACCTGTGCTACAAAGCACTACCAAGGACCAGCAGACGTTGCCGGAACTCGGATACCGAGATGGAGGCACCTAGGCCAAAGGCTCTGACGAGAACCAGCTGACGGTGCTGGAACCCGGAGGGGTAGCATAAGCTGCAAGAGCAAATGGAAATAGCGAGGACCAGCTGACAGTGCTGGCACCCGGAGGGGCAGCAGAAGGAATAAGAGCCAATGGCACAACCGAGGACCAGCTGACGGTGCTGGAACCCGGTTACTAAGCAGGAGGTACCTGTGCTACAAAGCACTACCAAGGACCAGCAGACGTTGCTGGAACTCGGATACCGAGATGGAGGCACCTAGGCCAAAGGCTCTGATGAGAACCAGCTGACGGTGCTGGAACCCGGAGGGGTATCAGAAGTTACCCCTGAAAAGCAAAGTTGGCATGCCGCAAGCTGGCCGCAGTTACCGAATCACACAGTCCTACAGGGGGTGCTTGTCCTACTGGCACTATGGAACAAACCTTTCTTACCAGAACCCGCAGTCCACATAGGAAGCACCTAAACTGCTGGCACCCTAGCCTCGGCTAACCCAACCGCAACACGACATGGCAACTTGGGGTGGCAAACTGACATTGACACTTCCCGGAAACAGCAGGCAGGGCTGGAACCAAGCTGGGCAGGAGGGAGTACCCGTGCCAAAGTCAGTTATGAGCAGCAACTGGCGATGTTGGAGCCCAGGACAAGCACTTAGCAGGCTGAGGCCTGATGTGCTGTCAATTGGGAGGCAGCAGGACAGATTGCCATCAAAACAGCAGGGGAACAGCTGACGTTACTGAACCCCACAAACACAGGAGCTAGTGTTTTACTCTGTGAAGACGGCACTTCCGAGCAACAACTGGCTGTGTTGAAGCCCAGGGACAAGCACGGAGCAGGCTTAGGCTGCATTGAAGAAATTTTAAGATCGGTTGTAGACTACTAATTTGAACCAAGCTCCACTTAGGCCTGTGGATTCACTGATTTTCGTATTTCCCCTGTCCTCCAACCCCGCCAGTTACAGCTCCGAAGTGGCGTCTGCACAATCCACACTTGTTCCTGTGTTACAGGTGTTCAGTCCGGTCAGTTAATCCCCTGATGTGTGTCCAGCAATGTCGCCTGCTCTGTCCACATTCCGATAATGGGAATGTGGACAGAGCAGGCGACATTGCCGGACACACATCAGGGGATTAACTGATCGGACTGAACACCTGTAACACAGGAACAAGTGTGGATTGTGCAGACGCCACTTCGGAGCTGTAACTGGCAGGGTTGGAGGACAGGGGAAATACGAGAGACAGTGGAGCCACAGGCCTAATTGGAGCACGGTTAAAAATCAGTAGTGGTACGACTGTGTAGGCAGCAGGAGACTTTGCCATCCACACAGCAGGGGATCAGCTGACATTACTGAACCCCACTGAGACACGGGAGCAAGTATCTCTTTCCGTGTGGACGGCACTTCCGAACTACAACTGGCTGTGTTGAAGCCCAGGAAATAGGAGGGTGTAGGCAGAGGCCTACTGTATTTTGAATGAGTTTACAGCAGGAGAGACTGCCATCCACAAAGCAGGGGATCAGCTGACGTTACTGAACCCCACTGAGACACGGGAGCAAGTATCTCTTTCCGTGTGGACGGCACTTCCGAACTACAACTGGCTGTGTTGAAGCCCAGGAAATAGGAGGGTGTAGGCAGAGGCCTACTGTATTTTGAATGAGTTTACAGCAGGAGAGACTGCCATCCACACAGCAGGGGATCAGCTGACGTTACTGAACCCCACTGAGACACGGGAGCAAGTATCTCTTTCCGTGTGGACGGCACTTCCGAACTACAACTGGCTGTGTTGAAGCCCAGGAAATAGGAGGGTGTAGGCAGAGGCCTACTGAATTTTGAATGAGGTGACAGCAGGAGAGACTGCCATCCACACAGCAGGGGATCAGCTGACGTTACTGAACCCCACTGAGACACGGGAGCAAGTGTCTCTTTCCGTGTGGACGGCACTTCCGAACTACAACTGGCTGTGTTGAAGCCCAGGAAATAGGAGGGTGTAGGCAGAGGCCTACTGTATTTTGAATGAGTTTACAGCAGGAGAGACTGCCATCCACACAGCAGGGGATCAGCTGACGTTACTGAACCCCACTGAGACACGGGAGCAAGTATCTCTTTCCGTGTGGACGGCACTTCCGAACTACAACTGGCTGTGTTGAAGCCCAGGAAATAGGAGGGTGTAGGCAGAGGCCTACTGAATTTTGAATGAGGTGACAGCAGGAGAGACTGCCATCCACACAGCAGGGGATCAGCTGACGTTACTGAACCCCACTGAGACACGGGAGCAAGTATCTCTTTCCGTGTGGACGGCACTTCCGAACTACAACTGGCTGTGTTGAAGCCCAGGAAATAGGAGGGTGTAGGCAGAGGCCTACTGTATTTTGAATGAGTTTACAGCAGGAGAGACTGCCATCCACACAGCAGGGGATCAGCTGACGTTACTGAACCCCACTGAGACACGGGAGCAAGTATCTCTTTCCGTGTGGACGGCACTTCCGAACTACAACTGGCTGTGTTGAAGCCCAGGAAATAGGAGGGTGTAGGCAGAGGCCTACTGAATTTTGAATGAGGTGACAGCAGGAGAGACTGCCATCCACACAGCAGGGGATCAGCTGACGTTACTGAACCCCACTGAGACACGGGAGCAAGTATCTCTTTCCGTGTGGACGGCACTTCCGAACTACAACTGGCTGTGTTGAAGCCCAGGAAATAGGAGGGTGTAGGCAGAGGCCTACTGTATTTTGAATGAGTTTACAGCAGGAGAGACTGCCATCCACACAGCAGGGGATCAGCTGACGTTACTGAACCCCACTGAGACACGGGAGCAAGTGTCTCTTTCCGTGTGGACGGCACTTCCGAACTACAACTGGCTGTGTTGAAGCCCAGGAAATAGGAGGGTGTAGGCAGAGGCCTACTGTATTTTGAATGAGTTTACAGCAGGAGAGACTGCCATCCACACAGCAGGGGATCAGCTGACGTTACTGAACCCCACTGAGACACGGGAGCAAGTATCTCTTTCCGTGTGGACGGCACTTCCGAACTACAACTGGCTGTGTTGAAGCCCAGGAAATAGGAGGGTGTAGGCAGAGGCCTACTGAATTTTGAATGAGGTGACAGCAGGAGAGACTGCCATCCACACAGCAGGGGATCAGCTGACGTTACTGAACCCCACTGAGACACGGGAGCAAGTGTCTCTTTCCGTGTGGACGGCACTTCCGAACTACAACTGGCTGTGTTGAAGCCCAGGAAATAGGAGGGTGTAGGCAGAGGCCTACTGTATTTTGAATGAGTTTACAGCAGGAGAGACTGCCATCCACACAGCAGGGGATCAGCTGACGTTACTGAACCCCACTGAGACACGGGAGCAAGTATCTCTTTCCGTGTGGACGGCACTTCCGAACTACAACTGGCTGTGTTGAAGCCCAGGAAATAGGAGGGTGTAGGCAGAGGCCTACTGTATTTTGAATGAGTTTACAGCAGGAGAGACTGCCATCCACACAGCAGGGGATCAGCTGACGTTACTGAACCCCACTGAGACACGGGAGCAAGTGTCTCTTTCCGTGTGGACGGCACTTCCGAACTACAACTGGCTGTGTTGAAGCCCAGGAAATAGGAGGGTGTAGGCAGAGGCCTACTGTATTTTGAATGAGTTTACAGCAGGAGAGACTGCCATCCACACAGCAGGGGATCAGCTGACGTTACTGAACCCCACTGAGACACGGGAGCAAGTATCTCTTTCCGTGTGGACGGCACTTCCGAACTACAACTGGCTGTGTTGAAGCCCAGGAAATAGGAGGGTGTAGGCAGAGGCCTACTGAATTTTGAATGAGGTGACAGCAGGAGAGACTGCCATCCACACAGCAGGGGATCAGCTGACGTTACTGAACCCCACTGAGACACGGGAGCAAGTGTCTCTTTCCGTGTGGACGGCACTTCCGAACTACAACTGGCTGTGTTGAAGCCCAGGAAATAGGAGGGTGTAGGCAGAGGCCTACTGTATTTTGAATGAGTTTACAGCAGGAGAGACTGCCATCCACACAGCAGGGGATCAGCTGACGTTACTGAACCCCACTGAGACACGGGAGCAAGTATCTCTTTCCGTGTGGACGGCACTTCCGAACTACAACTGGCTGTGTTGAAGCCCAGGAAATAGGAGGGTGTAGGCAGAGGCCTACTGTATTTTGAATGAGTTTACAGCAGGAGAGACTGCCATCCACACAGCAGGGGATCAGCTGACGTTACTGAACCCCACTGAGACACGGGAGCAAGTGTCTCTTTCCGTGTGGACGGCACTTCCGAACTACAACTGGCTGTGTTGAAGCCCAGGAAATAGGAGGGTGTAGGCAGAGGCCTACTGTATTTTGAATGAGTTTACAGCAGGAGAGACTGCCATCCACACAGCAGGGGATCAGCTGACGTTACTGAACCCCACTGAGACACGGGAGCAAGTATCTCTTTCCGTGTGGACGGCACTTCCGAACTACAACTGGCTGTGTTGAAGCCCAGGAAATAGGAGGGTGTAGGCAGAGGCCTACTGAATTTTGAATGAGGTGACAGCAGGAGAGACTGCCATCCACACAGCAGGGGATCAGCTGACGTTACTGAACCCCACTGAGACACGGGAGCAAGTATCTCTTTCCGTGTGGACGGCACTTCCGAACTACAACTGGCTGTGTTGAAGCCCAGGAAATAGGAGGGTGTAGGCAGAGGCCTACTGAATTTTGAATGAGGTGACAGCAGGAGAGACTGCCATCCACACAGCAGGGGATCAGCTGACGTTACTGAACCCCACTGAGACACGGGAGCAAGTGTCTCTTTCCGTGTGGACGGCACTTCCGAACTACAACTGGCTGTGTTGAAGCCCAGGAAATAGGAGGGTGTAGGCAGAGGCCTACTGTATTTTGAATGAGTTTACAGCAGGAGAGACTGCCATCCACACAGCAGGGGATCAGCTGACGTTACTGAACCCCACTGAGACACGGGAGCAAGTATCTCTTTCCGTGTGGACGGCACTTCCGAACTACAACTGGCTGTGTTGAAGCCCAGGAAATAGGAGGGTGTAGGCAGAGGCCTACTGTATTTTGAATGAGTTTACAGCAGGAGAGACTGCCATCCACACAGCAGGGGATCAGCTGACGTTACTGAACCCCACTGAGACACGGGAGCAAGTGTCTCTTTCCGTGTGGACGGCACTTCCGAACTACAACTGGCTGTGTTGAAGCCCAGGAAATAGGAGGGTGTAGGCAGAGGCCTACTGTATTTTGAATGAGTTTACAGCAGGAGAGACTGCCATCCACACAGCAGGGGATCAGCTGACGTTACTGAACCCCACTGAGACACGGGAGCAAGTATCTCTTTCCGTGTGGACGGCACTTCCGAACTACAACTGGCTGTGTTGAAGCCCAGGAAATAGGAGGGTGTAGGCAGAGGCCTACTGAATTTTGAATGAGGTGACAGCAGGAGAGACTGCCATCCACACAGCAGGGGATCAGCTGACGTTACTGAACCCCACTGAGACACGGGAGCAAGTATCTCTTTCCGTGTGGACGGCACTTCCGAACTACAACTGGCTGTGTTGAAGCCCAGGAAATAGGAGGGTGTAGGCAGAGGCCTACTGTATTTTGAATGAGTTTACAGCAGGAGAGACTGCCATCCACACAGCAGGGGATCAGCTGACGTTACTGAACCCCACTGAGACACGGGAGCAAGTATCTCTTTCCGTGTGGACGGCACTTCCGAACTACAACTGGCTGTGTTGAAGCCCAGGAAATAGGAGGGTGTAGGCAGAGGCCTACTGTCTTTGTAATGCGGAGACAGCAGGAGAGACTGCCATCTCCACAGCAGGGGAACAGCTGGCAGTGCTGAACCCCACTAACACTTGAACGAATGTGTTTGGCTCTGTGGAGACGACACTTCTGAACACCAACTGACGCTGTTGGAGCCCAGGATTAGGCGAGGAGCAGGCTGGGGCCTACTGGATTTTGGCAGGTGAAGGCAGCAGGAGACTTGCCATCTCCACAGCAGGGGAACAGCTGGCAGTGCTGAACCCCACTAACACTTGAACGAATGTGTTTGGTTCTGTGGAGACGACACTTCTGAACACCAACTGACGCTGTTGGAGCCCAGGATTAGGCGAGGAGCAGGCTGGGGCCTAATGGTTTTTGGCAGGTGAATGCAGCAGGAGACTTGCCATCTCCACAGCAGGGGAACAGCTGGCAGTGCTGAACCCCACTAACACTTGAACGAACGTGTTTGGCTCTGTGGAGACGACACTTCTGAACACCAACTGACGCTGTTGGAGCCCAGGATTAGGCGAGGAGCAGGCTGGGGCCTACTGGATTTTGGCAGGTGAAGGCAGCAGGAGACTTGCCATCTCCACAGCAGGGGAACAGCTGGCAGTGCTGAACCCCACTAACACTTGAACGAATGTGTTTGGCTCTGTGGAGACGACACTTCTGAACACCAACTGACGCTGTTGGAGCCCAGGATTAGGCGAGGAGCAGGCTGGGGCCTACTGGATTTGGGCAGGTGAAGGCAGCAGGAGACTTGCCATCTCCACAGCAGGGGAACAGCTGGCAGTGCTGAACCCCACTAACACTTGAACGAACGTGTTTGGTTCTGTGGAGACGACACTTCTGAACACCAACTGACGCTGTTGGAGCCCAGGATTAGGCGAGGAGCAGGCTGGGGCCTACTGGATTTTGGCAGGTGAAGGCAGCAGGAGACTTGCCATCTCCACAGCAGGGGAACAGCTGGCAGTGCTGAACCCCACTAACACTTGAACGAATGTGTTTGGTTCTGTGGAGACGACACTTCTGAACACCAACTGACGCTGTTGGAGCCCAGGATTAGGCGAGGAGCAGGCTGGGGCCTACTGGATTTTGGCAGGTGAAGGCAGCAGGAGACTTGCCATCTCCACAGCAGGGGAACAGCTGGCAGTGCTGAACCCCACTAACACTTGAACGAATGTGTTTGGTTCTGTGGAGACGACACTTCTGAACACCAACTGACGCTGTTGGAGCCCAGGATTAGGCGAGGAGCAGGCTGGGGCCTACTGGATTTTGGCAGGTGAATGCAGCAGGAGACTTGCCATCTCCACAGCAGGGGAACAGCTGGCAGTGCTGAACCCCACTAACACTTGAACGAACGTGTTTGGCTCTGTGGAGACGACACTTCTGAACACCAACTGACGCTGTTGGAGCCCAGGATTAGGCGAGGAGCAGGCTGGGGCCTACTGGATTTTGGCAGGTGAAGGCAGCAGGAGACTTGCCATCTCCACAGCAGGGGAACAGCTGGCAGTGCTGAACCCCACTAACACTTGAACGAATGTGTTTGGCTCTGTGGAGACGACACTTCTGAACACCAACTGACGCTGTTGGAGCCCAGGATTAGGCGAGGAGCAGGCTGGGGCCTACTGGATTTTGGCAGGTGAATGCAGCAGGAGACTTGCCATCTCCACAGCAGGGGAACAGCTGGCAGTGCTGAACCCCACTAACACTTGAACGAATGTGTTTGGCTCTGTGGAGACGACACTTCTGAACACCAACTGACGCTGTTGGAGCCCAGGATTAGGCGAGGAGCAGGCTGGGGCCTACTGGATTTGGGCAGGTGAAGGCAGCAGGAGACTTGCCATCTCCACAGCAGGGGAACAGCTGGCAGTGCTGAACCCCACTAACACTTGAACGAATGTGTTTGGCTCTGTGGAGACGACACTTCTGAACACCAACTGACGCTGTTGGTGCCCAGGATTACGCATGCCGCATGCAGAGGCCAATGGGCAGCGGTTTTTATGGAGGTTGTGGACTACTACTGATTCTAACCATGCTCCACTTAGGCCTCTGGCTCCACTGTCTCTACTATTTACCCTGGCCTCCAACCCCGCCAGCTACATCTCTGAAGTGGCGTCAGCACAATCTACACTTGTTCCTGTGTTACTGGTGCTCAGTCCCATCAGTTGATCCCCTGATGTTTGTCCGGCAAGTTCGCCAGCTCTGTCCTCATTCCCACTACTGGTTATGGGAATGTGGACAGAGCAGGAGACCTTGCCGGACACACATCAGGGGATAAACTGATGGGACTGAGCCACAGGAACACAGGAACAAGTGTAGATTGTGCTGACGCCACTTCAGAGATGTAGATGGCGGGGTTGGAGGTCAGGGGAAATAGTAGAGACAGTGGAGCCAGAGACCTAAGTTGGGCACGGTTAAAAATCAGTAGTGGTTTGAATGTTGATGGAGCTGGTGACTCTGCCGTCCACACAGCAGGGGATCAGCTGGCATTACTGAACCCCAGTAACACAGGAGCTAGTGTGTTTCTCTGTGCAGACGACACATCTGAGCGACAACTGGCTGTGTTGAAGCACAGGGATTATAGTTCAGGTGGTAGAAAAATGAACACACCAGCAGACCTGGATACAGTTGCCAACCACTAATTTAGTCTGTAAGAGGAATGGCAAAGTCTTTGGAGATCCAGGCCTTGTTCATTTTCAGAAAAGTCAGCCGGTCAACATTATCGGAAGATAGTCGCGTGCGACGGTCTGTTAGTACACCACCTGCGGCACTAAAGACACGTTCCGATAATACACTGGCAGCAGGGCAAGCCAGCACCTCCAATGCATACTGGCTAAGCTCTGGCCATGTATCCAGCTTAGAGACCCAAAACTTGAAGGGGGAAGAGCCATCTGGGAGTACAGCGACAGGGCAAGACATGTAGTCTGACACCATCTGACGGAAGCGTTGCCTCCTGCTGACTCGAGGCGTCGCTGATGGTGTAGACAATTGTGGTGGACACACAAAACTTTGCCACATTTGGGCCATAGTGGTCTTGCCTTGTGCTGCGGCACTGCCTCTGCTCCCTCTTTGTGCAGAGTTTCCTCCACTGCCTCGACGCACAGAGCTGCTTTGTAAAGCACTTGCAACAATGCTGTCGGGTGGAATGGAAAACATTATGGACTGCACCAGTGACTCTTCGTACTCCCGCATTTTACGCTCCCGGTTCAACGTTGGTATGAGCCTTTGTACGCTGTCCCGGTAGCGAGGATCTAGGAGGGTGTACACCCAATAATCAGCCGAGACGAGAATGTGGGCGATGCGGCGGTCGTTTCTCAGGCACTGCAGCATGAAATCAACCATGTGCTGCAGACTCCCAACTGCCAAAGAACCGCTGTCCCCTGTTTGAGGCGTGACCTCGACCTGCTCTGCATCACCCCACCCTCGCTGTACATACTGAGTAGAGGTTTGTGTACCTCCCTCCTCTGGAGAGATGTCTTCCTCCTCCATCGACTCCTCCTCATCCTCCTCACAAAGTGTCCCCTGCCTAGGCCTTTGTGAGGAAACACGTAGCGCAGACTGTCCAGAAGCAGATGGCATTTGGGACTCCTCATCCTCCACCTCTTCTGAAACCTCATCCCTTAGTGCTTGCAGTGTTTGTTGAAGCAGGCAGATAAGGGGGACAGTCATGCTGACTAGTGCATCATCTGCACTCGCCATCCGCGTGGATTCATCGAAGGCACGCAAAACGAGGCAGATGTCCTTCATAGAGGCCCACTCAATGGTGCTGAAGTGTGAACGGCGCACAGTGCGACTTGTTTGCGCCTGATGCAGCTGGTACTCCATGACTGCTGCCTGCTGCTCACACAACCGCTCCAACATATGTAACGTTGAATTCCACCGGGTGGGTAGGTCACATATGATGCGATGTTCTGGAAGGCCAAATCGTCGCTGCAGAGCAGCGAGGCGCGATCTTGCCGTGCTGGAACGTCGCAAGTGAGCGCACTCTATGCGGACCTTGTGCAACAGTGCATCAAGATCCGGATAGTCCCTCAGAAAGCTCTGCACGACCAAGTTAAGAACATGTGCCAGACATGGGATGTGTGTGAGGTTGCCTAGGCCAAGAGCTGCCACCAGATTTCGGCCATTGTCACACACTACCAAGCCCGGCTGGAGATTCGCTGGCCCAAACCACACATCGCTCTCCAGCTTGATAGCATTCCAGAGCTCCTGCGCTGTGTGGCTTCGATTCCCCAAAGAAATTAATTTGAGTACAGCCTGTTGACGTTTGGCCACGGCTGTGCTCATATCGGTCGTAACAGGCTCCTGCTCTGCTGTTTCTGAGGAACTTGAGTAGGAGGAGGAGTCTATGTGTACAGACTGGAGTCCTGCAATCCGTGGCGTTGGAAGAACACGTACAGCGCCACTCTCCAGATCCGTACCCGGCTCCACAACATTGACCCAGTGGGCAGTGAGGGAAAGGTATCGTCCCTGTCCATGGTTACTGGTCCACGCATCGGTGGTCAGGTGGACCTTGCTACTAACGGCGTTTAGTAGCGCATGTTTTATTTTGCCCTCAACATGTTTCTGCAGGGCAGGGACGGCTCGCCTGCTGAAATAAAAGCGGCTGGGCACGTTGTATTGGGGGACTGCCAATGCCATTAAGTCCCGGAAGGTGTCAGTGTCCACCAGCCTGAATGACAGCATTTCAACTGCCAGAAGTTTGGCAATGCCAGCATTCAGAGACTGTGCTCGGGGATGGTTTGCCGAGTAAGGGCGCCTTTTATCCCATGCCTGTGCTACCGATGGCTGTGATGGATGGGAACGTGCTGTTATGGGTGGAATCTGACAGGGTCTCCGGACAACAGTGGCAGAGGTTCTTCCTTGGCGATCCTGTGAGGAAGCCGAACCAGCAGTGTGTGAGCTGGAGGAAGAGGGCCCAACACGAACTGAAGAGGTGGTAGGTGGTGCTGTACGTTGGCCTACGTCTTGAGGGTGTCTCTGCAACTCCAACTCGTGCTTGGTGCGCACATGTTTCCACATATTTGTGGTATTGAGGTTGTTGACATTTCTCCCTCTTTTGACTCTCTGATGACACAGCTTGCATTTGACAAAGCAAATGTCATCTGCAACTGTGTCAAAAAAGGACCACGCACTGCAACTCTTGTGAGCGCCCGGTTTGCCTTTGGAAGGAGGTCCTACAAAGCTGCGCATAAAGGACTGTTGCCTGCTAAAACTGGGGGATGCTGATCCACTGGTGCCCGCAGCAGGCCCAGAATCCCCACGTCCTCTACCTGTAGAATCCCCACGTCCTCTCCCTGCAGAATCCCCACGTCCTCTCCCTGCTGAAACTCCACGCCCACGCCCACGCCCCCGCGCCTTACTCCCTGCCTTCTTCATCTTGCAAGACTGCTTAAGATAGGCAAAAAAGGACAAAGGGGGGCCTTAGTGTGCTTATTCCTGAACAGCTGGTTACAGGTACAAGAAACACTAATTTTATGAAGTGTGTGTGTGTGGACTAGACTTTAATAGGAGCTGATGTGGCCTACACAAGTTCAAAATGTAGTGTTTGGTGAACTTTTTATGTGGTTTCTTTGTTTGAAACAAACTCAAAGTATGAGAACAAAGAATTGAAACTGATAGTATCACCAACTTTTTGGAGCTATTACAATGCAGGCAGGTAACCTACAATGCAAAAGATGAGGCTCCAAAAAAATTGGGTAATACTAATCTGGCTGCGCCGGCAGGGCACAAGCCAGAAAAAAAGGCTCCTCTATCTACTCCTATATAGTGTTTGCAACCAACCAATGTTGATGGATACGGATGGATGCACACTAATAGGAGAAGAAAAAATGAGCTGCACTCAGAGACAAATATGTGTGAGGCAGTGACGCACGTTGAGCGTCCTACAACCAGACGTAGCTGCAGGACACTCTACTCAGCGTGAGCTGCACTCACACACAGTCAGAGACCTCTCAGACAGCCGTCAACAGTGCAGCTAAGTGGGCACTGGCACTGACAGGCTGCAGAAAGGCTCCGCTGTGTACTCCTATATAGTGTTTGCAACCACCGTAGATGGAGACGGATGGATGCACACTAATAGAAGAAAAAATGAGCTGCACTCAAATAAAAATATGTGTGAGGCAGTGACGCACGCTGAGCGTCCTACAGCCAGACGTAGCTGCAGGACACACTACTCAGCGTGAGCTGCACTCACACACAGTCAGAGACCTCTCAGACAGCCGTGAACAGTGCAGCAAAGTGGACACTAGCACTGAAAGGCTGCAGAAAGGCTCCGCTGTCTACTACTAGTGTTTGCAACCAACGTATATGGATACGGATGGAAGCACACTAGATTGAAATTATTTAAAAAATGCAGCTCAAAAAATAAAAGATGTATGAGGCAGCAGTGATCACACTGGGTGGCCTACAGCCTGACGTGGCTGCAGGACCCACTCCACAGCGTGAGCTGCACTCACACAGCCCTTGCAGACAGCTGTGAAAACAGCGCTGCTAGGGAAAAGCAAGCTACAGTGGTGGTTTATGTAGCCTGGATAAAGCACAATATTGTTTTTAGAATCGCTATTTCTAACTGTCCCTCACAGTCTTCTACAGCAGCCTGTCCCTAACTGAATTCACAGCAGAGTGACCAGAAATGGCGGCTGCGGTGGCTTTTATAGTGCATCATGACATCATTTCGGCAGCCAATCACAGCCATGCCAATAGTTAACATGCCTACATGCCTAACAGGATGTGCCCACACTTCGGAGGATTCCCATTGGCTTAATCAAAGCAAGCAGGCTCATAGCATGATGGGAACTTCCTATTCCGATTCCGATCCCGGAATCCGATATGAAAAAAGTATCGGAATTAAGTATCGGAATTCCGATACCGCTGATATCGGCCGATACCCGATACTTGCGGTATCGGAATGCTCAACACTACTTGCGACCTGCTGAGGTAATTTAACCATGCAAGAGGATATGGATTCATCCAAGAGGATGGGACCGGGGACAAAATCTATGTAAATGCCAGGTCCATTACACACACGGGTCCCTTACTGGAGTGGGACCAGGTGACTTTTGTATGAGAAGAAGGACCCCGGGGATCGTATGATGTGGCGGTCACAGTGGTTGCTGGCATTGAGGAAAGACGGGAGGCATAGCATGACTGGCAGCTGTGTGTAATGGCCACAGCCCCTACAGAATGCCTTTAGAGAAATCTGTGGCCACTGTTGAGTTACGGGAGCGGGAGGCTCCAAGTTTGCTGAGCCAGCCGCTGTAGAAGGAAAGAAGCTGGAGGAACAGTGATGAGTCATCCTCCAGCAGGTCTTTGGGACACATATTTATCATCATTGAGGGGCAAAGTGTGGCCCACTACATTGGTCAGCGCCCCTGCATTCATTAAAGAGGACCCCTTTAAGTTGAGGGTGCCAGGTGCACAGAGTGGAAAATGTATGAGAGATTGTTCCGCGTCTCCTGAAGGGCAAGGAGCCCTGGACGGCACCAGGACTGGGTGTCAGTGGTGATCGGTACGGTCACAGTTAAAGTGCTTTGTTTGTTTCCCCCTCCTCCAAGTTTTCTTGTGCACAGTTGCGCATCCCCTGCTTGATTATGGGACTAAAACCCTGAAGGTTTTAATCACCCTAGGAACAAGGATGGACAGTGCGTGGCTGCTTTAAGTACTGAACTCTTTTAACTCTGAACTTTTACTGTTTTAACCCTGAACTTTCCCCTGAGAGTATAAAAGCAATGCACTTGTTTTTAAAGGGACCGTACTCTACTAAAGGAAGGAGGATGAAAACCTGAGCAGGAGGACCTGAGGAGCAAGCAGGGTCAGAACTATATGGACTGCTGCTGAGTTGGCCGTCGGGCCAGTGTGTTTGTTTATAGTAGCTTCCTACATTTGGATATCTGGAGCATGAAAAGACTGGCTCATGAGCCTGGACTGATAATGAGCACCTTACATGTTCGGGTCCAAGGAGCAAAAGGACCGGGGTCAGTCAGACCCATGTTAAAGGAACTTGAACTTTCGGTTCCAGGGCTCCAACCCAGTGGAGCCGGAGTCATGCTTGACCCACAAGAAGCGTTGAATTGAGACTGTATTATCTTTATTGATGTTTTACACATGCTGTGTTACAGTTGACCATATTTTAGGAGGGTGGAGTGTAAGGTGGTGACGGGGACCCTCCTATGCTTTTCCCCTTTTTGGTCTACTAATTGTGTGGGGTTCCCCAATGATCATTAATGTGAATGTATTTGATGTGTGTCATGTACTGTAATGTAAATGTACTATGGTTCATGCATAGGATTAGGGCTAGGATAGGATATAAGGTAGTACAGAACAATAGTGAGGCTACAATAGAGGGGGTATAAGAGCGATAGGGAATAGGAGTGTTATTTTAGGTACAGGCAGCCTAAGGGTTTTCCAGAGGGGAGGAGTTAAAGCAGTGAAGGACAGAGCAAATTAATATAGGAGAGATGCTTCCTGGTTAGGCAGAAGAGCCTGAGCAGCCTTGCCCAGGGCAAGGAGAAAAAAGCAGCAGTGACAGAGACAGACTGCCAGCGATGGGGATAAAACTGCTATGGCAGGAAGGAGCCCCAGGCTGAGAGTCGTGTAGTCGGTCACCAGCAATGATAGGACCATTCCAAGAAGAACCTGGGTCTATGACCGGGGCAGGTAGGAATCTGGTGGGACTGAAGACATGGATGGGACAGGGATTGTTCAGAGGCGAGGCAGGAATTGCCACAAGAGACAGTTATCAGGAAGAATATAGGCTGTCCGGAAGGCAGGAAATGGTAGAGAGATGCTCCTCTGCGCACACTATGCTGCATGTGTGAAGAATATCTGTCATGAACTGGGGGTGTGAGGTTACCCCCAGTTGTCAGGCATTTATTTTATTCCACCAATTGTCATAAATTTACTATTTATTAGTGGTTGTGGGCCATATAACCACCCACAACTTTGTTTCCACCTTCAGTTCCGGTTTCGGAACTTGCAGCTCTCTGGCACCCCCTTACCCTCAGGTCAGTCAGGGAACTACACTTGGGATAAGTAGACACCAGAAAGGCTGCCTTGCCGTGTACTGGCTATTGGGCACTCTGCAGTGAGGGCGGTATGTATGTCCCCAGACGCTACGCGGGTAATACACATAAAATCTCCATTCCGTCACTGCCAGTCTCCCAAATCCCCAGAACACTTTCCTGCCAACATCTCCTCATTCTACATAAAAATCAATATCAGGTCAGGAGCCAACCCTAAAGGTAGCATACATTTTAGCATGGGGAATGTGGTAGTACGTTATAGAGCAAGGAAAACGAAACTAGTAAATTTTTATAGATTTACTCCACAATCCCGTGCCAAAAATGCAGGCTGCTTGGTAAATAGATGCAGTCTGTTGTTGCAGCCATATTTGGTCCCATAGTCCATGGACCCATAGTTTCAAACTTTTTCTCATTACGCCAATCAGCAGAAGGGGCACAACACAACAAAAATAATAAAACATTTTTCTCCAACTTTTCCTTTGTGACCCATCCTGGCCACGTCATCCCCATCAGTTGGGGGGGGTCAGCACTCCTTGTGCTCCTAGGGATGCAGAACAGTCCCACACTTCAGGGAGGTGCAACAACCACCATGTCCTTCATATCAATAAATCAACTTTGTTTCAACGGTACACGCTTCGTACTGCCTTTCCATCCTGATTTTCTGCCCTCCCATGGGCTGAAGTGGACTCTGCAGCTGCAGAATCCATGGGCAACATAGGTGTTGCTGTAGCAGGGGAGACAACAGTGGAAGCAGCCGGCTCAGACTGACCTGAACTTGGGCCCAGGTATAGCCCGGTAGCATCGGCCTCCATGCATTAAGTCACTGCCACCCATAGTATCCCCTGGGACAATCATCTTTGAAGAAGGAGACCCAGGCACCCTCCATCAAGGGTCTCCTGTGTTTCACGGAGGCGGCATTTATATAAATTTTGGCATCAGTGCCTGCCTCCCGTATGAAACCGAACCCTTTCTCAACATTAGCATGCAAAATTGTCTGTACGATCGGCGTTCCGTCAAGGCGGCCTCCCATGGTGTAACTTAGCCTAGATTTCCTTCTCCCCGTTTTTTCTGAGCAATGATATCGGCAATCCACACAGAGTAACCGGTGGTGTGGGCTAAGCTCTGTGTGTCCCGCGGGGCAGGGTTAGTGCTCGAAGCTGAAGCCACAGCTGGCGGAAGGCTAACCTCCCGTTCAGGCAAGTGGAGGGTCAAATCAAGGGGTTCACCCCCCGAGGCAGATGGTTTGGTAACAGTGCAGCTTAATGTATCAGTGGGTTGCGGTGAGGACCAGCCTTCTAGTGTTAATGGCCGAGGCTCACTCACCCCTGTAGGCTCCAGAGATCTGGTGGCCGAGGCTCACTCACCCCTGTAGGCTCCAGAGATCTGGTCGGGGCCGTCCCGTGTGTGTGGTCTTCATCCGCGGTCACGGCTGCGCACTCCGGCCCTTGGTGGTGAAGGTGCGGACTTCACTTCCAACACCTTCTCCACTGGGGTCGACACTGTTTCCAGTCCCCACGGGATTGAAGAAATGAGCTCCGAATAACGAGGTTCCATCGCCTGTTGAAGCTCCGGTTCCCGTTCCAGTTGTCGCGGAGGGGGTGGTTTGATGTTTCATAGCTCTGGAGTAGTGCACTTCTCAGGTAGGTGTCCTGACAGGGCGGTGGCTGATATCAGTTCCTATGGTTAGTGTTCCTGCTCCGGCACTCGCGTAGGCGTAGGCCCAGACCCTGACAGCCACCAGGGATCTTTCTTTGCAGGGAGACCATGTGGGGAGACCATGTTCTCTCTTCTTCCTATCGCCACCTCCATTCCACCCCCCCAATGCCCCTAAAATGGCGGGTGCAGGAATGGTGCATCACTGCCAACGTTTCATTCCGTACTGACAGGCAGCCGCACACGGACCTCTCTTCTGGTCCCCACCCGTTCCAGGGTGGGGTCGCTTCTGGTCATTCCACCCATTTTCTGAAGACCTGCTGTAAGGGGTGAGCTCTCTTCTTTCTGTGGCGCACCCACCAGGCCCCAGCCCCTGCCAGGCAGCTTCCCGCGCCACTTCTCCATCGGGATGCCACAAAGGGTTGGAGCAGAGTTGTTGTCTTCCATTTGCGTCCCAGTTTCCGCCATTTTTGATGCCACTACCTTTACCACCACAATGTCAGCCCTTTTTAGAGTCTCAGTCCAATTCAGTAATTTGGTCACATCTGCTATTTCTGCAATTTGCACACATTCTTCATCTGTCACAACAATCAATCCGGAGGTATCTTCTTCATCCTCCTTTGTGGTTCCTCCACAATGCGAGGTAGTCATAACCTGCCAACTACGCCAAATGTAAGGTAGGCACCAGGCCGTAGTCATGGCCAAACGCTCCGGTACTGTTGTGCCCGGGCCTCCCCTCACAGGACTTTTCGCATAGCATGACTTGTACTCACGGCGCTGGCAGAGTTCTCCCTCTGCTTTCCAAGACTGTCTTCATTCACTTGCATACAAATAAAGACAGAGTCCAAGTTTAACTCACAATTCAGAACTTCTCTTCACAGCTCATCCAGATTACAAACGTGATGGATGTTAAAATCTTTGTTACATTCCAAAATAGTTTTCCCTTCTTCACTCTCTTCCCTATGCAGCTCGAGGTCGGGTCGTACCCACTTGTACGAATTACCGGTATCCCTCCTGTCTGTACTCACTATCACTGATGATTCCCTTTGCCGTTTCACCCCAGATCCTAGAGAATGCGCCCAGGCTGCAAGTCGCCACATGATGAACACTCACCCGTCTGGCTGCCTTTTGCTTCTTTCAATTCTTCAGTGGGGAACTCTATCCCCCTGACTTTGCTGCTATACTTGTTCTTCTTCACTGGATAGCTGGGCAAGCATTGCTGGCAGTATATGTTGAGTCCCAAGTCTTGAACACTAAAGATCAAGTCAAAAGGAGGGTTTTTACACGCCGGGGCAATTAAGCCCATCTGCAGAGTTCAAACACCCCTGCCCTAACTAACTCTAACTAGGAAGTCCCCCTCTACTCCTATACAGCTAACCCCTCCTATTGCTAACCCCTATATCTCCATCTAAATGTAACAAACTCTATGCCCCTATCTAGTGGCCATCATACTAATTACACAATCCCTTAGGGTATGTACATTGAATAAACAGCAGCATGAAATTTACATGTTATATCACAATACGGGATGAATCACGATAACACGTAACAATATATATGTACACATTGGGAGCATGTGGAAACACATCCCTACACTTGTATGCATGGCTCCCAGGTCCCTCTCCTTGTATGCATGGCTCCTTCTCCCCTATCCTTGTATGCATGTTTCCTATTAAAAAAACACAAACATCCTACTTACCTTCCTGCGCGCCCTGGATGCATCTTGTTTCAGCGCCAGCAGCTTTTCCTGTCGAGCGATCTCATGGCCCCACTCATTAAGGTAATGAGTATTTACTGCACACCTATGGGAGTGGAGAGGCGTGCATATTCACTACTAGAGTTGAGCGACTTTTGTTTTTTTAGGGTCGAGTTTCGTTTCGTGAAACCCGACTTTTCCAAAAGTCGGGTCGAGCAAGATCGGCCGATTATAGGGAAAAGTCGGGGTCGTCCCGAAACACGAAACCCAATGTAAGTCAATGGAGAATAAAAGTCGGCAGTGAGAGGAGGACAGGAAACACACCTACAGTGCTCATTTGAATGCCAAAAGCATCAATTCTTCTTACTTAAGCTTGTCAACCTTAATTAACTTCATAATACAAGTTACGCACTGAAAAATGGGGGTTATTTGGCTAAAGTTGTGGGGGGGTAGGGCTGGCTCCAGGTTTTCATGTGCCCTGGGTGAAAGAGCGCCCCTTTAACACATACCACAACTCATCATGCTCCGATACGGCAGAGAAATAGCGGTATAGTACAATGAAAAATACTTCACTTTTTACATCTCATGACGAGGCCCATCTAATTCTCCATACAGAATCATTGGTCCCATATAATGTTTGAAACAGTATATGATGAGCTCCACATAATGCCACAGTATATGTTGGTCCCCATGGATGAAGCTCCACTGTCTTATGGGTCCAAATAATGCTCCAAACATAATGGGCCCCATTTCTAATGCTCTAGTGTATAATGGGCCCTGTATATGCTGCTCCAGTGTCTGATGTCCACCTTTGGAATGTTCCAGTGTATGGTGGGCCCCATCTATCATTCTCCAGAGTATAGAGCTCCCCAAAAATTGCTGTCCCAACATTGAAAACAATCAAATAAGTCTCCTCGCTAGGGAATCCCTGTACTAGTCTGGTCTCCTCGTCGTCCCCATCTTCCATCTCACTGCACAGTATTTCAACCTTGCAAGTGCTGTGATCCTGAGCAAGCAGGGGGGGCCCACTCGTTGGCGACGGCACTGGCACAGGGCCCCTGATAGTACGGTGGTGTGTCTGATGGCGGGTGGGCCGAACCTGCACTTTCATCTGCAGCTTCCTCTTTGTCACCGTGTAAGATGGAACTGTATATGGGAAGGGTAACCTGAGTTTCATCAGGGTCAGATTCAGGCCGTGTAGCGTGCGAGGGGAATGCAGTGGTCTGGGTCAATGTACCAGCAGATTCATCGAGCAGTGGCTGGGCATCAGTGCACTTGTGTCGCCCCCAGGAGTACGGTCGCCACAGTGGCATTACCTTCCTCCTAGGGAGTGTGATGTCATGCTTGGGAGCAACGAAGGATCTCTCTAGCAGGTTAACTGATTGGGCGGCGTTATTCCCATGAGTCATGACCCTCCAAACAGCGTTCATGAAGGCAAAGTGTTTGTTTTACGTGGGCAGTATGGTTGCAAAGCTGAACCTTAAAGGAATGTCCAGAAGGGCACTACGCCCTACGGTTAAATTCGACTCCACCTGGGAAACCTCAACCATGCCAGCTACAGAAAAGATGCACACATTGCAAGCTTAATTCCGTTAACGAACGAGACTCCGTCATGCCCCACGGTCCGAGTCCGGCTTACTAGAGGGACACGTGAGGCTCTGGCACATGAGATTGGCCAATAACTGGTGTTTCATGCCCTTACATGTCCGTGGCTGCATGTGCGCTACACTGAAAAGGCCAGCGTTTGTCGCTTACAGGTGCAGATAACCCGCTGAACAACGTTAGTGATGGGGATCACTGATTACAATTATTACCCGCGAACGATGATTTCCCAGTAAGTGCAGGTCAACCGCAGTTCCGGAATTAGGCCTAACCGTCATTCCTGAAAAAATGAAAAACTTACGTGTGCAAACCACAGGTGCTGTAGCTTGCTTAACAGCTCGCCAACCGTTCTCACGCCCAGTATGGATTACACGTGATTGCACAAAGGTGAGAAAGGGTTCCGTATCCCCGGATAACATGTATGGATAGCGTACACATTCAAAATATATGTCAATACATCAGGAGGCAGGCTCAGACGGTGTTAGGCCCAGTATGGCTTGCACGTGATTGCACAAAGGTGAGAAAGGGTACCGTATCCCCGGATAACATGTATGGATAGCGTACACATTCAAAATATATGTCTATACATCAGGAGGCAGGCTCAGACGGTGTTAGGCCCAGTATGGATTGCACGTGATTGCACAAAGGTGAGAAAGGGTACCGTATCCCCGGATAACATGTATGGATAGTGTACACATTCAAAATATATGTCTATACATCAGGAGGCAGGCTCAGATGGTGTCAGGCCCAGTATGGATTTGACGGCCCAGACTACACAGCGGAGGAGCAGGGAGAGGCAAAGATTGCAAATGCTGGGGCCCTGCCCAAGCAAGGGGGGCCCACTCGTGGGCGTCGGTACTGGCACTGTGCCCCTCATAGTACGGCGGTGTGTCTGACGGCGGGTGTGCACCACCACCATCAGAGACACTTGATTGCACTATGAGGGACCCTGTGCCAGTGCCTGCGCCTAAGAGTCGGCCTACCCACCTGTCCAGGGCAACGGCACTCGCACGGTGTCGTGCGCTAGGTGGTGACCCCGGCCATGGGGGGGGAGGCAGCACAGTTAGGGAGTTTTAGAAAGTGGCATATGTTGATGTTGGACATTCAGCTGATGCAAAAGGCGAAATAGGTCAAGTCCCAGGAAGAGGTGGACCAAAGCAAGCCATTTTTCTGTCACCCTATGTGTCATCAGGGGAAGGTGGGACAAAATCCTTGGAAACCCATGCATGGTTCATTTTAATGAAGGTTAGATCATCCACATTTTGGGTTGACAGACGGGTCCTTTTTTCTGTCAGGATTGATCCAGCTGCACTGAAGACTCTTTCCGATAGCACACTTGCAGCTGGGCAAGCGAGCTCCTGTAAGGCATATTGTGCAAATTCAGGCCAGGTGTCCAGTTTAGCGGCCCAATAGTCAAAGGGGAATGACCTGTGTGGGAGAACATCGATATGGGAGGAAAATAATTTGTAACCATAGTTGACAACTGCTGTCTCTTCTGCTGTGTGCACCATGAACACCTCTGCCAAGCTGCCCCCGGCCCGTACGGCTCGTGTGAGAACCATCACCGCTGCTGTGTGCTGGGAATGCCTCAAGCAACCGATTTACCAGAGTTGCTTGTTTATTAGCCAATATTAGGTCAAGGTTCTCCTGTGGCATGATGTTTTGTAATTTGCCTTTATAGCGTGGATCCAGGATGCTGGCCAACCAGTAGTCATCATCGTTCATCATTTTGGCAATGCGGGGGTCCCTTTTTAGGATCTGCAAGGCATAATCTGACATGTGGGCCAATGTTCCCGGTGCCAATGATGCACTGCGAGTGCTGGTTGGAGGAGCACTTTCTGGCAAATCCACATCCCTCCAGTCACGCACAAACCCTGTACTAGACCTTGCCACGCCAACATTTTCACTTGCCCCACGAGATGCATCCTCCCCTAAGTAATCATCCCCATCATCATCCTCCTCCTCCTCTTCTTCCTCCACCTCGTCCAGGAGAGGTCCCTGAGCAGACAATGGCTGAATGTCATCAAGGATTCCCTCCTCCTCTTCCTCCTCATCAACATTGGCTGCAGACGCCTGCTCCTTAAGGTGCGTCAAAGTTTGCATGAGCAGACACATAAGTGGGATGCTCATGCTTAGGATGGCGTCGTCTGCGCTTACCAGCCGTGTGCATTCCTCAAAACACTGAAGGACTTTACAGAGGTCTTTCAGCTTCGACCACTGCACACCTGTCAACTCCATGTCTGCTCTCAAAGTGCCTGGCCGTGTATCCTCCCACAAATGCATTATGGCCTGCCTCTGCTCGCACAGCCGCTCCACCATGTGCAGTGTGGAGTTCCACCTTGTTGCAATGTCGATAATGAGGCGGTGGTTGGGAAGGTGGAGCAATCGCTGCAGCTTCTGCATATGACCGGCGGATGTGCGCGCAAAGTCTTCGCACCTTCTGGAGCAGGGCTGTTAACTCCGGATAATTTTTGAGGAGGCACTGCACCACCAGGTTCAAGGTGTGAGCCAAGCAAGGTATGTGGCTGAGTTTTGAAAGGGCTATGGCTGCCACAAAATTACGGCCGTTATCACTAACTACCTTGCCTGCCTCAAGATGTACACTGCCCAGCCATGGCTCAGTTTGTCGCTTCAAGTACTCGGCCAGCACCTCGGCGGTGTGTCTGTCGCCCAAACACATCATCTGCAACACAGCCTGCTGATGCTTTCCACTAGCTGCTCGATAGGGGGACACCTCGTGTGCAACAGTGGCAGCTGCAGATGGAGTGCTCGTACGACTGCGCTCTGTGGACGAGCTTTCGCTTCTGGAGGAGGAGGAGGAGGGTCGAACGCCTACAGCCAACTGTTTCCTATACCGTGGGCTAGGCAGCACTGTCCCACCACCGCTGTCCCCTGTGGACCCTGCATCCACCACATTAACCCTGTGCGCAGTGATGGACACGTAACGGCCCTGGCCATGCCGACTGGACCATGCATCAGTTGTGAGGTGCACCTTTCCACTCACTGACTGCTTGAATGCATGGACAATGCGGTCTTTTACATGATGGTGGAGGGCTGGGATGGCTTTGCGAGAGAAGAAGTGGCGACTGGGTATGTCATAGCGTGGTATTGCATAGGCCATGAGTTCGCAGAAAGCTGCGCTTTCCACCAACCGAAAGGGCATCATCTCAAACGAGATTAGTTTGGCAATGTGGGCGTTCAAACCCAGTGTACGCGGATGAGAGACTGAGTACTTTCTTGACCTACTCATAGTGTCTGGGAGGGGGAGCTGGACTTGAGAGCTGCATATGGTGGAAGTAGCGGTGGACAGGGCGGACTGAGAGAGGGTTGATGATGGTCATGGAGTTGGTGTTCTTTCTGATGGCCTAGATTCAGTATTTCGTTGATATAACAGTGGGATTCCCTGACTGCTGTGGCCTTGCAACGACACCTCAACATTTGCTGCTGTGCTAACCGGTGGGCTTACAGTGGGGGAAACAATGTAGCGTTGCTGACTACCTTCTTTGTGATCAGTTGCACATGTGGCACTTGAGGTTTGGTGTTGTGTCCACGCTTGCAAGTGCATGCTGGTTAAATGTCTAAGCATGCAACTGGTATTCAAATTTTTCAGATTTTTCCCTCGGCTAAAGGTCTTTGCGCACTTCTTACAGATAACCTTGGCCTGATCATGAGGATTTTGTTCAAAAAAGTGCCACACTGCACTCTTCCTACTTTGGCAGACATTTTGCGGCCTAGCACGCTGTGATCTTTTGACCCTCTGGACAAGCTGTCCAGCAACTCTTTTGATTTTTGGAACCTGTCTTTGGAGTGCTCCGGGCCTGCCAGATAACAGCTGTTGCGATGTCGATGTCTGCTGTGGATGCTCCTCATCTGAGCTACTGGAAGCAGCACCCTCTTCCCCCAATGGATGCCAATCTGGGTCAACAACTGGGTCATCCATCACCTCCTCTTCAATGTCATGTGCACCTTCCTCTGTGTCACCGTGTATGGTGGTATAGTGTGCGGGAAGGGGCACCTGAGTCTCATCAGGGTCAGAATCTGGCTCTGTACACTGCGAGGACAATGTAGTGCTCTGAGTGAATGTACCAGCAGAATCATCTATCAGCGGCTGTGCATCAGTGCACTCCATGTCAGATTCATCTTGGCCTGGGTAATTCACCTTTTCACTTGATAATCCAGGCATGGTATGTGAAAACTGCTCCATGGAGTAATCAGTAGTATGGCCTGCGTCATCCTTCAATCTTGGTTGGGGTGAAGGACACAAGGAAAGGTGTGGTTCATGAACATGAGCCTCCAATGACGACTCAGTGCTTTTACTTCTTACAACTTCAGAAGAGGAGGCGATAGAGCTGGATGCTGAGTCAGCAATGTAAGACAAAACTTTTAAAAGCGGTTTGCCAACTCCTAGAAAACTAAGCCTTCGAAGCCTTATGGAGCCAGACGATGACGCAGGCTCAACACCTCCTGCATTCGGTCCTATTTTGCTCTTGCCACTACCATCAGATCCACCACCAACACCATCATTACCAGCTGCCAACCCCCACCCAATTCCACGGCCTCTTCCACCAGCCTTCCTCATTTTTTGTAGAAATGTAGACAAAATCCAACAAACTATATAGTAATGTAAAACAAGGTACAAGGTGTCTATAGGACAGGGGAGATTTTGAATTTCTGCACACACTTGTGGACACTGGACACTTATGGATTATGTGAGGCCCACTGAATATCACAGCGCTATGTCACAGGCTCGATGGCACAGGTGTGAAAAAAGTGACTACAGGATAAGGGAGATTTTGAATTTCTGCACACACTAGTGGACACTGGACACTTTTGGATTGTGTGAGGCCCACTGAATATCAGAGCGCTATGTCACAGGCTCGATGGCACAGGTGTGAAAAAAGTGACTACAGGATAAGGGAGATTTTGAATTTCTGCACACACTAGTGGACACTGGACACTTTTGGATTGTGTGAGGCCCACTGAATATCAGAGCGCTATGTCACAGGCTCGATGGCACAGGTGTGAAAAAAGTGACTACAGGATCACAGAGATTTTGAATTTCTGCACACACTAGTGGACACTGGACACTTTTGGATTGTGTGAGGCCCACTGAATATCAGAGCGCTATGTCACAGGCTCGATGGCACAGGTGTGAAAAAAGTGACTACAGGATAAGGGAGATTTTGAATTTCTGCACACACTAGTGGACACTGGACACTTTTGGATTGTGTGAGGTCCACTGAATATCAGAGCGCTATGTCACAGGCTCGATGGCACAGGTGTGAAAAAAGTGACTACAGGATCACAGAGATTTTGAATTTCTGCACACACTTGTGGACACTGGACACTTATGGATTGTGTGAGGCCCACTGAATATCAGAGCGCTATGTCACAGGCTCGATGGCACAGGTGTGAAAAAAGTGACTACAGGATAAGGGAGATTTTGAATTTCTGCACACACTAGTGGAAACTGGACACTTTTGGATTGTGTGAGGCACACTGAATATCAGAGCGCTATGTCACAGGCTCGATGGCACAGGTGTGAAAAAAGTGACTACAGGATCACAGAGATTTTGAATTTCTGCACACACTAGTGGACACTGGACGCTTTTGGATTGTGTGAGGCCCACTGAATATCAGAGCGCTATGTCACAGGCTCGATGGCACAGGTGTGAAAAAAGTGACTACAGGATAAGGGAGATTTTGAATTTCTGCACACACTAGTGGACACTGGACACTTTTGGATTGTGTGAGGCCCACTGAATATCAGAGCGCTATGTCACAGGCTCGATGGCACAGGTGTGAAAAAAGTGACTACAGGATAAGGGAGATTTTGAATTTCTGCACACACTAGTGGACACTGGACACTTTTGTATTGTGTGAGGCACACTGAATATCAGAGCGCTATGTCACAGGCTCGATGGCACAGGTGTGAAAAAAGTAACTACAGGATAAGGGAGATTTTGAATTTCTGCACACACTTGTGGACACTGGACACTTATGGATTGTGTGAGGCCCACTGAATATCAGAGCGCTATGTCACAGGCTCGATGGCACAGGTGTGAAAAAAGTGACTACAGGATAAGGGAGATTTTGAATTTCTGCACACACTAGTGGACACTGGACACTTTTGGATTGTGTGAGGCACACTGAATATCAGAGCGCTATGTCACAGGCTCGATGGCACAGATGTGAAAAAAGTGACTACAGGATCACAGAGATTTTGAATTTCTGCACACACTTGTGGACACTGGACACTTATGGATTGTGTGAGGCCCACTGAATATCACAGCGCTATGTCACAGGCTCGATGGCACAGGTGTGAAAAAAGTGACTACAGGATAAGGGAGATTTTGAATTTCTGCACACACTAGTGGACACTGGATACTTTTGGATTGTGTGAGGCCCACTGAATATCAGAGCGCTATGTCACAGGCAGAAATTGGCTAGTGTATCACAAACTACAAGGTGTATGTAGAATTGGGCAGAATAGGAATCTCCCTAGAGTGTAGGTCTGTAAGAACGGAACAAGTCCTCCACTTATCCTTCCACAGTGACACACAGATAGCTTCACTGTGGCCGTGATAACAGCCGTTACACGGTACTGAGAGGAGCGTGCACATACACGGCTGTCTGGTGTACGTAAAATTGTCAAGCTCCGTGTTTTTTAAGTATACGGACTGACACACGCTGTCTCTCTATAGTTTTGAATGTAATCAAACAGCAAATATATTTAACTGTTTGAAAGCTAGACAAAACTAGTAGGTGCAGGTCTGTAAGAACGGAACATGTCCTCGACTTATTCTCACAGATTGACACACAGATGGCTTCACTGTGGCTGTGATAACAGCCGTTACACGGTACTGTGTGAGGAGCGTACACCGCTGTATGGTGTGAAAAAATGCATGCTCAGTACCTCAGCAGGATAAAAAAAAAATTGGGATTGCTTTTAAAAAAGCAGTTTGCAGAGCAGTGGGTAAACAGCAATGCAGCTGTCAGGAAGCCTTAGAAGGCAGCCTAACAACCAACACCGCTGATCCACCACAATATAGCCTCCCCTTGCACTGCACACACAGTGACTGGTGTGTTGTACAGGCAAAATCGCTAGCAGCAGAAGCAGTTTTTTTTTCTTCTTCCCTGCCTAACGCTCTCCCTACAGAATCAGCAGCAGCAACCTCTCCCTATGCTAAGATCGGCAGAAGTAAGATGGCGGTCGGCGTGCACGCCCTTTTATAACCCCTGTGACACCCACCAAAGCAAGCCAATCACTTGCATGCCCTTCTGAAAGATGGTGGTGACCCCTGCCTATGTCATCACGTTGCCCACAGTGTCCGTGGATCCTGATTGGCTGAAAAAGAGCGCAAAACAAACTTTTGAAACGCGACTTTGGCGCGTAAGTCGCCGACCTCGTGGCCGACCTCATCCTAGGGTCGGGTTTCGTTTCATGAAACCCGACTTTGCCAAAAGTCGGCGACTTTTGAAATTTTTCGACCCTTTTCGCTCAACTCTATTCATTACCCTAATGAGCAGGGCCACATGATCGCTTGGCTGGAAATGCTGCTGTCACCGGAAACAACGAGATGCAGCGAGGGCACGCAGGAAGGTGAGTAGGATGTCTTCTGGAAGCCGGTGGCTGCGGGAGTCACTTTATTTTTAGCAGCGGGCACAGTAACAGCCGTAGCTGCTGGCTCCTGCCTCCTGTGACCTGCTGCTCTGCCGCTACACCTCCCCCACCGTCTTCTGGGACAACTGACTCCTGTCTAAGCCGAGGGGAGTGTTTTCAGCACAAAAAAATGTGCTGAAAAACTCGGCTTATACTACGGTACTCTATCCCAAGCTGTACTGTAACAAACAGCAGGTAATGGCTTATTCAGCTACACTAAGCAGTCCTTCCATCACCATCACCGGCAGATGTGGCACCCAGACTCCCTCAGACTATGGAAGTACCAGACATGAGGCACATAATCACTTGGTTCCTAAAAAAAAAACACCCGATGACCTTGTCTCTGACACAAAGAGCACCTAAATTTACCCGGTGATCACTGGTTACGATCTTATCCCACTGAGCCAGTTGTTCGCCCCGCTGAGGCAGATAAATTCAGTGCTAATTGTAATTGGGTAATTATAATGTATAACCTCTTAATGATTGCAAAGCGCCTTATAAATAATTATTCGTCTTATTATAACAGGACCTGAATGCGGTGATTAGATGAACTTTATTTTGTCACTGTTACTTAATTACTATTGTCGAATCGCTATTCTGGTGTTCATAAACATTTGTTTTAGAAATTCCACTCAGGGCTTTTATAGAGCTGAGCATAAAACACTTTCCTTTTATTCCTTATCACCCATTCAATCAAATGTAACCTTGGGAGCTCACCAGCATGCAATTTAGCTTTCAAGCCAAATATTTCCAAATTACATTTTGTTTCATGTGAAAGAAATCTGCTTCTATCCGAGCGCTCTAAGGTTCGACATGTGGGCTCAGTGCAGTTAAACTCATCCTGCCTGCAAAATGAAAATTATAACGCTGACATTTTTTTTTTGCAATGATTTAATTGAAAGGTAAGAAGTAAAGGGCACTGAGATATGATCATTCTATCATTCTCTCTAACCACAAGCTAAGTCATACTCATTACAGGCCATATTTACTGAGCAGTAATCCTCTACAACATCTCCAACAGCCATGGAAGTCAACGAGAAAGCTTACCTGCCGTCTTGGAGAGAATGAATGGCACAATACAGATGCTATGACATATTTACAGCTGAAAGAAATAAATCAAATAAGTAAGGAAAAAAAATCTATAAATCATATCTTTTAAAGTCAATCCAAAAAGCCACAGACTTGACTTCTCCCATCATGGTACGAGACATTATTTATGATAGAACAGGACAAAGTCCGGGAAATCAAACCTTGAACACTGTCATATTTATGTGTAAATTGACTGACCAAAGAGAAACAGGAAAAATTTTATATCCTGGCCACTAACTATATTTAATTGATTGTAGCTACCCTTAGGCTGAATTCACTCATCCATGAAACATGGATCATGCTCAAATTGCAGTATCTGGCCCGAATAGGGGGCCTCATAACCTGAACAGATGAGTAAATATTGCCTTATATATCATAGAATCCTAGAGTGTAAGGGTATGTGCAAACGCTGCGGAACGGGGTGCGGATTTGGCCGCGCGGATTTTGTAAAATCCGCAGATAAACCCGCAGGTCAAAAGACCTGCAGTTTTACCTGCGGATTAACCTGCGGTTTGTCATCTCCTCAACAGTAAGCGCTGTTCCCTGGCAGGTGGTGCTGAATGCTGCTGTCATTCTTCTCTCCTCCTCTGCCGGCAACAGCAAGCAGGAGAGAAGAATGAATGAAAACCAGACGTGGGGTCCCCCTCAGTTTGTGAACCAACCCGGCAAAACTCACAGCTGGGGGCTGCTATTCTCAGTCTGGTAAGGGGCCATTGATCTTGGCCCCCCCAGCCTGAAAACAGCAGCCCCAAGCTAATAGATGTGCCTAATCTGGAGCTTTGTCGGGTTCTTCCCACTTGCTCTGTAGCAGTGGCAAGTGGGGTCATAAAGGGTTAATGTCACCTTTCTATTGTAAGTTGACATTAAGTCCGGATTAGTAATGTAGTAATGGAAAGGTGTCAATAAGACACCTATCCATTACTAATCCCAGAGTCAGTCAAGGGTTAAATAAACACACACAATAAGAACAAAGTCTTTTAATGAAAGAATACACTACACAGTGTTTAAAGCTTTATTATACTCCTAATTCCATATCGACACAATCGATCTCCTGTAAAAAATAATAAAATAATAAACCAACAATATCCATACCTGTCCAGCGATCAGTCACATCCCTTACCAGCCTGAGAATAGCAGCTCCCAGCTGTGAGTTTTGTCGGGTTGGTTCGCAAACTGGGGGGGGGACCCCACATCAGGTTTTCATTCATTCTTCTCTCCTGTTCGCTGTTGCCCACAGAGCAGGAGGGAAGAATGACAGCAGCGTTCAGCACCAGCCGCCGGGGAACAGCGGTTTACAGTAGCGCTTCTTCCCCGGCGGCCGTCCGTGTGGTCCTGATGCGGCACACATGCGGCACATGGTTGCCACACGGAGGTACCATGTATCCACACGGACCGTTTTTTCCGGTACCGGAATTATCTGGACGTGTGAGAACGGCCTCAGACAGATGTTTGTTCAGCCTCTGAAGACTTCCATTGAAGGAGAACTCACCACCTCTCGTGGCTGCCTGTTACACTCGTTGATCACCCTCATTATCAAAAATTACCTAATATCTAGTCTGTATCTTCTCACTTTCAGTTTCATTCTATTGCTTCTCTTGTTTCCATGTGCAAATGAGAATAAGGGTGATCCTTCTACACTGTGACAGCTCTTCATATATTTGTAGACAGCTATTAAGTCTCCTCTTAGCCTTCTTTTTGGAAGCTAAATGTTCCCAGATCCTTTAACCATTCCTCATAAAATATACTTTGAACTCAAAATATAAACATTCTTCTTAGATTATTGATTGACACCTAATTCATTATTATTCAATTTAGCTGTTTTATCCCTGGGAAATTCGATTTGTGGAGCAGTTATACTCTGTGAATTTACAGTCCCATATCATGCACTGGGGTCTCTCCAGACCCCAGAACATAATAAATGTGATATGTAAAAAAATAAAAAAAATCCATGTACTCGCATTACTGAAAGCCTGTCCCGCACTTTTGTTCCTCAACGTCACCTGTCCAGTCCTCGCCACATATTCAGATCACCGCTACTTGCACTACACTGCGTTCCAAATTATTATGCAAATTGGATTTAAGTGTCATAAAGATGTAATTTTTGTTTTTCAAATAAACTCATATATGGTATTGTGTATCAGGGCTCTTTGGATCATTGAAATCAATCTCAAATTCCTGTGATAATTAGTTTACCAGGTGAGCCCAATTAAAGGAAAACTACTTAAGAAAGATGTTCCACATTATTAAGCAGGGCACAGGTTTCAAGGCATTTAGGAAAGAAAAAGGACCTCTCTGCTGCTGAAAAGCATCAAATAGTGCAATGCCTTGGTCAAGAGATGAAAACATTAGATATTTCCCACAAATTTAACCGTGACCATCGTACTGTTAAGAGATTTGTGGTTGATTCTGAGCACAGACATGTTTGTGCTGATAAAGGCAGAATGAGGAAGGTTTCTGCCAGGCAAGTTCATCGAATTAAGAGAGCAGCTGCTAAAAAGCCATTACAAACCAGCAAACAGATATTTAAAGCTGCTGCTGCTGGTGCCTCTGGAGTCCCTCGAACCTCATGGTGTAGGATCCTTCAAAGGCTTGCTGTGGTGCATAAACCTACTATTCGGCCATCCCTAAAAAGTGTTCACAAGCAGAAATTGTAGCAGTGGGTCCAGACATACATGAAGACTACTTTTCATACAGTCTTGTTTACTGATAAGTGTCGAGCAACCCTGGATGGTCCAGATGGATGGCTGGTGGATGGCCACTATGTCCCAACAAGGCTGCGACTTCAGCAAGGAGGAGGAGGAGTCATGTTTTGGGCCGGAATCATGGGGAAACAGCTGATGGGGCCCTTTAAGGTTCCTGAAGGTGTGAAAATGACCTCTGCAAAGTACTGTATATAGAGTTTCTGACTGACAGCTGTCTTCCATGGTATAAAAAGTACAAATGTGCCTTCAGGAGCAAAATCCTCTTCATGCATGACAATGCACCATCTCATGCTGCAAAGAATACCTCTGAGTCATTGACTGCTATAGGCATAAAAGGAGATAAACTCATGGTGTGGCCACCATCTTCCCCTGACCTCAACCCTGTAGAGAACCTTTGGAGTATCATCAAGCAAAAGATCTATGAGGGAGGCAGTTCACATCAAAACAGCAACTCTGGGAGGCTATTCCGACTTCATGCAAAGAAATCCAAGCAGAAACTCTCCAAAAACTCCCAAGTTCAATGGATGCAAGAATTGTGAAGGTGATGTCGCAGAAGGGTTCCTATGATAGCATGTAACTTGGCCTTTTAGGGTGTTTTGGAGTTAAATAGCTTTTTTGTTCAGTGAATGTGACCTCCTAATGCTGCAAATTCCACAAATGAACATTTTCAGTTCTTTAAATCAGATCAAATGTTTAGAAATTCTACTGTGCATAATAATTTGGAACAGTGCAATTTGAGTTTTTATTCATTTTGGAGATTATATTGTTATCATTGGGAGGTTTCTTCAATAAAATTTGATGTATATTCTAACGGGTGATGACTAGAGTTGAGCGATACCGTCCGATACTTCAAAGTATCGTATCGGATGGTATCGGCCGATCTTTAAAAAAAGTATCGGTATCGCCGATTCCGATACCGGAAGTCCCATTCAAGTCTATGGGACTTCCGGTATCGGAATAAGAAAAACCCTTTCCTGCCCTTGTACAGCCTCTCTGGGGTCTGTACGGGCCTTTCGGGGGGCTGTGCCGGCCTGCCAGGGGGTCTGTGCAGGCTCCGGTGGTCTGTGCCGGCCTGCCGGGGGGCTGTGCCGGCCTGCCGATGGTCTGTGCAGGCTCCGGTGGGCTGTGCCGGCCTGCCGGGGGGCTGTGCAGGCTCCGGTGGGCTGTGCCGGCCTGCCGGTGGTCTGTGCAGGCTCCGGGGGGCTGTGCCGGCCTGCCGGGGGGGCTGTGCCGGCCTGCCGGTGGTCTGTGCAGGCTTCGGGGGTCTGTGCAGGCATCGTCCGATGGGACTACAAGTCCCATCGGGCGATGCCTGCTACCATGACAGTGATTGACACATTAGCCAATGATGGGACAGTAATAGTCCTATCATCCGGCTAATGTGTTGAATGTAAAAAAAAAAAAAAAAAAAAAATTACATGCTACATACATACAACATGCATACTACATTCATACTACATACTACATACATGCTACATTCATACTACATAAATACTACATGCAACATACATACTACATATGTACTACATACATACTACATATATACTACATGCATGCTACATACATACTGCATGCTACATACATACTACATGCTACATACATACTACATGCTACATACATACCACATATATACTACATACATACTACATACATACTACATGCATGCTACATGCATGCTACATGCTACATACATAACATATATACTACATGCATGCTACATACATAGTACATGCTACATGCATGCTACATACATACTACATGCTACATACTACATATATACTACATGCATGCTACATACATACTACATGCTACATACTACATATATACTACATGCATGCTACATACATACTACATGCTACATACATACTACATATATACTACATGCATGCTACATACATACTACATGCTACATACATACTACGTATATACTACATGCATGCTACATACATACTACATGCTACATACATACCACATACATACTACATACATGCTACATGCTACATATATACTACATATATACTACATGCATGCTACATACATACTACATGCTACATACATACTACATATATACTACATACATACTACATACATACTACATGCTACATACATACTACATATATACTACATGCATGCTACATACATACTACATGCTACATACATACCACATACATACTACATACATGCTACATGCTACATATATACTACATATATACTACATGCATGCTACATACATACTACATGCTACATACATACTACATATATACTACATACATACTACATACATACTACATGCTACATACATACTACATATATACTACATACATACTACATGCATGCTACATACATACTACATATATACTACATGCATGCTACATACATACTACATGCTACATACATACCACATACATACTACATACATACTACATACATACTACATGCTACATACATACTACATATATACTACATGCATGCTACATACATACTACATGCTACATACATACCACATACATACTACATACATGCTACATACATACTACATATATACTACATGCATGCTACATACATACTACATATATACTACATGCATGCTACATACATACTGCATGCTACATGCATGCTACATACATACTACATACATACTACATGCTACATACATACCACATATATACTACATACATACAATACATTCATACAATACATACATAGACATACAGTACATATAACATAGAGTAACATACTTACCAATACTTGTCACATTGTTCCCCGAAGCCATTGTCTTTTCCGGAATAAATATTAACATAACAAACCACAAAAATACTCACCCACGATCCGAAGCAGTCCACGAGTGTGTCCCACGACGATCTTGGGTAGAGAACTGCAGCATCAGATGATGCTGCCGTTCTCTACGGGCTGCAGGAATCCAATGACGGAAGGTAGGTATCCTTCCGCACTGTATTCCTCCGCCACTTAAAAAAAAAAAAGTCCCTAGTCTCACTTTATGCCATTGCTGTGTGGGAAATTCCCACACAGCAATGGCATAAAGTGAGACTAGGGACTTTTTTTTTTTTAAGTGGCGGAGGAATACAGTGCGGAAGGATACCTACCTTCATTCATTGGATTCCTGCAGCCCGTAGAGAACGGCAGCATCATCTGATGCTGCAGTTCTCTACCCAAGATCGTCGTGGGACACACTCGTGGACTGCTTCGGATCGTGGGTGAGTATTTTTGTGGTTTGTTATGTTAATATTTATTCCGGAAAAGACAATGGCTTCGGGGAACAATGTGACAAGTATTGGTAAGTATGTTACTCTATGTTATATGTACTGTATGTCTATGTATGTATTGTATGAATGTATTGTATGTATGTAGTATATATGTGGTATGTATGTAGCATGTAGTATGTATGTAGTATGTATGTAGCATGCATGTAGCATGCAGTATGTATGTAGCATGCATGTAGTATATATGTAGTATGTATGTAGCATGCATGTAGTATATATGTAGTATGTATGTAGCATGTATGTAGTATGTATGTGGTATGTATGTAGCATGTAGTATGTATGTAGCATGCATGTAGTATATATGTAGTATGTATGTAGCATGTAGTATGTATGTAGTATGTATGTAGTATGTATGTGGTATGTATGTAGCATGTAGTATGTATGTAGCATGCATGTAGTATGCATGTAGTATGCATGTAGTATGCATGTAGTATGTATGTAGTATGTATGTAGTATATATGTAGTATGTATGTAGCATGTAGTATGTATGTAGCATGCATGTAGTATATATGTAGTATGTAGTATGTATGTAGTATGTATGTGGTATGTATGTAGCATGTAGTATGTATGTAGCATGCATGTAGTATATATGTAGTATGTAGTATGTATGTAGTATGTATGTGGTATGTATGTAGCATGTAGTATGTATGTAGCATGCATGTAGTATGTATGTAGCATGCATGTAGTATGTATGTAGCATGCATGTAGTATGTATGTAGTATGCATGTAGTATGCATGTAGTATGTATGTAGTATGTATGTAGTATATATGTAGTATGTATGTAGCATGTATGTGGTATGTATGTAGCATGTAGTATGTATGTAGCATGCATGTAGTATATATGTAGTATGTAGTATGTATGTAGTATGTATGTGGTATGTATGTAGCATGTAGTATGTATGTAGCATGCATGTAGTATGTATGTAGCATGCATGTAGTATGTATGTAGCATGCATGTATGTATGTAGCATGCATGTAGCATGCATGTAGTATGTATGTAGCATGTATGTAGTATGTATGTAGTATATATGTAGTATGTATGTAGCATGTAGTATGTATGTAGCATGCATGTAGTATGTATGTAGTATTTTTTTTTTAACATTTAACACATTAGCCGGATGATGGGACTACTACTGTCCCATCATTGGCTAATGTGTCAATCACTGTCATGGTAGCAGGCATCGCCAGATGGGACTTGTAGTCCCATCGGACGATGCTTGCACAGACCCCCGGACATCAGCACAGCCCCCCGGCAGGCCGGCACAGCCCCCCGGCAGGCCGGTACAGACCCCCACAGGGTGCACAGACCACCGGCAGGCCGGCACAGCCCCCCGGCAGGCCGGTACAGACCCCCACAGGGTGCACAGACCACCGGCAGGCCGGCACAGCCCCCCGGCAGGCCGGTACAGACCCCGGGCAGTCCACACAGCCCCCCGGCAGGCCGGCACAGCCCCCCGGCAGGCCGGCAGAGACCCCCGGAAGGCCCGAAATGACGGCGCATCATGATGCGCACACACCGCGCATCATGATGACGTCAGGCTGTCAATCAACTGAACTTCCGATTCCGATGCCGAATTCCGATATTGAAAAAATATCGGAAGTCGGTATCGGAATTCCGATACAGCATGTATCGGCCGATACCCGATACTTGCGGTATCGGAATGCTCAACACTAGTGATGACCTTTATTAGACTGACTGTCATTTGTACTGACTATTTAGGAAAATCATAGAAAAATATCATTTGCATAATAATTTGGAACACAGTGTAAAGTCTCACACTGGGCCTGGACTTCCAGCTTTGATTGGGCCTGTGAGGGTTTTTTGCATGTGTCTACAAGGTCACAGCGTATGCCATGGCCTTAGGACCTTTCACACAATTTTGCAAATCCCTCCTGGGTCCTTCATTGAAGTTCAGGCCCAGCGTTAAAGCTCCAGGGACTTTAGCGAGAGCAGAGGCAATCTGAAGATGCAACAAAGATCGACCGGGTGAAGCAGGGAGGTAAGTATAAGGTGTTTTTTTGCATTTTGTTGGCTTTTTATGGTTCATATAAGTGGTGGCCAGCACCGCCATTCTACTGAATCCTCGTGGAAGTGAACTAAAAAAAATCTGCATTGAGGCAAAAGTGAATTTTTGTAAAATTTCAAGTAGAACTGAAGTTCGTCCTAATTTATTTGCTCATCTCTAATTATTACACAAGCAGTCTATGTAATGTTCTAGAAGTGAATGGGGATGTTGTTAGGGAATTCTCAGTTTATAGAAGTGTATGCTTTTCAAGATCATTTAGAGAGAGTGGTTATAAACAGCGCCTCTTGCTCTGGAGAGCCTGTCCTGCTCTGCATTACACAAGACGTCCCATTGATTTTAATGGACTTTGTGTAATGTTTAATTTTCCCTGCTGCAAAGAAATTGAATACTTATTGCATTTTCCACGGTTTCTCAAAAATGGCAGCGGTTTCAGCACAGGAACACTTTGTGATCAGCTGGTTGTGATGGAACCTCCTTAACAAGAGATTGCCAAATATGAAAAACCCATTCAACTGGATGACGGCCCATATTAACAATATACATGTGTGTATACAGACACATACATATATACAGACACACACACACATATATATGTATATACTGTGTGTATATATACATATATATGTGTGTGTGTGTATATAGGACCTACAGAGTCCTGAATAGATCAAAAATAAATATAGGCATCGCACTATACTACTTTTTGCTGTTGAACATACTTTGCGTATCATGTATGTGTACTTTATGTGTTCTAATTTTTTCATCTACCTGTTATAGTCCATGGACATGCACACATTTATTTTTTTGTCAATTGGTCTAGAAAAAAGCACAGCACAACAAATGCTATCTATGTGTCATTAGTGCTGTCCCTTTTTATTATTCCATTAAGTGAAAAAAGCATGGAAATTATTGATTTGGAAATGAAAAAAAATTGATGCCATATTGATAGTAAAAATGGAGACAAAGACCAAAAAAACCCAACAAAAATAAATGAAAATTATATTAAAAACTCTAATCAAAATCAATCCATTTTTCTTTTAAGCAAAAAAACATGTAAATAAATTCCCCCTAATAGTAATACACAATGGCTCTCAAAAATAAAAAAAAGTATTCCATCAAATAAATATTTATCGCTATCTATATATAGCTAACATTCAT
This sequence comes from Dendrobates tinctorius, assembly GCF_039654945.1. Lineage (NCBI taxonomy): Eukaryota > Metazoa > Chordata > Amphibia > Anura > Dendrobatidae > Dendrobates > Dendrobates tinctorius. The sequence continues at coordinate 9,872,560 of NW_027361875.1, forward strand.
AAAAGTCTCGATTTAATAATTAAATCCCAGAAAATGCGTTATGTCACTTCATATGACTTGAAAATGCAATTTTCAAGCCAAGGAACAGTAACCATGTCAAAACAATACTAGGCAAATCCGGCAAGATAAAGACCGTGAAGTTGGAACAAAGCCTATTTTCTTCTCTAAAAGAACTACCGTATATTTTTTATGCCATTGTATTCCCCATACAGCTGATTAGAAGATTAGAATTTGTTCGTTACATCCATCTCGAGAAAAGAGAACTCCTCTTATTTAAGCATCTTATTATGAGAACCTGATACAAACATGACACACAAAATGCAGATATAATTATTCTATTCGTGCTCAACGACTTTTAGGTCAAATCCCCTTTGTAGGAATTATGCCATAAAATATGCAGGGTTTAGAGTGTTATCAATTTATTTTTTAATTTTCTGCTGGAGTAAAAAAAACGACCCATGAAATAAAAATGTGTATTTAATGAGATTTTTTTTTTTAATAATTATTTTTTCTTCATAGAACTCTAAGGCTGCAAGGTTTCTTTCTTTTTTTTTAATTCTCCAAGTTTGAGAAAAAGACATAAGAATAGCCGACTACACTAACACTCTCAATGGCAAAATAGCTGTTCCTTAATTGTACTTTTTGCTCTCCTCAATGTCTGCTCTTCAGAGCAACGCTACGAAAATTGCCTGAATAGCTAAAGAAGACTTTCCCACAGTCATGTGCCACAGAAAATACTCAATTGTTCCCGTTCACAATTTGGATGGACAACATTTCTATGACTGGATATCCAGAGTCTGTCAATGAAAATGTAGCTGAAAAGGCAAATGAAGAAAACAGATTCTGCCAAAAGCATGTTAAGAAATAATCAGGCATTCACTGGCCAGACAGCTGCCCCTGGGACCTGTAGAAACCAGGTGCCCTTTAAGCCATTTCCTATTCAGAGAGAATAAAAAATAAGCTGGCGATACCTGGGAAAGGAACAGCTTATGTTAGATTGACAGCATTTGTCCTGGAAAACGAAGCAGATTCTTTAAAATCTACCGCTCATATGTGGAAAAAAAAAAAAAAAAAAAGAAAGACCTTTCGAAAATCAATAACCGAATCATAGAAAGATACATATCAAACATATACGAAAGGTTTTTTATTAAATAAGTAATTTATGTAATTAATTGGAAAAGGTAATAATTAAGTTTAAATCATTAAATCATTAACATTATTTCCCTTCCTTTATAAGGCAACAATGAGATTTTGGTGATTTTATTGCGCCGCGTATTTAAAAAAAAAAAAAATGCAAGCGACCTATTTCACTTAATGGGTGCGGAAATGGTGCGGAGAATCTGCAACATCAAACACTCACCAAAGGCTCATTACGGGAACGTAGCCTAATTGTAAAGCGGATAGACGTGTTATTTATATATCATAGGAGGATAATATTATAATAGGAATGGATGCAAATAGAACAAAAATTGTAATCAAATATATACTGGGTTTTATTTAACAAAAAGAAACAATGCAAATGTAGAGAAAAATAAATAAAAAGAATCAAGGGTATGCAAGTTATCTTACTGCCTAGGTCACCATAAGGGTAGGATCACACGAGCATATACAAAATCATTCAGAGTTTCATCCAGAACACTCAGAATATTTTTTTCTCACTTGTCATCAGTGTTCAGTCTGCTTTTTTTTACTCAGTAGCTATTAATCATTTACAAGACCATTCACAGGCTCCTATGTTACAGAAAAGCAATGTATCTGTAAAATGTGGATGCTGTACTGTGTCATTTTTATGCACCTGTAAGAAGGTGGAAGTGTTGCCCACGTTTCCCCTTGAAGACGTGTATTGATATAATGTGCTATGATATTTGTAGGTGTGATAATTTGTATTGTTTGCAAGGAAGTGGTATTCTGCCCAGCCACAGGTAGTTGATAGGGATAGTTAGAGGAAATAGCTGGGACTAGCCCAGAGGGGAGGGGCTAAGTGAGGGTACAACAGAGAACTTCCTGGTAGTGAGTTAGATAGGGTCTAGCTTGGAGCTAGAGCAAACCTGTGGTCTGATTAGTCAACAGAACCACATGGAAGTGGGTGACCTTGAGGCAAGAAGGAGATGACCATACAGATAGTAAGACCCAGGTTAGAAAGGAGAAAGCTGTAAGAAAAGGGAATAGCAGCCATGAGTTGGACAGAACTAGTGAGAGAGCAAAGGAAAAAGTATTGGGGCCTGGGGCATGAATTCTAGTGGGATGGTACAAAGTTGTCTCCAGTAAGGTAATGGAAAGAGAAGGTGATGCAAGATGAAGGGAAAAAGACTTACGTGGTAGTCAAGAGGCGTCAGTAGAAAAGAAACTGAGTAGCCTCCAAATTGGCACAGAAAATTCTCCTACGGAGAAATGGATATGGAATATTGGGTTGGAGTTTAGGACTCTTGCTAACTGGACTATATTGACATTATTGAGAATGAGGGAAGATTCTGAAATAATTACATTTAGTTATAAACTATGGTCTTAACCACTGAACTCTGTAGCATCTGGTCCTGGTGGGCTGAAGACAACGGCACCATGCGGTAAGCAGAAGTGTATCACCATTGTAGCAAAGGTCCATGCACCCAGTCAGGAACCCAGTTTTCATGTAGCATGTCAAGGTGTGGAAGACAAGTACCTAATCCACAGCTACTGCCTCGTGCCACGTTACATACCCATGGACTTGAATCGGTGAGCCTCATCTGATTTGTCTTTGAAACTAGTGCATGCTGTGATTTTTATTACACGCATGTTCTGTCAGTGAAAAAAATAATTAATCTACACTGCCCCATTGAATAACACTGGTCCGAGTGCTCTCCGTGTTTTTTTTTTTCACTGACCGAAAATATGGTTATGTGAACAAGCCCTAAGGGAAAGTAGACAATTTTTTTTCAAACACTTCAAACCTTTACATATGGATATCAGCAGATTGAGAGTGTCTCTCTCTCTCTGGCTTACTCACACCCTCCATGTATTACATTGATGGCGATTCATCAGAATAGCTCCCATATGTAATATTACATTTCAACTGCAGCAGATGAATTGCCTGATCAGAGAGGGCTTCCCGTTGCAAAACTGGACCCGTAACAAACAGCGACTGCAGTATGAAAGGGGTTGGTTTGACACTACAAACCTTTAGGTAATTCAAAGAGTAAATTTAATGCAAATAAACTCTACAAAATACAAGTAAAACTGTGATATAGATCAAATGGTGAACAATGACTGGTTACAGTAGTAATCACGTATCCAAAATTCATGAAGTAAATTCCAACATATACACTGAGGAGCAAAAGGGTAACAATGTTTTGAACTTTTGACTTTCAGGCTCCGTATCTTACCATCCACTACTGCACCAAACCTGACATTTTATAGACAATCATCTTGGCTATCTAATACATAAATTTAATTTCCAACTATTTAACATTTGATTAGTTATGCAGATACTTGTCATGTCACTGCATTGTTACTGTTTTGCTCCTGGTTGTGGACAAAAAAATTCATAGTACAAATTACAACCTGTTTTCACATTGTCTAATAGCTCAATGTATTATTAGGTTGATTCCCAAGCGAAAGGTCATTGGTTTGAATCGAGGAGCAGCCATGAAGAAGATTTCTCATGAAGAGAGAAACTGCATCATCCAACTCATGGGTAGCGGGCTCTCAGCCAAAAAAATTGCCAAACTGTATTATGTGAGTGCCATGACAATTGGAAGAATGTGAAATGAAGTTCATCCATCCATTCCAAAGCCAACAGTTGGACATCGAGGCAAAATATAAGTCAACAAATTGGCTCATCACTGTCATGGTTTGAACAGGTTTCTTGCCCTGTACTCACAGGGTTAAGTGCACGTGGCCTCTTTCTGGATCTGGGAGGGGTATTTATACTCACTCTTTACCAGGGTTCTCTGTCAGCTATACTGTTATTCTGGCTCTGTGTCTGACCCCCCTGGTGTGCTTGTATATTGCATTGCTTGTTTGCTTCCTGTGTATGACCCGGTCTGTCCCCTCACTCAGTTCTCCGTCTCTCGTTTTGGTACTATTGTCTTTTCTGGTTCTGACCTCCTGGCTTGGCTATCGTTACTCCGTTACAGTTTGTCCCTATTGTACCGTCTATTGCCTTTTCTGGTTTTCTGATCTATTGCTACGTCCTGACTATCCATTCTGTCTAACCCTTTGGTACTGTCGTGCAATCTCATGCTTTGACCTCGGTTTGATCTGGTTTCTGTCTCTGCCCTTTGGTAACATTGTCCAGTAGTTACCTTTCTAGGAGTTTCCCTGCAGCTCCTAGCTCTGTGGAGCTTAGGCCACGCCCCCAGTAGTCACATGCTTCCGATCCTGTGAGCCTGGAGCATGCATCATCACCACTGCTGCCCCACCCCGCAGGTATCTTTGTGCACAGTTTTTGTACTCAGGACACGCGCACTGACTCAGAGAGCAAGTGCAGTGCGGTGTTCCTGACATTATAGCTGACCCAAAACATTTAAACAAGGTTTGCACTTAATTTTTCCTTGAGTCATGTATCCGCTGCAAGCTCTCTCTGAGCAAGTGAATAGCCTCACTCAAATGATGCAAAACCTGTCTGTGGAGCAGCGAACCCTGGCTCAGTCGCAGCAACAGGTTCAGAGGAAGGTTGCTGATGCCATGCAGGGTTCTTTTCCTTCTGGGGCCTGGGGTGAGGGTACCCCAGATGTTTCCTTAATCTCCCCTGAATCACTTGTTAAATTACCTGACTTTTTCTCTGGGGATAAAAAAATGTAAGATTTTTAAGGAGGGGTGCAAACTATTCTTCTCGTTAAGGCCACGCTCCTCTGGGGATGAGAGTCAGAGGGTTGGGGTCATTATGTCTTTGTTAAGGGGCTCCCCTCAGGCTTGGGCTTTTTCCCTTCCCCCTACCTCCCCTGAGAGAATGTCAGTGAATGCATTCTTTGAGGCCCTTGGGCATATCTACGATGAACCCGATCTTGTGAGTCTAGCCGAGGATATGGTGATGAGCGTGTGCCAGGGGAAACACTCGGCTGAATGGTTCTGCTCTGAGTTCAGACACTGGGCAGCGGAGGTCTCCTGGGATGATGCTGCCCTCCGGGGTTTGTTCTGTAGAGGCCTGTCCGAACGTTTGAAAGATGCCCTAGCCCTTCATCTTCCACTGGATTCTTTGGAGGACGCTATGATCCAGGCTGTCCGCATGGACCGTAGGCTGCGGGCGAGAGGGGTCATGCTGCAGGAGACCCCTTTATTCTGCAATCTGAGAGACTCTGCATCTAGTCCCTAGCCCATGGAGGTTGGTGCCACGTCATTGAAGGAAAAAGAGAGGAGATGCCGTAGAATCAACCAATTGTGCTTTTACTGTGGATCCGCTGGACATTGGAGAAGGAACTGTCCTTCTTGCCCTTCTTCAGTGAAGCCGTCAGGAAAATGACTGAGTCTGGGTAACAATCGAGAAGGTTGCCCAGACTCCCAGGTACCCTTTTCCTCACTTACTAAAATTCTGCTTCGGTGGAACTAGAACTTACAAGCGGTCCAGTTGTGACTACCGCCTTTGTTGACTGTGGTTCTTCTATTAATCTGATCGATGCCAAAGTTGTGACTTTTCATAAGATAGGGACAGTCAGGTTAAAAGATCCTGTTAAAATTGTGGCAATTGATTCTTCTCCTATCACCCAGGAGAGAATTTGTTTCATGACTGATACCTTTTCTCTGAAAGTGGGTTCCACTCACGTGGAAAAATTAAGGTGTTTTGTTCTAAATAATCTGCCTGCTGGACTGGTACTGGGTATGCCTTGGCTTCAACGCCACAATCCTACTATTGACTGGGTCACAGGGGAGATCATTCAGTTGGGTTGTATGGCTAGCGGTCTAGGTTGTAACTTGACAACTCTTGTCACCCCAGTAAAATCTGTGTCAGTGTCGTCTGTCGATCTGGAAGGTATTCCGGAGTACCTGAAAGATTGTGAAGACGTATTTTCTGAAAGTGAGGCTGAGGCGCTACCACCACATAGACCCTTTGATTGTGCCATTAATCTAGTCCCTGGAGCAAAGTCACCCAAGGCTCACCTGTTCAATTTGTCCGGGCCTGAACATCTAGCCATGAAGGAGTACATTACCGAGAGTCTCCGCAAAGGGCATATTAGGCCTTCTGTTTCACCTGTGGCAGCGGGCTTCTTTTTTGCTAAGAAAAAAGATGGTGGTTTGCGGCCGTGCCTCGACTTTCGGGAATTAAACAAAATTACTGTGAAAAATACTTGCCCTCTCCCCCTAATTCCTGATCTATGTAACCAACTCACCTCGGCCAAGTGGTTCTCTAAACTGGATTTACGTGGGGCATATTACCTTATAAGAGTCCGGGAAGGGGACGAATGGAAAACAGCATTCCTGACGACTGAAGGGCTGATCGAAAACTTGGTTATGCCTTTTGGTCTCACCAATGCTCCTGCTGTTTTTCAGAATTTTATTAATGTAATTTTCTCTGATTTAATTGGTCATTTTGTGGTTATCTATTTGGATGACATTCTGGTGTACTCGGTGGACAGTCAATCTCACTTGCACCATTTGCGGATGGTTCTCATGAGACTGAGGGAGAATCATTTATATGCCAAGTTGGAAAAATGCTCATTTTTCATGCAAGAAGTATCCTTTCTGGGGTTGATTGTGTCAGGGGAGGGGTTCCGCATGGATCCTAAGAAGGTCCAGGCTGTTACGGATTGGGTGCAGCCTCATGTGTTATGAATGGGAAACCGAGGAGGAAAAACAAGACAACAAGCTAAGTCTCAGAAAACCAGAGTAGTTGGAAACTATGCAGATTGCAGATCCCTGATCTTAACCGCACAACTAGAAGCAGTCGTGGAGCGTTCCTACGTTGGTCCTACACGCCTCGTCACAACCGGAGAACTACATAATCCTAAAGCAGGAAAAGAGGAAAACTAACTGCCCCAGAGCAGACCCCAAAGGATAGACAGCCCCCCACATGTATTGACGGTGAAGCAAGATGAAAATACTAGCAAAGGCAGGAAAATAGGCTAAGCAAATGATGGGGCCCGGCTAACTGAAAAGGACAGAAAAGGAAAGACACTGTCTGCAATCTGCCAAAAACAACCTACAATAATAAGTCCAACACTTCTGATAGCAAAATTAACCCTGAAGTCACTAGACTTCTAAACCTATATCAGCACTCTGAAATATTCTGAGACAGAGCAAAAAAGAGGCCAATCTAATAAGGAACTAAAAGCAGATTGGCAAATACTGATTAATAGGAGTGGAAATTCAGCATAGCCCCACCAGGGGCAAGCTGATTACACAAAAAACTGAATTGACCAACAAGCGCAAGTGTGAACATTAGCAAAAAGCAAACTTTACTTGAGAAGACTGGAAGAGAGCTGAAGTCCAGGACCTGAGAAGCAGACTGAATCACCAGCACCCGGATAGGGCGTCGGCTGTCTTATATCCAGTCTGATACTCCAGAGATCCAATCGTTATCTTCCTCATCAGGTGGCAGATCACTACCACTTAAACCAACAGCATTACCTCCTGTCACCACCAGAGGGAGAACGGAAGGGGAACTCTCAACTGGTGGAGCAGAAAATGAGTTCATGACACTCATGACTTGAAAGGGTTGCAGGGATTTTTGGGCTTTGCTAACTTTTATAGGAAATTTATTAAGGGCTTCTCGCAGGTGGTAAAGCCTCTAACGGACCTCACTCTCAAGGGAGCTGATGTAAAAAATTGGTCTGTAGCTGCAAAAAATTATTTCATGACATTAAAAAAGTGCTTTTCTTCAGCCCCTGTATTGGTAAAACCCGACCCGTCAAGACCTTTTGTCGTGCAGGTTGACGCCTCGGAAGAAGGGGTGGGGGCAGTTTTGTCTCAGGGCCCTCCTTCCCTTACTAACCTGAGGCCTTGCGCCTTCTTCTCTAAAAAATTTTCCTCTGCCGAGAGAAATTACGATGTCGGCAATAGAGAGTTGTTGGCAGTAAAGTTGGCTTTTGAAGAATGGAGGCCTTTCCTGGAGGGGGCCGTTCATCCCACTACAGTCATCACTGATCAGAAAAATTTGGCCTATATCGAGTCTACCAAGAGATTGACCCCCAGACAGGCTCGGTGGGCATTTTTTTTTTCTCGATTTCAGTTTACCATCACATTCCGCCCGGTATCCAAAAACATCAAGGCTGATGCCTTATCCCGAAGCTTTGATTCGGTGTCCCCTCCAGAACCTCCCTCCTCCATTCTTCATCTAGGAGTAGTGGTGGCCAAAATCTCATCTGAGTTACAGAGAGGAATTTTGGAGGCCCAGGCTCGGACTCCGGGTGGTAAACCCCCGGGTAAATAGTTTGTATCGGAACATTTCTGTCTCGGACTTATGCAGGAATTTCATGATTCTATGTTGAGTGCTCATCCTGGGATTGCAGTGGCTCAGTGAGCAAGTGCAGTGTGGTGTTCCTGACAATCACAAGATCTATCAGTTCTGGCACGACAAACTCAGCAGTGGGGGAGACTCGCATGCTTCGCAATAGTGAAATCACAGACATCCATACAGTCACCATGCGACACATGTTACACAAGTCTGGAATGGTGGCTCGAAAAAAGGTGAAGAAGCCTCAACTTCAATATCGTCACAAGAAGCGTCGGCTCGAGTTTGAAAAAGTACAAAAAGTTGAGAGTAAAAGATTGGAAACAGGTGATTTGTAGTGATGAGACAAAAGTCTATAGACTAGGCTCTGATGCATGCAAATGGGTCTGGAAAAAGCAAGGAGAAAAAAAACAAGGAAAAAAGGGGCTAACAGATTGAGAAATTAAAGTAACTGTCACGTTTGGTGGAAGAAGCCTGACGATATTGGATATTGGGATTGGAGAAGCAGGAAGCTCATCTGCATATTTCCGGTGCATTCTGGGAAGAGGAGAAGAGTCGCCTTAAGCTGATCGATCGCTGGGACTTGCCGGGTCTCGCTGTTTGAGGACATCGCAAAACCAGGGATTGGAGAAGCAGGAAGCTCATCTGCATATTTCCAGTGCATTCTGGGAATAGGAGAAGAGTCGCCTTAAGCTGATCGATCACTGGGACTTGCTGCCGGGTCTCGCTGTTTGAGGACAACGCAAAACCAGGGATTGGAGAAGCAGGAAGCTCATCTGCATATTTCCAGTGCATTCTGGGAAGAGGAGAAGAGTCGCCTTAAGAGTCGCCTTAAGCTGATCGATCGCTGGGACTTGCCGGGTCTCGCTGTTTAAGGACATTGCAAAACCGTTTCCACCCATCATAGACTGCATCAGCAATAGCAATATGGAAGAGAAGAAAATCCACATGGTCACCTGCAACACATGCTACATGTTTACGGATCTTCCGGCCCAAAAGCTCAACTTTACCTGTCAGAAGTGCAAACTTGTTGCCCTCTTAGAGGAAAAGGTGCATGAACTGGAAGAAAGAATAGCAACATTGAAGGTAATTAAAGAACATGAGGACTTCTTGGATGAAGCAGAAGCAACTATTCAGGATACGGAGAGTGAGAAAAGCTTCAGAGCATATACACAGGCTGAAAAGTGGAGCCATGTGATGGAAAGAAGCAAACGGATCAAGTGGTTATCACCACCCACACAGCTTAGCAACCAATGTGAAGCCCTCATGCTGGAGAACAAAAATGGCACAGCTCAGGATGATACCGTATCTACAAGAGAAGACACACTATCAACAAAAGAAGTTACTCTGTCAATAAAAGCGGAAACAAATGACACTCAAAAACACTCACGAGCAACAAGCAGTGCGTCCGGAAAGAAAAGAAGAGTGTTAGTTATGGGCGACTCACTACTAAGAGGCACGGAGGCAACTATCTGCAGGCCGGACATACCGCATGAGAAGTATGCTGCCTCCCAGGAGCAAAAATCAAGGATGTGGCCAACAGGATACCAACTATCCTCAAATCCAAGGACGACTAGCCTTTCCTACTGATACATGTAGGCACAAACGACACGGCAAGAAATGACCAACCAACTATCTGCGAAGACTTTGAAATTCTGGGGAAGAAAATAAAGGAACGGAATGTACAAGTTGTTTTCTCATCAGTCCTCCCAGTCGATGGTCATGGCATCAGAAGATGGAATAGGATACTAGAGGTGAACAACTGGCTACGATGGTGGTGCAGGCAGCAAGGATTTGGATTCTTGGACCATGTCGTGAATTACCTCTACGATGGACTTCTCGCAAGAGATGGGATACACCTCACAAAACCTGGGAAACACACATTCGCCAGAAGACTTGCCACACTCATCAGGAGGGCTTTAAACTTGAAGAAGAGGGGATAGGAGGAAAAACAGCAGACAAGAACATGCAGCAGAAGGACAAACTAATCAAGGATACTAGATGTGGTAAAGAGGACCCAAGACAGGGTACTCGGAAGCTAAGAAAAAGGAAGCAAAACTTCTTTCCTGCATGCTGACCAACGCAAGAAGCCTGATCAATAAGATTGAATATCTGGAGTTGGTAATGTATGAGGAAAAATATGGCATAGTAGGAATAACTGAGACATGGTTAGATGACAGCTACGACTGGGTGGCTAACTTGCAAGGATATGATTTGTTTAGGAGGGATCGTAAAAAAAAGGAAAGGGGGTGGAGTCTGTCTATATATAAAGTCCACTTTAAAGCCCACACTAAAGCTGGAGTCACACATAGCGACTTACCAGCGATCCAGACAATGATATCAACGTGTCAGGATCGCTGGTAAGTCACTATGTGATCGCTGGCGAGCTGTCAAACAGACAGCTTCACCAGCGATTAGCACAGCGATGGCGAGCGCGCGGCATCGCTGTGTTCATTAGCGCTGATGCCATGAATCCATGTAAAAAATAGAATTAAAATAAAAAATATTGTTATTCTCACGTTCCGACGTCCCGCGCAGCATTCCCGCCTCTCTCCACGCTCCGGTCCCAGTAATGCTTTGCGAGAATGACCGCGATGATGTCCATTCTCGCGGGATCGCGAAGTCTCGCCGTCATTCTTGCAAAGGATTACTGAGACCGGAGCGTGGAGAGAGGCGGGAATGCTGCGCGGGACGTCGGAAGGTGAGAATAACAATATATTTTTTTTTATTATTATTTTTTACATCCTAGTACAGCTGATCGCTGGTCTCCCGCCTGTCACACGCAGCGATGCGTGCTGGCCAGCGGGAGATCAGCGACCAAAAAAATGTCCAGAGGTTTCTTGCAGCGATCAGCGATACCGGCAGGGGGGGCGGTTGCTGATCGCTGTCACACACAGCGATCTCGCTGGTGAGATCGCTGTTTTGTCACAAAAGTTGTGACTCAGCAGCGATCTCGCTAGCGAGATTGCTATGTGTGACAGGGCCTTAAGAGAAGATATACAAGAGGGAAACGAAGAGGTGGAGTCTCTATGGGTGGAGATACAAGGAGGGAAAAGTAATAAAATCCTCATAGGGGTTTGTTATAAGCCACCAAATATAACAGAAACCACTGAAAATGTATTATTGAAACAAATAGACAAAGCAGCAAATCACAATGAGGTGATTATTATGGGGGACTTCAACTACCCCGACATAGTCTGGGAAACTGAAACTTGCATATCTCAGAAAAGAGACCAATTTCTGTCAGTGACCAAGGATAATTATCTGTCACAACTTGTGCAGGGCCCAACTAGAGGGACAGCCCTTCTGGACTTAATTTTAAGCAACAGGCCAGATAGAATAACAGAAGTACGAGTCGATGGGCACCTAGGGAACAGTGACCACAATATAATACAATTCCACTTGTCCTTCATTAAGGTGCTCTGGAAGGGGGTTACGAAAACGCTGAATTTCAGGAAAGCAAAGTTTGATCAGCTTAGAGAGGACCTTCGCCGAATTGATTGGGACAATGTCCTCAAAAATAGGAGCACAGAAATATTTAAATCAGTTTTACACACCCACTGCGAGCTAGCCATACCGTACAGAAATAAAAGGGCTAGGAACAGGAGAACACCAATGTGGCTATATAAGGATGTTAAAAAAGTAATAAATAACAAGAACAAGGCATTTAAGAAGCTAAAACAATAAGGCAATGAAGAAGCATTAAAAAGTTATAGAGAAAAAAATAAAATGTGTAAAAAAACAAATACATTTAGCAAAAGTGGAAACTGAGAGACTCATTGTTAAGGAAAGTAAAACAAACCCCAAACTATTCTTTAATTATATAAACAGTAAAATGATTAAAATTGATGGTGTCGGCCCTTTAAAGAACAATGAGGGTGAAATCATAGAGAGCGATGTGGGAAAAGCAAATGTTTTAAATACTTTTTTCTCAACAGTGTTAACACAGGAAAAGGATTTGCCAGGGGAAATGCAGAGTGATAATGTAAACTCCCCATTAAATATTACCTGCCTAACCCAGGAAGAAGTGCAGAACCGCCTTAGTAAGATTAAAATTGACAAATCACCAGGCCTTGATGGCATTCACCCTCGGATATTAAGGGAGTTAAGTAATGTGATAGACAGGCCTCTATTCCTTATATTTAAAGACTCTATAGAAACAGGGTCTGTTCTTTTTGATTGGCGGCAAGCAAATGTGGTACCAATATTCAAAAAGGGGTGTAAAAGGGAACCTGGAAACTATAGACCAGTAAGCTTAACATCTGTTGTGGGTAAAATTTTTGAAGGGTTTCTAAGGGATACCATTACGGAATATCTGAATGTTAATAAATGTTTAACTCCATATCAACAAGGATTTATGAAGGATCGCTCCTGTCAAACTAACCTGATCAGCTTCTATGAGGATGTAAGCTCTCAAATGGACCCAGGAGAATCATTGGATGTCATTTATCTCAACTTCTCTAAAGCATTTGACACTGTCCACATAAAAGATTGGTAAGCAAGATAAGAAAGCTTGGGTTAGGGGGAAATGTGTGTAGATGGGTAGGTAGCTGGCTTAGTGATAGAAAACAAAGAGTGGTTATTAATGGTGCATACTCAGATTGGGCCAGGGTTACTAGTGGGGTACCACAGGGTTCTGTATTGGCACCCTACTATTTAATATATTTATTAATGATCTAGTGGATGGCTTACACAGTAAAATATCAGTATTTGCAGATGATACAAAACTATGTAAGGTAGTTAACACAAAGGAGGACAGTTTGCAACTACAGACAGATTTGAGTAAATTGGAGAATTGGGCTGAAAAATGGCAAATGAGGTTTAACACAGATAAGTGTAAGGTTATGCACATGGGAAGGAGAAACAGATGCTACAATTACTTACTAAATGGGAAACTGCTGGGGAAATCAGACATGGAAAAAGACTTAGGCATCTTAGTCAATAAGAAGCTAAATTGGAGTGCCCAGTGTCAGGCAGCTGCCACCAAAGCAAATAGGGTCATGAGATGCATTAGAAGAGGTTTGGGGACACGATATGAAAACATATTTCTCCCTCTGTACAAATCACCCGTCAGACCACACTTGGAGTATTGTGTGCAATTTTTGACGCCGGTGCTCATGAAAGACATTACTGAACTTGAAAGGGTTCAAAGGCGGGCTACTACAATGATAAATGGAGTTGGTTCACTACAATACCCAGAAAGGTTATCAAAATTAGGTCTATTTACTCTAGAAAAGAGAAGACTTAGGGGAGACCTAATATATATGTACAAGTATATCAGAGGGCAATACAGAGATCTCTCCAATGAACTGTTTGTACCAAGGACTGTGACAAGAACAAGGGGGCATTCTCTTCGTTTGGAGGAAAGACAATTTCTGCACCAGCATAGAAGCAGTGAGGCTCTGGAATTCTCTTCCTGAGGAAGTGGTGATGGCCAACTCACTGAATGAATTTAAGAAAGGAATGGATGCTTTTCTTGTGAGTAACAGTATAGAAGGTTACGAATAACATAATATTATAGGTAGATGGTTGACCCAGTTTAGGGGAAGGAATTTTTTTCCCTAGGGAGAAAATTGGCTTCTACTCTGTGGGTTTTTTGCCTTCCCCAGGATCAACAATGCAGAACAGCTGCACTAAAAATAGGCAGAACTAGATGGACATAAGGTCTTCCTTCAGCCTTCAAAACTATGTTACTATGATATGGGGTCGTTTCACAACCAAAAGCATTAGATACTTGAACAGGATCAATGGTGACTCAATGCTGAGTTATATGTGAGTATCCTACAAGACGAGTTACTTTGTGAAGGGTTAAAACTAAAATCAGAGCTGAAGGCTTCATTTCTCCATTCTCTGAAGGTTTCGTTTCTCCATTTTTGTTGCTTTAAAATAACTTTTTGTAATTGGGATAAAAGTTCAGGCTGTTATGAAACCAGACTGTTCCTCACCAGGTGCAAGATAAGGGACCCGGGAGTGTATTATATTGTAGAACTCTGAAGAATACGCCATTATACTACTTTCTATGCTATGTGGATACGGACATATATGTAGTTTACGGTTTTCTTGCAATATTATTGGCTTTTAAAGTGAAATGATGCTATTGGTAGTTGAGAACTCTGCATAATTAAGCAAAATATTATAAAAGAAGTGACTAAATTAAACGAGTTTAGTGATCTCCTTGGATCGTCCCATACAAAGACACGTCTCCGTTTGGTCATTTGAGTTGCTAGCAACACTCTGTGGAATAACTTGGAAATCACTGGATCAACCGTGAAGGGTTAATTTAATCCTCTACCTATCAGCTGGCTGCCCAACGTGGGGCCCCCCGAATAGGGACGCCTCTACCCCCGGAGGACAACAAGACAAAGGACCCTCAGACCAGACACAGGTGCTGGAAAATTGCGACTGATCATCCCCCACGACAACCACGGTAAGTTGGCAGTTATACTGTTCAGACTGGCCGTTTTGGTGTGGTTTTCCTGTGCTTGATTCTGCAAAGAGGATCTGGGGTGATTCTTGGGTGGAATCATATAGAGGTGCAGTCCCATTGGGGGCCCTGTGTTCGAATCGTACCTCATAAGGGATGGACACCCCGGATTGACCAGTGATTGTGACTCTCTTTATTGTCAAAATATCCTGAAATCCTGATCACTGTTAGTATCGGGTGTGGTGAGGTGATCGAAGATTGGGTAGGATACGTAACTCAGGAATATATATATATATAACCAGAGGTGTCCGGAGGGATAGTCTGAGACGCCCTCCTCCTTTCACTGAGTACCGCATTGAATTTTGGGCTTCCCAGAGGGGGATTGACCCTGTGGAACAGACAGAATGGCCGCTCAAGATCTGTGCACAACTGAAGTAAGGATAATTACTGTATCTCTAAAGGAGAGAATTAAGTTTCCATAGAAGAAAAAGTTTGTAATTGTGTGAAGGATTGGATACTGTTGGTCTTATTATTCAAAGATGAGGAAAGAAATCTGTCAGGAACGCAGAAAAAATATTTTCAATTCTGGGATTTCCTAAGGGCGGGAGGCTACAGCCTACGCTATTGGACGAAGGTATTAGGAAGAACAAAGGGAGGTTGACTGATGGTGGAATACTTAAAGGCTCTGAGGAATTCCGTGGCTTGGCACATGAATTGTATAATGAAGGTTATGTTGAAATTGAAAAGCAAGTGAATTCTGATTGTTTTTATTGCTATGTTGAAAAAGGAAAATTGTCTACCACTGTGAAAAAGACTGGAAGTTTTGTGGTACAAGAAGGAATTGAGAATGTGATTAAAGAAGAAACTGAGATCGAGACTAATGTGTCAGGCAGACAAACATTTAAGAATGATTTGAAACAAGAGGTCTCCCTGCTAGATGATAAGGTCCCTCCCCAGGAAATCAAGCCTCTCCTCCCGACTGTAAGCTCTGTGCCCCTTAACCCTAAGGCACCAATATATCCTGGACTACCAAAGCAGCCCCCACCCTATGATCCTGCCGGGTGGATTTGTGCTGTATGCGGAGTTACTAATCCTCAGTGGAGAGAGCTCAGTTACAATTGTACAAGGAGACCAGGAGTATCAGCCCCCACCTTTCCTTTGTTAAATGCTGACGGTACCTATTAACATCTGCCGCCAGCCTCAGTCCCCGCTATGCCTAATATTGCTAGTGGTTATGAATATCCACCCCCTCCTACTTTAGTCACTCAGTCAGAGACAGGATACTCAGAGGAGATCGAAGATTTCCAGGAAATGTATTCCAATATTACTCCTGTACCCCACTGTTATGATGTGCTCTTTAGGATAGAGACAGGGGATCTCACGAAGCAGCATGTTGGGGCCATAGTAAATGCCGCGAATAATCAACTTTGCCATACTGGAGGACTGGCCGCAAAAATTTCACAGAAAGGCGGACCCATGATACAGGAAGAATCTGATTGGTATATACAAACGTATGGCCAGGTAGAAACAGGATAGGTCGCAGCAACCAGAGCAGGACAACTGCCGTGTCAATATGTAATACATGCAGTGGGACCACGATATGATCCTATCAATATTCCTAGGTCCCAACAATTGCTTACTGAGGCTGTCCAAAACGCAATCCTGTATGCCTCCTCTGTCCCCCCCGGTACGATGCCTCAACGTACAGTGGCTATACCATTAATCTCTGCCGGTGTTTTTCAATATCCCAGGAAGGATGCCACCATGGTCATAGTATCAGCAATAGAGTGGTGTATACAGGAAAACCCCATAAAATTGGAAGAGGTCTGATTTGTCCTCGACAGTCGCCTAACAGCCCATCAGGCAATACAATCTCTAACTGTAACTGAGCCTCCTGCCCCGCTCCCACAGAAGATGCCTCTTGTGCCCGTACTACCGCCTCCTCCTCCTGACCCCGAGTCAGTAATATCCAAATTTGAAGAAGATAATGTGGAAACCACTCCTGACAGGTCAAAGTACACCCCATCCCAAATAGGTACTCTTTGCAATCAATTACCCGATCCAGAGACTTCCCTCATGGCTTTCTACAGGCAAATGGCAGCAAATCGACAGATTTATTCCACTCCCCGAAGAGATCTATTACACATATTTTGAGTAAAAGCTGGTGAGGGGTATTTTCCAATTACTGAGGGTGGCATAATGTATAATGTGAACCTGGATGGGGGAACCTATGAGAGTGGTGTTGATTTCTGCAATGCTTTATGCACAAGATAGACTAGCGGACCAAGCTATCTCTCTCACAGATGTCACACAGGACAAGGGGGAGACTGCCGAGAAGTTCTATGGGCGTCTTATGGTAGTATTTAGAGATCTGGGATTCTCACTGTATAATAAAGCCCATACACATCTTTTTGTGGTAGCTTTGATGTCCGGCCTTAAACCCGAATTGCAAGAGGCAATAATGTCAGTTAGACCTGACGTCGAGAATTCCACTCCGGATGATGCATCGAAAGTAATAAAAAGTTTTCAGAAAAATTTAACCCGCTCTGCAGCAACAGGGAAACAGAAAAATAAACCAACAGCTGCAGCTGTTACAGCTCCTGCTCTAACAGCAGCCCCCTCCATCGCACCCAGCGCAGCTGTGAGTACACAGCTCGTTCCTTATCAGTGGAGCACACAGCAAACCCCAGCCCCCCTCAGACTTCAGCTCCCTACTCCAACATCTCTCCTAATCCTATGACTAGGAACCTTTCTCCCCAGATCCACAGTGCCAATTCTCGTCTGCAATGCTGGCGCTGTGGCCGACTCGGTCACTTTCAGAGAGACTGTCACACTCCCGCTGATAGATGCTACCCTCAAGTTTCCTCTTCCAATCGTAAACTAAATACTGGGAACCCCGGTTACGGACAGCCCCAAAATCCTGATAATTGTCCAGGGGTGGAAAACCAGGGTCTGCCATCACAATGTCCTCCACCAAACCTGGGACATGCTCATCTGTCACGCTCCCTGTAGGGGACACCCTTGTTAAGTTCATGGTAGACACTGGGGCAGCCAATTCTATAATCAAATCATCAGATGTACCTACGGATATCCCTATTCAATTCTCAGATCAAGAGCTTGTTTTAATTGGCATATATGGCAAACCCAATAAACATAATCTTACAAAACCCATCCCTGTGGGACCCTTCCCCGAGGTTACTGCTCAGTTCGTAATCTCTCCCACATGTCCAGTAAATTTACTGGGGGCAGATTTATTATCACAGTTCCGCTCCAAAATACAATTCCAAGATGATGGTCAGATGGTTCTTACGTTACATAACCCCTATGCAAATGAAGACAGTGAGGAAATCTGTAGTTTGCATGCCCTTTCCACAGTTATGATGGCCCTGATAGGCCCAGATTTACCCCCAATATTGCCTGAGGATCAACGACTCACCCAATACCTCTCAGAGATACCATCTAAACTTTGGTCAAAAGGGCCAAATGATATAGGGAAAATGTCTGTAGAACCAGTAAAAGTGTTTCTCAAACCTGGTGCCCCTTTTCCTAAAGTCCATCAATATCCTTTGAAACATGATCAGGAGCGGGGCCTTCAGGAACAAATGCAAACGATACTTGATAACGGTGCTCTGGTACCCTGTGTTTCTCGTTAAAAAAAAGACCCCACCTGGCCAGCCCCCTGGGTACCGGCTGGTACAAGATCTATGGGCAGTTAATGCAGCTACTGTTCTGGAAACTCCAGTGGTGCCTAATGCACATACTCTTTTGTTCCAAATACCCCAGGATGCTGCTTGGTTTACAGTCATCGATATTACCAATCCCTTCTTTAGCATTCCGTTACACCCAGATTGCCAGTTTCTGTTTGCATTCACTTATCAGGGACGACAGTTAACATGGACAGTTATGCCACAAGGGGCCCAAAACAGTCCCAACCAGTTTGCAAAAAACATGAGCGAGTGTCTCTTGCCCTGGCAGTTAGATGACCCCCAGGTCACGCTGCTTCAGTATGTGGATGATCTTTTGTTGTGTGCACGGACGGAGCAGGAAGCCATTGCTGCCACTGTTAGCCTCCTCAAGCATCTGCCAGCACTGAACTGACGGGTTTCGGCCTCGAAACTTCAGTTCTGCCTTGGTCAAGTGATATTCTTGGTCACTGTCTCCTTCAGGGTGTCAGACACCTCACAGAAGAAAGAAAAATAGCTGTCAGCTCCCTTCCTTTCCCAAAAGATGAAACTGAACTCCAGCGTTTTCTTGGACAATGTACTTATTGTCGTCAGTGGATACCGGATGCATCCCGCATAATACCGTGTTTCCTCGAAAGTAGGACCCCCCCGAAAGTAAGACAGGGTGGGGGTTACGGGGGGGTCCTTCAATGTAAGGCCTCCCCCGAATGTAAGGCAGGGTTGGGGGCCGCTGTGAAATGTAAGGCCCTTACCTTTGGGCCGCCGCTGTCCCCCATTGGGTCCCCAGGCTCCAGAGGTGTCCTCGGGTGCAGCTGGGCGGGTCCAGCGCTCATGGGGTTAACTCGCCGTGTTAACCCCGCAATCCGCCCAGCTCAACAGCTCATTGGCCCCCCTGTTCCCCACGTCACCGCCGGCCCCCGGCTCGAGCACTGATTGGTCCAGCAGCTCGGGCTGTAATTGGCCGCCCCAGCCCCACGTCACCGCTGTTTCCCTGCTGATTGGCACAGCGTTCCCTGCAGCACAGGCCTTCCGCACCCACAGCCGCACCGCAGAGGAAAACGTCCAGCATTTAAAAACCAAGTAGGGAAACATGTACTGTATAGGGTATGGGGCTGTGTGCAGTGGGATACGGCACTGTTATGGGGTGTGGGGCTGTGTGCAGTGGGATACGGCACTGTTATGGGGTGTGGGGCTGTGTGCAGTGGGATACGGCACTGTTATGGGGTGTGGGGCTGTGTGCAGTGGGATACGGCACTGTTATGGGGTGTGGGGCTGTGTGCAGTGGGATACGGCACTGTTATGGGGTGTGGGGCTGTGTGCAGTGGGATACGGCACTGTTATGGGGTATAACAGCATGTTAATAAATGTTAATTTATTGGTTAAAAAGAAATTGTCATTTTTTTTCGGCTAAGACCTCCCCCGAAAGTAAGACAGGGTGGGACTTTTTGGGGTAAAATTAATGTAAGACAGGGTCTTACTTTCGGGGAAACACGGTAGAACCTTTTTACAACCTTTCTCCATTCTCTGAAGGTTTCGCTTCTCCATTTTTGTTGCTTTAAGATACATTTTTGTAATTGGGATAAAAGTTCAGGCTGTTATGAAACCAAACTGTTCCTCACCAGGTGCAAGATAAGGGACCCGGGGGTATATTATATTGTAGAACTCTGAAGAATATGCCATTATACTACTTTCTATGCTATGTGGATATGGACATATATGTAGTTTACGGTTTACTTGCAATATTATTGGCTTGTAAAGTGAAATGATGCTATTGGTAGTTGAGAACTTTGCATAATTAAGCAAAATATTATAAAAGAAGTGACTAAAATAAACTGGTTTAGCGATCTCCTAGGATCATCCCATACAGAGACACATCTCCGTTTGGTCATTTGAGTTGCTAGCAACACTCTGTGGAATAATATGGAAATCACTGGATCAACCGTGAAGGGTTAATTTAATACTCTCCCTATCAACTTCATATACTTGAGTACTATGGATATAAAAAGGATGACATAGTGTTCAAGCAGGACAACAATCTGAACCATATGTCGAGAAATGGTTAAATGACAATGAAGTAGAAATGCTGGATTGGCCCCCACAGTCTCCAGACCTCAACCAAATTGAACATTTGGGGGAAGAGTTGAAGAACAAGCTGTATTCATACTCAAGCGAGTTAACCAGTATGCACCAAGCTTGGGAACGTGTAGAAGAGACCTGGGATCAGATTTCAGTCGACACATGCTTAAATCTGATCAAGAGAATGTCCAGAAGGTTTCAGGTAGTGTTGAAATCCAAAGGTGGATTTACAAAATACTAACAAAATAATAGAAAATTATTTAGAATTAAGAGTTCTCAGTGGTTGATACCTTTTAATGGCTAACTGAAAAGATGGTAAAAAATTGCAAGCTTTCAAGACTACTCAGTAGAGTTGAGCGACTTTTGGTTTTTTAGGGTCGCGTTTCTTTTCGTGAAACCCGACTTTTCCAAGAGTCGGGTCGAGCAAGATCGTCCGATTATAGGGAAAAGTCGGGGTCGTCCCGAAACACGAAACCCAATGTAAGTCAATGGGGAATAAAAGTCGGCAGTGAGAGGAGGACAGGAAACACACCTACAGTGCCCATTTGAATGCCAAAAGCATCAATTCTTCTTACTTAAGCTTGTCAACCTTAATTAACTTCATAATACAAGTTACGCACTGAAAAATGGGGGTTATTTGGCTAAATTTGTGGGGGGGGAGGGCTGGCTGCAGGTTTTCATGTGCCCTGGGCGAAAGAGCGCCCCTTTAACACATACCACAACTCATCATGCTCCGATACGGCAGAGAAATAGCGGTATAGTACAATGAAAAATACCTCACTTTTTACATCTCATGACGAGGCCCATCTATTTCTCCATACAAAATCATTGGTCCCATATAATGTTTGAAACAGTATATGATGAGCTCCACATAATGCTACAGTATATGTTGGTCCCCATGGATGAAGCTCCACTGTCTTATGGGCCCAAATAATGCTCCAAACATAATGGGCCGCATTTCTAATGCTCTAGTGTATAATGGGCCCTGTAAATGCTGCTCCAGTGTCTGATGTCCACCTTTGGAATGTTCCAGTGTATGGTGGGCCCCATCTATCATTCTCCAGAGTATAGTGCTCCCCAAAAATTGCTGTCCCAACATAGAAAACAATCAAATAAGTCTCCTCGCTAGGGAATCCCTGTACTTGTCTGGACAGGTGCTGTAGCTTGCTTAACAGCTCGCCAGCCGTTCTCACGCCCAGTATGGATTGCACGTGATTGCACAAAGGTTAGAAAGGGTACCGTATCCCTGGATAACATGTATGGATAGCGTACACATTCAAAATATATGTCTATACAGCATGAGGCAGGCTCAGACGGTGTTAGGCCCAGTATGGATTGCACGTCATTGCACAAAGTTTAGAAAGGGTACCGTATCCCCGGATAACATGTATGGATAGCGTACACATTCAAAATATATGTCTATACAGCATGAGGCAGGCTCAGACGGTGTTAGGCCCAGTATGGATTGCACGTCATTGCACAAAGGTTAGAAGGGGTACCGTATCCCCGGATAACATGTATGGATAGCGTACACATTCAAAATATATGTCTATACAGCATGAGGCAGGCTCAGACGGTGTTAGGC
Source organism: Dendrobates tinctorius (assembly GCF_039654945.1). Classification (NCBI taxonomy): domain Eukaryota; kingdom Metazoa; phylum Chordata; class Amphibia; order Anura; family Dendrobatidae; genus Dendrobates; species Dendrobates tinctorius. The sequence goes on from NW_027361875.1 coordinate 9,894,690, forward strand.
CCAGTATGGATTGCACGTCATTGCACAAAGGTTAGAAAGGGTACCGTATCCCCGGATAACATGTATGGATAGCGTACACATTCAAAATATATGTCTATACAGCATGAGGCAGGCTCACACGGTGTTAGGCCCAGTATGGATTGCACGTCATTGCACAAAGGTTAGAAGGGGTACCATATCCCCGGATAACATGTATGGATAGCGTACACATTCAAAATATATGTCTATACAGCATGAGGCAGGCTCAGACGGTGTTAGGCCCAGTATGGATTGCACGTCATTGCACAAAGGTTAGAAAGGGTACCGTATCCCCGGATAACATGTATGGATAGCGTACACATTCAAAATATATGTCTATACAGCATGAGGCAGGCTCAGACGGTGTTAGGCCCAGTATGGATTGCACGTCATTGCACAAAGGTTAGAAGGGGTACCGTATGCACGGATAACATGTATGGATAGTGTACACATTCAAAATATATGTCTATACAGCATGAGGCAGGCTCAGACGGTGTTAGGCCCAGTATGGATTGCACGTCATTGCACAAAGGTTAGAAAGGGTACCGTATCCCCGGATAACATGTATGGATAGCGTACACATTCAAAATATATGTCTATACAGCATGAGGCAGGCTCAGACGGTGTTAGGCCCAGTATGGATTGCACGTCATTGCACAAAGGTTAGAAGGGGTACCGTATCCCCGGATAACATGTATGGATAGCGTACACATTCAAAATATATGTCTATACAGCATGAGGCAGGCTCAGACGGTGTTAGGCCCAGTATGGATTGCACGTCATTGCACAAAGGTTAGAAAGGGTACCGTATCCCCGGATAACATGTATGGATAGCGTACACATTCAAAATATATGTCTATACAGCATGAGGCAGGCTCAGACGGTGTTAGGCCCAGTATGGATTGCACGTCATTGCACAAAGGTTAGAAGGGGTACCATATCCCCGGATAACATGTATGGATAGTGTACACATTCAAAATATATGTCTATACAGCATGAGGCAGGCTCAGACGGTGTTAGGCCCAGTATGGATTGCACGTCATTGCACAAAGGTTAGAAAGGGTACCGTATCCCCGGATAACATGTATGGATAGCGTACACATTCAAAATATATGTCTATACAGCATGAGGCAGGCTCAGACGGTATTAGGCCCAGTATGGATTGCACGTCATTGCACAAAGGTTAGAAGGGGTACCGTATCCCCGGATAACATGTATGGATAGCGTACACATTCAAAATATATGTCTATACAGCATGAGGCAGGCTCAGACGGTGTTAGGCCCAGTATGGATTGCACGTCATTGCACAAAAGTTAGAAAGGGTACCGTATCCCCGGATAACATGTATGGATAGCGTACACATTCAAAATATATGTCTATACAGCATGAGGCAGGCTCAGACGGTGTTAGGCCCAGTATGGATTGCACGTCATTGCACAAAGGTTAGAAAGGGTACCGTATCCCCGGATAACATGTATGGATAGCGTACACATTCAAAATATATGTCTATACAGCATGAGGCAGGCTCAGACAGTGTTAGGCCCAGTATGGATTGCACGTCATTGCACAAAGGTTAGAAGGGATACCGTATCCCCGGATAACATGTATGGATAGCGTACACATTCAAAATATATGTCTATACAGCATGAGGCAGGCTCAGACGGTGTTAGGCCCAGTATGGATTGCACGTCATTGCACAAAGGTTAGAAGGGGTACCGTATCCCCGGATAACATGTATGGATAGCGTACACATTCAAAATATATGTCTATACAGCATGAGGCAGGCTCACACGGTGTTAGGCCCAGTATGGATTGCACGTCATTGCACAAAGGTTAGAAGGGGTACCGTATCCCCGGATAACATGTATGGATAGCGTACACATTCAAAATATATGTCTATACAGCATGAGGCAGGCTCAGACGGTGTTAGGCCCAGTATGGATTGCACGTCATTGCACAAAGGTTAGAAGGGGTACCGTATCCCCGGATAACATGTATGGATAGCGTACACATTCAAAATATATGTCTATACAGCATGAGGCAGGCTCAGACGGTGTTAGGCCCAGTATGGATTGCACGTCATTGCACAAAGGTTAGAAAGGGTACCGTATCCCCGGATAACATGTATGGGTAGCGTACACATTCAAAATATATGTCTATACATCATGAGGCAGGCTCAGACGGTGTTAGGCCCAGTATGGATTGCACGTCATTGCACAAAGGTTAGAAAGGGTACCGTATCCCCGGATAACATGTACGGATAGCGTACACATTCAAAATATATGTCTATACAGCATGAGGCAGGCTCAGACGGTGTTAGGCCCAGTATGGATTGCACGTCATTGCACAAAGGTTAGAAGGGGTACCGTATCCCCGGATAACATGTATGGATAGCGTACACATTCAAAATATATGTCTATACAGCATGAGGCAGGCTCAGATGGTGTTAGGCCCAGTATGGATTGCACGTCATTGCACAAAGGTTAGAAGGGGTACCGTATCCCCGGATAACATGTATGGATAGCGTACACATTCAAAATATATGTCTATACAGCATGAGGCAGGCTCAGACGGTGTTAGGCCCAGTATGGATTGCACGTCATTGCACAAAGGTTAGAAGGGGTACCGTATCCCCGGATAACATGTATGGATAGCGTACACATTCAAAATATATGTCTATACAGCATGAGGCAGGCTCAGACGGTGTTAGGCCCAGTATGGATTGCACGTCATTGCACAAAGGTTAGAAAGGGTACCGTATCCCCGGATAACATGTATGGATAGCGTACACATTCAAAATATATGTCTATACAGCATGAGGCAGGCTCAGACGGTGTTAGGCCCAGTATGGATTGCACGTCATTGCACAAAGGTTAGAAGGGGTACCGTATCCCCGGATAACATGTATGGATAGCGTACACATTCAAAATATATGTCTATACAGCATGAGGCAGGCTCAGACGGTGTTAGGCCCAGTATGGATTGCACGTCATTGCACAAAGGTTAGAAAGGGTACCGTATCCCCGGATAACATGTATGGATAGCGTACACATTCAAAATATATGTCTATACAGCATGAGGCAGGCTCAGACGGTGTTAGGCCCAGTATGGATTGCACGTCATTGCACAAAGGTTAGAAGGGGTACCGTATCCCCGGATAACATGTATGGATAGCGTACACATTCAAAATATATGTCTATACAGCATGAGGCAGGCTCAGACGGTGTTAGGCCCAGTATGGATTGCACGTCATTGCACAAAGGTTAGAAAGGGTACCGTATCCCCGGATAACATGTATGGATAGCGTACACATTCAAAATATATGTCTATACAGCATGAGGCAGGCTCAGACGGTGTTAGGCCCAGTATGGATTGCACGTCATTGCACAAAGGTTAGAAAGGGTACCGTATCCCCGGATAACATGTATGGATAGCGTACACATTCAAAATATATGTCTATACAGCATGAGGCAGGCTCAGACGGTGTTAGGCCCAGTATGGATTGCACGTCATTGCACAAAGGTTAGAAGGGGTACCGTATCCCCGGATAACATGTATGGATAGCGTACACATTCAAAATATATGTCTATACAGCATGAGGCAGGCTCAGACGGTGTTAGGCCCAGTATGGATTGCACGTCATTGCACAAAGGTTAGAAGGGGTACCGTATCCCCGGATAACATGTATGGATAGCGTACACATTCAAAATATATGTCTATACAGCATGAGGCAGGCTCAGACGGTGTTAGGCCCAGTATGGATTGCACGTCATTGCACAAAGGTTAGAAGGGGTACCGTATGCACGGATAACATGTATGGATAGCGTACACATTCAAAATATATGTCTATACAGCATGAGGCAGGCTCAGACGGTGTTAGGCCCAGTATGGATTGCACGTCATTGCACAAAGGTTAGAAAGGGTACCGTATCCCCGGATAACATGTATGGATAGCGTACACATTCAAAATATATGTCTATACAGCATGAGGCAGGCTCAGACGGTGTTAGGCCCAGTATGGATTGCACGTCATTGCACAAAGGTTAGAAGGGGTACCGTATCCCCGGATAACATGTATGGATAGCGTACACATTCAAAATATATGTCTATACAGCATGAGGCAGGCTCAGACGGTGTTAGGCCCAGTATGGATTGCACGTCATTGCACAAAGGTTAGAAAGGGTACCGTATCCCCGGATAACATGTATGGATAGCGTACACATTCAAAATATATGTCTATACAGCATGAGGCAGGCTCAGACGGTGTTAGGCCCAGTATGGATTGCACGTCATTGCACAAAGGTTAGAAAGGGTACCGTATCCCCGGATAACATGTATGGATAGCGTACACATTCAAAATATATGTCTATACAGCATGAGGCAGGCTCAGACGGTGTTAGGCCCAGTATGGATTGCACGTCATTGCACAAAGGTTAGAAAGGGTACCGTATCCCCGGATAACATGTATGGATAGCGTACACATTCAAAATATATGTCTATACAGCATGAGGCAGGCTCAGACGGTGTTAGGCCCAGTATGGATTGCACGTCATTGCACAAAGGTTAGAAAGGGTACCGTATCCCTGGATAACATGTATGGATAGCGTACACATTCAAAATATATGTCTCAGGAGGCAGGCTCAGACGGTGTCAGGCACAGTATGGATTTGACGGCCCAGATTACACAGAGGAGGAGCAGGGAGAGGTAAAGATTGCAAATGCTGGGGCCCTGGCCAAGCAAGGGGGGCCCACTCGTGGGCGTTGGTACTGGCACTGGGCCCCTCATAGTACAGCGGTGTGTCTGACGGCGGGTGTGCACCACCACCGTCAGAGACACTTGATTGCACTATGAGGGACCCTGTGCCAGTGCCCGCGCCCAAGAGTCGGCCTACCCACCTGTCCAGGGCAACGGCACTCGCACGGTGTCGTGCGGTAGGTGGTGACCCCGGCCATGGGGGGAGGCAGCACAGTTAGGGAGTTTTAGAAAGTGGCATATGTTGATGTTGGACATTCAGCTGATGCAAAAGGCGAAATATGTGAAGTACCAGGAAGAGGTGGACCAAAGCAAGCCATTTTTCTGTCACCCTATGTGTCATCAGGGGAAGGTGGGACAAAATCCTTGGAAACCCATGCGTGGTTCATTTTAATGAAGGTTAGATCATCCACATTTTGGGTTGACAGACGGGTCCTTTTTTCTGTCAGGATTGATCCAGCTGCACTGAAGACTCTTTCCGATAGCACACTTGCAGCTGGGCAAGCGAGCTCCTGTAAGGCATATTGTGCCAATTCAGGCCAGGTGTCCAGTTTAGCGGCCCAATAGTCAAAGGGGAATGACCTGTGTGGGAGAACATCGATATGGGAGGAAAAGTAGTTTGTAACCATAGTTGACAACTGCTGTCTCCTGTCACTTTCCATCGATGCAGTATTACCAGTTGTGTGAGCGGTATTTGAAAAATCAGTCCACAACATTGTCATGAAACCCCTGTCTCCAACGCCACTTCTGCTGTGTGCACCACGAACACCTCTGCCAAGCTGCCCCCGGCCCGTACGGCTCGTGTGAGAACCATCACCGCTGCTGTGTGCTGGGAATGCCTCAAGCAACCGATTTACCAGAGTTGCTTGTTTATTAGCCAATATTAGGTCAAGGTTCTCCTGTGGCATGATGTTTTGTAATTTGCCTTTATAGCGTGGATCCAGGATGCTGGCCAACCAGTAGTCGTCATCGTTCATCATTTTGGCAATGCGGGGGTCCCTTTTTAGGATCCGCAAGGCATAATCTGACATGTGGGCCAATGTTCCCGGTGTCAATGATGCACTGCGAGTGCTGGGTGGAGGAGCACTTTCTGGCAAATCCACATCCCTCCAGTCACGCACAAACCCTGTACCAGACCTTGCCACGCCAACATTTTCACTTGCCCCACGAGATGCATCCTCCTCCCCTAAGTAATCATCCCCATCATCCTCCTCCTCCTCCTCTTCTTCCTCCACCTCGTCCAGGAGAGGTCCCTGAGCAGACAATGGCTGAATGTCATCAAGGATTCCCTCCTCCTCTTCCTCCTCATCAACATTGGCTGCAGACGCCTGCTCCTTAAGGTGCGTCAAAGTTTGCATGAGCAGACGCATAAGTGGGATGCTCATGCTTAGGATGGCGTCGTCTGCGCTTACCAGCCGTGTGCATTCCTCAAAACACTGAAGGACTTTACAAAGGTCTTTCAGCTTCGACCACTGCACGCCTGTCAACTCCATGTCTGCTCTCAAAGTGCCTGGCCGTGTATCCTCCCACAAATGCATTATGGCCTGCCTCTGCTCACACAGCCGCTCCACCATGTGCAGGGTGGAGTTCCACCTTGTTGCAATGTCGATAATGAGGCGGTGGTTGGGAAGGTGGAGCAATCGCTGCAGCTTCTGCATACGAACGGAGTGTACAGGCGACCGGCGGATGTGCGCGCACAGTCTTCGCACCTTCTGGAGCAGGGATAATTTTTGAGGAAGCACTGCACCACCAAGTTCAAGGTGTGAGCCAAGCAAGGTATGTGGCTGAGTTTTGAAAGGGCTATGGCTGCCACAAAATTACGGCCGTTATCACTAACTACCTTGCCTGCCTCAAGATGTACACTGCCCAGCCATGACTCAGTTTGTCGCTTCAAGTACTCGGCCAGCACCTCGGCGGTGTGTCTGTCGCCCAAACACATCATCTGCAACACAGCCTGCTGACGCTTTCCACTAGCTGCTCGATAGGGGGACACATCGTGTGCAACAGTGGCAGCTGCAGATGGAGTGCTCGTACGACTGCGCTCTGTGGACGAGCTGTCGCTTCTGGAGGAGGAGGAGGAGGAGGGTCGAACGCCTACAGCCAACTGTTTCCTATACCGTGGGCTAGGCAGCACTGTCCCACCACCGCTGTCCCCTGTGGACCCTGCATCCACCACATTAACCCAGTGCGCAGTGATGGACACGTAACGGCCCTGGCCATGCCGACTGGACCATGCATCAGTTGTGAGGTGCACCTTTCCGCTCACTGACTGCTTGAGTGCATGGACAATGCGGTCTTTCACATGATGGTGGAGGGCTGGGATGGCTTTGCGAGAGAAGAAGTGGCGACTGGGTAGGTCATAGCGTGGTACTGCATAGGCCATGAGTTCGCGGAAAGCTGTGCTTTCCACCAACCGAAAGGGCATCATCTCAAACGAGATTAGTTTGGCAATGTGGGCGTTCAAACCCAGTGTACGCGGAGGAGAGACTGAGTACTTTCTTGACCTACTCATAGTGTCTGGGAGGGTGAGCTGGACTTGAGAGCTGCATATGGTGGAAGTAGCGGTGGACAGGGCGGACTGAGAGAGGGTTGATGATGGTGATGGAGTTGGTGTTCTTTCTGATGGCCTAGAATCAGTCTTTCGTTGATATAACAGTGGGATTCCCTGACTGCTGTGGCCTTGCAACGACACCTCAACATTTGCTGCTGTGCTAACCGGTGGGCTTACAGTGGGGGAAACAATGTAGCATTGCTGACTACCTTCGTTGTGATCAGTTGCACATGTGGCACTTGAGGTTTGGTGTTGTGTCCACGCTTGCAAGTGCATGCTGGTTAAATGTCTAAGCATGCAACTGGTATTCAAATTTTTCAGATTTTTCCCTCGGCTAAAGGTCTTTGCGCACTTCTTACAGATAACCTTGGCCTGATCATGAGGATTTTGTTCAAAAAAGTGCCACACTGCACTCTTCCTACTTTGGCAGACATTTTGCGGCCTAGCACGCTGTGATCTTTTGACCCTCTGGACAAGCTGTCCAGCAACTCTTTTGATGTTTGGAACCTGTCTTTGGAGTGCTCCGAGCCTGCCAGATAACAGCTGTTGCGATGTCGATGTCTGCTGTGGATGCTCCTCATCTGAGCTATTGGAAGCAGCACCCTCTTCCCCCAATGGATGCCAATCTGGGTCAACAACTGGGTCATCCATCACCTCCTCTTCTATGTCATGTGCACCTTTCTCTGTGTCACCGTGTATGGTGGTATAGTGTGCAGGAAGGGGCACCTGAGTCTCATCAGGGTCAAAATCTGGCTCTGTACACTGCGAGGACAATGTAGTGCTCTGAGTGAATGTACCAGCAGAATCATCCATCAGCGGCTGTGCATCAGTGCACTCCATGTCAGATTCATCTTGGCCTGGGTAATTCACCATTTCACTTGATAATCCAGGCATGGTATGTGAAAACAGCTCCATGGAGTAATCAGTAGTATGGCCTGCGTCATCCTTCAATCTTGGTTGGGGTGAAGGACACAAGGAAAGGTGTGGTTCATGAACATGAGCCTCCAATGACGACTCAGTGCTTTTACTTTTTACAACTGAAGAAGAGGAGGCGATAGAGCTGGAGGCTGAGTCAGCAATGTAAGACAAAACGTTTTCCTGATACTCTGCCTTTAAAAGCGGTTTGCCAACTCCTAGAAAACTAAGCGTTCGAGGCCTTATGTAGCCAGACGATGACGCAGGGTCAGCACCCCCTGCATTCGGTCCTATTTTGCTCTTGCCACTACCATCAGATCCACCACCAACACCATCATTACCAGCTGCCAACCCCCGCCCAATTCCACGGCCTCTTCCACCAGCCTTCCTCATTTTTGGTAGAAATGTAGACAAAATCCAACAAACTATATAGTAATGTAAAACAAGGTACAAGGTGTCTATAGGACAGGGGAGTTTTAGAATTTCTGCACACACTTGTGGACAGTGAACACTTGTGGATTGTGTGCGGCCCACTGATATCTGAGCGCTATGTGACACGCTCGATGGCACAGCTGCCTGTGACCAAAGTGACGAGAGGATAATGGAGATTTTGAATCTCTGCGTACACTTGTGGACAGTGGACACTTGTGGATTGTGTGCGGCCCACTGATATCTGAGCACTATGTGACACGCTCGATGGCACAGCTGCCTGTGACCAAAGTGACGAGAGGATAATGGAGATTTTGAATCTCTGCGTACACTTTTGGACAGTGGACACTTGTGGATTGTGTGCGGCCCACTGATATCTGAGCGCTATGTGACACGCTCGATGGCACAGCTGCCTGTGACCAAAGTGACGAGAGGATAATGGAGATTTTGAATCTCTGCGTACACTTGTGGACAGTGGACACTTGTGGATTGTGTGCGGCCCACTGATATCTGAGCGCTATGTGACACGCTCGATGGCACAGCTGCCTGTGACCAAAGTGACGAGAGGATAATGGAGGTTTTGAATCTCTGCGTACACTTGTGGACAGTGGACACTTGTGGATTTTGTGCGGCCCACTGATATCTGAGCGCTATGTGACACGCTCGATGGCACAGCTGCCTGTGACCAAAGTGACGAGAGGATAATGGAGATTTTGAATCTCTGCGTACACTTGTGGACAGTGGACACTTGTGGATTGTGTGCGGCCCACTGATATCTGAGCGCTATGTGACACGCTCAATGGCACAGCTGCCTGTGACCAAAGTGACGAGAGGATAATGGAGATTTTGAATCTCTGCGTACACTTTTGGACACTGGACACTTGTGGATTGTGTGCGGCCCACTGATATCTGAGCGCTATGTGACACGCTCGATGGCACAGCTGCCTGTGACCAAAGTGACGAGAGGATAATGGAGATTTTGAATCTCTGCGTACACTTGTGGACAGTGGACACTTGTGGATTGTGTGCGGCCCACTGATATCTGAGCGCTATGTGACACGCTCGATGGCACAGCTGCCTGTGACCAAAGTGACGAGAGGATAATGGAGATTTTGAATCTCTGCGTACACTTGTGGACAGTGGACACTTGTGGATTGTGTGCGGCCCACTGATATCTGAGCGCTATGTGACACGATCGATGGCACAGCTGCCTGTGACCAAAGTGACGAGAGGATAATGGAGATTTTGAATCTCTGCGTACACTTTTGGACACTGGACACTTGTGGATTGTGTGCGGCCCACTGATATCTGAGCGCTATGTGACACGCTCGATGGCACAGCTGCCTGTGACCAAAGTGACGAGAGGATAATGGAGATTTTGAATCTCTGCGTACACTTGTGGACAGTGGACACTTGTGGATTATGTGCGGCCCACTGATATCTGAGCGCTATGTGACACGCTCGATGGCACAGCTGCCTGTGACCAAAGTGACGAGAGGATAATGGAGATTTTGAATCTCTGCGTACACTTTTGGACACTGGACACTTGTGGATTGTGTGCGGCCCACTGATATCTGAGCGCTATGTGACACGCTCGATGGCACAGCTGCCTGTGACCAAAGTGACGAGAGGATAATGGAGATTTTGAATCTCTGCGTACACTTGTGGACAGTGGACACTTGTGGATTGTGTGCGGCCCACTGATATCTGAGCGCTATGTGACACGCTCGATGGCACAGCTGCCTGTGACCAAAGTGACGAGAGGATAATGGAGATTTTGAATCTCTGCGTACACTTTTGGACAGTGGACACTTGTGGATTGTGTGCGGCCCACTGATATCTGAGCGCTATGTGACACGCTCGATGGCACAGCTGCCTGTGACCAAAGTGACGAGAGGATAATGGAGATTTTGAATCTCTGCGTACACTTGTGGACAGTGGACACTTATGGATTGTGTGCGGCCCACTGATATCTGAGCACTATGTGACACGCTCGATGGCACAGCTGCCTGTGACCAAAGTGACGAGAGGATAATGGAGATTTTGAATCTCTGCGTACACTTGTGGACAGTGGACACTTGTGGATTGTGTGCGGCCCACTGATATCTGAGCGCTATGTGACACGCTCGATGGCACAGCTGCCTGTGACCAAAGTGACGAGAGGATAATGGAGATTTTGAATCTCTGCGTACACTTTTGGACACTGGACACTTGTGGATTGTGTGCGGCCCACTGATATCTGAGCGCTATGTGACACGCTCGATGGCACAGCTGCCTGTGACCAAAGTGACGAGAGGATAATGGAGATTTTGAATCTCTGCGTACACTTTTGGACAGTGGACACTTGTGGATTGTGTGCGGCCCACTGATATCTGAGCGCTATGTGACACGCTCGATGGCACAGCTGCCTGTGACCAAAGTGACGAGAGGATAAGGGAGATTGGATTGCTTTTAAAAAAGCAGTTTGCGAAGCAGTGGGTAAACAGCAATGCCAGCGTGTCAGGAAGCCTTAAAAGGCAGCCCAACAACCAACACCACTGATACACCACAATATAGCCTCCCCTTGCACTGCACACACAGTGACTTGTGTGTTGTGCAGGCCAAATCGCTAGCAGCAGAAGCAGTTTTTTTGTCTTCTTCCCTGCCTAACGCTCTCCCTACAGAATCAGCAGCAACCTCTCCCTATACTAAGATCGGCAGAAGTAAGATGGCGGTCGGCGTGCACGCCCTTTTATACCCCCTGTGACGCCCACCAAAGCAAGCCAATCACTTGCATGCCCTTCTGAAAGATGGTGGTGACCCGTGCCTATGTCATCACGTTGCCCACAGTGTCCGTGGATCCTGATTGGCTGAAAAAGAGCGCAAAACAAACTTTTGAAACGCGACTTTGGCGCGTAAGTCGCCGACCTCGTGGCCGACCTCATCCTAGGGTCGGGTTTCGTTTCATGAAACCCGACTTTTGCCCGTTTCGCTCAACTCTACTACTCAGGTCTCTTCATCAGGCTAGACTAATACAACATCTGAAGAATCACATACAAAACAGCAGAGAAATAATGCAGCAGATAAGACAAGTGACGTGAAGCAGAACAATCATTATGTGAGAGGGAGAAACAGATGTGGCCATAAATATTGAAACAGTTCATAGATAAGGAGGGTGAAACTGTCATTGTCCGTGTTAGGCATCGGGTTTCTGCAGTAGCACAGCAAGAATCCAGAGCCTCACATTCTGCGGTCTCCCATTCGCCATTGACCTCAGAGGAGCTTGCTCAGCAGCCCCGTCGTTCCCGACGCTCTGCCCAAAACTGCTCTGTGGGTCTGGCTGTTGCTGCCACCTTTGGGCTAGCAATAGCAATGCAGACTGCTCAGCAGCAAACCTCTCCAGAGGCTAAGTCCTTCCGTCGCTCCACTGAGCATGCTCACGAGACGATCTCCCATGCACATGTCCTTCTCCAGATCTGATTGGTCCATCTCAGGGATCTGGAAGCTTCCAGAAGGTCCCGGCTATAAAAGGTTTGGCCATGCGCTAGTATAGACTATAGTTGCTAACTGTGTGAATGATGATGGATGTATGGACTTGCAAATGACTCATTAAGATTCCCCTCCCTCTGATATTACGAGTGTGCATAGGGAACTAGTGTTACAGTCAGTGCCAGTCAGTGGCAAGTTACAGGCCACAATACGCATCCTCCACAGTGCTAGCGTCTGAGAGTGCACCTGCTACTGGGCATTGTTGTATAGCGGCAGTGTCTGTCACCATGCTGCAGTTCTTCTTGGCGTCCGCGGTTGCGACACCGCACGCACTGTAGGTCTAGACGGGCGTGGACTCTGCGTCTTGAGTCAAGTCCTGTGACCATATAACATGCTTGCATCCCACTGAGTCCTGTGACAGCAACAGGCTCAGCCTTTGTATGTAACGCCTCAGCGCCCCTGTGAAGAAACAGAGACTGCCCAGCGCACTGCGGGTGACGTTCAACCCGCATGCGTTATACCGCCATATTGGGCGTCTGCCATTACCTAGCAGCAGTGTAACACCTTCTGCACTGTGGACCCCGGGCGGCGAACGCACTTATTATTTATTATTTAGCGCATTCCGCCGTCCCTAACAGTCCGGTGATTGAGGTCTGGTCCATGGTCCTGATGCCTCCACAAGGTGAGAGGAGAAAATTCCTTGACTGATGTAAAAAGACATAAATCCATGTGACACATTCATTGCTGCAATGAGTGTGTCAAAGGTTGTCATAAGTTTAAACTCCCAGATTGTTCTGTCTCTCTGAGACTTGAAGTTACCTTTCAATACAAGTAACCTCATGTCCATGGTGCTGTGATCAGGCATACAAAAATGTTTTGCCACATATGTAATCGATGGGTCATTGACAGTGGCGGAACTACAAAGTTATGGGCCCCGATGCAAACTTTCAAATGGGGCTTCCCCATGCCAAAATACACGCACATCTCTGCCTCGTCCACCTCGTACACACACGGCTCCGCTCCGTCCACCTCGTACACACGCGGCTCCGCTCCGTCCACCTCGTACACACTCGGCTCCGCTCCATAAATCTCGTACATACTCGGCTCCGCTCCGTACACCTCATACACACTCGGCTCCACTCCGTACACCTCATACACTCTCGGCTCCGCTCCGTACACCCACGGCTCCGCTCCGTACACCTCGTACACACATAGCTCCGCTCCGTACACCTCGTACACAAATGTCTCCACTCTGTACACCTCGTACACACACGGCTCCGCTCCGTACACCTCGTACACACACGGCTCCACTCACCTCGTACACACAAGGCTCCGCTCCGTACTTTTCATACACACGCGGCTCCATACACCTCATACACACACGACTCCGCTCTGCACACCCCATACACACATGGCTTCGCTCTGTACACCTCGTACACACTCGGCTCCGCTCCATACACTTCGTGCACATGGCTCCACTCACCTCGTACACACACGGCTCGGCTCCATAAACACACGGCTCCGCTCCATAAACCTCATACACACGTGGCTCCACACACCTCGTACACACACGGCTCCACTCTGCACACCCCATACACACACGACTCTGCTCCGTACACCTCGTACACATGCAGCTCCACACACCTCGTACACACACGGCTCCGCTCTGTACACACAGCTCTGCTCTGCACACCCCATACACACATGGCTCCGCTCTGTACACACACATCTTCACTCCATACACCTTGTATGCACACAGTTCTGCTACATCCACCCTGTAAACCCCCCTGACCCCACACAGAAACTTTACCTCATCCAGCATCATGACAACCAGCACAGCAGAGTCCTTCAGACAACGAGGCTCCTGATCATGTGACCCCTGACTCCTCCCCTCGTGTGACCTCATCACAGGTCCTGTGCGCACAGAAAAGGACTTCATTGCAGGCTGCAGTGGGTCTATATGGGAGGGCGATAATGGGGTGCATGGGGGGTGGGTGGCGGCTCAATGCGGGACGCGGGGGGGTAAAAATGGGACTGTCCCGCGAGAATCGGCACGGTTGGGAGATAACATGATCTGACCTATGGGCCCCTGACTCCCCCCGGGCCCGGTCGCAGTGGTGACCGTGGCGACCGTGGTAGTTACACCGTTACTCCCCTGGTCATTGATGTGAGATTAGTGTGTGTCCAACACACCGGACTCGTTTACTTGGTCACTGAACAAAAATATAAAAGCAACACTTTTGTTTTTGCTCCCATATTTGATGAGCTGAACTCAAAGATCTAAGACTTTTTCTATTTACAAAAAACCTTTTTCTCTCTTATTCACAAATATATGTAAATTTGTGTTGGTAAGCATATTTGGGGATAAGCTAATGGGGAATCACATAGGCAGACAAGGTCTGGGTCACAAACAGAGTCAAGATCAGTGTCAGGATACAACAACAAAGAAAGCACACCAGGAGTAAAATGATAAACAAAAAAAATGGCAACCATCCAGTGATGCAAGCACTAGAGATACCGGGCAACAGAGGGAGAGGACATTGGAGCAAATATGTTACAAGAGGCAGATATGGTCAAAATCCCGAAGGGAGAAGGGTTAAACACAGACAAGCAATAAAAGTAAAAATAAGGCTAGAGGTAAAAAAAAAGTAAAGTAACTGATACTACTCAATGAGTAAGAGAACTGTACAGTTTAATTAGCAGATCCTGATTTTATCATCAGACGTGGCCAAAGGGATAAGCGTTCAGTTGCATGGCATAGTAGTTTGTGCATGGGAAGGGAATAATATGATCTCTATTGAGTAGGTAACCCAAGTTAAATAGGAACTGCACTATCTGTGCTTAAAAAATGGAATAAAAGGAACCCAGACTGGAAATAATTAAATTTCTATCAGTGTAAAATCCCTTTCAATTGGATCATAAATATAATTATAGAAGGATAGGGAAAATGAAGGGAGGTCAGCTCACCAGTCTCGGTTGCGATCCATAATCCTCCTGCGCACGGAGTCACCTTGATCAGGGGTGTTGACTGAAGCAAAATAAAGGATGGAATCTCCAGCGCTGGACTTCAGTTAAAAATACATCATTTATTGTAAATTCTTAAAATCGAACAGAAAAAGTGTGGATAAGGACATACAGGCAGATGGGGTCTCTGGTGGTCTCCAACCAACGCGTTTCGACCTAGAGGGTCTTACTCATGGTTCCAAACCATGAGTAAGACCCTCTAGGTCGAAACGCGTTGGTTGGAGACCACCAGAGACCCCATCTGCCTGTATGTCCTTATCCACACTTTTTCTGTTCGATTTTAAGAATTTACAATAAATGATGTATTTTTAACTGAAGTCCAGCGCTGGAGATTCCATCCTTTATTTTGTTTCAATTGGATCAGCGTCACTTTTGCTGAGCTAATATAAAGAATTTTTATATAATTGGCAATGTATTCTGCGGAGCTTTAAAATTGAGGAAGTAAACAATTAAATGACAATCAAACAAATGAACACTCATACAGACAAAAGAAGCGAGGTCCCTGCCCAAAAGAACACACAATCTAATGGAAAATGATGAGTGACACATTAGGTAAATTGTGCTAAATTTTTCCAATGGATCAGCTCTGTGTGTTCACAACAGAAATATAAATAAACCTGCCTGCTACCCAGCCAGTATCTGTGTCAACCTGGCATATTGATGATATCTTTTTGTCATCATTCTCTTACAAAAAAACTTGATTAACATGCTAAAGTATAGTATATGTTTTAAAGTAATGTTACAGCGGAACAATAAGTCTAAACTCATTATAAACATATTTTATCGGATATAGCCCAAGGAATAGTGTGGTATTGTTATCCCGTTCAACAAATATAAAACATTTGCTTATTGTTTTTAACCCCTTAAGGACCAAGCCACTTTGTAGGTTAATGACCAGGCCTTAATTTTAAAATCTGACCACTGTCACTTTACGTTGCTATAACTCTGGAATGCTTCAATGGATCCCGCTGATTCTGAAGATGTTTTTTGTGACATATTGTACTTCATGTTAGTGGTAAAATTTCTTTGATATATAACTTGTGTTTATTATGAAAAAAAGGAAATATGGCGAAAATTTCTAATATTTTGCAATTTTCAAATTTTTAATTTTTATGTCGTTAAATCAGAGAGATATGTCACACAAAATACTTAATAAATAACATTTCCCATATGTCTACTTTACATCAGCACAATTTTGGAAACAAAATTTCATTTTGTTAGGAAGTTAGAAGGGTTGAAAGTTGACCAGCGATTTCTCATTTTTTCAACAAAATTTACAAAACCATTTTTTTAGGGACCACCTCACATTTGAAGTCACTTTGAGGAGACAATATGACAAAAAATGCTCAAAAGTGACACCATTCTAAAAACTGCACCCCTCAAGATGCTCAAAACCACATTCAAAAAGTTTATTAACCCTTCAGGTGCTTCACAAGAATTGAAGCAATGTGGAAGGAAAAAATGAACATTTAACTTTTTTTCACAAAAATTTAACTTCGGACACAATTTTTTTATTTTGTCAAGGGTATCAGGAGAAAATAAACCACAATATTTGTTGTGCAATTTCTCCCTAGTACACCGATACCCCATGTATGGAGGAAGATCAAACTTTAGGCACACGGCAGGGCTTGGAAGAGAATGAGCGCCATTTGAGGTTTTGAACGTAATATTGGATGGAATCGAGAGCGGACGCCATGTCGGGTTTGGAGAGCTCCTGATGTACCTAAACAGTGTAAACTCCCCATAAGTGACCCCATTTTTGAAACTAGACCCCCCCAAGGAACTTATCTGGCTGTGTGGTGAGCACTTTGAACTCCCACGTGCTTCATAGAAGTTAATAACGTAGAGCCGTGAAAAAATAAATCATATATTTTCCACAAAAATAATTTTTTTACCCCCAATTTTTTTATTTTCCCAATAGTAACAGGAAAAATTTGACCCCAAAAGTTGTTGTTCAATTTGTCCTGAGTATGCTGATATCCCATATGTGAGGGGAACCACTGTTTGGGGACATGGCAGAGCTCGGAAGGGAAGGAGCGCCGTTTGACTTTTTCAACGCAGTAGAAATGAAACTGAGTAGCCTCCATATTGGCACAGGAAATTCTCCTACGGAGAAATGGATATGGAATATTGGGTTGGAGTTTAGGACTCTTGCTAACTGGACTATATTGACATTATTGAGAATGCGGGAAGATTCTGAAATAATTACATTTAGTTATAAACTATGGTTTTAACCACTGAACTCTGTAGCAACTGGTCCTGGTGGGCTGAAGACAACGGCACCATGCGGTAAGCAGAAGTGTATCACCATTGTAGCAAAGGTCCATGCACCCAGTCAGGAACCCAGTTTTCATGTAGCATGTAAAGGTGTGGAAGACAAATACCTAATCCACAGCTACTGCCTCGTGCCACGTTACATACCCATGTACTTGAATCGGTGAGCCTCATCTGATTTGTCTTTGAAACTAGTGCATGCTGCGATTTTTATCACACGCAGGTTCTGTCAGTGAAAAAAATAATTAATCTACACTGCCCCATTGAATAACACTGGTCCGAGTGCTGTCTGTGTTTTTTTTTTCACTGAACGAAAACATGGTTATGTGAACAAGCCCTAAGGGAAAGTAGATAATTTTTTTTTCAAACACTACAAACCTTTACATATGGATATCAGCAGATTGAGAGAGTGTCTCTCTCTCTCTGGCTTACTCACACCCTCCATGTATTACATTGATGGCCATTCATCAGAATAGCTCCCATATGTAATATTACATTTTAACTGCAGCAGCTGAAATGCCTGATCAGGAAGGGCTTCCTGTGGTAAAACTGGACCCGTAACAAACAGCGACTGCAGTATGAAAGGGGTTGGTTTGTCACTACAAACCTTTAGGTAATTCAAAGAGTAAATTTAATGCAAATAAACTCTACAAAATACAAGTAAAACTGTGATATAGATCAAATGGTGAACAATGACTGGTTACAGTAGTAATCACGTATCCAAAATTCATGAAGTAAATTCCAACATATACACTGAGGAGCAAAAGGGTAACAATTAGAGTTGAGCGACTTTTGGTTTTTTAGGGTCGAGTTTCGTTTCGTGAAACCCGACTTTTCCAAAAGTTGGGTCGAGCAAGATCGGCCGATTATAGGGAAAAGTCGGGGTCGTCCCGAAACACGAAACCCAATGTAAGTCAATGGGGAATAAAAGTCGGCAGTGAGAGGAGGACAGGAAACACACCTACAGTGCTCATTTGAATGCCAAAAGCATCAATTCTTCTTACTTAAGCTTGTCAACCTTAATTAACTTCATAATACAAGTTACGCACTGAAAAATGGGGGTTATTTGGCTAAAGTTGTGGGGGGGTAGGGCTGGCTCCAGGTTTTCATGTGCCCTGGGCGAAAGAGCGCCCCTTTAACACATACCACAACTCATCATGCTCCGATACGGCAGAGAAATAGCGGTATAGTACAATGAAAAATACTTCACTTTTTACATCTCATGACGAGGCCCATCTATTTCTCCATACAGAATCATTGGTCCCATATAATGTTTGAAACAGTATATGATGAGCTCCACATAATGCTACAGTATATGTTGGTCCCCATGGATAAAGCTCCACTGTCTTATGGGCCCAAATAATGCTCCAAACATAATGGGCCCCATTTCTAATGCTCTAGTGTATAATGGGCCCTGTAAATGCTGCTCCAGTGTCTGATGTCCACCTTTGGAATGTTCCAGTGTATGGTGGGCCCCATCTATCATTCTCCAGAGTATAGTGCTCCCCAAAAATTGCTGTCCCAACATTGAAAACAATCAAATAAGTCTCCTCGCTAGGGAATCCCTGTACTAGTCTGGACTCCTCATCGTCCCCATCTTCCATCTCACTGCACAGTATTTCAACCTTGCAAGTGCTGTGATCCTGAGCAAGCAGGGGGGCCCACTCGTTGGCGACGGCACTGGCACAGGGCCCCTGATAGTACGGTGGTGTGTCTGATGGCGGGTGGGCCGAACCTGCACTTTCATCTGCAGCTTCCTCTTTGTCACCGTGTAAGATGGAACTGTATATGGGAAGGGTAACCTGAGTTTCATCAGGGTCAGATTCAGGCCGTGTAGCGTGCGAGGGGAATGTAGTGGTCTGGGTCAATGTACCAGCAGATTCATCGAGCAGTGGCTGGGCATCAGTGCACTTATGTCGCCCCCAGGAGTACGGTCGCCACAGTGGCATTACCTTCCTCCTAGGGAGTGTGATGTCATGCTTGGGAGCAACGAAGGATCTCTCTAGCAGGTCAACTGATTGGGCGGCGTTATTCCCACGAGTCATGACCCTCCAAACAGCGTTCATGAAGGCAAAGTGTTTGTTTTACGTGGGCAGTATGGTTTCAAAGCTGAACCTTAAAGGAATATCCAGAAGGGCACCACCAGGAGTGGAGCCTACGGTTAAATTCGACTCCACCTGGGAAACCTCAACCATGCCAGCTACAGAACAGATGCACACATTGCAAGCTTAATTCCGTTAACGAACGAGACTCCGTCATGCCCCGCGGTCCGAGTCCGGCTTACTAGAGGGACACGTGAGGCTCTGGCACATGAGATTGGCCAATAACTGGTGTGTCATGCCCTTACATGTCCGTGGCTGCATGTGCGCTACACTGAAAAGGCCAGCGTTTGTCGCTTACAGGTGCAGATAACCCGCTGAACAACGTTAGTGATGGGGATCACTGATTACAATTATTACCCGCGAACAATGATTTCCCAGTAAGTGCAGGTCAACCGCAGTTCTGGAATTAGGCCTAACCGTCATTCCTGAAAAAATAAAAAACTTACGTGTGCAAACCACAGGTGCTGTAGCTTGCTTAACAGCTCACCAGCCGTTCTCACGCACAGTATGGATTACACGTGATTGCACAAAGGTGAGAAAGGGTACCGTATCCCCGGATAACATGTATGGATAGCGTACACATTCAAAATATATGTCTATACATCAGGAGGCAGGCTCAGACAGTGTTAGGCCCAGTATGGCTTGCACGTGATTGCACAAAGGTGAGAAAGGGTACTGTATCCCCGGATAACATGTATGGATAGCGTACACATTCAAAATATATGTCTATACATCAGGAGGCAGGCTCAGACGGTGTTAGGCCCAGTATGGATTGCACGTGATTGCACAAAGGTGAGAAAGGGTACCGTATCCCCGGATAACATGTATGGATAGCGTACACATTCAAAATATATGTCTATACATCAGGAGGCAGGCTCAGACAGTGTCAGGCCCAGTATGGATTTGACGGCCCTGACTACACAGCGGAGGAGCAGGGAGAGGTAAAGATTGCAAATGCTGGGGCCCTGCCCAAGCAAGGGGGGCCCACTCGTGGGCGTCGGTACTGGCACTGGGCCCCTCATAGTACGGCGGTGTGTCTGACGGCGGGTGTGCACCACCACCGTCAGAGACACTTGATTGCACTATGAGGGACCCTGTGCCAGTGCCCGCGCCCAAGAGTCGGCCTACCCACCTGTCCAGGGCAACGGCACTTGCACGGTGTCGTGCGCTAGGTGGTGACCCCGGCCATGGGGGGGGAGGCAGCACAGTTAGGGAGTTTTAGAAAGTGGCATATGTTGATGTTGGACATTCAGCTGATGCAAAAGGCGAAATAGGTCAAGTCCCAGGAAGAGGTGGACCAAAGCAAGCCATTTTTCTGTCACCCTATGTGTCATCAGGGGAAGGTGGGACAAAATCCTTGGAAACCCATGCATGGTTCATTTTAATGACGGTTAGATCATCCACATTTTGGGTTGATAGACGGGTCCTTTTTTCTGTCAGGATTGATCCAGCTGCACTGAAGACTCTTTCCGATAGCACACTTGCAGCTGGGCAAGCGAGCTCCTGTAAGGCATATTGTGCCAATTCAGGCCAGGTATCCAGTTTAGCGGCCCAATAGTCAAAGGGGAATGACCTGTGTGGGAGAACATCGATATGGGAGGAAAAGTAGTTTGTAACCATAGTTGACAACTGCTGTCTCCTGTCACTCTCCATCGATGCAGTATTACCAGTTGTGTGAGTGGTACTTGAAAAATCAGTCCACAACATTGTCATGAAACCACTGTCTCCAACGCCACTTCTGCTGTGTGCACCATGAACACCTCTGCCAAGCTGCCCCCGGCCCGTACGGCTCGTGTGAGAACCATCACCGCTGCTGTGTGCTGGGAATGCCTCAAGTAACCGATTTACCAGAGTTGCTTGTTTATTAGCCAATATTAGGTCAAGGTTCTCCTGTGGCATGATGTTTTGTAATTTGCCTTTATAGCGTGGATCCAGGATGCTGGCCAACCAGTAGTCGTCATCGTTCATCATTTTGGCAATGCGGGGGTCCCTTTTTAGGATCTGCAAGGCATAATCTGACATGTGGGCCAATGTTCCCGGTGTCAATGATGCACTGCGAGTGCTGGGTGGAGGAGCACTTTCTGACAAATCCACATCCCTCCAGTCACGCACAAACCCTGTACCAGACCTTGCCACGCCAACATTTTCACTTGCCCCACGAGATGCATCCTCCTCCCCTAAGTAATCATCCCCATCATCATCCTACTCCTCCTCTTCTTCCTCCACCTCGTCCAGGAGAGGTCCCTGAGCAGACAATGGCTGAATGTCATCAAGGATTCCCTCCTCCTCTTCCTCCTCATCAACATTGGCTGCAGACGCCTGCTCCTTAAGGTGCGTCAAAGTTTACATGAGCAGACGCATAAGTGGGATGCTCATGCTTAGGATGGCGTCGTCTGCGCTTACCAGCCGTGTGCATTCCTCAAAACACTGAAGTACTTTACAGAGGTCTTTCAGCTTCGACCACTGCACACCTGTCAACTCCATGTCTGCTCTCAAAGTGCCTGGCCGTGTATCCTCCCACAAATGCATTATGGCCTGCCTCTGCTCGCACAGCCGCTCCACCATGTGCAGGGTGGAGTTCCACCTTGTTGCAATGTCAATAATGAGGCGGTGGTTGGGAAGGTGGAGCAATCGCTACAGCTTCTGCATACGAACGGAGTGTACAGGCGACCGGCGGATGTGCGCGCACAGTCTTCGCACCTTCTGGAGCAGGGCTGTTAACTCCGGATAATTTTTGAGGAAGCACTGCACCACCAGGTTCAAGGTGTGAGCCAAGTAAGGTATGTGGCTGAGTTTTGAAAGGGCTATGGCTGCCACAAAATTACGGCCGTTATCACTAACTACCTTGCCTGCCTCAAGATGTACACTGCCCAGCCATGACTCAGTTTGTCGCTTCAAGTACTCGGCCAGCACCTCGGCGGTGTGTCTGTCGCCCAAACACATCATCTGCAACACAGCCTGCTGACGCTTTCCACTAGCTGCTCGATAGGGGGACACCTCGTGTGCAACAGTGGCAGCTGCAGATGGAGTGCTCGTACGACTGCGCTCTGTGGACGAGCTTTCGCTTCTGGAGGAGGAGGAGGAGGGTCGAACGCCTACAGCCAACTGTTTCCTATACCATGGGCTAGGCAGCACTGTCCCACCACCGCTGTCCCCTGTGGACCCTGCATCCACCACATTAACCCAGTGCGCAGTGATGGACACGTAACGGCCCTGGCCATTCCAACTGGACCATGCATCAGTTGTGAGGTGCACCTTTTCACTCACTGACTGCTTGAGTGCATGGACAATGCGGTCTTTTACATTATGGTGGAGGGCTGGGATGTCTTTGCGAGAGAAGAAGTGGCGACTGGGTAGGTCATAGCGTGGTACTGCATAGGCCATGAGTTCGCGGAAAGCTGCGCTTTCCACCAACCGATAGGGCATCATCTCAAACGAGATTAGTTTGGCAATGTGGGCGTTCAAACCCAGTGTACGCGGATGAGAGACTGAGTACTTTCTTGACCTACTCATAGTGTCTGGGAGGGTGAGCTGGACTTGAGAGCTGCATATGGTGGAAGTAGCGGTGGACAGGGCGGACTGAGAGAGGGTTGATGATGGTGATGGAGTTGGTGTTCTTTCTGATGGCCTAGATTCAGTATTTCGTTGATATAACAGTGGGATTCCCTGACTGCTGTGGCCTTGCAACGACACCTCAACATTTGCTGCTGTGCTAACCGGTGGGCTTACAGTGGGGGAAACAATGTAGCGTTGTTGACTACCTTCTTTGTGATCAGTTGCACATGTGGCACATGAGGTTTGGTGTTGTGTCCACGCTTGCAAGTGCATGCTGGTTAAATGTCTAAGCATGCAACTGGTATTCAAATTTTTCAGATTTTTCCCTCGGCTAAAGGTCTTTGCGCACTTCTTACAGATAACCTTGGCCTGATCATGAGGATTTTGTTCAAAAAAGTGCCACACTGCACTCTTCCTACTTTGGCAGACATTTTGCGGCCTAGCACTCTGTGATCTTTTGACCCTCTGGACAAGCTGTCCAGCAACTCTTTTGATTTTTGGAACCTGTCTTTGGAGTGCTCCGGGCCTGCCAGATAACAGCTGTTGCGATGTCGATGTCTGCTGTGGATGCTCCTCCTCATCTGAGCTATTGGAAGCAGCACCCTCTTCCCCCAATGGATGCCAATCTGGGTCAACAACTGGGTCATCCATCACCTCCTCTTCAATGTCATGTGCATCTTCCTCTGTGTCACCGTGTATGGTGGTATAGTGTGCGGGAAGGGGCACCTGAGTCTCATCAGGGTCAGAATCTGGCTCTGTACACTGCGAGAACAATGTAGTGCTCTGAGTGAATGTACCAGCAGAATCATCTATCAGCGGCTGTGCATCAGTGCACTCCATGTCAGATTCATCTTGGCCTGAGTAATTCACCATTTCACTTGATAATCCAGGCATGGTATGTGAAAACAGCTCCATGGAGTAATCAGTAGTATGGCCTGCATCATCCTTCAATCTTGGTTGGGGTGAAGGACACAAGGAAAGGTGTGGTTCATGAACATGAGCCTCCAATGACGACTCAGTGCTTTTATTTTTTACAACTTCAGAAGAGGAGGCGATAGAGCTGGAGGCTGAGTCAGCAATTTAAGACAAAACTTTTTCCTGAAGCTCTGGCTTTAAAAGCGGTTTGCCAACTCCTAGAAAACTAAGCCTTCGAGGCCTTGTGGAGCCAGACAATGACGCAGGCTCAACACCTCCTGCATTCGGTCCTATTTTGCTTTTGCCACTACCATCAGATCCACCACCAACACCATTATTACCAGCTGCCAACCCCCGCCCAATTCCACGGCCTCTTCCACCAGCCTTCCTCATTTTTGGTAGAAATGTAGACAAAATCCAACAAACTATATAGTAATGTAAAACAAGGTACAAGGTTTCTATAGGACAGGGGAGATTTTGAATTTCTGCAGACACTTGTGGACACTGGACACTTTTGGATTGTGTGAGGCCCACTGAATATCACAGCGCTATGTCACTGGCTCGATGTCGCAGGTGTGAAAAATGTCACTAGAGGATAAGGGAGATTTTGAATTTCTGCACACACTAGTGGACACTGGACACTTTTGGATTGTGTGAGGCCCACTGAATATCAGAGCGCTATGTCACAGGCTCGATGGCACAGGTGTGAAAAAAGTGACTACAGGATCACAGAGATTTTGAATTTCTGCACACACTAGTGGACACTGGACACTTTTGGATTGTGTGAGGCCCACTGAATATCGGAACGCTATGTCACAGGCTCGATGGCACAGGTGTGAAAAAAGTGACTACAGGATAAGGGAGATTTTGAATTTCTGGACACACTAGTGGACACTGGACACTTTTGGATTGTGTGAGGCCCACTGAATATCAGAGCGCTATGTCACAGGCTCGAAGGCACAGGTGTGAAAAAGTGACTACAGGATAAGGGAGATTTTGAATTTCTGCACACACTAGTGGACACTGGACACTTTTGGATTGTGTGAGGCCCACTGAATATCAGAGCGCTATGTCACAGGCTCGATGGCACAGGTGTGAAAAAAGTGACTACAGGATAAGGGAAATTTTGAATTTCTGCACACACTAGTGGACACTGGACACTTTTGGATTGTGTGAGGCCCACTGAATATCAGAGCGCTATGTCACAGGCTCGATGGCACAGGTGTGAAAAAAGTGACTACAGGATCACAGAGATTTTGAATTTCTGCACACACTAGTGGACACTGGACACTTTTGGATTGTGTGAGGCCCACTGAATATCAGAGCACTATGTCACAGGCTCGATGGCACAGGTGTGAAAAAAGTGACTACAGGATCACAGAGATTTTGAATTTCTGCACACACTAGTGGACACTGGACACTTTTGGATTGTGTGAGGCCCACTGAATATCAGAGCGCTATGTCACAGGCTCGATGGCACAGGTGTGAAAAAAGTGACTACAGGATAAGGGAGATTTTGAATTTCTGGACACACTAGTGGACACTGGACACTTTTGGATTGTGTGAGGCCCACTGAATATCAGAGCGCTATGTCACAGGCAGAAATTGGCTAGTGTATCACAAACTACAAGGTGTATGTAGAATTGGGCAGAATAGGAATCTCCCTAGAGTGTAGGTCTGTAAGAACGGAACAAGTCCTCCACTTATCCTTCCACAGTGACACACAGATAGCTTCACTGTGGCTGTGATAACAGCCGTTACACGGTACTGTGTGAGGAGCGTACACCGCTGTATGGTGTGAAAAAATGCACGCTCAGTACCTCAGCAGGACAAAAAAAAAAATTGGGATTGCTTTTAAAAAATCAGTTTGCAGAGCAGTGGGTAAACAGCAATGCAGCTGTCAGGAAGCCTTAGAAGGCAGCCTAACAACCAACACCGCTGATCCACCACAATATAGCCTCCCCTTGCACTGCACACACAGTGACTGGTGTGTTGTACAGGCAAAATCGCTAGCAGCAGAAGCAGTTTTTTTTTCTTCTTCCCTGCCTAACGCTCTCCCTACAGAATCAGCAACCTCTCCCTATGCTAAGATCGGCAGAAGTAAGATGGCGGTCGGCGTGCATGCCCTTTTATAACCCCTGTGACGCCCACCAAAGCAAGCCAATCACTTGCATGCCCTTCTGAAAGATGGTGGTGACCCCTGCCTATGTCATCACGTTGTCACAGTGTCCGTGGATCCTGATTGAGTTTGAAAAAGTACAAAAAGTGGACAGTAAAAGATTGGAAACAGGTGATTTGTAGTGATGAGACAAAAGTCTATAGACTAGGCTCTGATGCATGCAAATGAGTCTGGAAAAAACAAGGAGAAAAAAACAAGGAAAAAAGGGGCAGATGGAGAAATTAAAGTAACTGTCACGTTTGGTGGAAGGCAACCAAACCAAAGGCATTAGTTACTTGAACAATCAATGGTGACTCAATGCTGAGTTACTGTATATGTGAGTTTTGGCTGGAATTGAGATCGGACGCCATGTCACGTTTGGAGAGCCCCTGATGTGTCTAAACAGTGGAAACCCCCCTCAAGTGACACTATTTTGGAAACTAAGGCACATGACGTTTTTGATCACTTTTTTTTCCGATTTTTGAGGAGGCAGAATGCACTAAAAACAGCAATTCAGTAATTTTTTTTTTTCTTCGTTCTGCGTGTGGGGTGACGGGGACACGACAGGTCACCACTTTTGCAGTAAGTTGCCCATTTGTGCTATGCGTTATATAGTTAGGTCTATTTTGACCATCGGTTCATTTATCCAGCAGTTTTGGCTTTATTATGCAAGCATTGGGCACTTTTTTCTTATGCTTTACTCTCTGACCTCTGCAAATTTTGCGATCTATTTAGGTCTATTACTCTTGCGGTTAGGTGTCTGTGTATCACCGTTATATGTAATAATTTTGATACCACTATTTTTGCATTTTGCACTTTTCTATGTTAGTTTCCTATTTACATGGTGTCATTTGTATTCCTTGCGGTTACGTGCTTGTCTATCACCGCTATAAGCAATATGCTTCCAATATGTTTGCACATTTGCATTTTTTTATGATCGCTGCCTATTTATATGAGTTCATTTGAATTTTTGTGTATTGTGAGCATGGTCTCAGAGGCTTTCCGTAGCTGGATGACCCGGGGGTTGTCATGACAACCCCAGGTCACCATGTCAGAGATTGGGTCCCACTATGACATCGCGGGGACGCCGATCTGAAGGCAGAGAGAGCTCCTGTCCCTCTGCGTCACCCCAAATGCTGTGATCATGCTCGATCACAGCAATTAGGGAGCAAACAGCCAGGGGCGGTGAGGACGTTGCTCCTGGCTGCCAGTGCAGAAACTCAGCCACTGGCAGTGCTGAGCTCCTGCACTGACTGGGCAGGAGGTGCTGATATTTCAGGATCTCCTGCGTGGTCATGCTGTGATCGGTCAGTCAGATTGACTGATCGATCACAGCGTTCTGGGTGCAGGGACCGATGGCATGGGACCGATGGCTTTATTATGCTTCCACGCCCATAGGCGTGGAGTGGCATCCATATTCATGACCTTAATGAGCGGTACCATGTGACCGCTGAAGACAGGAAGTAGCTGTCAGCCCTGGGACAATGGAGGATGCAGGGGACGTTCAGCGATGGCACAGGAGGGTGAGTATGATGTCCCAGGCACCTTCTCCTGCCGCCACTCCCCCCTCCCCGCTGGCTTTCTTCACAATGACTCGTATATAAGCCGAGGGGGCATTTTGAGCACAAAAAAGTGCTGAAAATCTCGACTTATATACGAGTATATACGGTAGTTTTTTCCCTACCAGGCCAGCAAGGGTTAAATGTCAGTTTCCTTGCTGGCAACTGCTGTGTTGCTGGTCAGTTAATGTTGGTGGTGACTACTCCCACCATCCTTTAAATAGTCACCTGAAGCATCAGCTATGCAATGTATGTTGACCAAGCCTGGAGAAAGGAGCTCTCTGGTTGCAGTGGTGAATCTTTTGTTTTTGTGGAGTTCGGGGTCCTGGTGCCTTATCCTCTGCTGTGTGGTGCTTTTCAGCAGAGACAGTTGTTAAGTTACCCTCTATCCTTCTGTCTTGGGTTTGTCACTCTCCCTGTGTTGTTCATCATTTGCAGTGGTGAGGCTAGCATCCTTGCCAGCCAGTGCAGTAGCCATGGATTAGTGAGGTGACAAGTAGGGTCCAGGCACATGACGGCGGCGGGGGGAAGGACCTGCTTAGGGCGTTAGGGGAGTGTAGGGACAGGCTCAGGAGGCGCCCCCCATCCCTCATTCCCTACGTTTAGGGCCATCCTCATCCCATTCCATCCCGTTATAGGTATAAGTTGTGTTTTCCGCTTGTCTTAACCTTGTCGGCCATGACACAGATGGAGGCACTGTGGACAACGTTTGGCCGCCTATGATCCAATGGTGTCCGTCTCTTCAGGTGTGCATTAAAGCGCAACCAGCCTCATTTTAGTGCACATCTGAATAAATGGACACCACTGAACAGAGGCCATACAGAGTCCAGAGTAACTCTAATACCACATAATAGTGAATGGATCCCTTGGGGGTTTCATCTAAATCATGTCTTTGAGATTTAGATGGAAATCCCAATGTAAGTGCTCAGCGTAGAGCGCAGGATAAATGTTATGCAAAATGTTCCCAACAAAAGCTTCCACTCAATCCACAAAAAAGTAAGTCCCTGTTCTGCTCTGTCATCTATTAATGGAAATAAAGGAGGTTTCCATGATACTGGTTGTCCCGGAGTGACTCACCTAGTGTGACACAACCCAACGTTTGGTTGGTCACCAAACAGCACAACACACAAGGGAACACCAGGGAAACTATAACAACAGTGGGCCCTATTGATAGGGAACGGGGGAATGGACACCTCCTGGACTCACCTGAGAATGTGCGCCGATCTCACTATTGTCCCTATACGGGTTCTTTTACCCCGTCGCCAAGCATCCCTCACTTTCCCAGCTCTTATCCCTAAGTAGGGAACTGGCAGGTGACAGCACTGGTCCCACCGCTGCACTAATACAACACACAGGGGGAAGTGACATGCACCAAGGGGACAAGGTAACTAAAATACAACAGTTAGCTTTCTGCTGCAAAGCACCGCACAGCAGGATAAAGACACCAGATCAGCGATCTCAACAAAGCACCACTGCACCCAGCGAGCTCCTTTCTCCAATAGTGGTCACTGTAGAAACCTCTAATTCTGACCGTCAGCTGATGCATCAGGTGACCTTTTGAAGGAAGGTGGGAGTGGTCACCACCCACATCAGCAAACCCAGCATCAATGCAATTACACCAGCAGGCCAGCGGGGGAAAAAAATAACATTAACCCCGATGGCCTGAAAGGAAAAAAGTTTTAATCTGAGAAGCCAGATCTGCCACAGATCCAAAAATGGTTCATGAGACTGGTAGTACAAAGGCTTTGGAAAAGCGCTATAACTCCTCACCCCCAAAACAAATACAGCAAATTCTGCACTCCCAAATTCGCCCCCCTCCATTCTGAGCCCCAGAGTGTCTAAACCACATTTAGCATCAACATATTTGGCATTTCTCTAGCGATAACAGCCACCTAAACTACAGGTGAGTGTAAGGTTCTCAGTCTCTTTGGACATGTTTTTGAAACTTAGGCTTTTCCATCGGCCATTTTGCTTTCTGTCCTGCTGCAGCTATCTTGCCCTCAGTTAGTATGGAGCTTCCAGCTTTTATGTTCCTGCCCTGATTCTCTCCCTCTTGCCTTTTAAGCAACCTCAGCTGATCAATCTGTGCTTCAGAATCAAGTCTGCTGTTAGCCGGTGATCTGGCACCTGGAAGCCTTGGACTTGGTACTCCAGCCACCGCCTGCTGATGGACTTGGGAACACTTGTGGACACTGGATACTTGCTGCCTGCTAAATCCACAGTTACAAGGGAAGTAACAGAGAGAGACCCTGAATCTGTTGTGGAACTTCTGCTGTGCTAAAAGTTTACTCTGGCCTGCTGTGTCTCCTGCCTTGTATCTGCAAACTGTGTGAACCCTTTTGATTACTTGTATGAAGTAATACAAGTCCTTTCTAATCGCACCAGTCTCCTGTGTTTTCCTCGCACCCAAGCACAAGATGCTATATGAACTGTACGCTATACATCACAGTGAGTGTCCCAGCATGAGTTCGGCATCACAACGTACTGGGCACTACAATGTACTGGTGACAACAACGTACTGGGCACTACAATGGCATTTGCAATTTTCACTCGGCAACATCCACAGCTACTTGTTTCTGGAAAACACTCATGGAGACAAAATTTTCGCTACACCTGTAGATAAATTCCCAAAGGGGTATAATTTCCAAAATGGGGTCACTTGAGGGGTGATTCTGCTCTTCTAGCACTTAGGGTTCTGTATATGGAGTCCACAAACTATTATAGCAAAATCTGTGCTTCAAGAGGCATATATCGCTCTGTCCCTCCCGAGTCTCACGATATAGCTAAGCAGTACCATACAGCCACATATGGGGTATTTCCACATTCAGCAGAAATTGTGGGACAAGTTTTGGTGCCATTTTTACCCGTTTCCCAGTGTGAAAATGTAAAATCTGGGGCTAAAACAAAATTTTGGTGGTAAAAATGTAATTATTTTACTGCCAAATGGTATAATAATTCTGTGACACATCTGTGGTGTCAATATGTTCACTGCACCAGTATATGAATTCATTGAGATGTATAGTTTGTAAAATGTGGTCTCTTGTGGGGGTATTCTGCTGTTCTGACACCTCTCAGGATCTACCAATGTGAAATGACACCCTCAAACCAGTCCAGCAAAATCTGAACTGCAGTATGGCATTTTTTCCTTTCCATTTTTTCCTTTCTGAACTTTGCATTGGTCAACAAAAGCAGTTTTCAACCATATATGGGGTATTGGTGTGCTCAGGAGAAATTGCAAAACAAATTTTGGGGTCCATTTTCCTGTTAACCTTGAGAAAATAAAAAAATTGGGGCCAATAGATAACATTTTTGTAGGATAAAATGTGATTTTTTTTTATTTTCATGACTCAACGTTATAAACTACTGTGATGCACCAGGTGGTTCAAAGTGCTCACCACACTTCTAGATAAATTCCTTGTGGGGTCTAATTTCCAAAATAGGGTCACTAGTGGGGGGTTTCCACTGTTTAAGCACATCAAGGGCTTTCCAAATGCGACTTGACACCTGCGGAACATTCTATCAATATCTGCGTTCCAAAATGTCACTCCACCCATCCTGAGCCCTGCCATGCACCCAAACAGCTCCCCCCCATATCGGGTATCTGCATACTCAGGAGAAATTGCACAACAAATTATTTTGTGCATTTTCTCCTGTTACTCTGGTGAAAATGAAAAATTTTGAAATAACATTTTTGTGGCGAAAATGTGATTTTTTTTCACAGCTCAATATTACAAATTTCTATGAAGCACCTGCAAATCGCTCACGACACATCTAGATAAGTTCATTGAGAGGTCTAGTTTCTAAAATGGGGTCACTTGTAGGGGGTTTCCACTCTTTATGGACATCAGGGGCTCTCCAAACTTGACATGGCGTCTGCTAATGAATCCAGCAAATTTTGCATTCAAAAAGTCAAATGGCGCTCCTTCCTTTCTGAGCCATGCCGTGCACCCAAACAATAGTTCTTTCTCCACATATTGGGTATCTGCGTACTCGGAGAAAATGCACAACAACTTTTATGGTGCATTTTCTACTGTTACTTGTGAAAATAAAAATGGCATCCGCTAATGATTCCAGCAAAGTCAAATGGCGCACCTTCCCTTCTGAGCCCTTTCATGCACCAAAGCAGTAGTTTTCCCCCACATATGAGGTTTCATCGTACTCAGTAGAAATTGCACAACAAATTTTGTGTTCCATTTTATTCCTATTACCTTTGTGAAAATAAAAAAATGGGTCTAAAGTAAAATTTATGTGAAAAAAGTTAAATCTTCATTTTTTCATCCACATTTCATTAATTCTTGTAAAGCACCTGAAGGGTTAATACATTTCTTGAATGTGGTTTTCAATAGCTTGAGGGGTGCAGTTTTTAGAATGGTGTCACTTTTGGGTGTTTTCTGCATATAGGCCCATCAAAGTCACTTCAAATGTGATGTGGTCCCTAAAAAAAATGGGCTTGTTAATTTTGGTGTAAAAATGAGAAATTGCTGGTCAACTTTTAACCCTTATAACTACCTAACAAACAAAAAAAGTTTAAAAAATTGTGCTGATGTAAAGTGGACATGTGGGAAA
Organism: Dendrobates tinctorius; assembly: GCF_039654945.1. Classification (NCBI taxonomy): domain Eukaryota; kingdom Metazoa; phylum Chordata; class Amphibia; order Anura; family Dendrobatidae; genus Dendrobates; species Dendrobates tinctorius. The sequence continues at coordinate 9,926,977 of NW_027361875.1, forward strand.
TGTTATTTATTAACTATTTTATGTGACATACTGCTCTGATTTAAGGGCCTACAAATTTTCAAATTTCTGATATTTCCATCTATAATAATAAATGCTCTAAGCAGCTTCCGGTTGTAACAACTTCCGTCCAGTTGTAACCGGTGACGTCACCGCACACCTCTTTCCATGTTAACCCTCAACACACACACTCCTCTCACCTTTCACCATCTCCACTCACTCTTTCACTCCACATACGACCCTTTCTCTCACTCCGTCTCTCATACTCACGCCGTCATCGCCGCTGATCCACGATCCCCGACATCTTCTTCCGCCGGCGCCCTCCTGGATCCAGACGTCCTCCGCGCCGGCGACATGTTCTTGCGGCGACGCCATTTTGGATCGGCAAAATCCCGCGATAGTCAAGATGGCGTCGCCGCAAGAACATGTCGCCAGCGTGGATGCCGTCGGGATCCAAAATGGCGTCGGCGAAATCTTGCAAGATTTCGACCGACGCCATTTTGGATCCCGGCGGCATCCACACCGGCGACATGTTCCTGCAGCGACGCTATTTTGGATCGGCAAAATCCTGCGATACTCAAGATGGCGTCGCCGCAACAACATGTCGCCGGCAAGGACGTCGGGATCCAAAATGGCGTAGGCAAAAACTCGCCAGATTTCGCCGACACCATTTTGGATCCCGACGTCGTCCACGCCGGCGACATGTTCTTCCGGTGACGCCATCTTGAGTATCGCGGGATTTCACGATAACCAAGATGGTGTCGCCGTAAGAACATGTCGCCGGCGTGGACAAAGTCTGGATCCAGGATGGCGCCGGCGGAAGAAGATGTCAGGGATCGTGGAGCAGCGGCGATGACGGCGTGAGTATGAGAGACGGAGTGAGAGAAGGGGTCGTATGTGGAGTGAAGGAGTGAGTGGACGTGAGTGGAGATGGTGAAAAGTGAGAGGAGTGTGTGTTGAGGAGTGTGTGTGTTGAGGGTTAACATGGCAAGAGGTGTGATGCTATCGCATCCTCCCGATGCGATAGCATCGGGCCATAATCTAGTAAATAAATACTAGTCATATCAAACAAATTTTATCACTATCAAGAAGTGCAATATGTCACAAGAAAACAGTCTCAGAATCAATGGGATCTGTTGAAACGTTCCAGAGGTATTACCACATAAAGTGACACTGGTCAGAATTGTAAAATTTGACATGGTCAGGAAGGTGAAAACAGGCTTTGATGTGAAGGGGTTATACAGGTTGTCCAGGCTGTGTTTGTTGCCTTATTAATAGATCCATCACCTGTGCAATACTACGGAAATCCTAAAATTATGATCTGGCCATTAGTATTGGACTTTGGCAATCAATGAATGATATAATGGACTGCTATATGACACAATGAGCCCACTCTTGTTCGAGTAAGGGAGAGTTGACCTGTTTTTTCAGAGTGGATGACAAGCTCAAGAGGCAGGGTGGAAGAAGTGGCTCATAAATGGAGAAGAAAGCTGATCTCTAATAAGATATAATGTAAAGTTTGTTATATTTGCCTGTACTAATGACTTCTGTAAAGCTTGTTGAAAATTCACTTTCCTTTTAAATCATCCTATCATTTTATGTCTAAGGGTATGTGCCCATGATCAGGAACTGCTGCTGCTTTGACGCTGCGTATCCTGAGCTTTCATTTTTGCCTGTAACCCTGTGCACACTGCAATTTGTATGACTGATGAAGATCATTGTTGGACCGAAACATTTCTTGGATTGCCTTCATAAAATAAGATTACCTGCTTAAAACATTTACCTGAGTGCCAAGTTTTCCACAATATTTACATGGGGTAGGATCCTACTTGGGCACCATCCACAGGAGTGACGTAATTACCAATTTTGGTCATTATGCATCCAGAGACGCTTCTTTCCCGACCACAGCATGTCAATTTCTCTTGTGGTGACGCTGGAGAAATTACGTCAATAGAATGTATTGGATATGGTAAATCCGCAAGGTTCAGTGAACACATGAGGATTCACATGCGTTCAATAGACGGCAGTGCTTTAGACGCAGCGGACATGTGGTCAACCACAGTGCCCCCATAAGAGCGGCAGTGACGATTCCCCACCTTTTTAGTACAAATACTTTGAATAGAAAATACAGCAGTAAAATGGAAGCTGTTGAGCACTCTATATAGCTTTGTATATACAAAACTCTGCATATAGCTAATAATCGAGCATGCTGTATTATCCTTGCAAAAATAGAAAACTGTGCAATAACTCAATGACTAACATTAGCTGTATATCTCAAAGGCCTTTCCATATAAAACCTACACAGATACAAGATAACAATAAATGTAGTTGTAGATTGACTTTGCAGCTTTCCATCTAAATACTTTGTCCAAGGCAGAGAGGCTCATTAGATCCGCTATTCTGCCACCCAACAAGCAAACTTGTCAGATTCTCCCCTGCTACACCCGTTAACGACTTTTTTGCCATAATTTTGTATCTTTACTTGCACCACTTCAGCAGGTTTTTTTTCCACCGTTGGAGTGGTGCTTTAAATGTAAGTCCCATGCCCCTGGTCATATACTCACTCTCCGGTGCTTTCACCGTTTTTCGGCACTGCTCTGGTCTCCCGGCGCCATCTTGTGAGGGCATCTTCTAACTGGCTGGAAGTCAGAAGATACATCACAAGCTCTCAATGTAAGTCTATGAGAACCCTAATGAGGCCAGAACAAGGCCAGAACGAAGCTCTGATAGACTTACATTGATTAGTGACTTCCGGCTCGCTCCATGAAACACTGGAGCAGTCGACAGGTTACAAACAGCAGGAAATGGACTGGAGCAGCAGTGAAAACAGAAGAAAACACTGGAAGGTGAGTATCCGACAGGGGGTAGGGGACTTTGGATTTTAAACACCAGTTCAGCGGTGAAATAATAAAAAAAAAAACTGGAGTAGTGCTTTAAAGAGTTATTGTCATGTTGTCTTCAGGAGAGCACTGCTCCCTGGCCTCCCAACTTCCTGCCTGCCTGGGAGCAATGTGCTCCCAAAGATTGAGAGTTCAGGCTAGCGGTAAGGCTGAGACACTGACCTAAACTGTGTGCTCTCCCATGCTGCTATATGGGGCACCTTTGTGTCTACAGCTGAGGAGAAGGGACGTTCTTGCTTTAGGGTTACTTGGTGAGGTGGATTCTGTAAGCCTGAAGTCTGGGTGAGCACATGGAACCCGGGTGTTTATGTAGCAAGCAGGAAGGCATATGGGCAGCGAGGACTTTGAATCTCAAGAGCAGTAAGGCCTCTTTCACACTTCAGTTATTTGCATCAGTTATAATCCACCAAAAAGGCAGACAAGCGGATCCATTCTCAACTGATGTGAACGGATGGCACAGGATCCGTTTTTAGACAGATCCTGAAAATGAGGAAATTTAAAGGAACCGCTGGCTGGGAAGGGGGCGAGAGAGAGAGAGAGAGAGAGAGAGAATTTGGGGTTAATTCAGTGTCTGGAGGATCCGCGGGCCAAAAAAACGTTGCAAGCTCCGTTTGGAAATCTTTGAGGATGTTGACGGACACTAACATTGTGGCGGATCCTCACAAAAACGGATGCAACGGACGGCAATCAGTCAGGATCCGCCAATAATGAAAGTCAATGGGGAAAATACGGATCCGCAAAGAAAAATGGCGGATCCGTTTTTTTTCAAATTTGGCAGATCTTGACTGATTGTCAAAAACGGAAGTGTGAAAGAGGCCTAAGATGGATGAGTTTGTTAACGCATACTCCTTGCCTAGGAAACCAGCCACCACTGACATACTGCAGAGGTGGCTGGTAGCTATGTAAAAGAGCTGCAAACTATAGAAGAATTCAAAATCCCTTTATTTTTGAAAACTAAACAGATTTTCAATGAGAAATAAATTGTAGTTTTATTCATTTTTACCCCTTTAAATAGAAACTTATAATTTCTGTAATTTTGCATTAAGTAACTTTTAGACTCCCTGATAAGTAATGTCTCAGCCATTCTGATAACAAAAGAGTAGCCAAAATATAAAAATATATGTCAGTGTGGCGCCCCTGAGGCTCAGTCGCCACAGAGGTACTGCACCTTCTCCTAAGGTGTAGTGCCCCACCATCCAGGTAAGGTGGGAACTCCTCGCCACACTCCAACACCTACATCCCACACACAGGATAGTTCAGCAGGGCCACATTGCAGCTTTAGGCTTGGGGTGTAGCAGAGCACCTTTCGTGGAACCCTGCTTCGTAACACGAGATGTGCTGGGAGGTGGGTGGAGTTAGTATAAAAAGACGGGGAAAGATAGAATTACAGGACAGTCAGGGGAGACTGATGTCAGTCTCCGAGAGGACAGTTTGACAGAGGGTCAGTCTGGAGTGAGTCCCAGAGGTCCCTGGAAGAAGGGATGGAGGAAGGAGTGCTGCAGCTGCCTCAGTGACCTGAGCCAGCTGGCACAGGAAAGGAAAGAGAAGGAGAGACGTAGAACTGTAACCTGCATTTCCATAAGAGGGAGAAAGACAAGTATGGAACGAAGTGGAGAGAGAACAGAGAGGAGGAGTGGGTTGGATAGGAACCCTGCCTATAGGTTCTCAGCGCAAGGCCGGGGCCCAGTCCCCGAGGTTGTATGGACACTTATGGTTCTGCAGCAGACACTGGTGGAGTAGTTGGCGGTAAATGCATTACTCCCATCCAAGACTTGGGACAAAACAGCTAAACTGATAGAGAGCCGGGATTCAGGAGAAGGGAGTCCCCGAAGCAGGCTACAGCTGTCTGTCATACAAGTGAGAGTTGTTAGGAACATCTGACAGGAGGAACTTCAGAGAACCACGGTACTGGAGCTCTTCACACTACAAGGTGCAATAGAGGAGTCGTTCAGGAAGGCACATGTTGGCGGGGTGCTGGCGGGGAGAGTCTTATCTTGCCTGGAGGTTGGCTGGGCCTCTGCCCTGGAGGACACGGTACCGAAGTAGGCACCTGTGTGCACTACGAACTGTGAGTAAAGCTTTGAAACTGCAAGCTCTAGTGTCCTCCATTCATTCCCGCATCAGCACCGCTACATTGGGTATCAACATCTACACCATCCCGTGCCCTACTCCTCCATCGCACCTGTACACTGCCCTGGGGTTACAGCTCTACCTGTGGGGAGCTATACCATCTAAGCTGCAATATACCATCAGCCCCAGAGGATCTGCAAGCAGCGTTGGCTTACCATCTTGCCAAATACCATGGGTGGCGTCACAAACTTTACATTACAAACAAACATCACCGCCACTGATATTGGGCGCCCAGGGCCACGGACCTGGTCACCGCTGCTGCGACACATCATCATCCCCCTGACACCAGCCCGGTACCGAGTACCCCACAGTCCTGGGTGAAGCCGGCGAGGGGCGACCCATCAGCATTGAGTAATGAGTCACATGCCCAATGGGTGACAACACTCAATTTATGCCTTCTGGTCTGCATGTGTTCTGGTCTGCATGTGTTCAGACCTGGCAGACGATAAGCAACTTCCAAAGCTTCTGATGGAGGCTCAGCCAAGCATGCATGAACAAGTCCTGTTATAAATTTTGCATTAGACCATTATACTTCTTTATGGCAAATGCCATTGGCCATTACAGTTTGCCTATTAGGTGGGCATAAAGCTGAGAAAATGACAGTCATGTGACTTTCTATAATAAGAGAGGAAAGATGCATGGCATGGGAGCAATGAACACAGAATGTAGAGCTCAGGTGCCTGCTATTCCTGAATTTCTGGTGATCTCTGTTTTCAGAAGTTTCCCAAATTTTGGCAAATTACCTCTTATTGTTGTCTTCAGGACTATCCTTAATCTAAACAATTATCTAGAATGTGCTTCTGTGGTGCCCCCAGGAGTATGGTCGCCACAGTGGCATTAACTTCCTCCTAGGGAGGGTGATGTCATGCTTGGAAGCAATGAAGGGTCTCTCTATCAGGTAAATGCAACACACAGCACATTTCCCACTCCAGGCCAGCAGAGGGAGCTCTGAACCAAACTGGGGGAGGAGCTGCTCTCTGGGGGCCAGGAAGGGGAAGTTAGTCAGTTCTGTGAGGAGGGCAAAGTGTGTGGATGTGGAAAAGAAGAGCTGGAGGATTGAGGGGAATTCAGGCCCACTTCAGGCTTCAAGCGCATGGTTCGGAGTCCGGTATCCGAAGTTGTATGGATGCTGATGGTCCTGCAGCAGAAACCGGAGGAACAGAAGGCTGTAAATGCTCTGTTCCCAACTAAGACTCGGAGGCACAGCAGTAACATGTGTGAGCCAGAAGAGATAGAAGGCTACGGCTGCATGCCATACGAGGGGCATTCTAAAGAGAGCAAGCAAGGGGGACTTCAGTGTAACTCAGTAATGCAAGTACTTCAGATAAGTGCTAGGAAGGAGACTACATAACCCATCTGCATAGAGAGATTCCTAAGTTGCTTCCAGGCTAATCAACTTCTGTTCCATCTGTGATCTGGATCCTGGACTGCACTGACAAAGCACAGTAAAGGTAAAGGAAACTGCACCCTGTTGTGTCATTGCCTTCTTCCTGCAACCCCTTCAGCACTGGTACATCTCTGTGCCTAACACTGCACCCTCTCCCTCAACACCTATTACTACTGCCCTGGGACTACAGCTCCACCTGTGGGGAGCTCCAACATCATTGCTGCACCACACCATCTGCCCTAGAGAAGCTACCCTGCAACGCTGGTCAAACTGACCGGAAACCACAGGTGGCGTCACGAATCATCTCAATAACTTTATCCCCATCACTCTACCCCTTTTAAATTGACTGCCTGAGGCCACGGACCGGGTCACTGCCACTGTGACATCTCCCATTGAATTCAACGGGCCCGGCACGGAGTACCCTACTGCCTCCGGGGCGGATCAATTTCCCAGACAGAGCAATTCCTAACAGCTAATTTTAGACGTACCAAAAAACATATCTTTTTTGGCAGCCCTTTCACACACCATTACCATGTGTTATCATTTTTTTTCCACTGACAGTTCAATTCACATCTCAATTTTTTGGAGCAATAACATGTCTGCATGAAAAATACAGAATCATAACTGGTCTGTTTTACAGAAGGAACTCAGCCATTTATATAAATATGTCAGAGACAAAAAAAAAACGTCAATGGCATCCATGTCTGGTGTAATTCTCAATGGCTGGTTGTTGGAAGATTGTGAAGCCTATATCCAACTTTTTTTTGCATATAAGAAAAATGAATGAAAACCATCATCTTCAAAACCCGATCTACTAACCCATTTTTTTGTAGATGGCTAGACCTTTTGTAGAAAGCAAGAACCTCTAGTTATTGTGCCATCCTTACTTTCTCATAGATTGTAAGTTCTTGTGAGCAGGGTCCTCATTCATCTTGATTGATTTTTTTTTTAGTTTGTTGTCCTGAAACAAGACAGAAGAATTGACGCCTTCGAAATTTGGTGCTGGAGAAGAATGTTAGCAATACCATGGATGACAATTAGAACAAATAAATCAATTTTGTGACAAATCAAGCCAGACATGTCACTGGAAGCAAGGATCACCAAGCTACGACTTGCCTATTTTGGACACATCATACGAAGAGTGCAATCTCTGGAGACGGACATCATGGTCGGAAGAATAGACGGAAAAGGTGAATAGGAAGACCAGCAACCCTATGGCTTGATACTATTAAGATAATGGTGGAAAAGATCCTGGTATACCTACCTAGGCTTACCCGAGATCAAAATTCCTACAGAGAATTCATCCATCATGTCGCCATAGCTCGATATCAAGCCGAAGGCCGTTAAAATAAAAAATATATATTTCATACTGTTTGTACATGTTCTCTTCAAATTATGATGTGTTGGGGAATATTTTAGTGCTACAGAAATAAAGGATTATTATTCTTATTAGATTCCATTCCTATAATTTCAACTATCACTGAGGAGCCAGTTCATCAGATTTTGGCCATGTTTCTGGCGTAAAAGTATTTGAAATGCTCCAAAATTTTTGCACAACTTGTAGATGCAAAAATATATTACAACGTTCAGTGGTTTTATAACACTTAAAAGGGTTGTCCATGCTTGGGCTTGAAGTCTGCAGTCACTCTACCTGACAGTGTGCACACTGTTAGGATTCTTTGATGCTGGTGTGTGACTGCAAGTATGTGATCTGAATACATGCAGTGAATCACATGCCAACTAAACGTGAGCGACTTTACTCAATACAAGTGAATTGAGTGAGTCCCGGACATGTCTAATCGAAATGTAGCCGGAGTATGCAAATTGCATTTTTGCAGTCACATGACTCCAGCGCTGGGAACAGAGAATCCCTATAGCGCCAACTGTGCACACTGTGAGGATTTGCAAGTCATGAGGAGATGATCGCTTCAGTAGATATCTCCCTCTATGCGCAGTAGATGCAGCTGAAGCTGAGCTCCGATCTCTGCTGTTAACCATATAATTAAATGCAGCAGTCAATCTTGGACAATGTCACTTAAATGAAAGGCTTGTTGGTGCTCACATACACCGACTACCATCACCTTTGTGCAACATGATAACTGATAGCAGGGCACCAATGGGTTACCCTTGTAGCTTGTACCTGCTGAAGGCCCCCCATCACTGCCACAGGTTCAGGCTCAGCTTCATGGAAGACTGAGATTTTTACCATATACTGTAACTGTAATAATGTGACATTGCAGAATACATTAAATACAATTGGACTATCACAGGCTCAGGTCTCCTAAAGGGACACTAAAAAAAAAATTAAGAAATAAAAGTTTCAATTAAAAAAACCCCCAAAATATAAAAATTTATATAACGGCACCTCCCCACCATAAATAAATTAAAAAAGTGAAAAAAAACAAACATCTGGTATCACATTATCTGTAAAAGTTCGGTCTACCAATACATAAAATGGAGCAATCAGTGTAGTAAATGCTGTAAAGAGAAAGAAAAAAATAACGCCACAACGCCTTAAAAAATGCAAAAAAAAGTGATCAAAATATTGCATGTACTGCAATAAAATCGCTAACTCGCCACACATAAAGCAATGGTTTAATAAAGCAGAAAAATAAAATTGTTTGGATCTCAGAAAATGGCAAAATAAACCCAAATGTTTCTTTATATATTTCAGAATTTTTTTCTAATGCTTAAAAAAGTAAATCTATATATATAATTGTAGGTTTGGTACGGCTGTGATCGTACTGATCTGCGGAGTCGTACCGCCTCGTCAGTTTTTCCAGCACAAAAGATACCGTCAATAAAAAGACTAGCGCAGAATTGCAATTTATAATCTCTCGGGAGGTTTTTTTTTCCTGTTTCCCAGTTTATAGTACAATGAACGGTGTTATTCAAAACTACAACTTGTCGCGCAAATAAAGATCCCCTCGTCGATGAAAAAAAAAAACTAAAACCTATGACTCTGGGTGAAAGAGGAGGAAAAAAGGAAAGTGCAAAAATAAAAAAAAAAAGGGATTTCATATGTGAAAAAGTTATCAACTCCTGAGCGCTATTTTGAGAAGTGTGTCGCACACAGCATGCCTTAATTCTCCACTGTGAGGATGAAGTCACATTTCTTGACCAGTCATGGCTCTGTGGAGAGGAGCTCACTTCTGTCACGACCAGCATTACAGTCTGAGCATGCTCAGTATGTCCAAATGTGCTCACTTCCGCCCTTACATGCTGCGCACGCTCAGTGCGTCTCGTGTGTTTCCTTCCTCCCTGACTTTCTACCTCACTTCTGCCCGGACATTCGGAGCATGCGCAGTACCCAACTAGGAGCAGTGGCACGTTTACCTGGTTAGATGCTTGGTGTTGCTTCTCTTCTGCTCTGTGTACGGTTGCACGTGGTTGTGGGGGGTCAGTGATTACTCCCTCCATCCTCTACCAGGTAAGGCAGATGGGAGTTGTAATCTGTGTTGCTACATTCATTCACCATGAGAACAGCAGACCAGTATGGCTGCATTGTAGTGTGGTGTGCATTAATGCTTCCTCTCTTTGTAGGCTTTTTTATGTGTTTTTTTTCTCAGCTTTTGGAACACTACAACTCCCAGTATGCCCTCGCAGCTGCATATTTTTAGGGAATGCTGGGCACTGTAGTTTTGACAGCTGGAGAGCCATATGTGTACTATATGGCTGAGACTTCTTAATTTTTTATTTTCTTAAAACAAGCAAAAAATTAAATAAATGAAATAATTACCAAATGGCTACATGTGCTTTAGTCTTTGCAATTTTGGATTAAAAATATTCTGCTGCTTCTTGGCTATATAGCGACCTGCATTGTGCAATGACCCTACTTTCCCAGATTCCTGAATGGCAGCAGTACACCTTGTTACACAGTGATGGTGCTCACAAATCTGGGAGATGAGCTCAGTGGATGCTGTTCATGCCATTATCGGTGCTTTTCATTTTTTATTTATCTTTTACGTTTTGCAGGCTGGTCACCCTAACATTGGATTGAGTTATGGCCGCTGCAGTGAAGAGAACAGCAAAGATGGTAGAAGGAGAGTCTGCACAGACGAAAGGCTGCAAGGAGATCGTGCAAGGGATGCTGAAAACGCTGCAGAGCTGTGTGGAGAAGGTAAGAATGTACCGCCATATAGTGCACATCACTCATGTTACTATGATTATATTCTTCGCGTTAAAGTTTATTGGAGATAAAAAAAAACAAAAAAACAACACACCGGCCATTGTTTAGGCAAGACCTTACGGGAAGTCTGCAGAGTGTAAAAATAAGTTTTGGCCACTTCTTCATGTCCAAAGAAGACATCTTCAAAGGGAACCTGTCAGCAGGATTGTGCTGAGTAACCTACAGGCAGTGTCAGGTCAGCGCCGTTATACCGATTACAATGATACCTGGTGATGAAATCCGTCTTGTGGTTGTTGTTTAATCTTTATTTTCCTTTTTGTGTTAATGATGCTCTGCTCGTGCCCCGGGGTGGCTTGTGAGGGGGGGGGGGGTCTTGTGGTGCTCTGATTAGGTCTTCTGACAGGTCACTGATCCCTCACTGACCTGCCCCCTAGTTTACAAAATGAATATCTGTACATACTGAAGAAAAAAAACCTTCTGCAGGCATTTGCCAGTCGTGGCACCTGCGCTGCAGCTTGATCTCATGTTTGGTGTCCTAGTAATAACTGTTATTGATGTTATCGAGCATGTAAAAAAAAAAAAAATCAATTTTAAAATGGCGCCTGCGCGGTAGCAGCTATCGGGGTGTGTGTGTGTGTATATATAGAGATCTGATAAATGCTCTTGCACCATCTTGCTGGAGACGAAAAAATTCCTCCTCCAAGCATATCATTAACTCAAAACTGAAAATAAAGATCAAACAACGACCACATGATGGATTTCATCACCAGGTATCATTGTAATCAGCATAACGGCGCTGACCTGACACTGTCTGTAGGTTACTGTGCACAATCCTGCTGACAGGTTCCCTTTAAAGAGCTTGTCTGGTGAAAGAATGCCATCCCAATCCCACAAGATAGGCAAAAACATATCAATCAGTGGGGGTCCAAATGCACCATTTGGCAGAACGGTACACTTTATCCCTCTTGTGATAGAGCATCAGTGCTCCTGCTCCACCGCTGCTGTGCACCTGCTCCACCGTTCCTCCTTTCATTTTCTATAGGGCTGCCGTGCACTGCGCCTTTGCTTTTGCCATGAACTTCCTCATTGAGACTGTACGGCAGTGAAGTGTCTGACCTGCTGCTCCATTTTGGAAAAGGGGAAAAACGTTCACTGTTCCGCTGATCAGTGCGGTACCCAGCGGTCAGACTCTCACTCATCAGCTGGAAAATACTATTAAAGAGTGCCTAGCTTTTTCTTGAATTATTTTTATGTTTCCTGACATTTCCTGTAGGTCAGCCCAGGTCCAGGTCCTGAGACTCCACTGATCACTTAGAGCACCACTCCAGCGTTTTTCTTTATTGCACCACCGAAGTGGTGCTTTAGATATAATTCCCTTGTTTCATACTTGCCTGCTGCCGTCTTCATCCTTTCCCAGCTTTGCTCCCGTCCGTCACCGGCAAAAAGTGACCTGCCAGCAGCTCCAGTGTTTCGTGGAGCGCCCCAATGTTTTTGCCCTCATAGAGTTGCATTGATCTCTTGTGACGTAACTTCTGATTTCCGGCCTGTAGGAAGTTACAGGCACAAGATGGCGCTGCGGGACCAGAGCATCGCTGGTAAAAGGTTAGTATAAGAACCAAGGGAAGGGCTTAACGTTAAAGCGCCACACCAGTGCTGAAAAAAAGCAGGCAGAAGCACCATGCTAAAGGGGCCTTTACACATAGGGATATTGCTAGCGATATCGCTAAAGCGTCACCGATTTTGTGGCGCAGCAGCGATATTGCTACATGTGATGCTTACCTTCGGCTGACTATCGCTGATCGCGCGAGATCGTCCAGGTCCATTTCTCATCGGCGGCTTCCTGCTGGCGCCGACGAGCGACGTGTGGATGCGGGCGGGAGGACGTCTTCATCGCCGCGTCTGACAGGTAAGTGACGACCGTTGCTATGTCGCTGGTGAGATCTGCCTGTTTGGCAGCTCACTAGCGACCATTTAGCGATGCACCAGCGATCCTGACTGCGTCATATCGTAGTCGGGATCACTGGTGCATTGCTAAATGTAAAGGAGCCTTAAGGCTGGGATCACACTACCGTTTGTGATGCGAGAAACTCGCCCGAGTCTCTCGCATCAACAACCGGCACTCAGGACCGGAGCTGCCGCTGCATGTATTTATACACAGCCGCAGTTCCGGTCCTGAGTGCCGGTTGTTGATGCGACTCGGGCAATTTTCTCGCATCACAAACGGTAGTGTGATCCCGGCCTAATGAGTTAGTGTAGAGAGTTATACAGGCTCATTAGAAAGTCTATGACCTTGTACACCTTTTTGTGCAGGTGCTTAGTACCACACTTCTTCATTTTTTTTTTTTTTTTTTCTTTTTTTAGCAATCAGTGGGGATCTTGGTATCTGAACCCTTCTCTGATCAGTAGGACATGTGAAGATATTTAAAAAAAACCAAACCCTTTTCGAGAGGGGTTTTTATTCTTTTTTTCGGGAGCCTCCAGAGCATTTTAAGAGATTTGTCAAGTATGTAGAAAGCTAATGAGCCACATTTTATTTTTGGAAAGAAAACTTGTTGTAAAGACCTGAATGAATTTTTGAAATACTGCACTATAAAGGCATATGTCAGAAAAAAATAAATTCAGTCTATTCAGCTTCGGAAAAAAGATTGTTAGCTGCTAAAGTTAAGCAGTTACATTTGCAGGACCCTAGTCCATCTGCCACTTTGGTCTTCTGCAAGATCCCAGAGCCCTGTTAATCGTCGACTACAGCGCCTCTTTTGTCGAAATGACATAGTGCCTGGCCTAGTAATCAGAAGAGGCGCCAGGGATATCGCAAATAGTAGTGGGAGATTCACAGTTCTCCTGTCTTGTAGGCACGGACTTTAGACGTCACCACTGGACCTGGATCTTGCAAATGTATATCATCAGCTCTGTTACCAGCAATACTTTAAAGGGGCTTTCCACTACTCTGAGATCCTCTTCTGAATCCGTATTTTCCCAGTAAAATAGTAATACTTGTACTAACCTATGGTGGCTCTACCGGGGATTGCTTGACATTGTAACGTCACACATCTCCGGCGGCTGATCATCCCTGGCGTCCCTCACCTTTCCTATGGACGTAATTGACATCCGGGAGAAGTGGAAGGGCGGCACCAACTTTCAGCTCCTCCAGATATCTTGATTTGTCCGAATGGGGGTAGAGTAAAGCCAGCGCTGATTATGTCATGCAATCCCTGCAGTCAACGTCACACTATCCCCAGGAGAGGCAGTGCTAACACCGTTGGAATGGGGGAAAACATAGGGATTCTGAAGGGGTTGTCTTAAGTAGTAGAAAACTTCTTTAATGAAATGATTCCCCAGTGTGGTCTTCGAGGAGTTGACGTAACATCACATGGCCATATCGGCCAATCAATGCACAGCCCTGAGTCAGTAACCACATTTATTTGTCCATCTAATTAGCAATGGGACAGATTTAACAATTTAATGCCTTCTTGGGAACATCTATTACCTTACTTTTACATGTTTTTGTGGGTTTTTCCTTAACTACCTCATGGATGTCAAGTATAAGATATAAATAGAATTGTTTCTTTATTAACTTTTTAAGCTCCAACAACCTAACGATGCTGTGAATATATCCATCAACTGGGAGAAGATCCAGTGGTCGCCCGATGTCAAACCAGCGTTCTTGTGCTCCATCCTTCACCAGCACATAGCTGATCTTCAGGTAGCCATTAAAAACTTTAACATTTTTTTTGCATTCTTTTTGTCACCTTGTCAACACTGGGTGGAGCAGTGATGACTAGTGCTATTTGAGCAGTATCTGCATAGCCATACACATTTTGTATATGTATATATACTGTATACACTAAGGCCTTGTTGCACGACAGCAATTCACAGACTTGTCACTTGAACAAAAACACTTGTGCGCTATTTTTGAGCTGTGATTTGGCATATAAAAAGAAAAAAAAAATAGGTTAATTCTTAGTGAATCCATCCTATAGATTCGCCAATTCTGGCACTTAGCCTCGACTCTTCCCAATTGTCCTGGTGCGGAGGCAAGTGGAGTAATAAGTTTGTGGGGATGACTTCAGCAGCTGTTGCGTACATCAATCCCAGGGGTTAGTAATGGAGAGGCGTCTGTCAAGCACCCCTGTTAATAAACCCATAGTCAAAGAAATAAACACACACTTCCTTTATTTGTAAAATTAGTCCCCAACAATTTCCCCCTTTCATCCATTTATTAAAACAATCCACACTAGACCGCCGTAATCCAAATGGAGGTACCACGTCGATCCCAGTCATCTTCGTCCCATGTATGGAGCTCCATAGACTGGAGCAGCAGCTACTGTTGGTTCTCAGCAGCGTTCCGCGAGACTCGACTGCTGTGACATCAGTAAGGTTACAGCAGTACTTGCCGGTGTCACACGAGGGCAGCGCGAGAGCCAGCATGATGAGCGGTGATGTCGTATGGTGTGGGAGGCAGCGTTCTCTCTGAAGCCACTTGCTACACTTCTGGCAGCAAAAAGGAGCCAGGTAGTAGAATGCTCCCCCTCCCACACTGTCACTGCTTGCATGCGGCCAGGCTCGGGCAGTGTCGGTGCAGACTCTTTGGCTGATTTTTGGCATTTCTGACTCTTAACCGTACTTGCTTGCCTAATCAAATCAGAGTAAACTCTTTTTTTCTTTGGAATTTTGTAAACTATTTGAGCGTTTTCCAAGCATTTTTGTATTGTCGATTTCCAAGTCCTCTTTTTTTTTTTTTTTATTTTATTTTTAACTCCATTCAACAATTAATGCTGACAAAATGTTAAAGAAGATGCCCGGGCAACTTTCCAGCCTTCCCATTGACTTGTATTAGTATGATGCATATTCCAAGCAGCTTGATGTTCCTAAGACTACAGTTGCACATATTATTCAGAAATTTAAGATCCATGGGACTGCAGCCAACCTCCCTGGACATGGCCGCAGGAGGAAAATTGCTGACAAATCAAAGAGACGGATAATATGAATGGTAACAAAAGAACCCAGAAAAACTTTTAAACAGATTAAAGGTGAACTTCAAGCTTAAGGAACATCAGTGCCAGATCACACCATCCGTCGTTGTATGAGCCAAAGTGGACTTCATGGGAGACGACCAAGGAGGACACCATTGTTGAAAAAAAGCCACACTGGAATTTGCCAAACTACATGTTGACAAGCCACAAAGCTTCTGGGAGAATGTCCTATAGACAGATGAGACAAGAATGGAACTTTTTGGCAAGGCACATCAGCTCTATGTTCACAGACGGAAAATGAAACATATCAAGAAAAGAACACTGTCCCTACTGTGAAACATGGGAGGAGGATCTGTTATGTTCTGGGGCTGCTTTGCTGCATCTGGCACAGGGTGTCTAGAATCTGCAGGGTACAATGAAATCTCAAGGCTATCAAGGGATTCTAGAGAGAAATGTGCTGCTCAGTGCCAGAAAGCTTGGTCTCAGTCACAGGTCATGGGTCTTGCAACAGGATAATGACCCAAAACACACAGCTAAAAACACCCAAGAATGACTAAGAGGAAAACATTGGACTATTCTGATGTGGCCTTCTATGAGCCGTGACCTAAATCCTATTGAGCATCTTTGGAAAGAGCTGAAACATGCCGTCTGGAAAAGGAAACCTTCAAACACGAGACAAATTGGAGCAGTTTGCGCTTAAGGAGTGGGCCAAAATACCTGTCGAGAGGTGCAGAAGTCTCATTGACAGTTACAGGAATCGTTTGATTGCAGTGATTACCTCAAAAGGTTGTGCAACAAAATATTAAGTTAAGGGTACCATCATTTCTGTCCAGGCCTATATCATGAGTTTTATTTTTTTTAAATCCTGTGGAAGCATGGTTGAAAAGCAACATTTGACTTTCATTTCTTTATTTTCATAGATTTGATTTATTATTTTTGTCAGATTCAAGTTATTTCCATTATTATTATTACCATTGTGGGATTTTCTGTCATTAACCCCTTCACGACCAATGACGCCACATAGGCGTCATGAAAACATGTGCCAATCTGACCAGTGACGCCTATGTGGCGTCATGACTTTAAAGCCCCCCTGCGGGTCGGGTGACCTAAGTCACTGAAAGGTCACCTGACCCGCGGATACAGGGGGCTTTGTTCTTCAGCATAGGGGGCGTGGCTTCGCCACCACATGACTACGATCGCTCTGATTGGCTGTTAAAAGTGAAACCGCCAATCAGAGCGATAGTAATATTTCATCAATGAAAATTGATGAAGTATTACAATCCAGCCATGTCCGACGCTGCTGTAGCATCGGACATGGCTGGTGACAGCGATCCGAACCCCCCCCCCCCCCCACACCCGTTAACGGGGCGATCTGCCCCCCGCCACTGAATGACAGCGGCGATGTGCCGCCGCTGTCATCATCTCCCCCCCCCCACCACCACTACCTTCCCTCCGCTCCCCCCCGGCTTCCGATCGCCCCTCTTCCCACCCCCCGGTACTCACAGAGTGCCGTTATGGCTCCCGGTGTCCCGCGGTCCCGGACCATGGGCGCCGCCATATTGTGAAAATGGCGGGCGCATGCGCAGTGCGCCCGCCGGATGCAATTTCCATTCATTCGTTTTGATCACTGTGATAAACTCTCACAGTGATCAAAATAGAATGAAAAGTAAATAAACCCCACCGTTTATCACCCCCATAGGCAGGATCAACTAATAAAGAAATTATTTTTATTTTTCCGTTAGGGTTAGGGTTGGAAAGAGGGTTAGGGTTGGAAAGAGGGTTAGGGTTGGAATTAGGGTTAGGGGTGTGTTTGGGTTAGGGGTGTGTTGGGGTTAGGGTTGAAGTTAGAATTGTGGGGTTTCCACTGTTTAGGCACATCAGGGGGTCTCCAAAGGCGACATGGTGCAACCATTGATTCCAGCCAATTTTGCGTTCAAAAAGTTAAACGGTGCTCCCTCCCTTCCAAGCCCCAACGTGTGCCCAAACAGTGGTTTACCCCAACATATGGGGTATCAGCGTACTCAGGAAAAATTGCACAACAACTTTGGGTGTCTAATTTCTCCTGATACCCTTGGAAAAATAAAAAATTGGGGGCTAAAAAAATATTTTTGTGGAATTCCATCAAAGTCTGCATTTCAAGACGTCACTACTTCCATTCGGAGCCCTTACGTGTGCCCAAACAATGGTTCTCCCCCATATATGGGGTATCAGCGTACTCAGGACAAACTGTACAAAAACTTTTGGGGTCCAATTTATCCTGCTACCCTTGTGAAAAAGAAATTGCTGGCTAAAAATCATTTTTTTTGAGGAATAAAAAATATTTTTTATTTTCACGGCTCTGCGTTATAAACTTCTGTGAAGTGCTTGGGAGTTCAAGGTGCTCACTACACATCTAGATAAGTTCCTTGGGGGGTCTAGTCTCCAAAATGGAGTCACTTGTGAGGGGGTTCCACAGTTTAGGTACATCAGGGGCTCTGCAAATGTAACATGATGCCCGCAGACCATTCCATCAAAGTCAGCATCTCAAAATGTCACTTCTTCCCTTCCGAGCCCCGACGTGTGTCCAAACAGTGGTTCCCCCCCCACATATGGGGTACCAGCATACTCAGGACAAACTGGACAACAACTTTTGGGGTCTAATTTATCCTGGTACCCTTGTGAAAATAAAAAATTGCGCACTAAAAATAATTTTTTGAGGAAAAAAGAATATTTTTTATTTTCACGGCTCTGCGTTATAAACTCTTGTGAAGCACTTGGGGGTTCAAAGTGCTCACTATGCATATAGATAAGTTCCTTAGGGGGTCTAGTTTCCAAAATGGGGTCATTTGTGGGGGAGCTCCAATGTTTAGGCACACATGGGCTCTCCAAACACGACATGGTGTCCGCTAACGATTAGAAGTAATTTACATATCAAAAAGTCAAATGGCGCTCCTTCCCTTCTGAGCCCTGCCGTGTGCCCAAACAGTGGTCCCCCCCCACATATGGGGTACCAGCGTACTCAGTACAAACTGATCAACTTTTGTGGTCCAATTTCTCCTGTTAGCCTTGTGAAAATTAAAAATAGTGTGCTAAAAATCATTTTTGAGGAAAAATTTTTTTTATTTTCACTGCTCTGT
Organism: Dendrobates tinctorius; assembly: GCF_039654945.1. Classification (NCBI taxonomy): domain Eukaryota; kingdom Metazoa; phylum Chordata; class Amphibia; order Anura; family Dendrobatidae; genus Dendrobates; species Dendrobates tinctorius. Next base: position 9,945,609 of record NW_027361875.1, read on the forward strand.
GTTATAAACTTTTGTGAAGCACTTGGGGGTTCAAAGTGCTCACTACACATCTAGATATGTTCCTTAGGGAGTCTAGTTTCCAAAATGGGGTCACTTGTGGGGGAGCTCCAATGTTTAGGTACACAGGGGCTCTCCAAACGCGACATGGTGTCCGATAACGATTGGAGCTAATTTTCCATTCAAAAAGTCAATGGTGCTCCTTCCCTTCCGGACCACATATGAGGTATCCGTGTACTCAGGAGAAATTGTTCAACAAATTTTAGGATCCATTTTATCCTGTTGCCCATGTGAAAATGAAAAAACTGAGGCAAAAAGTACTTTTTTTTTTTTTTTTATTAACAGATCAATTTGTGAAGTACCTGGGGGTTCAAAGTGATCCCTATGCATTTAGATAAGTTCCTTGGGGGGACTAGTTTCCAAAATGGGGTCACTTGTGGGGGAGCTCCAATGTTTAGGCACACAGGGCCTCTCCAAACGCGACATGGCAACCGCTAAATATTCCAGCATATTTTCCAAAGTCAAATGGTGCTCCTTCCCTTCTGAGCCCTGCCGTGCACCCAAACAGTGGTTTATGACCACATATGAGGTATCGGTGTACTCAGGAAAAATTGCCCAACAAATTTTAGGATCCATTTTATCCTGTTGCCCATGTGAAAATGAAAAAATTGATGCTAAAAGAAAATTTTTGTTGGAAAAATTAAAATTTCCATTTTTTCTTTCCACGTTGCTTTAGTTCCTGTGAAACACCTGAAGGGTTAATAATCTTCTTGAATGTAGTTTTGAGTAGCTTGAGGGGTGTAGTTTTTAGAATGGTGTCACTTTTGGGTATTTTCTGCCATATAGACCCCTCAAAAGTGACTTCAAATGTGAGGTGGTCCCTAAAAAAAAAATGGTTTTGTAAATTTTATTGTAAAAATGAGAAATCACTGGTCAACTTTTAACCCTTATAACTTCCTAACAAAAAAATATTTTGCTTCCAAAATTGTGCTGATGTAAAGTAGACATGTGGGAAATGTTATTTTGTAACTATTTTGTGTCACATAACTCTCTTGTTTAACAGAATAAAAATTCTAAATTTGAAAATTGCGAAATTTTCGCCAAATTTCTGATTTTTTCACAAATAAACGCAAAAATTATTGACCTAAATTTACCACTAACATGAAGCCCAATATGTCACGAAAAAACAACTCAGAATCGCTAGGATCCGTTGAAGCGTTCCTGAGTTATTACCTCATAAAGGGACACTGGTCAGAATTGCAAAAAATGGCCTGATCATTAAGGTCAAAATAGGCTTGGTCATGAAGGGGTTAAACGAGGAGTACCAACAATTTTGACCATGTGTGTACATATTACACTTTTTCTGTTCGCTGTAATTTTTTATTCTGCTGGATGAAAAGATATCTAATCAGAAATGCTGCATCAGGAAAGGGAACTGGATGCAAACTATGAGGAAGGCATAACAATTGGTAATTATGTAGCTATGTAAATGAGGTTGTACTCGGAGCAGATATCCATTATTATTTCTTTATAAATTAATTAAAACACTTTAAAAAAAAAAAAAAAATTATGAAAAGCTCCTTGCCGACAAGCGCAGCTTATTTGAGGCACTAATGGAAGCTCCCTTTTTCACCAGTCATTGAGATTTTCTGTGCTCGTCAGCGGCTATCATCACCACTCAATCTATATTATTTCTTTAAAGAAAATAGTGACACACAGAGAAGGTAGGAAAATCCCAAATATTCTACCTCTGCAGACCAAAAATATTGGGGTGTGATTGAGGCTGAGAGTGATCTGTGCAGGATGGCACTGGCCACATGGATTCTCCATTTTGAGAATTATGGGCATTGCATGGTAGATGTTGGTCCTCTTTCCTTTTTTTTTTTTTTACCCAGGTGCCCCCACAAAACCAGGGTAATACTTTTCTCCTATGCCTCATTGGGGGACACAGAGACAGTGGGTGTTATGCTGCTGGCCACTAGGAGGACACTAAGTAAACCATCAAAAGTTAGCTCCTCCCCTGCAGTATACGCCTTCTCGCTGGCAGAGATTTCTCCAGTTCTTTGCTTAGTGTCTGTAGGAGGCACTTGGGTCTGGTTTCAGACCCCACCGTTTTTATTTTATTTTTGAATTTTATGTACATTTTTATTTATTTATTAACGGAATGAAGGGGGCGACAGTTCCTTTCTACGGCCCGCTCTCCCCCGAACCAACAACAGGCAAGCACGCGGAGTATACCTCCCCATACATTTTCCTGCGATGAATGGGACTGATTCCTCTGACGATGGTTCCCTTACTGTCGGTACTCCACGGATACGAGGGCAAGCGCAACAGGGCGTAGCACAGGAGTGCATGGAGAAGGACTTGAGCCGCGCTTTTTCAGATGCCCTGAATCAGCCCCAGAGCTCTCCATCCCACTACCACAGGGTGGATCGTTTGAGCAATACCCCTTTAAGACCTCCTCCAGCTCTGCTACATCGCCCGGAGGATGAGACACACTGCAGCTGGAAGACCACGGACAGCAACGACCTGCCTGAGCATAGGAGTGGCGGTATGGGATCGGGTCCTGCCCCCAGGGAGAGCCGCTGACTTAATGTCAGCGGCGGTGCACCAGCGCCCCATCCTGGGTAGGCCAAAAATTTAGTCCCCGGCTTTTCCGCATTAACATCGCCACCCCCTCCTCTTGGCGCCTCTTATTATTTACTTTTTTTTTTTTTTCCTCTCTCTAAGCTTTGTGCTTAGAGATAGTTTTGCCCCCGGTGGCCAGTATGGTCATTGCACTGTGTGCTTAGAGATAGTTTTGCCCCGGTGTCCAGTATGGTCATTGCACTGGTGTTTTCAGAGATAGTTTTGCCCCCGGTGGTGGTTAGTGTAATTGCATGGGAATCACTATCTGGTGTGTTTACTCAATAAAGGTGTGTCAGTTGTGCTCACTGATGTTGGTGATATATTATTGTTGGGCTTTTCCAACCATGCTGGGTGAAGGAAGGAGCTGAGGAGAGTCCAGGACAGCCCAGTCAGAGTCCTGGAGTGGCAGCTATGGTGTCAGCGAGGAGTTCGTGTAATGCATGGTGGAGTGGCAGCTATGGTGTCAGTGAAGATTTGCAAAGCTTGGTGGAGTGGCAGCTATGGTGTAGAGCTGCACTCAGTTGCTGGACTCTTTTGCTGGAAGCTGCACTTAGGTGCTGGACTCTGTTGCTGGACAGCTGCACCCAGGTGTTGCACACGGTGGGAGGAAGATGCACTCAGGTGTTGGACTCTGTTGCCTGGAGCAAGTGCAACAGAGCAAAGCTAAGTGTTTCCCTGTTTGTCACTTTTCCTCATGTTGGTGTTAGTACAGCGGTGGGGCCAGTGCCTGCACCACCCAGCTCCCTAGCAAGGGATAGGTGTAGGGTGTGCTAGGGCGACAGGTATCCTGAGCGGCGCCCGGTGCGGAACAGGCATAGGGAACGTTAGGAGCGTTAGGGACACTGACTCAGGGGAGTGCAGGAGGCCTCCACGTCCCCCGTTCCCTATCGCAGGGCCCTCTGTTGTAAATGTTTCCCTATCCCCTGTGTCTGGTTGTATTAGTTACTGGCCTGCGGGCCGCGTCACACTGGACAATTACACGTGCCGTGTCCTGTTGTATTAGTTACCGGCCTGCTGGCCGTGTCACACAGGACGGGGCACGTGACAGATGGTTGGTAGTAACCACCGACGCAAGTCTCCTCAGCTGGAGTGTGGTCTTTTGTTGCCACACGGCACAGGGTCATTGGTCAAACCGAGAGTCACGTCTCCCCATCAACATTTTGGAGATACGAGCGATCAGATTAGCTCTACGAAGTTTCCACCATCTCGCAGGTCACCCCATCAGGATCCAATCCGACAACGCCACGGCTGTAGCGTATATCAACCGCCAGGGAGGTACCCGGAGCAGGATGGCCGTGCACGAAGTGAGTCACATCCTCCATTGGGCCGAGCGTAGAAAATTGGGCGGCAGATTTTCCCAGTTGCCAAGGCATTGGCTCGGGGAAGTGGTCTCCTTCATCCGGAAGTCTTTCAGCAGATTTGTCATCGTTGGGGGACTCCGGATGTGAATCTCATGGCCTCAAGACTAAACAACAAAGTTCCTCGGTTAATTTCCCGATCGCGAGATCCATGCACCATTGGAGCGGATGCCCTAGTTCTGCTATGGCACCGGTTCCAGTTCCCGTACGTCTTCCCTCCTCTTCCCTTGCTTCCGAGGGTCATCAAGAAGATTAGAGTGATCCTAGTCGCGCCAGATTGGCCGCGCCGAGCATGGTATGCAGAACTAATACAACTAGTCGCCGACGTCCCCTGACGACTTCCAGATCGCATGGATCTACACTCGCAGGGCCAGATTTACCACCAGAAACTCCGGGGTCCTGTCTTTGACGGCGTGGCCGTTGAATCCTGGATTTTAGCACAGGCTGGGTTCTCTCACGACGTGATTTCCACCATGATTAGTGCTAGGAAGCCTGTGTCCGTGTGCATCTATCACCGCACCTGGAAAACCTTCTTTTCGTGGTGCAAGGATCATGGTCGATCACCTCTGGTGTTTTTCCATTCCGACCATATTGGAATTCCTTCAATCTGGATTAAAATCAGGCCTCGCGTTTAGATCGCTCAAGGGCCAAATTTCGGCCTTGTCAGTACTTTTCCAACGCAAAATTGCCACCAAACTTCAGGTCAAGACTTTCAGGGAGTTTCCCATGTGGCGCCTCCTTATAGAAGGCCTTTGGAATCATGGGACTTTAACCTGGTTCTCGGGGCCGTACAGGTGGCTCCTTTCAAACCGCTGCAGGACGTGTCACTGTCCGTCCTCTCTTGGAACGTGGTCTTTCTAGTGGCAAATATGTCAATCAGGTGAGTTTCGGAATTGGCAGCCCTGTCCTGCATTCTTTTTACTAAACATTACCAAATTCATTCTCAGGCCTGTCCGCAAGGCTGCGACTTGATCCAGCCTGCATACCTTTACAAACATTGCCTAATTCCTTCTCAGGCCTCTACAGATGCAGCTCTCGGCAGACGCAGCCTGCAATCGGCAGTACCTCAGTGTTGACTCAGTGGTACATGGGGTATTATCAGATGTATGCTCCCCACCCAGGGACTGCTTTAGGACGTCCCACTTTCTCTGTATCCCCCAATGAGGCGTAGGAGGAATAGGGATTTTTGTGTACTCACCTTAAAATCCTTTTCTCCGAGCCAATCATTGGGGGACACAGCACCCACCCTGTTTAGCCTATTGGCTCACTGTAGCATTCTTAGGCTTTGACATAGTTATGGTTATTGTTGACTGTTTATGCTCCTACTGCTTTTTTCACCGAACTGGAGAAATCTCAGCCAGCGAGAGAGAGGGTGTATACTGCAGGGGAGGAGCTAACTTTTTTTCTGGTTTACTTAGTGTCCTCCTAGTGGCCAGCAGCATAACACCCACTGTCTCTGTGTCCCCCAATGATTGGCTCGGAGAAAAGGATTTTACAGTGAGTACACAAAACTCCCTATTTTAGTTAATATCCAAAAAGTGGCATTTATTGATATTTTCCGCTTTGTTACATTTGTTATAAATGGTGGAATGATCTGATGATTGTCAGCTCGGCCGTGTATGAAAATGATTGCCTCATCAGAGATGCTTGATGATGCTTAAAAGCAGTTTCTTATGATCCTTTTTTTTTTTCTTTGAAGCCTCATTTAGATCAGCTTCAAACTTTGGTAAATGTCAAAGAGAAGAGTGCTGACCCACTGTACACCAGAGAAGCTCCCGGGACTGGAAACATCATGGAAGCGAAGGAGAACATTGATATTGGTCCAAAACTTGCTCCAAATAAGGAGTGTCTGCCTGATCCCGCTGTCATCCAGATACATGCAGATAAGACAGAGGTAAGTTACAACTGATCAGATGAGTGTCACATGTCGGACTCGGCCGACCTGATATTGATATCCTTAAACCAGTCATAGACATTGTGTGACCGTCGGGCGAGCGCTTCTGTGTTCTCTATAAGAAAGCCACCAGCTGCCATCTCTGCACCCGGCTTATCTCTTGGAAAACAAGGTGATCAGCTTTATGAAATCAGACGTCTGCTAAACGTCTTACCCAACAATCAGTGTATCTTCCATCTAGATACAGTGCTGTGCAAATTAAGTGGGACAAAGCATTTTTTTAAGTAAAATCGTAGGTTGGTTACTAGTCAGTGATTCAAACCACTTTTAACTGCTTTGTACAGATGTGAGTGCCTGTTCAAAGCAGTTAAAACTGGTTTGAATCACTGACTGGTAACCAACCTTACAATTTTACGTAAAAAATGCTTTGTCCCAATTAATTTGCACAGCACTGTATGTGTTGGTAATGTAAGCTGTACCAGTAACACCAGGTTACTGAGAGGGTTTAATGTGACTGGATTTTGGGTCTGGGGTTTTTTTGAGGAATCTAACTGGGAATAGTCAATGCTATGATCCAGTCTGGGATTTACAGGCCTTTTAATAGTAGCTGGGGGTTAGCCTAGCAGTGTGGAGAAAATCTGAGCTGCTGGGTAGTCTACCCCGCAAACAGGTGTGCTGGAGCCAAACAGAGAGGTGTTTGGTGATCACATTGAATACAAGTGTGAGCTGCTGCTGGGAAAACAGAGGTTAGTGAGGCTGCTATATTTATATTTCATTCTGCCTGAAGAAAAGGACTGTTTACATTATCAATTGATACTGAAACAACTGTAAAGTTTATGATGAACTATAAACTACATGCTGTTTTGATATAAAACCCTGTGCCACCTATATCCAAGCGGCTGCCTGAGAGCGTGAACCCCCTACAGCACTTATTTGTCTGTTTCCCTGAATGCAGGCTCTGTATAACTGTTCATAAACCAAATAAACCCATCTACTGTAATTTAAAGCAATGGCGAGGAAGAAGAGGAGGGAGATGTAGCTGCGGCTTCCCACTTTTGTTTTAGTTTCTCCCCTTCTTCCCAGAGCCATAACTTTTTTAATTTTCTGTCAATATGGCTGTGTGAGGGATTATTTTTTGCAGGACGAGTTGTACTTTTGAAAAACACCATTGGTTTTACCATGTCGTGTAAATTCCAAGTGCGTTGAAATTGCAAAACAAGTGCAATCCCACACTTGTTTTTTGTTTTGGCTTTTTTGCTAGGTTCACTAAATGCTAAAACTGACCTGCCATTATGATTCTCCAGGTCATTACGATTCTCCAGGTCATTACAAGTTCATAGACACCAAACACGTCTAGGTTCTTTTTTATCTAAGGGGTGAAAAAAAATTCCAAACTTTGCTTAAAAAAACCCCAAAATGCGCCATTTTCCGAGACCCGTAGTGTCTCCATTTTTCATGATCTCGGGTAGGGTGAGGGCTTAGTTTTTGTGCACCAAGCTGACGTTTTTAATGGTACCGCCACTGATACGCTCTTTTGATCGCCCGTTATTGTTTTTTTAATTTTGAATGGGGCGAAAGGGGGTGATTTTATATATATTTTTTTTTGGATTTTTATATTTTGAAAACTATTTTTCTTTAACTTTTGTCAAGCTTTAATAGCCTCTATGGAAGGCCTATCGGCTCTGCTACATAGAGGCGATGCTCAGATCGTCTCTATATAGCAGCATTACAGACTTGCTATGAGCGCCGGCCACCGTCATCAACAACCATACACGCAGGTCGCCGGTGAGTGTATTTCTGGCCCGATGGCCGGAAGCGCTTGTTAAATAAGGGATACTGCCATCGGACGTACTATACCGTCCAATGGCAGTAAGGGGTTAAGCAGCCATTTAATTTAGACTATATGAAATGCAAATGATTTATCAGAATAGAAACATTGATTTCCTTTTATTTTTACATTTAAAGATGTGCCACTTTCTCATGTAGAAACTGTATTCTACCTGTATTTTCCCTTGAAGTAATGTAAGCCTTGATGTCTTTTTTCCTGCTGCGCTCACAGTAATTCTCCTAGCTGTTCTTCTCTGTAGCTTTCAGAGTGTCCAAAATCAAAGGCAAGTTTCTAAAGTAGATGGGCGCCCACATGCGGTGTTTCTCTTTTTCTTGGCCGATTCCGCCTACCCCTTCACTCCATCTATTTTTTTTTTTTTTTTTGCCGCTCTTACTCCCTGTAGATTGACAGAAGGATATTGGCATTCATAGAGAGAAAGCAAGCAGAGATCAATGAAAACAACGTCCGGGAGTTCTGCAACGTTATTGATTGTAATCAAGGTAAATGTTCCTCCAGTCGCTCCATTCCCCAGTGATCTCTGCGAGAGAGAGAGGACTCGAAATGTCCACGCGCCGTCTTATTCCCGGCTTTGTACAGCTACACGTTCACTTTTGATTCATCTTGCAAAGAATAGTTAGGTCTTGAAATTGCCACACAAACACGAGGGGCTTTATTCTGGAACAGATGGGATACAGCGAATAGTGCGGCATCGTTACATTATAGGTATCTCATTTATTCACCAAATACCATTACGTTATCAACGTCTGTTACATTTACTTCTATAATATTGCTATAAAAGATGTCCCCTGATCTTATCCAGTAGCAATGCTATGCCATTCCCACGGTTTATGATCTGTCAATCATCTGCTCCTCGTAATATATATATTTTTTATTACTGCAGAGAATAGCTGCGCCAGAACAGATGCCGTATTTACTCCATTTCCAGGATTCAAGAGCCATATAAAAGGTGCCTTGCTTTCCACTGATCATTTGCGATTGTTCCTGTGTTCATAATGTTCATAATCTCTGTGATATTCCAATTTCACAAAGCATTAAGATTAGGGGTTAAAGGGGTTGTCCCCTTCTGAGATTCTTTTTTTTTTTTTCTAAATGCATGTATTTTTGGCTAAAAATAATCTTTTTTTTCCTAATTTGGGTCTCATTTAAAAATATTGCACCGCGTTTTCTTCTGTAGCCTCCAGGCAGGACTTCTCTATTGGTGGCTGCTATAAGGATGAACTGAGACTCTCTGTGAGCGTATTCTGAGAGTACAATAAGAAAGTTTGTATCTTTTATCCTTTTTTTTTTTTTTATATAGTTCCTCTCCATAGATCACATCAAAGTTTAATGTGCAGGGAAACAAGGAGCCTGTAAAAGCCAAATCTAATTTTAAAAATGATTTATTTATAATTTTTTTAGACCAAATCGTATGCATGTAAGTCAACCCCTTTTAAAAGGGAATCTGTCAGTAACATGAATCCTCTTAAGCCATCTATATAGGCATTTAGGTCATAGGAAGCTGAATAAAATGATACCTTGATATCTGCGATCTAATGTCTTATTCCAGAGAAAGCCACGTTTTTCTTAATATGTAAATGAGCTGTTAAGATCTATGAGTCGGACATGGATCTCCCCAAGAATCTGTCTCCAGGGCTAATTATAAATGAAAGGAGGTGTTAGCAGTGTGAGACATATAGATCAGGAGAGCAGACAGTGAGTACATGTCTCATACTTTTAACGTCCCTTACAAATATGAAATAAGCTCTGGAGGCAGATTCTCGGTGAGATCTATGTCCGGCCCATAGATCTTAAGAACTCATTTACATTTTAAGAAAAAAACCTGGATTTCTCTGGAATAAGACATCGAAATGCACATATCAAGGTATCATTTTATTCAGTTTCAGAAACTGACTGTTTCCCTTTACATGAGTGTGACTCATTCCTGTTTCATGAACCATACTTGGACCGGCTGTGGGTCTCCTGACCTCGGCAGTCTCATATATGCTTATGAGGCTTCCGTGTTCGGATCTAGAGACCGGTCCGAGTATGGTCCTCAAAGCACAAATGTGTGAAGCGGCTAGAAGATGGGAAGTTTTCTGTCCATGTCACGTGCGCCATGCGCAGATCCCTTCTGACAGATTGATAACACGTTTTTACGCTATTAGAGTTGCCTAGGATTTTCTGAATGTTTCCTGAGGGCAGGAAGTATTACAAAGTAAGATAACCTTTATCCATCTAGCAAATCCTCCAGCACAAGGTGGTCCCTGCTGTGCTGATACACCATAAATCCTTCTCATGACTGCTGCACCCAATCCCTTGTCTAAACTTATACTGTAAGTGCAAATGTCATTGCCAGTGCTTGTGTGAATGATGCAGAGTACTTCATCACTGCAGGACCACCCGAGACCCCTGCATTAGTGGGAGAGCTAATGGAGGACTATTAGTTATTCACTGATCTTATAACCTTTTCTGTTCGTAGAAAGATCCGCTTGCAATTAAAAGTACACACATAGGTTATTCTTTAAACAATTGTTCGCTGTTCATCTTTCATCCACTCCAATGTTCTGCTTTTTTTTTTTTTTTTTGCTTAGAATTGCATCTTAGATATGTGAGAAAGTGTTTGGTTGACAGTAATGGAAATGTTAATATCTGTTTAACGATTTAATGTCCCATCTCAGTATCCAGGGTGGTGAATGCTTATGGGCCTCAAACTAGAACTGACGGCTCCACTTCCAGCTCCAGGGCACATCCTCTTCCTCGTGACTGCGGGAATCAGGCCATGGAGGAGAGGCTGCAAAGTATTGAAAGTCACCTACGGCTGAACCCAGGTAGCAGTGTAGATCATTACTTGTGCTGAGATAAGGTGTCACCCGAGCATGACCGTGTTCTAACCGAGTGACTTTGGCATGCTCGAATAATATGCTCAAGTCCAAGCGGCTGCATAATTTACACAGGCTTCTTTAGTTTTTCTAGAATGTAGAATTTTTGTGTGCTTGTTCAATTCTAAACATCTATTCTGTAACACTCCTAGGTGGACCCGTGCCGAAAGACATTTATCAGAGAATTAAAAAGTTAGAAGATCGGATCTTGGAGTTGGAAGGCATTTCTCCAGAGTATTTTCAGACAATGGTGAGAACCTTTTTTTATATGAGATTTCAGGATTTTTATTTTTTTTTTTGACCGCTCTGAAAATATTAGCGAAAGGAATTACTAGTTTTGGAGTTTTGTTTGAGCTTCTTTCTAATGTGTATGGTCACTGTAAGTGCAATTTATTTTCCCATGGACATTGCAAAAAAGTTTGCAGTGTCCTTGTCTTTAGACTATCAAATGGTTCATAATTCTGTTGTGATTTCTACCTTATTTTAAGAAAAAAATTATATATTTATAATAAATTTTTATTTTATTTTTTTTTTTAGAAATAACATTGTATGAATCACAACAGAATTATGAATCATTTGAGAGTCTAAATACCAGGACACTGCTAACTTCTTTAGCCAGTACTCAAATGCTGGCATCCTTGGTACCACCTGTGATTACTATATGATGTTGTGTGGGGTCTTGTAATTGGAAGAGGCTCTTAAGATGCCAGCAGTTAAGTGATGGCCGTAGATGTTTGTAATGGACAGCATGGTGGCTCAGTGGTTAGCACTGCAGCCTTGCAGCGCTGGGGTCCTAGGTTAAAATCCCACCAAGGACAACATCTACAAGGAGTTTCTATGTTCTCCCCATGTTTGTGTGGGTTTCCTCCAGGTTCTTTGGTTTACTCCCACATTCCAAAGACATACTGTTAGGGAATTTAGATTGTGAGCCCCATTGGGGACAGTGATGATGTATGTAAAGTGCTGCAGAATGGCGCTATATAAATGTATCTGAGTATATACTTGAACACCTGGAGCAGGGTAGATTGAATCTTTTTGCTCCTCTCTAGTGAAAATCAAAATGCCCCTTTTACATGATTAACAGGTCTCTTAATAAGTACACACATAGAAGAGACTGGTCATTCACCCGCAGCTGTGTTGAATCTTAACTTTGTAGTATATTTTCTCTGAAGCCTTACAGAGAAATGTATATCTGGCTACAATTGATCTGCCAGGCGCCGCTTTTTACAGCCTGTGATTTGGGCAGCATTCACCAGCTGACGGGTTCCCTTTTAATTGTTGCTCTCCTAGGAGTAGACGTGGTAAGAATCGGGTTGGGTATCTGTGACCATAAGACGAGAGCTGTGGAAAGAGCCTCCTACCTCCTGGCAATCTCATTTGATTTGCCAACCTGGTGTGCTACACCGCAACAATGACGTCACATGTGACATCGTGCCAGGCCTACTAATCCAAAGAAGAGCCACAGATGCCAAACGGAAAGAATCTGTACGTATGGCTCTTGTATCATGGCCACAGACTAGTGATAAGTGATCGTGCTCGGATAAGGTGTCATTGTTTTATTTTGAATGGGGCGAAAGGGAGTGATTTGATAAAGACGGGTCACCGTTGAAACGACGCCACCTGAGGATCAGTAAAGTATCCACTTTTTTCACATTTAATTTGGAGTGCTGCCTATTTTTATATAAATTTTTATTTTTTTCTTTATTTTTTTTTTTAACTTTGGCATGCTTCAATAGTCTCCATGGGAGATTTGAAGCTGCCGTAACACGATCAGCTCTGCTACATACGGGCGATAATCATATCGCCTGTATGTAGCAGAATTGCTGACTTGCTATGAGCGCCGACAATAGCAATCCAGCAGTGACAACCATTGAGGTCTGCTGGACCTCAGGTTATAGCATGACAACCAATCGGTGACCAGCAAATACCGTGACATGGGTCACCGATGGGTGGGATTTTCAGGCGCGCTTGCCGGACGCGCGTGTTACATGCCGCTGTTGGATTTTGACAGTGGCATTTAACTAGTTAACGGCCACAGGTGGATCACGATTTCACCCGCAGCTGTTAGAGGCACATGTCAGCTGCTCAAAACAGCTGACATGTGCCAGTAAAGATGTGGGCTGCTTTATTAACATGTACAAACTATAGAAAAATCGAATCAAAAACTGATAAAAGAAAGTAAAGATACTGGTGCCTGGTAGAAATAGAAATGTCAAATAACCTTTTTAGGTATATAATGGGAGGTACTTTCTTAATTAGAGAGAGGGGGCAGATAGCGATCACAATAAAAGAGAAAGAAGCAGTCTATTATTCGCTCTTGTTTTTATCAGCACAAATCCTTTCTAGACTAAGACCCTGTTGTGCTTTTGCTCATTGATGGCGGTTCCCCTTTAAAGCACTAAAGTTGCTTTTTATCCCTAAAAGTGCAATCATTCCCAGTGTTAAATTGCTTGCACATTACTGTGTGCTGCTGGGACATGATGTTCCAGCCCCTGCTGCTGCCGCGGATGGTGGAGATGCGCTAGAAATTGTTAGTTGTAGCGTGCTATTAGTTGGAGTCCTATAATCATATACATATTGTTATCACATTGTAGACCAGCAAGTCTACAAATTGAGAAATGGGATTTAGATTTATTCTAATGCTTTATTATTTTTTTTTTTGTAACTTTGGCCGCTTAGTCTCTGCTGCATCCAACTCATTTGTGCAGTATGTTCTGCCTGGAATTGAATGCGCTTTCCTGCATATTAGTACAAATGCAGCGATGTGCCCCTAAGAGCCCAAATTTTAAAAAGTAACTAACTGAGCTATAAAAAAAAAAAGAAAATTCTATAAGTCTAAGAGAATATTTTGCTACGCCTACTTTTTGTGATTTTATCTTTGTTTTCTGTGTTGCAGGAGATGTCCAGTAAGCGAAGAAAAGTCCAGACTTCACAGGTAGATATATGGATATATAGGCTACAGTATACGGCCATGCTTCAGAAGATATAATGAACAAGCTCATGATAGTGAATCAAAATCTATACTGAATATAATCCATAGCAAATAATTTCTGTGCTCATGTCGTATTTAATGTACATTACATTGCATACAGCATATTCTCCCTCCATCCTTAGGCTTGGCTGACATCGGTATTTAGAGTTCGTTTCTATTGCAACTGGCCAAAAAGCGAAATGTGACCACTGAAATTTTAAAGCGGTTGTCTGAAACTAATATTTATTCATTTACTTTTACTAAATGTCTATTTTAATAATCATTTTTCTAATATGACTTTAATCGTCCCTACCCTTTTCTCTCTAATTTAAATGCGGTATTTGAATGTTGTTGTTTTTTCTACTTATTTCCATGTTGACTTTATTTTTTTTATTTTTAAGAATCTCCAGTGCTTGATAGAATATTTTTAAACGAGTCGTCATCAAGGGACAGAAGCTGCGGTCACTGCCACAGCATCTGTCCCCTCCCTGAAATGAAACATCAGGGGCTGAGTTAGTCCCTGCTCTACTGATCATGTGTCAGTTTTCAATTCTGACGTATGCTCAGCACAAGTGCCCTTCTAAAGGAAGAGTCAAACAGCCATATAACCCCGACGAGGATCGCAGTGCAATGCTCAGTCTGGCCATCGACCCTAATGACCCAAGCGTGACAGCTGCATAGAAATACATGCTGTCACACTCGGTTCTTGAGAACCAATAAACAAGAACTTGGCACTCAACTTTTGGTAAGAAGATCCAGAAATTTAATATGCAGTCAGAGTTACAGGACGTTTCGGTCCCAGTTGGACCTTCATCAGCCTGACAATAATATATACAAAAATAAGATTAAACAAAAAATAGACGCAAATAAAGGAATGCAGGTGAATGATTAGCAAAGTAAAAATATGCCATCAAATCTCATGATGAAGCGAAAAACAATATATATAACAAAAGAAAAAATGTGGGGGAGGGAAAGAAAAGGTTCAGGTACCTACCCGACTGCTCATTGCGTTTCTCACAGCAGTCGGGTAGGTACCTGAACCTTTTCTTTCCCTCCCCCACATTTTTTCTTTTGTTGCATATATTGTTTTTCGCTTCATCATGAGATTTGGCATGTTTTTACTTTGTTAAAATCATTCACCTGCATTCATTTGCGTCTATTTTTTGTTTAATCCTATTTTTGTATACGGTATATTATTGTCAGGCTGATGAAGGTCCAACTGGGACTGAAACGTTCTGTAAATTTGACTGCATATTAAATTTCTGGATCTTCTTACCAAAAGTTGAGTTGCAAGTTCTTGTTAATTATTTCTCTGGCTTGGGAACCTACTTGAGCACCTTCACAGTAGTGCTACGATTTATTTCACTATTCCGGTTCTTGAGAACCGACGGCTAGTCCGAGTGTTGCGATCCTCGTCTGGTTTATACAGCCGTCTGACTCTTCCCTAACTATGTAATATTTTTCTCAGTGCACAATGCCAGTGCGCTTGCTTGCCGACTCTGATGAGAGTTGACGAGAAGCAAGAAAGCGCATTGTAAGAAGATTACCCGGTGAGCAAGAAGAACAGAGACATTGGTTTCAGGGTGGGACTGGTCTCTCCTTTCTCATTATCGTCATACAATGCACACTGACAGTACGCCATCTTACCACTTTTCATCATAGTTGGTAAAGGGAGCACACTGTCACTGTGCACTGAAAAGAATATTGCCCAGTAAGAAGGGAGCTCGTACTGGGCATACAGTGGAATTGACAAGCAATACATGCTCAGTAGAGCAGTTATTAGTCCAGCCCCTGGAAAGGATGTCACTGATATCATTTCGATTAAGAGTAGGGACAGAGGCTCCTGCAGTGACCACAGCCTTTGCCCCCTGATGATGACTTGTTTAATGGTCCCGTCACACCAGACGATGCACCAGCGATCCCGACAACTATACGACCTGGTCAGGATCGCTGGTGCATCGCTACATGATCGCTGGTGAGCTGCCAAACAGGCAGACGCACCAGCGATCAGGACCAGCGAGGACGCTGGTATCAAAGGTAAATATTGGGTAACTAAGCGCGCGCAGTACTTAGTTACCCGCTTTTTACCTTGGATACCAGCTCCCAGCGCGAGCACGCTGGTATCCAAGGTACACATCGGGTAACTAAGCGCCGCGCTCGCTTAGTTACCCGATATTTACCTTGGATACCAGCTCCCAGCGTCTGCTTACAGCGCTGGGAGCTCGCTGATCGATGGTCTCCCGCTGCCACACGCAGCGATGCGCGATGGCCAGCGGGAGACCGACGATCAAAAAATGGCCCAGGACATTCCTGCACGATCAGCAATACCCGGCAGGGGGGGGCGGTCGCTGATGCATGACACACACAGCGAGATCGCTGGCGCGTCACAAAATCAACGATCTCGCTAGTGATCACGCTATGTCTGACGGGCCCCTAAGTATCCCAGCAAGCACTTGGGATTCTCAAACAAAACCTCGTCAAAACAGAAATAGGTAAAAATAAAACGATTTAGAGTAGAAATGAGAGACTAGGGTCTTTTTAATGAAACCATATTAGACAAAATATTATATTAAAATATATGATACAAATAATTGTTTGTTTCGGACCAACCTTTAACGGAGCCTAATGAACAAGGCCTATCTCAAAATAAATCAGTCGATGATTTTGTAAAAACCAGTGCAAGCAAAGTCTTACAAAGCAAAATTTAATATATAAAATATATATAATATATAAAAAAAATAGTAATAAAAAAAGAAAATATTGCTATTCATTCCTACATATAGTTATGGTTAAAGCTTACTGCAATTGAGATGAGTTGATAAAGTTTATATATTTTTGTCTTTTAGAGCTACTCCCTGTTGGAGCTTGACCAAAAAATTAACGCGCTCAGACAATCTCTCTACAAAAAAGTTAAAGTTGAGTCTCTGGACAAGATGTAGTTACGGTGGTTTTGGACATTGCTGCCCTTACTCCGGAGTATCGTGATTCTCCCTTTTGTCGTCTGTAACTTTCTGTTGCTTTCTTCATTCCACGTGTCTAGTGAAATTGGTGTCCTCGTTATTGTATAAAAGTGTCATGGATGACTAGAGGCATTGTTACGAGATATGGTGGAAATTGGTCCGAAGGATTTGGCAGCCGTGTTGCAGTGTACGTCTTCGTTTAGGTCCAGCTTGGCATGATGTTTCAAGAAACAGCGCCACCCTGGTCCACTGACTTTATGTGGTACTGCAGGTCAACCCAACTGAAGTAAATGGAGCCAAGCTGAGATACCAGCAATGGCCCGTTATACAATAGTTGTCACTTCTGATCAGCTCTTTGAAGAGACTTCGATGGTCCTGCGAGAGTGAGATTAGTTCAATGCTGCAAGATCTTAAAAATATGGCGCAGGCAAGTACGAACTGGCCCGCAAGCTGCTGTAAGCATTAAAGAGGCTGGGACAATCTAATATTGATGACATATGCTAGGATATAACATCAGTGTTACAAGGCCGGATGACTCCTGCAAGTATGTATGGCATAGTCGCCTACACTGTATATAAAAAGTCTACACACCCCTGTTAAAATGCTGGGATTTTGCCATATTAAAAAGAAAAATCAAATGTTTTCTCCGCTCCTTTTGAAATTCCCATTGAGTTGAACGGAACGAGCCGAAGCCCCGCTCTTCGGATACACATAGGTGATGTCCGCAGTGTCACCTATTCATTTAAAAGGTTTTTTTCCCTCATCCCACTGAGAGCAGGAGGCACAATAAAGGAGATGGTGACAAAGGACATGGGGCCCACTTTCTTGCAATCATTGCACACTACAGAAATATGTGTCTTTCAACTTTAGAGAACTAGAACCTCACATTGTATAGTCGTGGAGTCACCTCAGTCTCTGTGCGCCAGTTTTCAGAAAATAAAATTTTACTTTGGTAATTATGGTGTGTTTGTGTATAACAAGTCGCTACGCGTCAATTTTTATTATTATTATTATTATTTAATAATTTTTTTTTTTTTTTACAAAATAATGGGACATTCTGAATCTGAAAAGTTGTAACATTCTAGCAATGAATATAATTCACATAAATATGACACTTTTTTATGTAAATTTATTTGAAATTAAAAATATGCAAAGTGAAATGCTGTCCTAGAAGTAAGTAATTATAAAAATACAATTGTAACTAACATAGCAAAAGGGATTTGCTTGCCCAGGTCACAGAAACTTTCAGGTCTTTGTGTGTAATTTTAATACTAAGCAGTCACCCCCTCCATGAATTGGTAGGTTGTGAATGGTTGTCTCCTCAGTATTTTGCACCTGGGTTTGCTGCATCCTAATAATGCATTAGTTCTGAGACCTGGGCAGGTAAATACTGTTGGCTTTTTTTTTTTGCTTTGTTAAACTTTGGGGGAATTTTAATTTAATTTTGCCTTTAATTTTGCTGTCTTAGAAGTAGCCCACTTAGTTCTTACATTAGTTTTAACAGAGCACCCCTAGGCCTGAAGCTTAGAGGGGGTTTACAACCTTTGAGACCATGTGGCTGAGACGCACTAGACGTCAAAGTGCAGCTTTTTTTTATAATTTAGGTTGAAAGAAAGTGAACACAATATTTGTTTTTATTCAAACTGTTCCTGCCACCAGGCTGTAGATATGTCCTGGGTGGCAATGTGCACCCAGGAACGACACAAAATTTACAGTCCTTAGTTTAAGGGAAGATATCACTCTGCCATTAAAAGGAATCTGTCATCAGGTTTTTGCTTTGTAAAGTGAGCGCGCCATGATGTAAGGGCCGAGACCCTAATTGCAGGGATGTCTCACTTATTAAGCTGTGTTGTAGTTTCAATACAATCAGTATTTTATCAGCAGGCGATTATTAAAGCCTGACTAGATCTCACATGCAGACCAGTCCAGCTAATCTCTGTAACACCGTCCCCACTGTTAATTGGCAGCTTGCTGACAATGCACACAGGAAGCCGCCAGGGTTATACACAGCTCAGAATTCTGATAACAGCAAAGAAAACAGGGATTCTATCCAAACTGCAGCGCACAGCCCAGTAAGTGATACATCCCTGGAATCAGGGTCTCTGCCCCTAAATCCTGCTGCTCTCAGATTCTATATGCCATCTTGTAGTGAGGTACAGGCTGGAATAAATATAGGGACATTCATTCTGGTCATTTTGGCTGCTAGGTATATTGGCAAAGTACACACATTGACTATGACTAAGAGTCTTACATGGGCTTGAAACAAGTAGACTACTTATGTTTGTTTGTTTTTAATTTTGTGTTTTAAATTTTAGAGAAAAACTTTTATCTTTGTAATTTTTCAATCGTGGATGCTGGAATTATCCACTTTAGAGAGGGAGGATTATTCTGCACTATGACTTCTTTTGGTTAAAGTAATTAGACACAAATAAAGACATTCTTACGGTAACCAGATTTTTTTTTTTTAGCAGCAGTTTGCATTTACACAAAAACCAAGCCCTATTTCTCACTCGTTTTATACAGGAGAGGAATATTTTTAGCTCATGGCTTGCGTTTATCAAGCCTCCCTAGGATTGCTGCTCTGAAGTCTATGAACTGTTCATTTTTAAGACCCGAGCTTTACAACCCATGTATCGACCACACAAATCAATTAGTGTTTACATACAGTCATGCGAGATGGAACAAAATAAACGGTCTTTGTTTTCTAAGAAGGACTTCATAAAACAGCATGCCGGAGTCGGCAGCTCGGGCTGCATTCATACTTTTTAAAACGTCGATATGCATTTGTAAAAATCCAATTTCTTTATACTGCTTTTTGCCTTGTGCTTTGCAGATGGAGAAATGAGATCATTATAAGATGAAGGTATAATTACTGCAGGATCCGCTGGCTGTAAAAGAGTTCTGTGTTATGTTGCCGTAATCAATATAACAGATATAAAGCGTCGGGGTCGGGCTTCGTTTTAATGATCTAGGAGAACCGTGTGCACAGGTCATTTTGCTTTGCAGAAATTCTCACTTCTCTTTGACTAGATTATGGCCCGATGCTATCGCATCGGGAGGATGCGATAGCATCACACCTCTTGCCATGTTAACCCTCAACACACACACTCCTCAACACACACACCTCTCACCTTTCACCATCTCCACTCACTCTTTCACTCCACATACGACCCCTTCTCTCACTCCGTCTCTCATACTCACGCCGTCATCGCCGCTGCTCCACGATCACCGACATCTTCCACCGGCGCCATCCTGGATCCAGACGTTGTCCACGCCGGCGACATGTTCTTGCGGCGACGCCATCTTGAGTATCGTGAAATCCCGCGATAGTCAAGATAGCGTCGCCGGAAGAACATGTCGCCGGCGTGGACGACGTCGGGATCCAAAATGGCGTCGGCGAAATCTCGCGAGATTACGCCGACGCCATTTTGGATCCCGATGTTGCCCACGCCAGCGACATATTCTTGCGGGACGCCATCTTGGATGTCGTGAAGTCCCGCGATATTCAAGATGGCGTCGCCGCAACAACATGTCGCTGGCATGGGCGACATCGGGATCCAAAATGGCGTCGGCGTAATCTCGCGAGATTTCGCCGACGCCATCTTTTTGGATCCCGATGTCGTCCACGCCAGCGGACGCCATCTTGAATCTCGCGGGACTTCCCGACATCCAAGATGGTGTCCTGCAAGAACATGTCGGCGGCCTGGAGAACGTCTGGATCCTGGATCGCGGCGGCGGAGGAAGATGTCGGGGCAGCGACGATGACGGTGTGAGTATGAGAAACGGAGTGAGAGAAAGGAACGTATGTGGAGTGAAAGAGTGAGTGGACATGAGTGGAGGTGAAAGGTGAGAGGAGTGTGTGTTGAGGCGGTGTGGTGTGTTGAGGGTTAACATGTGCGTGTGTGTGTGGTGACGTCACCGGTTACAACTGGACGGAAGTTGTTACAACCGGAAGCTGGTTAGGGCATTTATTATTATAGATACCATGGCTGTGGAACAGTAGAGGACTACAGATCTACATAAGGAATACAGGCTTTTCTTAACTGCATTTTTATACTCATTTTTGAATGTTGTACAATATTTTAATATAGTATTGAAACACAAAATTTGGTAAAGTAAGAAAAACCCACAATGGTCATTGAAACTGACAAGTCATTTTAACCCCTTTACCCCCAAGGGTGGTTTGCATGTTAATGACCGGGCCAATTTTTACAATTCTGACCACTGTCCCTTTTGAGGTAATAACTCTGGAACGCTTCCATGGATCCCGGTGATTCTGACATTGTTTTCTCGTGACATATTGTACTTCATGCTAGTGGTAAAATTTCATTCATATAAATTGTGTTTATTTGTGAAAAAAAATGGAAATTTGGCGAAAATTGTGAAAATTTCGCAATTTTCCAACTTTGAATTTTTATGCCCTGAAATCACAGATATGGTACACAAAAAACTTAATAAGCAACATTTCCCACATGTTTACTTTACATCAGCACAATTTTGGAGCCATTTTTTTTTTTTTTTGTTAGGAAGTTATAAAGGTTAAAAGTTGTCCAGTGATTTCTCATTTTTACAACACCATTTTTTTGTTTTTAGGGACCACATCACATTTGAAGTCACTTTGAGGGATCTATATGATAGAAAATATCCAACAGTGACACCATTCTAAAAACTGCACCCCTCAAGGTGCTCAAAACCACACTCAAAAAGTTTATTAACCCTTCAGGTGCTTCACAGGAATTTTTTGTATGTTTAATAAAAATGAATATTTAACTTTTTTCACAAAAAAATTACTTCAGGTTCAATTTTTTTTATTTTACCAAGGGTAACAGGAGAAATTGGACTGCAAAAGTTATTGTGCAATTTGTCCTAAGTACGCTGATACCTGATATGTGGGGGGGAACCACTGTTTCGGCGCATGGCAGAGCTCAGAAGGGAAGGAGCTCCGTTTGACTTTTCCAACAGAAAATTGACTGAAGTTCAGATCGGACTCCATGTCACGTTTGGAGATCCCCTGATGTGCCTAAACAGTGGAAACCCCCCCACAAATGACACCATTTTGGAAACTAGACCCCCCCAAGGAACTTATCTAGATATGTGGTGAGAACTTTGAACCCCCAAGTGTTTCACAGAAGTTTATAACGCCCAGGTGTGAAAATAAAATCATATTTTTTCCACAAGCATGATCGTTTAGTCCCCAATTTTTTTTTATTTTCCCAAGGGTAACAGGAGAAATTGGACCCCAAATGTTGTCCAATTTGTCCTGAGTACGCTGATATCCCACATGTTAGTGCCCTTTTTGTTCGGCGGTATGATGATAAAGCATTGTTTTTTGCATAGTTTTTTTTATTTGAAGGGGTTCACTAAAGGGGTTAACCGAAGCGGCGATACTAAATGTGTATTTTTATTTACAAAAAAAAGAATTTATTAGGGATTTTTTAATTTTTTATTTAGGATTTTATAAATTATTTTTACACTTTTTTTAATTGACTTCATTATTATATTGTCCCACAATAGGACAATATAATAAAGTGTCAGATCGCTGATCTGACAGTTTGCACAGCACTCTGCTTTCTCAGTGCCTGCTCTCAGCAGGCACAGAGGAGGCCGCCTCCCTACAGGCTCCCAAAGGCCCCCGCGGCATATTGGATCTGGGGTCCTGGAGGGAGGAGACCCTCGGAGCAGCGCAGCACATCGTGCTGCTCCGAGGGTCTCAGGGAAGCATGCAGGGAGCCCTGTTGTGAGTTCATTTTCCCCTTCGTCACTGAGGTCTGGTGAACTCCCTATTCTGGTAAAGGAAGGTAATGAGCCTGATTATCAGGCACCTGAGTCTAATGAGGATGACTGGCTGAGTGGAGTCACTGACTGGATATAAGGCTGCCGACTCCCTTCTGCCCTGCGGGTGATTTCTCTGTGGACTTCTAGGACACCAGTCTGATTCCTGCTTCCCTAAAGCTAAGTTTTCTGCTTTGCCTGTTTGCATTTATGTTTTGTTTTTGTTTTCCTTGCTTTTCTGGATTCTGCCATTCCCTGCTGGGATGAGCTGAATCTCCTTTTGCCGGTTTCTCTGTCTTCAGAATATTCCTGAGTACTGACATAGCTTTTTTGAAGCCTAGCGTCTTCAGGGCCTTTTTCACTGTCAGTCTGTTGGCTCTTATTTTCATAGGGTTTTTCACGGATTGCAGACAGCAGCCTTCCTGTCCTTTCCTATCTAGGTAGTTTGGGCCCCGTCTTTGCTCAGTCTATCTTTCTGTCTGTGTTAGTGTTTTCATCTTGCTTCACCGTCATTATATGTTGGGGGCTGTCTATTGCTTTGGGGTCTGCTCTGGGGCAGTTAAGATTTCCCCTTTCTTTCTTTAGGCCTATTTAATTCTTCGGCTGTGATCGAGGGGTCTAGGGCATCATAGGAACCCCCCACGGCTACTGTTAGTTGTTGTGATAGGATCAGGGGTCTGCAGTCCGATAGCTGCCAACCTTTCTGGTTTTCTGGACTTAGCAGTTCTATTTTTGCCTCCTACGGTGACTCAATCATAACAGAGCCCCTTCCCAGCGCGATTCTTTCCTAATCCCCAGGTACACTGCGATCATGTTTGATCGCAGTGTGCCAGGGGTTAATGTGCCGGAGGCGGTCCGTGACCACCCCTGACATACAGTGCTGTGTGTCAGCTGTGATTGGCTGACACCCGGCCTCGATCGCTATGACAGACTATCTCGTCCAATGGAATTAAGTCCCAGGTCACATGGACGGTATAGTACGTCAGATGGCAGAAAGGGGTTAAATTTATTGAATATTAACTAATGAAAATCAAATTCCCGAGCACCACCGCTGGCAGAGACTGTGAAGTGAAACGTCCATTGGTCGCCACAAAGCGAGGTGCCAAACGATTCGGGCCTGTGAGTACCATGCGCGTGCCGCCTAAGAGACCTAGTGCGGCACCCGTCATTTATGCCCTGATCCCCGAGTGCATATCCGTCGGACCACGGTAGGTGCAGACAGAGTGGTGGCCCGGCACTCTCCTGGCTACATCAGTATATGGACTAGGGGCAGCGGAAGGTACCGGAAACTAACAGCTGTTGCCAGAATGTGGATCTGGGTTATGTTTGGCATCATCACCTGCTCTGTGATTCATCCCATCCTGGGAAACATCTAAGAGGATAATTGACCCAACTAGAACTGTTGATACAATTTCTGCTGTTCTTTAACTTTGCATACTATTTACACTTAGAACTGCTTACCTCCCCTGTCAACATTTACCTCCCTGCGTGTCACTGCATCCCGCATCCTGATAAAACTTGGCGTAGTCGGCAGAATACAGAATGCAGTCTACAGGCACAGAGGGGACAGACCAAGCAGCTATAAGTGTCCCAAGGGCTAGTATACCGCTAGGGGCAATGTTGAGCAACCTTCTGAAGTTTACAGGGAGCAACACTTTGCTAAGAGACTTGACTGAGCGGGTCAGGGGCATGTTGAGGATGCACCCCATGTCCCCCTCAATGGAAGCAGAGATTGCTATGATGACCCTGGACGGAGAAGCAAGGTGCTTCGTCATGTTTCAGCCTCCCCATGAACGAGATACCTTTGCCAAAGTACTACAAATCCTAGAAGAAATGCATGGAGACTCCACGGATGTTGGAGAGTTGCGCATGCGCTTGTTTAGCCGTGTCCAAAGGGAGGAGGAATCCGTGACCCAGTACATGAACGCGCTGCAGGAGATCCACGCCGCGATTGCTAAGCGAGATGGTGTAGGTCCCCCTGACAAAGTTCTGAGAGATCAGCTGGTAGCAGGCTTTAGAAACGTGTTGCTTAAACAAGCCTTGCGGGAGCGCTTGCGAGTTAACCTGCACATGTCCTTTTTGGAATTCGGAGCTGAAGCGTGTGCCCGTGAGCAAGAGCAGAGGGTGACAGTCCCAGTAGGGAATGTCTGGAGCAAAGAGGTTTCCATCCCTTTGACAACTGAACCAGGCTGGGTGAGAGAACTTTGGAAGGAAATCCATGACATGCAAGAGGAATGGTCTGACTTGAAGAAGAAACCTTCAGCACCCCTAGACCCCTCCGGAGGCAGTACTAGTCTCAAGCCGCGCCAGGGGTCGAGACCACATCGCATATAGGGGTCGCCGACCTGTTTTAACTGTGGAGACGGTGGACATTTAACTCAACAATGCGTGCGCCGGGAAAAGCCCCTCCACCGCCGTCTGTTAAACTAGTGGGTTCTATGGCTGGGGGCCAAGAAGGAGAGGGAGAAGTCCCACAAGTATAGCTTCTTCGAGTCATCTTGTTTAGGCTGAACTGGATGGCCAGGCTGTCCGCTGCTTAGTTGATACCGGCTCTCAAATGACTACTATGCCTGAGACTTACTTCAGACGTCATTTCCCCGAGACTATGCGGACTGAATGGGGTACCATGATCAAATGGACAGCAGCCAATCAGTTGCCCATCCCAGTCACAGGGGTGGTCTTGATGCAAATCACTGTGTGGCAAGAATGTGGGCCGAAAAGGTGTGCTGACCACTG
Organism: Dendrobates tinctorius; assembly: GCF_039654945.1. Classification (NCBI taxonomy): domain Eukaryota; kingdom Metazoa; phylum Chordata; class Amphibia; order Anura; family Dendrobatidae; genus Dendrobates; species Dendrobates tinctorius. The sequence goes on from NW_027361875.1 coordinate 9,970,632, forward strand.
GGGACCCCGGCACTGGCCCCACTGTGAATTTAGGAATGAACGTACTGAAGGAACTGGGGAACCTCCTGATCAACAGGTCAGCTGATGTGTTCCTGAATCGATGAAGCCCTCACACCCCCCAGAGAAAAGTGTTCCAACAGTTGATACGAGTGGCTCAAGCCCAAGAGACATCAAGTGGAGGAAAAGCCTTACACAAGGTGATCGTTCCGGCCTCCACCAATCTCATCTTACCACCAGGTCAGACTGTGCTCTCTTTGCCTATCCGAACCTGTACCCCTCTTGAAAGAGTCAAAGTCCAGATAGAGCCAGCTGTCACGGAGCAATTACCTCCAGCGCTCCTCGTTGCGCCGACGTTAGCCATTGTTCACCATTGTTGCGCCAGTGCGATGTGTCAACATCGGGGAGGGTGATCTCATACTTCTGCCCAAGAGTGAAGTATCACAGATCATGGGAAAGCCAGAAGAGTTGATACCACTGGAGGCTGTTCAGCTGGCGGTGAAGCAGGGGGATCCCTGGACAGTGGCATTATCGGTGTCCTTCAAACCAGAATCTAAGCACCTAAAGGAAGGATGCCAAATCCTGGAGCAGAGATGAGTGGCTCGCGCGGCCAAGTATCAATACAAGATTGCCTATTGGAGAGGAGCAGAGAACACACATGCTGATGCTTTATCCAGAGTGACTCACAAACGACCTGGACCTAACCGAGACGAAGATCTGGAAGCTGAAGAGATCCCTGAGTTTTGTAACTTCGCCAGGGCATTGGCGGCAATGCAGGGACAGATCGGGGAGACATCCAGAGGACACACGCTGGGGCGACCCCCCTGACGACTGGGTACAGCTTCAACAGGAAATAAGGAACTCGCTCAGATGAGGCAATGGGTGGCCTTGAAGCAACTCCCCAGCCGAAGATGGAGACATGCCCTGTCCCTGGTAGCCCTACAGATCCTTCGACAGTGGTAGAGGCTCCAGCTGGAAGATGACCTGCTGTATAGGAAGGTGCAGTTGGCACAAGAGTTGGGGATCACCTGGCAAGTGGTTCTCCTGGGAAAGTTGCTCCAGGTGGTGGCCCCAGAAGCTCATGAGAGAGGAGCCCACTTTGGCCCAGAAAAGACGTTCCAGTGGCTGCAGAAGTTGGTCTACCATTCTTGACTGAAAGCCACAGTGGATGAAGGTTGTCGGCAATGCAGAAACTGTGAGTTAGCGAAGCCCCCAGAACAGAGGGCCCCTACACAAACCATCATGACTTCTGCTCCCCTAGAGGTGTTGATTGACTACCTGACTGTGGGCCCAGCTCACCTTGGATATGAACACTGTCTGGTAATGACTGTTCACCACCAAATTCGCGATGGTAACTCCAACCCGGGATCAGACTGCTGAGTCGGCGGCACAGGCCATTTGCAGGGACTTCATCCGAGTGTACAGTTGTCCGAAGAGGATTCACTCTGACTAAGGCGCCTGCTTTCAAGGACAGGTTATGGAAGAGCTGCATCGTCTGTATCAGACTGAGAAATCCAGGACGATGCCCTACCATCACCAAGGTAATGGAGCCTGTGAGTGTTTTGATCGGATGCTGATTCAGATGTTGAGAATCCAGGAGGAAGACCGGAAAGTTCGATGGCCTGAGTTTGTGGCTAACTTAGTCTGGCTGTACAACAATCGGATGCACAGTGCGACTGAATATACACCCTACTGTTCAGCCAGAAGGGGAGAGAAATCACAGAGCTGGAATTGGATCCAGAGGAGGACTACCCACGGACCCAGAAGAGGAACAGGAACTTGAAGCTCCTGACCTGGCTGCTCCATAAAACCTGGGCGCATCCCCATCCTCGCCTGCTCAACCAGACTCCACTACTCCGCCTGTCTCCACTACTCCACCTGATTTACGTCGTACAGATCGGACAACAGCAGGAATACCACCCAACCGATATGAACAAGACCAATTTATTTGGCAGTGGATCATCCAGGAGATGGAGGAATGTCAACGTGTACTGCAAGAACTCTCGCCCGTGGAATGGCGAGCTAAAGGAGAGGGGGAGTGTAAGAAGAAGGACCATGCCATGGGTACCTGTTCTGTGCTAGTTCCTGAACTGTTTGTTGTCCGGGGGAAAGCTTAAGGGACCAGACCAATCCTTGCGTGCGGAAGCTGGGGGTGTGTTTAAGGGGGTACAGCTTCATCGTGCGTGGAAACAGGCAGGCAGACTTGGCGGGAAGAGACAGCGCGCAGCAGGGACCGGTGAGTGCTCCGGCCCTGGAGCATCTATGAAGCGCAAGCCCGAGCACCACCACCGCCGCTGGCAGAGACTGTGAGGAGAAACGTGCAGTGTGCCCATTAGTCACCACGGAGCGAGGTGCAAACGATCCGGGCCTGTGAGTACCATGCGCTTATCGCCTAAGAGAGACCGAGTGTGGACCCATCATTTACGCCCTGATCCCCCAGTGCATATCCGTCGGACCACGGTGGGTGCAGACAGTGTGATGGTCCGCATTCTCCTGCCTACATCAGTATATGGCAAGGGTCAGTGGAAGGTACCAGAAACCAACCGCTGTTTTAAGAAGACGGATACGCGTTATCTTCAGGATACTCACTGGACAAGTGCCACGCCAGCCGTTGTTGGCATCATCACCTGCTCTGTGAATCATCTCATCCTGGGAAACGTCTGACAGAATAAGTGACCCAACAAGAACTGTTGATACGCTTTCTGCCGTGCAATAACTTTGCATACTATTTACGCTTTGAACTGCTTAGGTCCCCTGTTAACCATTTACCTCCTTGCGTGGAGTATTCCCCTGTTAAAGTAAAGTTATTAACTCTTGCTCTGCCTCCTGTCTGTCACTGCATCCCGCAACCTGCTTACATATTAACCAACCCTGAAAAAATGTTGAGACAAAAGTGGGTTCAACCACTTATAAAATATAAAACTTCTTTACTAGGCATCCATAAAAAGACTTCTGGTGGTTTCACAGACGCATCTCTGACGCGTTTCCGGCATTAGATTATGCTGTTAGTCATAGCGGTATCATAGTGCAAGGGTATGACAAAAATGTTATGGTACTGCTACACTTATAGTGTATTACCACTCATATTAAGGGTATTGCTACACCTACTGGTGTAGTACCTTAGAAGTTAAATCTATAATATGTATATATGTTTTGCTATGTCTTTATGTATACTGTCTTATATCTTGTTGCTACCAAGTACATAGGTTGTGCACTGTGGTTTATAAGTAGAGTGTAGTACCTTCATTTGGCCACAAGATGGAGGGCATTTCAGTGCACACAGTACTTAGATTAAGGCTATATACGTAGGATGCAGAAATACTCCCGAAATTTCCCCAACATTTCTGCACTCCCGCAGCGGGTAGAACGCATGCGAGTTCGCATGTTTTTCCTGTGGAAAACAAGAGTTTTGCAAGTGTTTTTCACTTGCAGAATGCTTGCGCATTCCAAGCGATTAGCATCGTTTGGAATGTGATAGGCAGGATGATAAAATAATAAAAAAATATTGTTATTCTCACCTTTCGACGGCCCCCAATCTGCTCTGCGGCGCTCCCGTCATCTTCTGTTCCCAGTAATGCTTTGCGCGAAGGACCTGAGATGACGTCACGCTCGCGAAAGCATAAATATTGAAGCAGTTCATAGATAAGCAGTGTGAAGGTTTTACTGCCCTCTGATTGCGGTCTGGTTCTGTGTTGTGATGACCCCAGAAAGTCTGAGGAGTAAATTCCTTAATTCATGTAAAAAGACATAAATCCATGCAACACATTCATTCCTGCACTGAATGTGTCAAAAGTTTTCATAAATTTTGTACTCAGAGATTCTTCTCTCTCTCTGAGACTTGAAGTTACCTTTTAATACAAGTAATTTAATGTCCATCATGCTATGACCCGGGATACAAAAATGTTTGTAGATCCATTCTTTTTTCTCTTATTAAAAGGTATCAACCACTGAGGACTCTCAATTCTAAATATTCGCCTCTTTCTGGGCATTTAACCTATTCAATCCCATAGCAAATTAAACCTGCAACATCTTCTTTATATGCTTCTAAAAAAAAATGTTTGGCAATGGTGATTTTACATTGCATTCTGTGTCCCCCGTCTCGGCATATGTCCGAATTTCCATTGCAAAACTGGGTCTGGACGCAAGCGCCGACAGGCCATAGACTATAATGGTGATGGCAGAGCGAATGTGATCTGTCGCAGACTTTTTGAAAGTGTATACCCACAGGAGGCGTACACTCCAACGCACTCCACTACATCTGACGTCCGCATCCTGTAGGCATCCACACCCGAAAATGATGCACAGCAGAGCCCACTTTTTCTCCGCAGTCACCATTACACTCTATGGCCCCGTCAGCGCATGCATCCAGACCCAGTTTTGCAAGTGAATTCGGACATATGCCCAGATTGGGGGCACAGAATGTAATGTGAAAGCACCCTTACCCCAGAATGTGTTGCTGCCTTTATTATATATATATATATATATATATATATATATATATATATATATATATATATACACATACACACAGGTGCTTCTCACAAAATTAGAATATCATTAAAAAGATTATTATATTTTAGTTCTTCAATACAAAAGTGAAACTCATATATCATATAGTCATTACAGAGTGATCTATTTCACTTGTTTATTTCTGTTAATGTTGATGATTATGGCTTACAGCCAATGAAAACCCAAAAGTCATTATCTCAGTAAATTAGAATACTTTATAACACCAGTTTGAAAAATGAATTTAAAATCCGAAATGTTGGCCTACTGAAATGTATGTTCAGTAAATGCACTCAATACTTGGTCGGGACTCCTTTTGCATCAATTACTGCATCAATACGGTGTGGCATTGAGGCGATCAGCCTGTGGCACTGCTGGGGTGTTATGGAAGCTCAGGTTGCTGTGATAGCAGCCTTCAGCTATCAAATGCTATTTATTGTTATATGGATCCCCCATGACTGTCAAGTTAAAGACCCTATCTTCTGAACTCAGAGATCTTGTCCAGCAACGAACTCCAGCTCTGCATGGTCTTGAACTATTGATGCTAGGAGCAGAACTTTAGTCATTGGTCCAGACCCTCAGCTCTGCAATAAGCTGAAAATTCTATTAATTATTGTAAAGACCCTCCCATGACTGCGCAAAAATCAAGAAAAATCAGAGACAATCTAAAAAAACTGCACATGATGTGAAATAAATCATCTGGTCTCTCAGAGATCTTTCCCAGCAATAAACACCCACTGTGTATGGTCTTGTTCTATTGATGCTGGGAGTAGATCGTTAACCACTGGACCAGACCCTCAGCTCTTCAGTAACCTGAGAATTCTATTTATTATGAAATTCCACCCATTGTCCCTATTTTGCTTGGGAAATCCTCAGAGTCCAGATGATTTATTTCACATCAATCTCTGGAGGGAGGTTTTTTTTTTTTACGTTCTCACTGATTTTTTTTCCTCTAGATTTTAACTATTTTTCTAGATTTTCAATGATATTTGTGCATCATGGTTATTTTCAGTAATTTCATGAGTCGCTCTCTATTTTTTCATGTTTTCCTTTAAAATCAGTGAAATCAGCAACAGTTTTGCTACATTGATTTGAATCAGCTGAATTCAATGAAAATACGTAGAATGCATAAAAATCTGTGAAAACTTAAAAAAAACAGTATATGATGTGAAATAAATGATCTAGTTTTATTATGAAATTCCTCCCGTCATCCTTGTTGTTGCTGGAGAAACCCTCAGAGTCCTGATGATTTATTTCACGAGTCTCGGGATTTTTTTTTTTTTTTACATTTTCACTGATTTTTCTAAATTTTCACAAATTTCCAAGATTGTTGCTGATATTTGTGCATCCTAGTGATTTTCAGTAATTTCACTTAAGTCGCTCTCTATTTTTTATGTTTCCCTCTGAAATCAGTAACATTTTTGTCACGTTGATGTGAATCAGTTGAATTCAGTGAAAATCACCAGAGTGCACAAAAATCAGTAACAACTAGAAAAATCTGTTAAAATCTTGAAAATCAGTGACAATCTAAAAATAAAAATCAGCATATGAGGTTATATAAATTACCTGGTTCCAAACTCTGCACGTCTTGTCCTGTTGTTGCTGTGAGTAGAACATTACCCACTGGACCAGACCCTCAGCTGTCCAGCAATTTGAGAATTCTATTTATTGTTATACTGATTCCCCATAACTGTCAAGTTAAATACGCTATTGGGGGTGATTATAATAATAGAATGTGCTGGTTAGGCGATTACTGGGATAACTGGCCTGGTGGGCAGCAGCTCTGCAATTGGTCTTTACTTTACCGGTTCAACTGTCCCCATTCAGACAGTAAATATTTAAAGAGTTAATTATTGTTTTCAGGGATATGCTGAGAGTCCAGATGATTTATTTCACATAAATATCAGATTTTTCTTCATTGTATCGGTATATGTTTCTAGATATTCACTATTTTTCTAGATTTTAACTTGTTTCCTAGTTTTTTTACGGATGAGTGTGCATCCTTGTGATTTTTAGCATTTTCACATGAGTTACTTCCTAAGTTTTTAAGTTTTCCCCTAAAATCAGTGAAATCTGCCACATTTTTGTCACATTGATTTGAATCAGTTGAATTCAGTGAAAATCATAAAAAGTTCAAAAAAATTAGTGAAAATCCAGACAAATGAGTGACAATCATTGAAAATCAGTAACCATCTAAACAATAAAATCAGCACATGATGTGAAATAAATCATCTGGTCTGTGAGAGAACTTGTCGAGCAACAAACTCCAACTCATGCTGATCTTGTTCTATTGATGCCGGGAGTTGAACATTTACCACTGGACCAGACCCTCAGCTCTGCAGTAACCTACTTATTCTATTTATTATGAAATTCCTCCCATTGTCCCTATTACTGCTGGGGAAATCCACAGAATCCATATGATTTATTTCACATCAATCTCTGAGAGTTTTTATTGTAAATAAACACACAGCCAGAATAAAACCCTTTATTTTAAATAAGAAAAACATACTTTTACTTTTTTTGTTTAAAAATAACAAACACAGTTATACTTACCTAGCGCCCATTCCATGGAAGCCATGGTCTCATGTAAAAAAAACAAAAAAAAAACATAAAATAAGGAACAACCATATCCCTCACCTGTCCATCGTTCTGTCCCACAGCATAATCCATGTTTGGGGATACACAGTTTTCAACCTGGATATTGCCAAGATGTGACTGTCCAGTGTGAGAACTACAAAGAAATGAGCTGCTACGAACGCAGCGTCAGTGACCAGCGGTGACGTCATCAAGGTTACTGCATGTCACTGTGGCTGTCTTCTCCACCGGGCTGAATTGCGGTGACCTCGATTAGATCATCACTAGCACAATTAGAAAAAGTCTCCCTGTGAACGGCGGTGAACTCACCCTTACACCGTGAGACTTTTTCTTACTGCATTAGCGCCGATCTCACCACAGTTCATTGGATTGGCTGGGAAAATAGCCTCATTGACCTGCGGTAAACTCGATGACATCACCGCTAGTCACTGTGGCTGTGCTCGCAGCAGCTCTTTCCTAGGTGGTTCTCAGCCTGGACAATCGCATCTTGGTAACATCCAGGTTGAAAACTGTGAACCATGGACCAATGGAATGGGAGTTAGGGGAGTAAAACTGTGTTTGCTATTTATAAATAAAAATGTAAAAGTGTGTTTGTTTTATTTCAAATAAAGAACTTTATTCTGGCTGTCTGTTTATTTACAATATAACTATAGGATTAATAATCCCATTCAGATGGAGACTACAGTCTTAGTGAGGATTGGCATAGAATAGGGACCTGGAAAATGAGAAATGCCTTAACGTGGCTTCCAGGTACACATAACTTGGCCATTTTATGCGCTAAGCTTTCTCAATTTTTCACGCTTCTAATACAGTAATGCAATTCATTATTCATTTTTCATGTTTGCATGGTTTGGCGCTACAGTGTGCTTCCTTTTTTGCTTGAGTTGGTGACTCTAGGTTAAGCACCTGTTCGCACTATGCTTATGCTTGGATGTGACGGTCAGGTTTTGAAATTTATAGGATTAATAATAGGCATCTTATAGACTGGCACATCAAGTAGATGCGTCTTTTCTTGGTGGCTGCTATTTTTAGGTTGGGTGAGCCAATATCTATGGCCCTTTACCAACCTAAGTATACCAGCCCCAGCTGTCTGATTTGGCTTGGCTGGTTTTCAAAAATAGGGGGGACCCTACACCGTTATTTTAAGGCTACTTTCACACTTGCGTTTTTTTGTGCTACGCACCGTGCGCAGTGCAAACGCACATAAAAAACGCATCATGCATTTGTGAGCGTTTTTTTGAGGCTTTGAGCATGTTTTTTTAAAAAAAGGCATGCTTTTTTTGGCGCTGACATGCACATTATCATGCGCACATCGGTGCACCCATAGACTATAATGGGTGTTTGGGTGAAAAAAAACGCATTGCATGCGTTTTTTTGGGACAAGTCGGACGCACAAAAAATGCAACAGGATGCATTTTGTGTGCCCAAGCGCATACTACAAAAAAAACGCATGCGCATACAAACGCGTACAAACGCATGTGTATGCGCACCCATGTAAAGTATAGGGAAAAAAACGCATGAGTTTTCTTGCGCAAAAAAACGCAAGTGTGAAACCAGCCTAAATAATTTACGTAAATAATTAAAAATAACAGAGTGTGGAACCCTGTATTCTTGATAAACAGCCTTGCTAAAGCTGACAGTTGAAGTTTGCAGCCTGAAGCTGTCAATTTTGCCTGGCTGCTTATCAAAAATGCAGGGGAACCCACGCCAGCTTTTTTAAATTATTTATTTCAAGCGCAAGCGCCGGCTGATGAATACTCAATCAGCTGCTCCTGCTCTTGCTGTTATTAGCGGCAGCAGGCAAAGGCTGATAGGAGTTGTAGTCCCTTCAGCTGACGCCAGTGATCAGATGTAAACTTTTTACTTAGAATCACAGCTGCGGGCTCGCGCAGCGTGGAAACCGCAGCTCTGACCAATGGTAATGACTTTACTGTCGATCAGAGGCAGTGTTTGCCATGCTATCATGCACATGTCAGCATGGCAAATGCTAGATGTTTGGGCCCCCATTCAAGTGAATGGGGCCCGAGTTTGGGTACTGTTCTGTTAATAGAACTTTTTTTTCACTGTTGGGCCGAACCTGTCAAACTTGAACATCCAGGGGTTCACTCATCTCTATCCAGGACCAATTGTTTTGCCCGGTAAAACTTCGGGAACCTGCTTTTTTTTTGCTATGTAATCAGGAAGGTGATGGGGGGTAAACGCTGGGAATCCACCAATGCCAAAAACAGAGTGTTTAGTCACTTTTGATTCCACTCCTCCAACAGGAATGTGCAACGTCGTTTTTGAGTTAGAGTAAGAGCTCACTTTTTTAAAACTTCCAATGGTAAAATTTATGGTATGCCAAAATTTTTGTGAGGTTCCAGTCAATATGTAAAAATAAATGAAAAAGCATTTTTTTTATTTCATCTATAATAATGCCCTAAGCAGCTTCCAGTTGTAACAACTTCCGTCCAGTTGTAACCGGTGACGTCACCGCACACCTCTTTCCATGTTAACCCTCAACACACACACTCCTCTCGCCTTTCACCATCTCCACTCACTCTTTCACTCCACATATGACCCCTTCTCTCACTCCGTCTCTCATACTCACGCCGTCATCGCCACTGATCCACGATCCCCGACATCTTCTTCCGCCGGCGCCATCCTGGATCCAGACGTCCTCCACGCCGGCGACATGTTCTTGCGATGACGCCATTTTGGATCGGCGAAATCCCGCGATAGTCAAGATGGCGTCGCCGCAAGAACATGTCGCCGGCGTGGACGACGTCGGGATCCAAAATGGCGTCAGCGAAATCTCGCGAGATTTCGCCGCCGCCATTTTGGATCCCGACAGCATTCACACCGGCGACATGTTCCTGCGGCGATGCTATTTTGGATCGGCGAAATCCCGCGATACTCAAGATGGCGTCGCCGCAAGAACATGTCGCCGGTGAGGACGATGTCGGGATCCAAAATGGCGTCGGCGAAAACTCGCGAGATTTCGCTGACGCCATTTTGGATCCCGACGTCGTCCACGCCGGCGACATGTTCTTCCGGCGACGCCATCTTTAGTATCGCGGGATTTCACGATAATCAAGATGGCGTCGCCGCAAGAACATGTCGCCGGCGTGGACAACGTCTGGATCCAGGATGGCGCCGGCGGAAGAAGATGTCGGGGATCGTGGAACAGCGGCGATGGCAGCGTGAGTATGAGAGACAGAGTGAGAGAAGGGGTCGTATGTGGAGTGAAAGGTGAGAGGAGTGTGTGTGTTGAGGATTAACATGGCAAGAGGTGTGATGCTATCGCATCTAGTGTTATTAGTTTAATCAAATCAGTAAGTGTGTATAAGCATATAGGCAGTCGGCAATATATAGGGAAGAAAAAAAAACTCCACTTTTGTAACCCCATCTGACACATTTCCGCTAAGTATGGAGACGCACACATAGACATACAGTTTGTGATCCATTGTTAGTGCTCCATGCAGCGTTCTGTAACTGATCTCTTCATCATCTTTATGATGCTTCGTTTTTCTGTTGTATGTCATAAAAAAACAAATGCAACTATACTATTCATCCCAAAACACAAGAAACCATTTTCATGCCTATCACACAAGGCCACAATAACAAAGCGAATTTTCAATACGTTCTCGGCAGCACACAAGGTAATGGAAAGTAGATGGAGCTCATTCTGTGTTTCCTCATTCGTGTCTCATTTCACTTTGAGCCAGATTGATGAATAATTGGCTTCCGTGGATCTAATTTTGTTCTGTAAAAGAGAACTGTAATTTTTTTTTTAAATCAATTGCTAATTGAACACAAAATAAAACAAAAGCAGACAGTAATTTTCTGGAATGGAGACAAGGCCATACACTGTCAATGCTGTACTTTGCATTATTTGTGGTAACAGCTGGGAGGATCTCGATGGAACGTTGGTTATTTACAGACCAGTTGCTTGCTAGAGGTTAATAGAGATAATTTGCTATAAAAGTCTCTTTCCTCTTTAGAAAGGATCGCATTCCCAATTAACAAAGCAGAGCAAAGTGTCATCGAAATACACTGTATATTGACACTTTAAAGAATATACAGTATTGGGAATTAAATAGCAATTCTCTAACAATGTACTTATCAGTTGTATCCGTTGATATTCTCCCTCTTTGTTATGTCATAAATTAATTCATTATATAATTTGCATTAAAATGGCTTTTTACTAATTACAAATATAAAGTGAAACATTCATTATTGTTATCACGATTATTGTGGCCAGGAAAGGACCAGCCATCAGGGGAACAGGAGAATCCTCCGGTGAGCCTCTGTGCAAGATTCTCCCTTCTTTCCTCTCTCTTAGGCTAGTTTCACATTTGCGCTTTATAGCGCAGCGACGGCCTGCGCACGGCCGCCGCTAAGCCCCACCCCCTGCCGGGCCCCTTCCGGTCATGGCCGCCTTCTAGCGCACATGGGCGCTTGCGATCTGTGCACCCTATCTTTAGCATGCTGCGTTCGGCGCACACGGGAGCACCTTCAAAAGTGCGCAGTGCACGGCAAAATCCTGCTAGCACACGGCCAGCGCACGATCTGCGCACCCTATGCTAAAGATAGGGTGCACAGATCGCAAGCGCCCATGTGCGCTAGAAGGCGGCGATGACCGGAAGGGGCGGGCAGGGAGCCGGCAGGGGGTGGGGCTTAGCGGCAACCGTGCCCAGGCCGTCGCTGCGCTATAAAGCGCAAATGTGAAACTAGCCTTACACGAGCACAATATACTTGATTCACTATGTAGAGCAGCAGTATTTCATCCTTCCTTAACAAACAACCCAGTTTATTTTATAGAAGCAGAGGCAAATTTGTGAATGAAGGTAATGTAATATTTGCATGCAGCTGACATGTGTTTTCCAGTGTCAATGTTAGTGGTGGGTAGAGATGAGCGAATATTTCAATGTTCGGTCCGGACTATGTTCGCCGAATTTGCAATATTTGCTGATTAATTCGTCGAATTTTCACCGACCATAACCGTACGCCATTCACGTCAGTGGTAGGCAAAATCAAACGCATGCACAACACCTTATAGCGGCCCCAAATGCTGCCAAAACACATCAAATGAGGGACAGACACCAGGAAAGTGGCCTCAATTCCCCCACAGTACAGATTTTAGCATGGCACTGCAGCAATCAGCCAGGCATGAGGTATCAGGGTCTGGGACAGCATCATTTACAGCTTTCAACTGAATGTCACAGTAAGACAAGATGGGTGAGGGATCAGTGTAGGGCCTCTTTGCTGGGAGCCCTGATACCAAATGCAACACCTCTACCTGCTTTCATGCAGAGCCACACTCAGGTGGCACAAATATCAGTTTTGTAGACTACCATTCATTGTCAGAATAATTTAAGGATATTAACACGGGTAGTTGAGTCCAAGGAAGTGGAGGCCTGATGGTCTCGGAGGCCTACTGCTACAGGCAACACGCATGAAGGAGGCCCAACCAGGAGTGTTCACATTTCCAAAAATTATTGGCAGACACCACCAAAGTGGTATTAATTTCACCACAGTAGAAATAGTATAATAGGGCTGACAGGTCTTTCACTACACCCAATCCAGCAGATGGACACCAAACAAGGAGTGTTCACATTTAAAGAAATGATGGCCTTACACCACAGACTTGGCATCAATTTCACCACAGTAGAAATAGTATTACAAGGGCCAACAGTTCTTCCACTACACCCAATACAGCAGATGGACACCCATCAAGGAGTGTTCAGATTTCCAAAAATTATTCGCAGACACCACCAAACTGTCATCAATTTCACCACAGTAGAAATAGTATAATAGGGACCGACAGGTCTTTCATTACACCCAATACAGCAAATGGACACCCAACCAGGAGTGTTCACATTTCCAAACATTATTGGTAGACACCACCAAAGTGGCATCAATTTTGCCACAGTAGAAATAGTATAATAGGGACTGACAGTTCTTCCACTACACCCAATAAAGCAGATGGACACCCAACAAGGAATGTTCACATTTTAAAAACTGAGTGCCTGACACCACCGAAATGGAATAACGAGAATAGAAATAGTATAATTGTGACCGAGACGTTTTCCACTACAGCTAACCCAGCATATGAAGACCAACCTTGACTGTTCACATCTCCACAAATTTGTGTTAACATCAACAGCAGCAGCGACAGCAGGCACAGAAGCCACACTAAAGATATCACAGAGTGCAGTTACGTAACATTAATGCATCACACTAAAAAATGCAATATCACCAAGTCTGTACAGTCTGCGATTGGGGTGCAAAAGTCCTTGGAGAGCCAGGAGTTGTTCATCCTAATGAAAGTTAGGCAGTCTACACTTTCAGGGGACGTCTGGCTGCGCTTATCCATCAGGACACCATCAGCAGTGCTGAAGACACTTTCTGAGAGAACGCTGGCTGCTGGGCACGATGAAACCTCCAAGGCGTGTGAAGCAAGCTCAGGCCACTTGTCAATTTTGGAAGACCAAAATGTTAAAGGGTCCAAACCCTCCCTGATGGCATTGATATTTAGTTCTAGATACTCCTGCACCATCCTCTCCATTCATTCACCACGTATAAGACTTGGACTCTGTTGTGCTGGTGCATGAGTTAGTCTAAAAAAGTGTTAAAGGACTCACAGAAATTGCTTCTTCCACCACTGCTGCTGCTAATGTTTTGGCATTGACAAATTGATGTTCCGGAGGTTAGAAGTCTACAGCTGCAATGCGAACTGTGTGCTTCACTGCTGTCTTGAGTAAAAGCACTAAGGTTGTGTAAAAGCATATTTCGATACTCCAGCATTTGCAGGTCCCTTTCTAGGGTGGAAATCATCTGGCAAAATTTGGTTTTATAACGTGGATCTAGCAAAGTGGCAACCCGGTAGTCAGCATTATTCCTAATCATAACTATACGGGGATCATGTTGCAGATATTGCATCAAGAAGGCAATCATATGTCGGGCTCTACCATGAGGTCCAAGCCCATGCTGAGTTGGTGGCTGGGTAATAATGAGGCTTGTTTCCTCCTTCCCTCCCACCAACCACAAACATCAGAGAGGGGAGGTTTATTCTCTTCATCTGACAGTTACTCACCTATCACCTCTTCCTCCTTCATTTGTTCCTCGGATCTGGCACCTTCGATAACAGTTTGTCTGTTATCACCAGCCCCCCCCCTTGATCACCAGCCCCCCTTGGCACCCGACTGTGTGATTATAGTCTTGAACTTAGAGACAAAGTTATCCCTCCTGCACCCTCCTCTGCTTTCTCCTCCTCTTCTGGGACCACCATCTCCTCCAGCAGGCTATTCAAAGTCTGCTCCAGCATATACACTCACTGGCCACTTTATTAGGTACACCTGTCCAACTGTGTGTTAAGACTTAATTTCTAATCAGCCAATCACATGGCGGCAACTCAGTGCATTTAGGCATGTAGACATGGTCAAGACAATCTCCTGCAGTTCAAACCGAGCATCAGTATGGGGAAGAAAGGTGATTTGAGTGCCTTTGAACATGGCATGATTGTTGGTGCCAGAAGGGCTGGTCTGAGTATTTCAGAAACTGCTGATCTACTGGGATTTTCACGCACAACCATCTCTAGGGTTTACAGAGAATGGTCCGAAAAAGAAAAAAAATCCAGTGAGCGGCAGTTCTGTGGCCGGAAATGCCTTGTTGATGCCAGAGGTCAGAGGAGAATGGGCATACTGGTTCGAGCTGATAGAAAGGCAACAGTGACTCAAATTGCCACCCGTTACAACCAAGGTAGGCAGAAGAGCATCTCTGAACGCACAGTGCGTCGAACTTTGAGGCAGATGGGCTACAGCAGCAGAAGACCACACTGGGTACCACTCCTCTCAGCTAAGAACAGGAAACTGAGGCTACAATTTGCACAAGCTCATCGAAATTGGACAGTAGAAGATTGGAAAAACGTTGCCTGGTCTGATGAGTCTCGATTTCTGCTGCAACATTCGGATGGTAGGGTCAGAATTTGGCGTAAACAACATGAAAGCATGGATCCATCCAGCCTTGTATCAACGGTTCAGGCTGGTGGTGGTGGTGTCATGGTGTGGGGAATTTTTTCTTGGCACTCTTTGGGCCCCTTGGTACCAATTGAGCATCGTTGCAACGCCACAGCCTACCTGAGTATTGTTGCTGACCATGTCCATCCCTTTATGACCACAATGTACCCAACATCTGATGGCTACTTTCAGCAGGATAATGCGCCATGTCATAAAGCTCGAATCATCTCAGATTGGTTTCTTGAACATGACAATGAGTTCACTGTACTTAAATGGCCTCCTCAGTCACCAGATCTCAATCCAATAGAGCATCTTTGGGATGTGGTGGAACGGGAGATTCGCATCAGGGATGTGCAGCCGACAAATCTGCGCCAACTGTGTGATGCCATCATGTCAATATGGTCCAAAATCTCTGAGGAATGCTTCCAGCACCTTGTTGAATCTCTGCCACGAAGAATTGAAGCAGTTCTGAAGGCAAAAGGGGGTCCAACCCGTTACTAGCATGGTGTACCTAATAAAGTGGCCAGTGAGTGTAGATGACCGGAATAGTGATACTGATGATGGTGGCGTCAGCACTAACCATCTTAGTAGCCATTTCAGAACTGTGCAGAAGGGTGCAGAGGTCCTTAATCTGTTCCCACTCTGTAAACGTGATATGCACCACATCCGTACTGCATTGGCCCAGGCTATACGACATGACATACTGTGTCAGGGCTCCTTGCTACTGCCACAGTCACTGCAACATATGCAGAGTGGATTTCCACCGTGTTGGCAAATCGCATTTCAATCTGTTAACTGGCATGGACAAAGACCTCTGTATCGATGCAAGTCGATGACCAGAGGGGTGCGAATGTTGGAAATGAGCATACAGCTAACGTGCTTTCTGAAGCAGCTCACCCATTACATTTTAACATGTATAATGGGCCCTCTCGCATCAATGTACAGTGTACTCCGCTGTATCCATCAATGTGGTGATGCCTTTATCTAAGGGCAGGTGTTAACAAGCGTACAGTATATTTGATCAGAATGTAATTCGACAAAACATTGAACAGAGCCGGTCTAGGTGATTAAAAAAAAACGCTACCTGCTCTAGTTTGATCTGATATTCGGATCACACTTGGACAAGCAAGTCGATGAGTCTGTGGAAAACATCGTACTTACAGTACATGACATATGAGTTCAGTCTGATTTCCACAGACTGATACAATGGAGAAGATGGAGAATCCGATCAGAGTGTGATTTGCAGAATTGTCTGATTCTCTCGGATGAGGGAACGTATGCTTGTCTGCACCTGCCCTAAAGCAGGAATATCTCAAAGCAAAGACTCAAAATTGTATTTATGGACATATATCCAATTAATGTGGTTGTCCTTCGCCTGTCGCGTCCACATCGGACGAGATTGGTGCCAATAACGTTACAGCTGCACATGACTACTGAAGTGTATGCTGACCGGCAGATGTCATGTACATGTCCTATGAACAGCAAGGTGCCTGTTGATCTTGGGTCACCTCCGATGGAGGAGGACAACCACTTTTTTTGTTATATCAACTATTGAATATTATCAAAGAGCCTCAACCATATGCAAAAGTTGGCATCAGTTAAAATGAAATAAAAGGTATTGTTGGCAAATTCTATGAAGAGTCAAAAGGACATAGTTCTTCTGTGGAAAGCGGTAACAGCTCCGGTACAGTAGGGACCTGTTTTTTTTTCTTCGCATTGTTTGGATGAAAACTTAAGTTTCCCACTTTCCTCCTGTTTTTGTTCTTTATCCATTTGAGAATTGGGAATGTCCGTATGTCTTGTTAACCTCTCATTTCCGGCCTGTGCTAACAAATACTGCGAGCCGGCTAGTCAGCAGCCGTCAATGTCTATTTATGGACAAAAAAAAAACGGTCCATTAAAAAATTGCCTTGAATTTGTGGTTCAACAGCAATGAACATGGATAAATCTGACAATTAACAAAAGAAAGAACAGCCTTCTGAATCCCACTGAACATTAGCTACGGATGCCTCTTTTGTTGCGATTCTTGTGGTTTTAAGTCTTTGAAAGGGACCACCTGTTGAGATAGCCATTTTGTGATTTTATTAAATGCGGAGAAGGGGAAAAAAAAGGCCACTCTTACCAATCACTCCATATTATTATTCACTTATTATATGGGAAATGCACATTCAGGGATGCCAAGAGAATAATAAAGAGACCCCTCCTTTCTCTGCCCCAGAAGTGAAGTTTAAAGCTATACATTTCTCTATTAATGCTGCTTCCTGCTGTTTCTGGGCATCTCTCTCCACAAACATTAGGGTTGGAAAAATGAAAAGAATAGAGGCCTAATGGGGCGATTAAGACCCAGGGAGTGATAAAGGTTTTAAGACTGTAGTTCTAGGAAGTTTCTTTGCAAATGTTAGCTCAGTCTTGCCTCGCCTCATTTGGACAAACAAGGGCAAGAGCATGGCAATGAATCTTAGCAGCTGTTTCCAAAAGTGTCACCATTTAATGTTAAATTATCCCAACTGTTCCACTTGTATTGTACAAGTATGTATTGCAAATTTTGACCATGATTATAAGATTTTTAAGCTTTCAAAGGAAAAACATGCAAGTCAAAATATATACAAAATACAAAGAATTTTATGTCATTTTATAAAATTTGCCAAAAAAGGGAACGTTCTAAAGCAAAGAAATAACTATTTTTCAATCTACCATCACTCCGATTGTCCCATCAATTAGACAAATTCAAAAACAAAGGCACCAAACGTCCTCCTTTAGGTTACTTTATTGGTAGACAAAAAAAAAAATTCACATATGACGTTTCGGCCACATTTGGGGTCTTTATCAAGCCATAAAAAAACGATGTATGTATCTTAGGTTGATAAAGACCCTGCATGGCCGAAATATTGCAAGTGATTTTTCTGTGTGTGCCAATAAAGTAACCTTGAGGATGTTTGGTATCCTGGTTCCTGGATTTTTATGTACTATTACAACCTTGTTGAGGGTTGCACCAAGTGTGCACGGACTACGGAGTGGTTCATGGGATTCATCTACTGCAATTATAAGGCCTCATTCAAATGTTCGATTTTTCCACGTACGAGAAGATCCGAACAATTATTCTGATCAGAGCAAGTGTCGTTCGATTTTCTCATACGTGGAGAAATTAATTAAAAAAAAGCAATTTCTCCACCTTCTCTATTCTGAGAGTCCCATGAAAATTTGACTGCACTCGGATTTCAAAAGTGTGGTCTAATTTATTTCACAAACTCATTGACTTGTATTGCCGATTTTAGTCCGACCCTCAGATCAAAATTGGACATGTCTCTGATATTTTCCACAGATCACTTGGTCCACGGAATAAATCAGACATCTGAATGGTCCCATAGAATATCATGGGTATTAGTGCTATCTGTTAAAAATACAGATAGCACTTGTACACGAAAATCAGACGTCTGAATGAGGCCTAAGGGTTGTCTCAGCCATCATTCATGTTACTGCTGCAGCCAATCACTGACCTCAGCAGTGATGCCGACATGTATGTCACATACAGAAACTGCTGATGCCAGTTGTAAGCATTGGAATGATGATAGGAATATCATCTCTGTAAGGGATCATACTCATTTGCGAGAAAAACGGACGAGTGCAATCCAATAAAAAATTATATTGTACTCTGACCAATGTTATTCAAGAGAATAACACGCCAGATGCCTCCTCTCTTAACCCCTTATTGACCGGTAAGCTTCCCTTCTTTTCCCTGATGTATTATTTACATTGGCATAGACCTATTTGCACTTTACTATGGGCATTTTAGGAGCACTATTACCTGGTTCATGTATATGGATTTGTTAGGATTTGGTAACACTGTATAATAATGGGATCCATTACCATGGAATTGTTGGGTATTTTTTGAGGGGCGATTTATCCCTGTATCTTTCGGACGTTCCTGGATTCATGTTTCACGTTATTATGTGTTTTTACAATGTGTTTGGTCTTCAATAAATTTTGTAGCATTTTTTACCGCATACTTCTGGTCCTTTCGTTTTTTCATGTTTAATCCGAGTTGGTATTAGGTGTTTGGGTAGCTCTTCATTTTGTATTTGCCCATTGGCACCGATTATGCAGCTGGGTTGTTTTACACACATATATATGTATTTATATTACATAGAAGAAAAGCAGGTAATTCAGCAGCCGAGGTAGTGTACTGTAAAATCACACCAGGAGCCGACAGGATAGAAGAGATGGATTACATACAGTAAATATATACAGAATAGCTAGATAAATAGATGTCACTGACAAATACAATCAGTACAGTGTGTGTGCAGCTTACCGTACATGTATTTAATTAATTAACCCCTTCATGACCCAGCCTAATTTGACCTTAATGACCTGGCCATTTTTTGCAATTCTGACCAGTGTCCCTTTGTGAGGTAATAACTCAGGAACGCTTCAACGGATCCTAGCAATTCTGAGAATGTTTTTTCGTGACATATTGGGCTTCATGCTAGTGGTAAATTTAGGTCGATAATTTTTGCGTTTATTTGTCAAATTTGGTGAAAATTTGAAACATTTCGCAATTTTCACATTTTGAATTTTTATTCTGTTAAACCAGAGAGTTATGTGACACAGAATAGTTACAAAATAGCATTTCCCACATGTCTACTTTACATCAGCACAATTTTGGAAACAAATTTTTTTTTGTTAGCAAGTTATAAGGGTTAAAAGTTGACCAGCGATTTCTCATTTTTACAACAAAATTTAAAAAACCATTTTTTTTAGGGACACCTCACATTTGAAGTCAGTTTGAGGGGTCTATATGGTTGAAAATACCCAAAAGTGACATCATTCTAAAAACTGCACCCCTCAAGCTAATTAAAACTACATTCAAAAAGATTATTAACCCTTCAGGTGCTTCACAGGAACTAAAGCAACATGGAAGAAAAAATGGACATTTTAATTTAATTTTAGCCCCTGTGTGCCTAAACTTTGGAGCTCCCCCACAATTGACCCCATTTTGGAAAATAGACCCCCTAAGGAACTTATCTAGATGCATAGAGAGCACTTTAAACCCCCAGGTGCTTCACAGAAGTTTATAACGCAGAGCCGTGAAAATAAAAAAGTTGTTGTCCAGTTTGTCCTGAGTATGCTGGTACCCCATATGTGGGGGAAAACCACTGTTTGGGCACGCGTCGGGGCTCGGAAGGGAAGTAGTGATGTTTTGAAATGCCGACTTGATGGAATGGTCTGCGGGCATCATGTTATGTTTGCAGAGCCCCTGATGTGCCTAAACAGTAGAAACTCATCACATGTGACCCTTTTTGGAAACTAGACCCCCCAAGGAACTTATCTAGATGTGTGGTGGCCACTTTGAACCCCCAAGTGCTTCACAGAAGTTCATAACGCAGAGCCATGAAAATAAAAAATCATTTTTTTCCTCAATGATTTTGTAGCCCACAATTTTTCATTTTCACAAGGGTAACAGGAGAAATTGGACCCCAAAATTTGTTGTCCAGTTTGTCCTGAGTAAGTTTTGTCATGTTTTGCTTGCAGAGCCCCTGATGTGCCTAAACAGTAGAAATCCCCCACAAGTGACTCTATTTTGGAAACTAGACCCCCCAACTATTTTCCCAAGGGTAACAGGAGAAATTAGACCCCCATAGTTGTTGTGCATTTTTTCCTGAGTACGATGATACCCCACTGTTTGGGCACACGTCGAGGCTCGGAATGGAGGGAGCACTGTTTGACTTTTTGAACGCAAAATTGGCTGGAATCAATGGTGGTGCCATGTCGTGTTTGGAGACTCCCCTGATGTGCCTAAATAGTGGAAACCCCTCAATTCTAACTCAACCCTAACCCCAACACACCCCTAACCCTAATCCCAACTCTAACCCTATCCACAAGCCTAATCCCAACCCCAACCCACCCCTTACCCTAATCTTAACCCTAATTCCAACCCTAACCCTAATCCCAACCCTAATTCCAACCCTAAACCTATATCCAACCCTAAACCTATATCCAACCCTAATTCCAACCCTAACCCTAATTCTTAACCCTAAATCTAACCCTAATCCTAACCCTAATTCCAACCCTAATTCTAACCCTAAGCATAATGGAAAAATAAAAATATTTTCTTTATTTTATTATTTGTCCCTACCTATGGGGGTGATAAACTGAGGGTTTATTTACTTTTTTTTATTTTGCTCACTGTGCGCCCACCATTTTGCAAGATGGTGGCGCCAATGAAAGATCCGGTAGGGACAGTGGGATGGACACAGAGACATAGGAGGAACCGGGAGGGTGAGGGGGGATTGGAAGGGCAAAGTACAAAGGGTCCTGTACCTGCGGGTCAGGTGGCCTTTCAGTGACCCCAGTCACCTGACCTGCAGGAGGGCGATCAATTCATGACACCACATAGGCATCATGGGTCAGATTGGCACCGACTTTCATGATGCCTACGTGGCGTCAAAGGTTGGGAAGGGGTTAAAGATCATTTTTTGGAAAAAAATGGCGTGGGCTCCTGCGCAATTGTCATATTCAGCAGAGGATAAGCCGATGGCTGGGGCCAATGTTTATAGCCTGGGAACGGGGTAATATCCATGGAGCTTCCCATGCTATTAATATCAGCTCACAACTGTAGTATACTTAGCCTTTACTGGCTATTAACCCCTTTCTGACATCCGACATACTATCTTGTCCACGGTACCAGGGCCAGTTTGACCTGGGATAGGATAGTACGTCATCGCGATCAGCGGTGCTCACGGGGAAAGCGCCGCTGATCGTGACCGGGTGTTAGCTGATTATCACAGCTGACACCCGGCACTATGTGCCAGGGGTGGTCACGGACCACCCCCAACACATTAACTCCTGGCACACTGCAATCAAACATGAGTTTACCAGGGGCACCGGGAAGAATCACTCAGGGAGGGGTTTCCCTGCATGCTTCCCTGAGACCCTTGGAGCAGCGCGATGTGCTGGTGCTGCTCCAAGGGCCTCCTCCCTGCAGCCTTATCGGCAGAAAAATAAAAAAGTTATAACTCGCAGAATAAAGCGATGCAAAAATGATTATAAAAAATAAAAAATTGGGAAAATAAAAAATTGGGGGCAAAAATATAATTTTTGTGGAAAAAAATATGATTTTTTTATTTTTATGACTCTACGTTGTAAACTTCTGTGAAGCACTTGGCGATTCAAAGTTCTCACCACACATCTAGATAAGTTCCTTGGGTGGGTCTAGTTTCTAAAATGGGGTCACTTGTGGGGGATTTCTACAGTTTAGACACAGCAGGGGCTCTCCAAATGTGACATGACATCCGCAGACCATTCCATCAAAGTCTGCTTTCCAAAATGTCACTACATCCCTTCCGAGCCCCGACGTGTGCCCATACAGTAGTTTTCTCCCACATATTTGGTATCCGCGTACTCAGGACAAATTGCACAACAAATTTTGTGGTCCAATTTCTCCTGCTACCCTTGGGAAAATAAATAATTTGGGGCAAAAATATCATTTTTGTGGAAAAACATGATTTTTTTTGCTTTTATGGCTCTACGTTATAAACGTCTGTGAAGCACTTGGGGGTTCAAAGTGCTTACCACACATCTAGATAAGTTCCTTGGGGGGTCTTGTTTCTAAAATGGGGTCACTTGTGGGGGTTTCCACAGTTTAGGCACATCAGGGGCTTTCCAAATGTGACATGACACTCGCAGACCACTCCATTAAAGTCTGCATCCCAAAACGTCACTACTTAACTTCCGAGCCCTGATGTGAACCCATACAGTAGTTTAATCCCACATATGGGGTATCAGCGTACTCAGGACAAATTGGACAACATCTTTTGGGGTCCAATTTCTCCTGTTACCCTTGGGAAAATAAAAAAAATTAGGGACTAAAAGATCATGTTTGTGGGAAAAAATGATTTTTTTATTTTCATGCTCGGGCATTGTAAACTTCTGTGAAGCCCTTGGGGGTTTAAAGTTCTCACCACACATCTAGATAAGTTCCTTGGGGTGTCTAGTGTCCAAAATGGTGTCATTTGTGGGGGGTTTCCACTGTTTAGGCACATTAGGGGCTCTTTAAATGCAATATGGTGTCAAGCCAATTCTGCGTTGAAAAAGTCAAACGGCGCTCATTCCCTTCCTAGCTCAGCCATGCACCCAAACAGTGGTTTACCCCCCCCGTATGTGGTAAAAGCGTACGCAGGACAAATTGCACAATAACTTTTGGGGTCCTGTTTCCCTTGGAAAAATAAAAATTGGGGGTGAAAAGATCATTTTTGTGGAAATAAATATGATATTGTACGGTTGTACGTTATAAACTTATGTGAAGCCCATGGGGGTTCAAAGTTCTCATCACACATCTAGTTAAGTTCCTTGGGGGGTCTAGTTTCCAAAATGGGGTCACTTGTGTGGGGTTTCCACTGTTTAGGCACATCAGAGGCTCTCCAAACATGACATGGCGTCCGATCTCAATTCCAGCCAATTTTGTGTTGAAAAAATCACACGCTCCTTCCCTTCTGAGCTCTGCCATGCGCCAAAACAGTGGTTCTCCCCACATATCAGGTATCAGCGTACTCAGGACAAATTTCACAATAACTTTTGCAGTCCAATTTCTCCTGTTACCCTTGGTAAAATAAAAAAATTGGACCTGAAGTAATTTTTTTGTTGAAAAAAGTTAAATGTTCATTTTTTTTAAAACATTCAAAAAATTCCTGTGAAGCACCTGAAGGGTTAATGAACTTCTCGAATGTGGTTTTGAGTACAGTCAGGGGTGCAGTTTTTAGAATGGCATGACTTTTGGGTATTTTCTATCATATAGACCCCTCAAAGTGACTTCAAATGTGATGTGGTCCCTAAAAAAAAATGGTGTTGTAAAAATGAGAAATCGCTGGTCAACTTTTAACCCTTATAGCGTCCTAACAAGAAAAACATTTTGGTTCCAAAATTGTGCTGTTGTAAAGTAAACATGTGGGAAATGTTACATATTAAGTTTTATGTGTGCCATATCTCTGTGATTTAAGGGCATAAAAATTCAAAGCTGGAAAGTTGTGAAAATTTTCAAAATTTTTGCCAAATTTCCTTTTTTTAACAAATAAGCACAAGTAATATGAATGAAATTTTACCATTAACATGAAGTACAATATGTCACAAGAAAACAATGTCAGAATCACCGGGATCCATGCAAGCATTCCAGAGTTATCTCATAAAGGGACAGTGGTCAGAATTGTAAAAATTGGGCCGGTCATTAACGTGCAAACCAACCTTGGGGGTAAAGGGGTTAAAATTGGGGACCTTAAAAAAATGACATGGGGTCCCCCTATAATTAATAGCCAGCAAAGGCTATGCAGACAGCTGTGGGCTGATATTAATAGCCTAAGGAAGAGCCATGGATACTGGCTCACCCGGCTAAAAACATCAACTCTCAGTCGCCCCAGAAAAGGTGCATCTCTAAGATGCACCAATTCTGGCACTTAGCCTTGCTTTTCCCACTTGCCCTGTAGCATTGGCAAGTGGGGTATTAGTTGAGGGGGTTGATGTCACCTTTGTGACATCAAGCCCCGAGGTTAGTAATGGAGAGGTGTCAATAAGGCATCCCCATTACTAACCACATAGTCAAATTGTAAATAAAACACAGACACGTAGTAAAAAAATCCTTTAATTGAAATAAAGACACATTCTTAATTAAACCATACTTATGACCTCACCTAATTCCTGCGATGCCCTCGATCTCCTGTAATAAAAGTAAAATAATAAACCAACAATATACCATAAATGAGCATGAACTGCGGTCACCTCATCACTGGCATTTTCGCACGGCCCAGAGGGCAGCGCAGTTCAGGCTTTGAGGGAGCGCAGACTCAGTCACTGAAGCTCCGCTCCCAGCAGCACATTCACCAGTGGTTTTCATGCAGGGCGGTCGCATCTTGACACTGTCCAGGTTGAAAACTATATCTCCCTCAAATATGGATTACGGCGTGGGACACAACGACGGACAGGTATGGTATATTGTTGGTTTATTATTTTACAGGAGATTGAGGGCTTCGCAGGAAATAGGCGTGGTCGTACATTTATTTTAATTAAGAATATTAAAGGAGTCTTCTGTGTCTTTATTTCAATTAAATGATTTTTTACTGGGTGTCTGTGTTTTATTTACAATTTGACTATGGGGTTAGTAATATCTATCTATCAATTATATATAGTGTGAACGTAAAGTCATGATGCACTTTTGACCAATCACAGGACAGCAACAAAAAATGAAAGAAATGTGAAATCTGCACCAAATAAAAGGAAAACCCTCCCAGTTTCTGCAGGATGATGTGGCAGCATGTGTGACGTGCCCACTAGGGCCGTGAGGTACCCAGAATTGGACCCGACAGTTCTATGGGGGAGGTCACGGGGCCATGATCCATTTCCATTGCCATGGCCATGTCATAAAATAGAGGATAGTTATGTGGTGATTAATTGTGACGCTGGGTCGCCCTCCCAGGGCTGTGGGGTACTAGGTACCGGACCCGATGAGCTTCAATGGGAGATGTCACGGCAGCTGGGACCTGGCCCGGGGCCCTGGGCGCCCATTGTAAGAGGGGGGAAAGTTCAGTGTGCTTATGATGATTGGAGTTTATGAATGAATCAGTCGTGACGCCACCTGTGGTGTTCGGCAATGAAGTTGTTAAGCTGACACTGCAGACAGATCCTCTGAGACAGATGGTGTGGTGCAGCAATGATGTTATAGCCCTCCACAGGCAGTGCTGTAGTCCCAGGGCAGTGAGATGAAGTGACACTTAGATGGTGTAGTGTCGGGCGCAGGGGATGTAGCAGTGCTGGGCAGGTTGACGCAGGAATAAGTGGAGGACACCTGGGCATGTAGTTCCAAAGCTTTACTCACAGTCTGTTGTGGCACCAGAGCCCACATCGGTGCCGTGTCCTCCAGGTCAGGAGCTCAGCCAACTTCCAGGCAAGATGAAGTACTCCTTTCCAACGCTTTGCCAATATATGTGCCTTTTCTGAACGTCTCCCTCTTAGCGCCTTTAGTGAAGTACTCACAGTACTGAGTTACACTGGAGTTCCTCCTGTCAGATGTTTCTATGAACTCTACTTGTACGGCAGACAGCAGTAGCCTGCTTCGGGGACTCTTTACTACCTAGTCCCAGCTCACACACGTTGCTGTTGTGCCCCCAAGTCTGGTGTGGGAATAAAGTGGTGACAACTTCTATTCCTCCGGTGTCTGTTGCAGGACCATTAGTATCCATACAACCTCGGGGACCGGACCCCGGCCTTGCGCTTAGAACTTGGGAAGGGTTCTCCTCTAACCCTGATCCTTTTACTTGAAAGTAGATGCAATCTGGGGTACCAATTACAGATTACGGATTGAGTCCGGCTTGCCTGGAGGCATTCAGGGAATCCATCCTGCCAGGTGGGGTTGGGGACCTTCCTTCTGCGCTCTCTTTTCGGGTCCCTGCTGCTTGTAGCTAAGCTGCGGCCCTCTCCTGCATGATGATTTCTAACCTGTATGGCAGACAGCGTGAGCCTAAACACGGGTTCTGTCCTTTTCACTGTCAGCCCCGGGCTCTTGGTCTGCTGCCGTGCCTACAGGTGTTCGGTGTGGACAGGGAGCTTGCAGTCCCTTGTCCTCCAGATTTGGCTGTCAGGGCGTACAGTACCCACCTAGCCAAGGACTCTGGTGTCCCTTTTTATCAGTGCTCTGCTCTGGGGTCAGCTATACGCAATTTTAGTTCCCCAGAGCCCTTGTCTCTGCTCCTGTCCCTTCCCTCTCCACAGACCAACTGCCAACTCTCCTCTCTCACTGTCCTGTCATGGGCTCCAGCTGGCTCCTGTTTCCATGACAATTCTCCTGTATACTCTCTTAGCTGATTTCTTTCTGACTCACTAACCCAACCTGCTGGCCAGAATTTATAAGGAATCTCCCCTTTCTGGCCTGGAACAGGAATTGACATGTATACTGTGTTACCTGGCATGGGGAACCCCCCCGCCTCCAGGCATGACATCACCCCTTAGAGGGAGGCAATGTCACCGTGGCAACCGGACTCCGGGGTGCCACATTTGCACATGCGCAGATGATGACATAACACTGAAAACAGAGAATCACAGATGTTATTCACTCTGTCACCAGACTTCCTTACCAGTGTGTGGCAAGAACTTCACTATCGTTGGATGTGTGTAGGGCAACAAATGTAGCCCACATCGAACTGCACTGTATATATACAGTGGGGAAAAAAAGTATTTAGTCAGTCAGCAATAGTGCAAGTTCCACCACTTAAAAAGATGAGAGGCGTCTGTAATTTACATCATAGGTAGACCTCAACTATGGGAGACAAACTGAGAAAAAAAAATCCAGAAAATCACATTGTCTGGTTTTTTTTCATTTTATTTGCATATTATGGTGGAAAATAAGTATTTGGTCAGAAACAAAATTTCATCTCAATACTTTGTGATATATCCTTTGTTGGCAATGACAGAGGTCAAACGTTTTCTGTAAGTCTTCACAAGGTTGCCACACACTGTTGTTGGTATGTTGGCCCATTCCTCCATGCAGATCTCCTCTAGAGCAGTGATGTTTTTGGCTTTTCGCTTGGCAACACGGACTTTCAACTCCCTCCAAAGGTTTTCTATAGGGTTGAGATCTGGAGACTGGCTAGGCCACTCCAGGACCTTGAAATGCTTCTTACGAAGCCACTCCTTCGTTGCCCTGGCGGTGTGCTTTGGATCATTGTCATGTTGAAAGACCCAGCCACATTTCATCTTCAATGCCCTTGCTGATGGAAGGAGGTTTGCACTCAAAATCTCACGATACATGGCCCCATTCATTCTTTCATGTACCCGGATCAGTCGTCCTGGCCCCTTTGCAGAGAAACAGCCCCAAAGCATGATGTTTCCACCACCATGCTTTACAGTAGGTATGGTGTTTGATGGATGCAACTCAGTATTCTTTTTCCTCCAAACACGACAAGTTGTGTTTCTACCAAACAGTTCCAGTGGCCTAGCCAGTCTCCAGATCTCAAGTATTGAGATGAAATTTTGTTTCTGACCAAATACTTATTTTCCACCATAATATGCAAATAAAATGAAAAAAAAAACAGACAATGTGATTTTCTGGATTTTTTTTTCTCAGTTTGTCTCCCATAGTTGAGGTCTACCTATGATGTAAATTACAGACAGACGCCTCTCATCTTTTTAAGTGGTGGAACTTGCACTATTGCTGACTGACTAAATACTTTTTTTCCCCACTGTATATATATATATATATATATATATATATATATACTGTATGTGTGTGTGTTTTGACAAATTTTTCCTTTGCAAATGACATATAGTGGGGAAAAAAAGTATTTAGTCAGCCACCAATTGTGCAAATTCTCCCACTTAAAAATTACAGGCCTCGCTCATCTTTTTAAGTGGGAGAACTTGCACAATTTGCGGCTGACGAAATACTTTTTTTCCCCACTGTAGAGAACTGCTGTATGTAAAAGCTCATGTTAAAATCACATTGCAATCGGATAGCAATCGCAATGCACTCGGATGTAAATCGGATGCTAGGTGTGAAAATCGCATTGTATTCGCATGACACTCGCATAACAGTCACATGACACTCGCATGTCACTCGTCCTTTTTTCCGGTCCAGATTGCGGAGCGTTTTTTTCTCACATATGGGTATAAGCCCAAAAACCTCAGAGTGGAGGAGTTGGAATAGCAGGGGATTTAGCTGGTAAAAAATTGTTATTTCTTTAATTTTAAAACTATTTATATTTTGTAAATTTTTCAAACCCCAGCAATTTTTGAATTTTGACTTCTACTGCAGGGATTCAAAGCAATATTCCTAGGTATTAAAGGGGTATTAAAGGGGTACCTCTATCAAGAGCAGCTTGGCAGACATGTTTGATATAGCACATGCAGTGGTTGTTGTTTTCTAATTTTTATCAAATTAAAAATATATATAATTAGTTATATTTTATTATGCATTTTTTTCCATTTTGATTTTAATACCACTGCTACAACTCTACTATGATCTCTATTAATACTATTCATTGTATAATGCTATAAGAGGTGCAAAAATTGTATGATAAAATGACTACATGGTTTAGACATATATTAATTATTATTAATATTTTAATATTAATATTAGTTGATTAAAGATCAATATTATGACCTTCTGCAAGGTGTTTTATTCATCCTGGTATGTAAATGTCTGACATATATAATGAATTATCACTAGTGTTAAGCGAATGTGCACAGATAAGATAATGTGTTATCTGAGCATGCTCGTGTGCTTAACCTTACTTTTAATTGTCTGATATGCATTAAACACATTATACAGCCAAGGATCTATAGTTATATTTTTATAATTATAGGAAATAATCTAACAAAAGGTTTTTACTTGATTCTCCGTACAAGGTCCTTGTCCTTTTTATGATGTGAGGATATCTTGACATTTTCTGTTGTGGAAAGAGGGGAAAAAAAGTGTGCGTCTGAAAGGATCGGTTGCAGAGGTCACATTGTGTTCAAAGAAAATATTAATCGACAGAGTTTACTGGCTGGTGCCACCATAGAAATAGGTAGTTACAGTATCTTATATCCTGAAACACATCCTTATGAAGGAGTTTTCTTACTAATGTAATCTCTTTTTAAAGGAAAAACAATCCTGCAATCTGCTGCTACCACATATTCCCTCTACAGTGGCCACTTCAGGAGAAAGGTAGTGTTACATGGCGCCTATTAAGATAATTCAACAACCATACAATACAAATCCAGATGAAAACAGATATGACAAATAAATACTGTAAATGCTGTTGATTTGCGCTAAAAATCTTATTTTTTGCTGCATCTTGCAAAATTAATAGATTTTGCATTGATACATCTGAAACACTTATACCGTACATTTCCTTGTCTCCCCATTTTTTTTACAGTTCCAAATAAATTAATATAGTTTTTCCATGGCAGTCTTCTTTTTCTATTGTTGCCATGAATATAGGTACATACTGTATATGTTAACATCTCCTCACACCTATAAAAGTATACCTCTTATGACAAAGTCACTGGTAAAGTACTGGAGGGGAGATATGTTTCACTGCGCTTAATGGCGTCAGTGATGTAAAACCCAGAGATTTTCCTCCTTTGTGCTGGAACCAACCTGAACCACGTGTGTTCTGCTAGCAGTGAGCGGAAGCAACCCCACTCTCAGAAGGACTGTGCTTTGTGCTACCATTTTGTTTTGCTTTCCTGTTTTGCCAAGACGGATAAATTTGTTTTACTACACCTTGGTTTATGCTGCCTAAAATAAACCAAAGGAAGCTCTTAAAGAGACAAGGTTCCCGTATCTACCACCGTGTTTAGCTGATCTACCACAGGTGGTGGAGAATATGGGCAGCGTTCGCAGCAAACACGTGTGATGGCTACAAGAGGTAGTGCATGTCCTGGGTGAAGGAAGCCACAAGCCATCGTACAATGTCAGGCAAAATAGAGGACCTGCTCAAACATCTGGTACAAGCATAGCAGCGACAACACCAACAGCATCAGCAGCAATTACAGCAGCAACAGATGGCGTAACAAGAGACCAGTAATCTGCTTATACAGCAAATGCAACAGCAGCAGATTGACTTGTTGTAGAGGCTGTTCGTGGAAGGCCGGAAGGCCTTCCCCCAATTCCAGGTGACATATGCATCCAGAAGGCGGTAAGATGAGTGATGTAAAAAATGACCTCGGGTAATGATGTGGAAGCATTTTTGACTGTGTTTGAGCAGGTAGCAGAGCGTGAGAACTTACAAACCAGAGCAGTGAGTGGAGGTGCTGGCACCCTATCTGGCGAGCCCCAAAAGGCTTATAATGATTTGGTGTTACAGAATGCACAGGAGTATGCCAAATTAAAAACTGAAATTTTGGCAAGTGCGGGAATGACTATGTTGGGCACAAAGGGTTCACGATTGTGCGTATTATGGGGACAAACCGCCTCGATCTCAGATGTTTGACTTACTGCATCTTGTGCAAAAATGGTTGCAGTCGGAATCCTCCACTCCAGCTCAGATGGTCGAGCGGGTTGTCATAGACAGATTCATTTACTCCCTTCCTAGGCCAGTGCAGACCTGGGTTGCCGAGGGAGATCCCCGGAATGCGGTCGAACTAGTGGGCAAAGTGGAATGGCACCAGGTGGTTGAGAGGTCCCTAAGAAAGCCAGGGGGTGGTGCATCCCCATACTGGGGTAGTCAGTGGGAGGCTGTGTCCCAAAAGAGGGGTAGTAGAGCCACCACTGGGGAAGTCCTACATCCAATGTGGTCACTAAAGGGTTGTCAAGGGCTGTGGGTCAAGACTTGCTCTGCTGGAGATGTCGTGGTCTGGGACATATAGCCACCTGTTGTCCTTTGTCCTCTGAAGAGATGGACTGCAGCCTAGGGAGGTGCTGCTTGTATTATGCCTATCCTGCTTGCAGTGTGAGGCTGCAGTCATGTTCTGTGACAATAAAAGGAGTGATGGTGTCATGACTCTTAGACTCAAGGAGCTTGGTGACCCTGATAAGGGCCACACTCCCCCACCAGTTGATCCCAGCGTAACATGTGGGTGTCCGCTGTATCCATGGGGATGCCAAGAACTACCTCATTCGATTGTCGATAAAAGTGAATGGAGGTACTGAGTCCCATGAGACTGGGTAGTCAAAGGTTTGCTACATCCCGTAATAATCAGGTGGGAGTTCAGCCTGTTCTGGGACTTGTGGGAAAAGGCAGGAATACCAAGTTACTCAGACAGGAGCCAGCTCAACCCTGATGAAACCCCATCGCATTTGGAGGCGGATGAGTTCCTCTTGTGTGCCTGGCTGATGATGAGTACGAGACGGTGACCAGTGAGACCGAGATTCCTGAACTAGGGGTTTATGTGGGAAATTTTGGGACTGCACAAATGAGGGATATTAGCCTAAAAGGGGCATTTGAAAATGTGTCTGTGATAAATGAGTTTGCCAAAGAGCCAGGTGCCGACACCAGGTTCCTGTACATTGCATTTAGGGAGGAGTTGCTATATTGGGTCATTAAACAGCGAGGGGAAGTATTAGAGAAGCTGATAGCCTCAGGACCCTATAGACGTAGAGTACTAGATCTAGCCCATTCTCATGTACTTGGGGGGTAGCTGGGAATAGATAAAACCCAAAAGCGAATCCTTCAGTGGTTCTACTGACCTGAGTGTTCATTTCTCCCGATCCTGCCCTACCTGTCAGCTAACTGCTCCCATATCCCCTAGTTCCATTACCCATTATATAGGTCCCCTGTGACTGGATTTACATGGACCTGGTAGGACTCCTAGCTAAGTCTGCACAGGCCACCTATACATCTTCGTGATAACGAACTATGCAACACAGTACCCGGAGGAGATACCACTGAGGAACTCGTCAGTCAGGAGTATAGCCCAAGAGCTAGTCCATATTTTCTTCCAGATGGGCCTACCCAGGGAGATTCTGACAGACCAAGGAACACCGTTCATATCCAAGGTAATGAGAGAGTTATGTAAAGCCCTGTAGATTACCCAACTCAGGACATGTGTGTACCATCCACAGACAGATGGCCTCATGGAAAGATTAAACAAGACATTGAAGTCTATGCTGAAGAAGGTCATGGAGAAGGATGGCCGGGACTGGAATTGCCTGTTACCATACTTACTGTTCTCCATTACAGTCCTGCAGGCCTTTATGGGGTTCACACAGTTTGAGCTTTTATATGGACGGCACCCTCAGGGACTTCTGGACATCGCAAAGGAGACCTGGGAAGTAGCGGTAACACCGCACCGAAGTGTTATCAAACATGTGGCCCAAATACCGGACAGGATCATGAGTGTGATGCCGATTGTGAGGGAGAACCTCCTTCAAGCCCAAGGCCCAGGTAAGGGTCTACAATTAGTCAGCATGACTGAGACAGTTTAGCCCTGGAGACCTGGTGTTGGTGTTGATCCCCACTGTGAAAATAAAGTTCCTGGCCAAGTGGCAAGTGCCACACGAGGTGATCGCAAAATTGAGCGACAGCAACTACAAGGTTCACCAACCAGGGAGAAGAAGGCTGTACCAGGTGTACCACATTAACCTGCTGAAACCTTGGCGAGACAGGGATCCAGTAGGAGCAACTTGTCTAGAGGCCCATGCTGAAGCCAGGGTCAAGGATGATACAGTGGCAGAGATACTGTCGCCAGCCCAGAAACAGTGCCGTAAGTTGCTTCACCGGAACCGGGACCTGTTTTCAGAGTTACCAGGTTGTACATAGGTTGTGGAGCATGAAATACTGACAAAACGGCATGTGAGGATGAACCAAAAGCCATATCAGATTCCCAAAGCCTGGCATGAGGTGATCTCCAAAGAGATGAGGGGGATGCTGAGCCTGGGCATCATTGAGAAGTCAAAGAGCGGCTGGTCCAGCCCTAATGTCCTTGTGCCAAAGCCAGACAGAGAGTGATGATTCTGAGGCTGAACGAGGTGTCCTTGTTGGATGCGAATCCAATGCCCCAGGTCAATGAGCAAATTGAGATGCTATGGTCAGCCAGATATATAACCACCCTGAACCTAACGAAAGGGTACTGGCAAATTGTCCTGTCCCCAGTTGCCAAGGAGAAGATGGCCTTCTCTACACCTGATGGCTGCTTTCAGAATACTAGGATGCCATTTGGTCTGCAGGGAGCCACAGCTACCTACCAGAGAGCCATGGACTGGATCCTAGCACCTCACAAAAATATGCTGCAACTTATTTGGATTATATTGTGATAATCAGTCTGGAATGGTGAAGTCACCTGCAGAAGGTCCAGGCGATCCTGGATGCACTGAGGAAGGCAGGGTTTACCATAAACCCAAAGAAGTATGCCATGGGGAAAGATGAGAGAAAATACTTAGGCTACATCATAGGGATGGGTGAGATAAAGCTGCAAGTAGACAAGGTGGAGGCAATCCAAAAGTGGCTACAACCGGTCTCCAAAAAGTAGGTCAGGACATTTCTGGGAATTGTGGAATACTTTCGGCGATTTATTCAGCCTCCCTGACTGATTTTCTCAAGGCCACAAAGTTGTTGATGGTCAAATGGTCCTCTGAAGCTGAGATAGTGTTCCAGGAGTTGAAGTTCGCCTTGTGCAGACAGTCGATCTTGGTCGCATTAGATTTCACTAAGGAGTTTGTGCTTAAGACGGATGCCTCTAACATCAGGGTGAGAGCAGTGTTGTCAGAGATAGATGGGGATGAACATCCACTCCTATACCTGAATAGGAAACTCTCCTCCTGTGAAAAGAACTATGCCATCGTAGAAAAAGAGTGCTTGGCCACCAAGTGGGCAATCGACACCCTGAGATACTACCTGTTAGGTCGGAAGTTCAGTCTAATCTCTGATCATGTGTCCCTGAGATGGATGAGAGAACGGAAGAGGAAGAATGCCTGGGTGACTAGATGGTTTTTAGTGCTCAAGAACTTTAATTTTCATGTCAAGCACAGGCCAGGGAAGTTGCAATGGAACGCAAATGTCCTGTCCAGACATTACCAAGTGAAGGTGCCAAAACCAAGGCTTTGGGCAAAGGGGGGATATATTACAAAGTCACTGGTAAAGTGCTGGAGGGGAGATATGTTTCACTGCGCTTAATGGCGTCAATGATATAATACCCATAGATTTTTCTCCAAAACACAAAGTGCGGTGAAGGTTGTTACAGATAATTTGTATAATGGGCTGAATTTTATGTGGACATCCACAGTGGGTGGGAGGATGTCCAACTTATCGCCACCCCAGGGTGTGAGCTAGGGCTTAAGTAGCTGGCTAAAGAGGCAGTAGTTGTTCAGTGTTTGGAGAGGAACACTCCAGAGAGGTTGTTGTGCTGGAACCAACCTGAACTGCGTGTGTTCTGCTAGCGGTGAGCTGGAGCAACCCCGCTCTCAGAGGGACTGAGCTTTGTGCTACCATTTTGTTTTGCTTTTCCTGTTTTGCCAAGAGGGCTGTATTTGTTTTACTACACCTTGGTTTATGCTGCTGTCACAATCCATTTTTGGATTTGTGGCAGCTCTGGCTCCACTAAGGGTGCAGTGGTGCTTCTGCTGCGTTCGCTGATCTGGTACCTTAATTCTGCTGTGGAGTGTTTTGCAGCAGAGAAAAGCTAAGTGTTGTGTTCTTGCAACCTTGTCCCTTTGGTGTCTATCACTTCCCCCTTTGTTTATTACCTGCAGAGGTGAGGCTAGTGCTCTTTGCCGGTCACTGAACTAGCCAGGGCAGTAATAGGTGACATATATCAAAAGATAGGTTATGGGAAAAGGAAAGTCAGCTCACCACAGCATGCTGGTCTGTAGTAGTGGAAGTCCTCTGCATGGAGCCACCCCAGTCCAGGGCGTCAGCAATCAGCAGAAAAGAAGAAGAGATGTGCCCCAGTGATGAAACAATCCACTGATGAATTAAAATCAGTTTTTTATTTGCTTCTTAAAAACATGAAAAAACAATGTGGGTAACACAAGAGGCAGAAATATGTCATATTTCTGCCTCTTGTGTTACCCACATTGTTTTTTAAGAAGCAAATACAAAACTGTTTTTAATACATCAGTGGATTGTTTCTTTGCTGGAGTACATCTCTTCTTTTATTCTGCTATTAGGTGACATATAGGGACGAGGTATTCTGATGACGGCGGGGGAAGGTCCTGCATAGGGCATTTGGGGAGTGCAGGGACAGGCTCAAGTTTGAGCTCAGGTGGTGACCATCCCTCATTCCCTATTGTTATGGCCTTCCTCTCACCTATACCATCCCCGTTGTATGAGAGTTGTGCTGTCCATTGACCGACCACCCACTAGGATGTGTCACACTGTGATAGTCACTCCATGACATTAACACCGACCGTCACATTCTTCCCAGTGAGCCATGGCTCAATTGCAGTCCTTTGTCCAACTGATCCAGACCCTTACTGATGACCTTAAGGAGCTGCGGGATCAGGTGACTCAGCAGCTTCAGCGGTTGATGGGGATCTGGGCCTCTGCTCAGATGCAGGCTTTACCGGAACCCAAGATATCTCTCCCTGATCAGTTTTCTGGAGGGAGAGAGAAGTCTTTGGTGTTTAAAGAAGCTTGTAAGCTGAACTTCAGGCTTTGCCCTCGTTCATCAGGGAGTGAGGGACAGCGTGTGGGAATCATAGTCTCCCTTCTTAATCATGATCCCCCAATCCTGGCCCTTCTCCTTGCTGATCGATTCACCATCTTTGTGGTTGGTGGACGAGTTTTTCACAGCATTGGTGCTAGTGTATGGGGATCCTGATGGCGTCTCCCTGGCAGAATCCTGACTCGTAAAATCAAATAGGGGGGCGGGCCAGCCGAGGAGTACTGCTCAAAGTTCAGGAGGTGGGCCATTGACATGCAGTGGAATGACCCTGTCCTTAGGAGCCATTTTTGTCAGGATCTGTCTCCCAGATTGCAGGATACTGTAGTGCAGTACGCTGCTCCCAAGTCATTGGAAGCCGCCATGTCCCTTGCTATCCAGGTGGATAGACGCCTCAGGGAGAGGCATATACCAAATGTGCCCCCTGTTGTGCTTGCTAGAGAGGAAGACACACCGGTGCTGACGGATGAACCCATGCAGGTGGGAGGCATTGCTTCTCGACGGGGTTGCCTTTGCTTCGCCGTGGTGTGGGGGCATGTTTTTACTGTGGGCAGACCGGCCATTTTATCAATGTCTGCTCAGCTCTCGCCAAAGTACTTGTACTAGCTAAAAACCTGTGTCCCCCTGGTCACGTGGAGAAAGGTGACCAGGGTGTGCATATTTCCTCCATCTTCTCGTTTCAGTGCATCATCCCTGCTGAAGTGGTGGTTGGCGGGGTGACTGAGACTATACCGGTGCTTGTGGACAGTGGAGCGGGACTCAATTTGGTGAATGCTCACTTTGTGCATACCCATGGCCTGAGGAGTAGGACGCTAAGTGTCCAGTCCATTGACTCTGTCCCACTCAGTTATGGGAGGGTGACCCAAGTCATAGATAATATACACCTGCATGAAGAGTCCCTGTCATGCTATGTCTTGGAGGGAATGCCAACTCCCTTCGTTTTAGGCCTCCCTTGGTTGATGAAACACAACCCGGTCATAGGTTGGCGGTCCAGGGAAGTAGTCAGCTGGGACCAGCCATGTAAGGACTGGTGCCCATGAGCTACGATCTCTGCCATCCTTCTACAACCTACCTTTTCTTCACCAGTGGGGGCAGCAGAGGTGCTGCCAGGGAGTAGGGGCAGGACTCAACCCTCACCACAAGCGAATCCTTAGTGTCGGAGTCCTCTTAGGAGGAGGGGTCAGGGGAGGGTGGTGATTCCCTCTATGCATAGTGGGGGTGTGAGTGTGTTGAAACAGAGGGACACCTCTGTTATCGGTTCCTTAAAGAGTTCACCATCTTGTGGCAAACGCATGCATGGCAATAAACGTTCAGGTCCGGACCTGTGTGTGAACGAGTATGTGTGGGTGTTCACCAAAAACATCAGGGGGAAGTGTCCTACTGGGACCTGGAGTTATAGGGTGATCGGGCCGTATCAGTTGTCGGCCATTCTTTGCCCGGGGACTTTTCAGCTGGAGTTACCCAGAATAATTCAAGTACACAACATATTCCACAGGTCGGAACTCTGGAGATTTGTGGCACCTCCGGAGCCTACGTTATTATCACCTCCATCAGGCTGCGCTCGCCATGAACCTGAGGGTCAGGTAACTGCGGAAGTAAACTCTGGTGGATCGAGGTGTCCTCACCATATGTCGTTTTCTGGTGAGGTCTGGTGTTGAGGGTGAAGAGGCCTCGCATTGAAATGGGGTACTGTCACGATCTATTTTTGGATTTGTGGCAGCTCTGGATTCACTAAGTTAAAACTTCTTTCCTTTCAGGCCAGCGGGGTGTTAAATGTCAGTTTTTCCCCTCTGGCAAGCTGGTGTAATTGCATTGCTGCTGGGGCAGCTGATGTGGGTGGTGACCACTCCCACCATCCTTTAAAACGACACCTGATGCATCAGCTGACTGTCAGTGTTAAAGCAATCTGCAGTGACCAAGCTGGAGTAAGGAGCTCTCTGGGTGCAGTGGTGCTTCTGGTGAGTTCGCTGATCTGGTGCCTTAATTCTACTGTGCAGTGTTTTGCAGCAGAGAAAAGCTAAGTGTTATATTCTTGTAACCTTGTCCCTTTGGTGTCTGTCACTTCCCCCTGTGTTTATTACCTGCAGAGATGAGGCTAGTGCTCTTTGCCGGCCACTGCACTAGCCAGAGGAGTATTAGGTGACATATAGGGACAAGGTATACTGATGATGGCGTGGGGAAGAACCCGCATAGGGCATTAGGGGAGTACAGGGATAGGCTCAGGTTTGAGCTCAGGTGGTGACCTTCCCTCATTCCCTATTGGTAGGGCCCTTCCTCTCACCTATACCATCCCCGATGTATGAGAGTTGTGCTGTCCTTTGACCGACCACCCGTTAGGTTGTGTCACACCATGATAGTCACTCCGTCACAGCTGCCTATAATATGTGAGAGAAAATTCTGTGTGCACTACTGTATATGGTGCCAAGGTAGGTTCCCAAACCGTATGTGATAAATGAAAGAACCTGGCACTCAACTTAATGCAGTGGAAGAGGAGCTTATTTGTTCAGTCCAAACAGAATGGTACAACAAAACGTTTCGGTCAGTCAGACCTTCGTCAGTTACTACAAAGGTGGATACATCAAAAATTACATCATGAAAATAAATAAAAAATTAAAGAACAAATGTATATACATTATAAAGTAATCATATCATGGTATACTGAAGTAATGAGAGGTGGAGACGGAAGAAGAGCTCAAGGTACAATCCAAGGATAAGATAAGTGCCATAAAGAGAGTGTATAATAAAAGAGATATACAGTGGGGCAAAAAAGTATTTAGTCAGTCAGCAATAGTGCAAGTTCCACCACTTAAAAAGATGAGAGGCGTCTGTAATTTACATCATAGGTAGACCTCAACTATGGGAGACAAACTGAGAAAAAAAAATCCAGAAAGTCACATTGTCTGGTTTTTTTTCATTTTATTTGCATATTATGGTGGAAAATAAGTATTTGGTCAGAAACAAAATTTCATCTCAATACTTTGTGATATATCCTTTGTTGGCAATGACAGAGGTCAAACGTTTTCTGTAAGTCTTCACAAGGTTGCCACACACTGTTGTTGGTATGTTGGCCCATTCCTCCATGCAGATCTCCTCTAGAGCAGTGATGTTTTTGGCTTTTCGCTTGGCAACACGGACTTTCAACTCCCTCCAAAGGTTTTCTATAGGGTTGAGATCTGGAGACTGGCTAGGCCACTCCAGGACCTTGAAATGCTTCTTACGAAGCCCCTCCTTCGTTGCCCTGGCGGTGTGCTTTGGATCATTGTCATGTTGAAAGACCCAGCCACGTTTCATCATCAATGCCCTTGCTGATGGAAGGAGGTTTGCACTCAAAATCTAACGATACATGGCCCCATTCATTCTTTCATGTACCCGGATCAGTCGTCCTGGCCCCTTTGCAGAGAAACAGCCCCAAAGCATGATGTTTCCACCACCATGCTTTACAGTAGGTATGGTGTTTGATGGATGCAACTCAGTATTCTTTTTCCTCCAAACACGACAAGTTGTGTTTCTACCAAACAGTTCCAGTTTGGTCTCATCAGACCATAGGACATTCTACCAAAACTCCTCTGGATCATCCAAATGCTCTCTAGCAAACTTCAGACGGGCCCGGACATGTACAGGCTTAAGCAGTGGGACACGTCTGGCACTGCAGGATCTGAGTCCATGGTGGCATAGTGTGTTACCTATGGTAGGCCTTGTTACATTGGTCCCAGCTCTCTGCAGTTCATTCACTAGGTCCCCCCGCGTGGTTCTGGGATTTTTGCTCACCGTTCTTGTGATCATTCTGACCCCACGGGGTGGGATTTTGCGTGGAGCACCAGATCGAGGGAGATTATCAGTGGTCTTGTATGTCTTCCATTTTCTAATTATTGCTCCCACAGTTGATTTCTTCACTCCAAGCTGGTTGGCTATTGCAGATTCAGTCTTCCCAGCCTGGTGCAGGGCTACAATTTTGTTTCTGGTGTCCTTTGACAGCTCTTTGGTCTCCACCATAGTGGAGTTTGGAGTCAGACTGTTTGAGGGTGTGCACAGGTGTCTTTTTATACTGATAACAAGTTTAAACAGGTGCCATTACTACAGGTAATGAGTGGAGGAAAGAGGAGACTCTTAAAGAAGAAGTTACAGGTCTGTGAGAGCCAGAAATCTTGATTGCTTGTTTCTGACCAAATACTTATTTTCCACCATAATATGCAAATAAAATGAAAAAAAAACAGACAATGTGATTTTCTGGATTTTTTTTTCTCAGTTTGTCTCCCATAGTTGAGGTCTACCTATGATGTAAATTACAGACGCCTCTCATCTTTTTAAGTGGTGGAACTTGCACTATTGCTGACTGACTAAATACTTTTTTGCCCCACTGTATATACAATGTGATTTTCTGGATTTTATTTTTGATATTCTATCTCTAATTGTTAACATTAACTTACCCTTAAAATTATAGACTGTTAATGTCTTCGTCAGTGGGCAAACTTACAAAATCAGCAAGGGATAAAATAATTATTTCCTTCACTGTATATTTCAAAGTTTCTTATTTTCAAGTGTATTATTGAGTTATGGAAGAAAAAAAATGAAAGCAACAGTTATTCTTTAACCTTTCCATTGATTCTGAATTTCTTTCAGTTTTTTGTTACTTATTCACTCGGCTGAGGAGCGTGTGCACGGATGTATACTAGAAAGGTGTACGCACGGACTCTTAACAGCAATGTCCCACACTGTTGGGCTCAAAAGAAGGCAATGATCGTTAAGGGGTTAAGGTTGCAAAATGGGGAGCATACACTTTAGCGAAGATGAATAAATGATATCCGCTGTTCTGGAATGATCGGACAGTGATTTTAAAATTTCGCAATTAGTATGGAAATTACTGACCAGGCTGTTTTTTTTTTTTAGATTTTTTTTTAATAAACTGACACCACGGCTGACAATACATGACATATTTGTCTATGCAGAGCATAAACCAATTGGTCTAACATCTCCATGAGCCCCTTAGAATGAAAGGTAAGTGCATGGAGATGAAGAGCAGATGAAAGGGAAGCCATGAATAGCAGGTGTTATCCATCGCAGCTTCCTGCTACAATCACACTGGGGATATGAAGATTGCTTTAACATGCCAAGCCAAATAAAGAAAAAACAAAATGAACTTGGACCCTGAGATAGAAATATAGAGAGGAGAATGAAAAGGCTTTCAGCTGGGCTTTTTGACTAGAAAGGGGAAGAAAGCAAGAGGAGCGCTATGGGAGGGGGAGCACTGAAATAAATTCTTTGCTGAGGTGTCTTCCCGTGAAAAGCGTTTTGTGCTCTTCTTTGTAATGAAAGAAATGTAATTTTTCTCTCATCTGGTTTAACACCTTCAACGCTATGAACCTGTCTCTTAATTATACGCCATAGTGTTATCTGCCCTTTTTGAGCCATGATAGAAGACTGCAGAGAATTCTGGCATTCTGTGGTGGAAAGGACAGAAAAAAAAAGTGGAGTAATGTCTGTAGGCCAAATTGCTGCCATGCTTAAACTTTACCGCATTCACCATTTATGAATTTTTATCATTTAAAAATGAAGAATGTTTGTTAAAAAGCGCTTTACATATATCGCCCACTGCCGCCTATCTCCAGCACTCACTAATTTCTTTGCCTTTTCCCCTTTCCTGTTATTTCGTAGCAATTCGTGTTTGATGAAGGTCCAACTTATAGAACCAAAATGTCAATTCTGTTATTTGGATTGCCTTCCAATAAAGTTAGACATTTTCTCTCCAATGGAGGGGCCGAGTACTTCTTTAATTTTAATTTATATGGAGGAACCAAAGAGTAGTGACCCAAAGCCAATGATTAATCCATCCCAATGCATATATTTAAATAATAAACCAAGAATAAAAATGTGCAGGATATAAGTAATGACAATAAGAAATACAAACATATAGTCATGGTTGAAAGTGTCAGCACCTTTTGAAATTGTTCCAGAAAATGAAATATTTCTCCCAGAAAATGATTGCAATTGCATATTTTGTTATGCACACGTGAATTGGAACAACACAAAAAAAAGAGAAAAAAGGTAAACCAATTCACACAAAACCCCAAAAATGGACCAGCTAAGATTGTTGGCACCCTCAGATTAATATTTTGTTACACACCCTTTGGAATAAATAGCTGCAATGAATCGCTTCCTATAACCATCTGTGATGCTGTGACTGTCTTCAGTAAGAAAGAGGGGCCTCAAACTCTCCCTGTTGCTGGGTCCCTAACTATTTCTGTCCTGGGATACTCTTAAAGGTAGAGAGGCCTGAGTCTCTGACCTTACTACGCTCTTGTAAAAAATCTAATCTGTCCCCACAAGA
This sequence comes from Dendrobates tinctorius, assembly GCF_039654945.1. NCBI lineage: Eukaryota > Metazoa > Chordata > Amphibia > Anura > Dendrobatidae > Dendrobates > Dendrobates tinctorius. The sequence goes on from NW_027361875.1 coordinate 10,013,115, forward strand.
CAAGGATATCAGAAAACCTCTAGCATAAAAAAGCACTAACTAACAATAGGGAGGAGGATAGGGAAAGGGAGGGATCAAGTGAATGGGAAAAGGGAACAAGAGAGAAATGCACATGTACAACAGCAAACTACAGAATACCACAACTTCAACTCTAAACTTCAACTACTTAGCTTTAGCATATAGCACAGGAAGATGAATTTTTCACTGTCAGGGACTAAACGCCCAGAGCCTGTATATACAGAGGGAGTAAAGACTAAGCTGTTGCAACGGAGAACAACCATGCTGTATGGTCTCTGCCAGCATGGAAAGTTTCATTAACCCTCTCAGCACTGAAGGAAAGGGAAATCCATTTAAATTAGGACATGAATCACTCCATCTCTAAAGAGGACTGCGATTCATTACCCAATGTGACCATCTAACTCCAAGTCTTCCCAGAGGACGTGACACCTCTCAACTGGAATTTTGGACCACACTTTTGCAAACTGCTCTAGATCTCTCATATTTGAAGGCGACTTCTCCCAACAGCAATTTTAAGATCTCTCCACTTCAAAACTCTCCAGTGCTTTGTTTCCATCTATTTCTGAGTTTTTCTTGAAGTATGTTTGGGGTCATTATCCTGCTGGAAGACCGATAACCTAGAATGTAAAACCAGCTTTCTGACACTGAGCACTACATTACGACCCAAAATTGTTTGGTAATTTTCAGATTTCATGATGCCTTGCACACAGTCAAAGCACCCTGTGCCAGAGGCAAGCAAACAACTCCAAAAACATCTTTGAACGACCACCATATATAAACATTAGAATGAAGTGATTTACAAAACCGCTCAATCTTAGTCTCCTCTGTCCAAAAGACTCTTTCCCAGAAGGATTTTGGTTTACTCACATACATTTTGGCAAACTGAAGTCTAGCTTTTTAATGTCTGTGTGTCAGCAGTGGGGAGATTCTTGGTCTCTTGCCATAGCGTTTCAATTCATTCAAATGTCGACAGATAGCTGATTGAGGCTGCTTATCCACCATCCAGACTATTCTATATTGAAACCTTTCTTCAATTTTTCTCTGCAGTTCATGTGTAGGGAGATTAGCTACTGTACCACGGGTTATACATTTGTTGATTATGTTATGCACAGTGGATTGTAACCTAGAAATTGTTGATACTGTTCAGCAATTTTAGTTCTTAAGTCCTTAGACAGTTCTTTTCTTCCCTTTTTGTTATACACGCTAAGTGTGGCACACACAGACACAAAATGCAAAGTTTGAGTCAGCTTCTCCCTTCTTTATCTGGTTTCAGGAGTGATTTTCATGTTGCCCACACCTGTTACTTGCAACAGGTTAGTTTGAAAGAGCATCACACGCTTGAAACAACATGGTTTACCCAAGATATTTGGAAACATGAGGTCCAAGGTCCTGGTGGACACATGGAATTGGATGGGATTGTGGTCAGGTGACCTATGATGGGAATAACTGGATATGACCTCAGACACAAGTGGTTGGAGCTATCTCATTTCTTATTCTTAAAGGCAGGAACCTGATATGATGTCCATACATCTTTTTGATTTAAATGCTACACAGCACTCTGTCAGCAAACAAGGGCACTTGCTGAACAAGTAAACCTCTAAATTGTTCATTTGGAAACATTCTGGGGTAACCTTAAATTGGGACCCTGTTTTTATATAATTTTTGTCTACATATGCACCCATCTCCCTGAGGAGTCATCCATCACTGGTGGATGAAAGGTGTAGGGAGTGTTTTGTATAGGGATATTACTTTCGAGATAGACCACACTTATGTGTGTCCTTGTCAGGACGGGTGACATGTTTGGGGCATGACAGGGAAACTAGGGTATCCTTATATCCATGCCCCCTCCTGAATGTATGGACAGGCTCTTTAGATGACTACCAGTGGTGACACTGTACCATTTTTATTCCACTTTTGCACTTTAGATACGTGTTTTGTGTCTGTATAGATGGCTATTTGTTGGTTTAACTGCAGTCAAAAAATTATCTACTAAAAGTTACTTTTTAGCTATATATTAGATCCCTGCTGATAATGATTTATCTTGATTGGATCATTGTGCCCCTTGTGGGTTATTGCTGTTTCAGATGCGCACATGGACCACGGTTGTCAGTGCATCATGTTGGTGAGTTGAGGAACTGGAAACCGTAGGTAGACAGGTGCAATGCTGGAAACCTCAGGCAGGTAGGCGGAGTGTAGGAAACCAAAGGCAGGCAGAGGATCTCAGGAAACCGCAGGGAGGAGGTGCAATGCTGGAAACCACTGACAGGTAGCAGTTAACACTCCAGAATAGTGGGAAAGTCAACTACTAAGGAAGACGCACACAGCCAATAAGAAATCCTGAAAACCGCAGGCAAACACAGATATGAGGTCTGGTAGACCCAGGGACAGGTAGCTGACAGAATTCCGGAGTCACTAGAAGCTGCAGACAAGTAGATAATGGCACTAGAAGCCTCTGGTCTACAAGATACGACCTGCAGCATGCAGCTGGGCTGCTGGGCACACACAAACTGCAAGTCTAGTCACAGATTCAATACCAAGGCCCGGGTATGTTTCTTAGAAGCACTTAAATAGACCCATGCAATTCATGACATGGAAGCACGCCAGGCTACCTGCAAAGCCCGATGTGGAGAATCAGAAATTTCAACGGACTGGGGCAGATGGAGCATAGCCCAGACCAGGAACAGGTATGTAAGGCTACTTTCACACATCAGGTTTTCGGCATCAGGCGCGATCCGGCGTCTTGCCGGAATGCCGGATCCGGCAAATGTTTTGTAAAACCTGATGTGCCGGATCCGGTTTTCTGCCGGATCCGTCTTGTTCTTGACAGACAAAACCGGATCCGTCTCATCCGGTTCATCCGTTTTTCGACGGATTACGCCGGATCTGGTTTTTAAAATTGACCCTTGTGGCCTTCCGAACGGGATTGGCTACTGGAAAACTATATATAGCATGTTCCTACAGCCCTTCTTTGGCAGGTTGTAGAGGAGAAAGTGCAGGTTGGAGAGAAGAGCAAGTTACTGGCGAAGATGGATGTTGTCATTGGAAATATTACCACTAGAAGTTCTGTGACGGTTTCAGTAATGAGGGACAATTTTGCACTATACTTTATGTCACCTCAAGGCAGAGTACACTGGCAGGATGACAGAGTGTGAAAGATTTGTGCCCTAACCAAACTTGTGTACCTTCTGGACCAACAGTATATACCTTTGCCAACCAAAGTTGGCTATCTTGTCATGGTCTTACTATTTTTAGCTTTAGGCCACAGGTGTGTACCTGGTTGTGTTTTATGCAAAGTATTTCACCTTTTAACAAAAGTTGTGTACATTGTTAGGAAATCACCTACAATAAACACAACTTTTCAGGTGAAATACTTTGCTTCAAACACAACCAGGAACACAACTGTGGCAAAAAGCTAAAATTTACCCACAGTTATATACCTGGTTTTGAATACCTTTTTACCTTTTAAATACCCTGTATTTAACCTTTTTTTTAAACATATTTCGCCGCAGAAAGAAATGACAGACAACCAGTGTAAACAATAATTTAACTTTTATTTAAAATATTTTTTTTTGTGCAAACTGTTTTTAAAGTTAAAAAAACTTTTTTAATAAAGGTTGGAAACCAACCAAATGGGCATTTTTATTACAAAAAAAACATTATAACTCGGTGTAGTGTGGGGTGGAAATACTGCTGGAGGGGCTGCGGGACACTTCGACAATGGGAGTGTGGAGAGAGGACTGGGATCGTGGTGGGGAAGGAACAGTTAGAGGTGATGGTGTGGAAAAAGCTACAGAATGGGTGGACATGTGGGAGGCAGAAGAGGTGGTGGGCGGTGGAGTGGAGGGTTGGGCAGGGACTGTAGGAGCAGATGATGTTGATGGAAAGTTGTATGGGGAAGGAGTTTGGTACGGGGAAGGAGTTTGGTACGGGGAAGGAGTTTGGTACGGGGCAGGTTGCTGGAAGTGGGGAGATGTCTGGTACTGGGGAGGTTGCTGGTACTGGGAAGGTTGCTGGTACTGGTGAGGTTGCTGGTATGTAATAGGAGGGGGAGGATGGAAAGTGGCTGGAGGGGGTGCAGATGTAATAGGAGGGGGAGGATGGAAAGTGGCTGGAGGGGGTGCAGATGTAATAGGAGGGGGAGGATGGAAAGTGGCTGGAGGGGGTGCAGGTGGAGGAACTACAGTGGTGGGAGGTGGAGGTTGGGAGGTAACCTGCTGTAGAGCACCGTGGCACGAATGCATTACATGCATCTGCTGGGTAGGAGATAGTGTTGCCATGCGCTCCACAACAGACCTGAAAAAGGTGTGGTTGGCGAAGATCTTGCTTCTGAATGCATGGTTTGCAGAAGTGTCTTCACCTCCAGAATGCTGGAGTTGATCTGCTGAAAGCCTGCGGAGATTTGCTCTGACAAGACTTTTAGACAGTTCTGGAAAGATGCATTCAGATGCAAGAACTCTGGCGCATAACTCTTTTCCTGACCCCTCTGCCGCTGCCGCCCAGTACCCGCAGGTGTACTAGAGGTGGCAGGGGCAGAAGGGTGGGGTAAAGGGAAAGCGATCTCCTCACCAGCAGCTTCATGTAAGGTAGGCGGCCACGATGCTCCTGTGCTGGTGGATGGGACAGATGGGTCGAATGTGTGGGAAGGCTGGGAAGGTGCAGATGTACCGGGGCGGTCGAAGTGTCCCTCGGTGCCGGTCTCCTCAGGGATCGCCTCAGAAGGGTCCAATCGTGCAGGCTCCCGAGTGCTGCTCACCGTGCTGTGGAATAAAGAGAAAAAAAACCACTTAAAATACTGACATGGTATGGCCCTGGCTGAAAAAAAAAAGTTACATCTAACATTTTTTTTCACATGTGGTGTGTAATATTTACCTTCTAGTGACCATTGTTTCCCGGAGGAACGACAGGGCTTGTGCGTACTTGTACTTGCTCCTGCGTCCTCCAGATCCACTCGGGGCCCGCATCTCTTTATTGAACTCCTTCTTGAAACGATCCCTCACAGACCGCCACCGATTCACAATTCTGTTCCCTGAAACGAGAAAGGAGTGGTTAGTATACAACATCAGTGTTTCACAAACTCCAGTCCTCATGGTCCCCAGGGGTCATGTTTTCAGGATTTCCATAGTAAATAGAAATCCTGAACACATGATCCGTGGGGACCACGAGGACTGGAGTTCGGGAAACACTGGTTTACATCAAGCAACCGGTACTGTATATACTTCCGCTCTTTAATCTGGGCCCGAACATCGAGGTCCTCCCAGCGGCCCACAAGGAGCGAACAGATTTCCTCCCAGAGTCGTCGGGTAACGATAAGGTCAGCGTGGCGGCGGTCAGCCATATTCCAGAGCGGCTCCCTTTCTCTGACGAGAGCGATGAGGTTGTCCACATCGAGTCCTCCATCCTCACCGTCAGAGTCGGGAGCACGCTGTGAAGGCTGTTAAAGAAAAAGACAAAAATAACATAATTAGCCTCCACAAAAGAAATGAAATAAAAAGTGCAAAAAAACAAAGCAAAAATATTTATACTTACACGCTGGTGACCGCCGCGTTGCTGTCGCCGACGACCCTGGGAGGCACTGCGAGGACCTCTTGGCCGAGCACCAGATTGGGAAGACTAGAGAAGAAAACAAAAAATGTTATGTCTTTGGATGTAGGCATTTGTTTGCTGTGTGTGGTCTGCAGAACATTGTTTTCTATGTGTTGTGTGTAGTGTGATGTTGTGTTTCTGCGTTTGATGCAAAAAACTTACCAATTGTGAGCCCACTCCAAGTGTCTGTCCACCCCTTCCTTCTTCTTCTGGGAGCTCCTCTTCATCATGTGAATCCTGTTTTGAAATAAAAGGCAATGAATAGACATATATTACAGAGATGATGGATTTTGGAAATAAAAACTTACCGTCAAACGCTGACGATGCGAGGGAGGGCTCCCAGAAGATGATGTGCTGTCTTCCTGGTGGCCACACTCCATGCCTGTGGGTGGTGTTCCAGCTGCTGCCATTGCTGCTGCTGCTGCTGCTGCTGCATCTATTGGGCGGCTGTTGAATAAAGAGAAACAAAGGGCCAATGAATATCTTGATATTCAATAGCCCTAGTTTGGAGGAATGGGGGATTTGATAATTACCGTCTCTCATCTGCTGCTGGCCTCCCCTCCTCAGCATGTTCCATTTGCTGCTCCATTTGGGGTGGTGGTGGTGCTGATGGTGCTGCAGTGGTCTCCTGCCTTCTCCTGCTGCGCTTGGTTGCTTTCTTGGGTGGCATGTTGGGTGTGGCTGTGGGTCCCACTGTCTTGCTTTTATATATGTCTTGTGGGCAGAGCTACTGAGCATGCTTAGACCAAAAAAACCGGATCCGGCCACCGGATCCGGCTTTCGCCGGATCAGGCGCATTGCGGCGCTCATAGGCTTTCATTGTGTGAAAAAGCCGGACGCGCCAGATCCGGCGTGTCCGGCTTTTTCGCCGGAGACAAAAAACGTTACAGTAGCCGTTTTTTCCAGACGCCGGATCGCGACACATTGCCGGATCCGGCGAAAACCGGATGAAACGCATGGCCATCCGGCGCGATCCGGCGCAAATGCAAGTCAATGGGGGGAAATCGGATCCGGCATTGCATTTCGCCGGATCCGGTTTCTGTCAAAAGCGCCAGATCGCGCCTGACGGCGAAAACCTGATGTGTGAAAGAGGCCTAACTCAGTCATTGACTGCAAAGGATGCTCTACAAAGTATTAAAACTGAACATTTTATTTATAGTAAATAGTGATGAACGAATACACTCATCACTATTCGTTACTCGCATGGATAGTACGGTATTTCGGCTATTCATTGGATGGATTGGATATTTGAATGGCTTTGCAGCATCATAGGGTATATTTAATCCCTGCCAGCGCCATCTTGTGCACATTTCAGTCGAAAACAGCGTAGTGTGAACGCACGGATAGTACGGTATTTCGGCTATTCATTGGATGGATTGGATATTTGAATGGCTTTGCAGCATCATAGGGTATATTTAATCCCTGCCAGCGCCATCTTGTGCACATTTCAGTCGGAAACAGCGTAGTGTGAACGTAGGGAGAGTGAAAGCATTGTATAGGGAGAGTTTGTGATTTCAAAAAGCTCTAGTAAAAGCTACTGAGAGGGACGCTTATGTGTTTGCTAGGTGGAGATAGCATAGGTACTAGGGAGAGATTTCAAAATTTCATACAAGGGAAAGGCAGGCACCTGGGTGTTATTGCAAGTACATGCTGCAGAGCTCTGCTAGTTTTCATTGTGTTGTATAGTGTAGTAACAGACTGTGAGATTAGGGAGAGATAGGCAGTGTTTCGTATTTTGCACCATAACATGCAAAACAGCTCTTTTTAGAGGTAAATAATATTAGTTAGTACCAGCATATACTAAAGAAATGTTTTGGGAGCTAGGTAATATCCCTGTGTACCAGCATATAAAAAACTTTTTTTTTACAGCTTAATAATATTCGTTAGTGGCAGCATAACATAAACATATTTTTTAAAAGCTAACTGCTAAATAATATTCCTCTCCTATTGCTGAAATAGCTAATATTTATCTAGTCATAGTGTGACTGGAGCAAAACCTGCTGAGCTATGCAAAAGTCACTATTTACCAGTAATTTCCCTGAGTCTTCTGTTGGCATGTCATAAAGGCGATATAAAAAAACAAAAAAATGTATATGATTAAAAAAATAGCAGATTTTTATCTAGCAGTGGTGCGGCTTCTGCAAAACTCGCAGCGATACGCCAATGTCACAATTTACCAGTGCCAATAATTTTCCTTACTCAGCTGTTGGTGTGTGTCATAAAGGTGATATAAAAAAATACTAATTTTCTATTGTTTAAATAAATAGCGTATCTTTATCTAGCAGTTGTGTGAGTGGCGCAAAGCCTGCAGAGATACGCAAATGTCACTATTTACCAGTTATTTTCCTTACTCTGCTGTTGTCATGTGCCATAAAGGTGATATAAAAAGTACTAATTTTCTATTGGTTAAATAAACAGCGTACCTTTATCTAGCAGTTGTGTGACTGTTGCAAAGCCTGCTGAGATACAAAACATCACAATTTACATGTGCCAATAATTTTCCTTAGTCTGCTGTTGGCATGTATCATATAGGTGATATAAAAAAAATACTAATTTTCTATTGGTTAAATAAATAGCGTATCTTTATCTAACAGATGTGCGACTGGTGCAAAACCTGCTGAGATACGCAAACGTGAGTAGTTACCTGTAATTGTCGTGAGTCTGCTGTTGCCGTGTGTAATAAAGCTGATATCTGAAAAAAAATACCCACACACTGCTAGATACAGGGAATTTGTTCATAACACCTATGTGAGGGTACGTGTGAAAAAAGCCAGGAATTTTTTTTCATAGAGCATTCAATATTGGAAAAGGACCTCTTGGCAGTGGCACAGCCCTTCAGCACTCAATACTCAGCTGCCACTATTTTTCATGGTGTGCCATCCACACATTACTTAAGCACGTGTTATACAATATCATCTGTGCTCTGGCCAACACAATCACAGGGAAGGTCCACCTAACCACAGACACATGGACAAGTTCTCGTGGACAGGGACACTACATTTCTCTGATGGCACACTGGGTGAACCTGATGGAGTCTGGGACATCACACATCTTACCCACACTAATAGCAGCACTGCTTTGGCAAAGCAGCAGCATGCTCTGCTGAAACTCATTTGTTTATGTGACAAAGCTCATAATGCAGCAGAGCTGTTGAAAGGGATAAAATACCAGACCGATCAGTGGCTCTTCCCACTGATCCTCCAACCAGGTTTGGTTGTGTGCTATAATGGATGTAACTTGGTGGCGGATTTAAAGCTTGGCAAGCTGGTAAATGTTCCATGCATCGCCCATGTGCTGAACTTGTTTTTAAAAACATACCCTGACTTGCCAGACCTACTTGCCATGGTATGCTGAGTCAGCACCCATTTCCAAAAGTCATCTCAGACTTCTGCCGATCCAGCTTAGCTGCAGCAGCGCTTTAATTTGCCTCGTCACCGACTGATTTGTGACTTGCCCACATGCTGGAATTCGACCTTTCATATGTTGGCAAGGCTTAATGAGCAGCAGAGGGCAGTGTCTCAATGTCTGTCAATGTAACACTCATAACAGTTGCCGAGTGAGTGTCAATCGCTGACATATGTGAGGTTCTTCAAAACTTTGAACACTGCACCAAGATGGTGAGCACTGATGACACTATTGTCAGCCTAACCATCTCGCTGTTCTGTCTATTAAAATGTTCACTGCAGAATCTCAAAGAGGAAGCTTTGAATGCAGAGCAGTTGGCTATGGAGCAAGATTGTAGAGTGGCTGATACCACACAGCCGAGCCTCACACAATATTCTCAGGCCACAGTGGGGGATGATGAGGAACAAGAGTTTTTGGTCTGTGCTACAGAGAGGAATCCCTATCCCAGCTTCATGACTGTCCAGCATGAAAGGCCAGAAGAAGGAGGAGGAGGCGATGCGTGGTGAAGAAGAGAGGATGGTTAGTGTTCATCCTGGTGAAGACAATGAACGTTTGACTCTTTGTAGTCTGCCACACATGGCACAGTTCATGTTCAGATGCCTTTATCCAAGACCATAACATGAAAAACTATTTGTCCACCATGAAATACTGGCTGTGCCCCTTCCTTCACCCATGGTACAAGGAGAAATTTCCCTCTCTCATGTTGAAAGCAGATGTGCCATTTTCAGTGCATTCATGCCAGAGGGCCGTTGTGGAAGACTTGCTAAAAAGATTACCCTCAGACAACACTGCTGGCAGATGTACCGACTCTTTTCACCCACAAGGATTACAGGAGAGGGATACGCACACCTGGCACAACTCGGGGGGGGGGGAAGGGGGGTCATGTCCACCACTGGGCCATTTTCATGAAACCGTCACATCAGCAAGGGCTATCAGTGTGTGTAACTATGACAAGGAGGGATAAGTTGACCAAGATGGTGATGGAGTACTTAAGTGACCATACCAGCGTCCTTCCTGATTCTTCAGTGCCTTTTTACTATTGGTTGACCAAGCTGCACACTTGGCCCGACCTCTCCTTGTACGCCTAAGAGGTGCTGACCAAGCTGCACACTTGGCCCGACGTCTCCTTGTATGCCTAGGAGGTGCTGCCATGCCCTGCACAAGTGTGTTGTTTAGGCAAGTTTTTAGTTTGGCCGATGCAATCATAATGGATAGGCACACACGCCTGTCAATGGAAAATGCAGATAAGCTGACTCTTCTCAAATTGAACAAGGGCTAGATTTCCTCTGACTTTGTAAGCCTTACGGATGGCAACAATCTAACGTAAATTCAGCCCAAATATTCTTTTTTGGAAGTTGTCTTATTATCCATGCCTTACCATCCAAACCCATTTTGCTCAGGAAATCACGTCCTACTCCTCCTGCTTCTGCAACAAGTACTTAGTGGTCATGTATGTATACCCCATGGAGGTAATGTTTTTAAATTTTTATAAACATTGGTGCAGCAATGGTGAAAATTGCACTTCCTATCTCTGCCTATTCTAATAACTGAAAATATATTGTGAGGTCCCCATCATGGTCTCTTTAGGCGTGTAAGATACAGACTCCTTCGGTAATTTTTGCAAACCTTTGTATATTGTGCAATGGTGAAACTTGTCCTCCCTATGTCTAGCAATTATAATAACTGCAAAATGTATTGTGAGGTCCCCATCACAGTCTCTTTCAGCGTGTATAATACAGACTGAATGGCTAATATTTGGAAACCTTTCTACATTGTGCAATTGTGAAACTTGTACTCTCTATCTCTAGCAATTATAACTATTCTAATTTATTGTGATGTCCCCATCATGGTCTCTTTCAGTGTGTATGATGCAGACCCCTTGGGTAATTTTGGGAAACATTTGTACATTATGCAATGGACAAATTTCTACTCTCAATCTCTATATATTCTATTATTATAATTAGTTTATTGTGTTGCCCTTCTCACGGTCTCTTTCAGAGGTGTGAGACAGTGACTGGCATTGTTGTAAATTGCCGGTATGTGTCGCAGGGGAGGAGGTCCTCTGCGCTGTAAACCTGAAATGTTGCTATGGGACCTGTAGTTCTACGAGTCTTGTTTTTGTTTATAAAGGGGGCTTACAGGGTTAGAGGGAGAGCTGGGCGGGACTGGCTAACCACACACAACTCCAGGTCCTGAAGGAGGACAGGTCTCTGTGTTGGAAGGTCCTGCCAGTGGAGCAGATTTCTGAAGAGCACATGGTGAGGCCGTGTACCTGGGTGGACTCTGTGTTCGAAGGTCCTGCGAGTGGACCGGATTCCTGAAGATCACAGGGTGAGACCATGTACCTGCAGAGCCTATGTCTGCTAACTGTGGTGGGGAAGCAACCGTCCTTCTGAGGGTCTGGACTGTTGGGTTTGGCCTGTGGTACAAGTCATCGTCCGGGACAGTGATCCCAGTTAGGCAGCTTCCCCAGAAGCTTGCACTGACAAGAAGTCAGTGTGTGGAGTGGAGCTCCAGGAAGGTAACCCGGAGTATGGGGGACTGTGGCACTGACGAGGGTCAGTTAATGAACTGTGCGACCAAGTGAGGTCTAGCATGTTTAGAGACTGCAATCTAATGCTGGGTGTCATGGAGTAAAACTATGAAAGAGAATTGGCACAGCATGTGGTTGCTCACGGTAACTGGACAAAGAGAAGTCCGGAATGTTTAGTGATTGCAACTTAAAGCCATGTATTAAGAAGTGCTATGGACTATGTGTTATGTCTGTGATGTGTAACATGGCCTGCAGTGGTTTATGCTGAATACCAACAAGTATGACAAACAAACATGGTTAATACCCATGTGTATAAAGGATTGTTATAGCCTATCATCAATTACTACATAGCACAGGAAACAGAAAAGATGGCAAAATTTCATGAATATAAAAATAGTTTTTATTGAGACAAAATTATTAAAACCATACTGCCAAGAAACAGGGAAGGTAGGAAGGTGCAAATATACCTGTCATTCACAATCATTCATTCAATGCACACATCCAGAGGAAACAGCTACCACCATATAAATAGACACAGGGGCTGCCAGTAAACTATTACAGCTACAAAGATCGGAGTAAAGGGGCCCTATTAATACACTTACTAGCTATGTTCATATAGTCATAGTCATATATCTCATTACAGATTGAACTCAAAACATCCGCCATGCCATGGCACCACTTGCCTGGCAGTAGCCTCATCCCCAAAACCACAGTAATGCTCCATAAGAATATATTTAGGTAAAGTTACCTTAGGATATCTAATAACAGGTGCCGCTACCCTCTGGATGAGCGCATCCGCCCTGACGCGCGTTTCAGACTCCTTTTTCAAGGGGCCTGCATTCTTTCATATGCCTCCATGTTTTATATCCCCTGGCCACAGCGTGGTATGCCGTGCGACCGGAAGTGACGCTCACCGCCCAGATGTGACACACGCTGTTGCTCGGTCAACGGCAATACCAACAAGGGTCGGCGTCATGAAGTGCTCACAGTTTGGCCGGTTTTCCTTTTTTGTCCTGGGTGTCACTGTACTTATATACAGCACTATTTAGGCAAAAAATAAAAAAATACAGGCCATTCATTTGTCGGTGTGGTATCTACCTAACAGGCCTCATTTATCAGTGCCAAAAATGTGGCCATTTTAAGCCTACACATTGTATTTTTTTGGCAGTCTGTTAACGTACTAATTGACATAAATCTGATAAGGCAAAACACATTTTTACTTACAGTCCAGATACGTAAAAGTGTGGTTTTCCAGCACACGTATCACATACAAGTCGCCTCCCAAATCAGCCGTTTGTAGTGAACGTGTATAATATTCTAGTCCATTTACAATGGGCAAAGCGCATGGCAAGGGACGGGGAAGTGGACGTGATGGTGATGGTGTAGTCCAAGGCCGTGGGCAAGCTGAAATTGGGCCACCAAAAACACTCACATCTTCTCGCTGGACCTTAGTGTCTGAAGACCTAGGGGACCGCGGCAAAACAGCACTATTGAAGCCCGAGCAGTGTGAAAAGGTTTTTGGTGGATAGTGAATAATAGTTCCAGTTACTTATCCACCACCACCAGCACCCTATCTTCAACACGGTCAAGTCACAGTAGCCGTGAATCTGGACCACATTTTCCTTACCCTGATCCTCCTTCCTCCCACCATGCTGAGTGCCCTGAGACAACTGATCCCACACTCGGACACTCTGAAAAGCTGTTCAGTTTTCCATTTGGAGATTCTTGCCTCTCGCCCGATCCACTTGAAGTGGGGCAACATGATATTCCATGTAGCGATGCACAAATATTTGAGCATCCCCAAACTGGCCATTTGCAACACCTGTCATGCCAGCATCAACAGGGGTAGCAAAACTACCAGCCTTACCACCACCAGCATGATCAGGCACATGGCAGCAAAGCACCCAACTTTGTGGGCCCAACCCCATGCTGTAGGAACAGTGTCTGTGGGTGACACCACACCTTCTTCCAGTGTTGTGCATGCAAGCCAATCCCCTGTCCACGGTGCATGTAAGGATGCCTCCTGCCTTGCACCTGCCGTTGCCCACAGTCAAATAGCTCCATCATCAAGCACGTCCACAACCTTGTCCCAGCGCAGCATTCAGTTGTCCATACCCCAGTCATTGGAACATAAGCGTAAATACGCAGCGAACGCCCAACAGGCCACTGTACTCAATTCTCATATTTCTCATCTGCTTGCACTCGAAGTGTTGCCTTTTAGGCTCGTGGAGACGGAAGCTTTCCGCAACCTGATGGCAGCGGCTGTCCCAAGGTACTCAGTCCCCAGCCACCACTATTTCTCCTGCTGTGCAGTCCCTGCATTACACAAGCACGTGTCCCACAGCATTGCCCGTGCCCTCAGCAATGCAGTTACTGGGAAAATACACCTAACCACGGGCACGTGGACAAATGCTTGTGGCCAGGGACGGTACATCTTGCTGACGGCACACTGGGTTAACATAGTGAAAGCTGGGACCCAGTCAGACCTTGGGATGGAACACATCCTCCCGATGCCAAGGATACCGGGCCCTACATCAATCAGGGTTGCCCCCACTGTGTACAGCTCCTGCACCTGCTCTTCAGTCTCCATCTCTGAAATGAGTACAGTCATGGCCAAAAGTTTTGAGAATGACACAAATATTATATTTTCACATGATCTGCTGCCCTCTGGTTTTTATGTGTGTTTGTCAGATGTTTTTATCACATACAGAAATATAATTGCAATCATATTATGAGTAACAAAAGGTTATATTGACAGTTAGAATGAGTTAATGCAGCAAGTCAATATTTGCAGTGTTGACCCTTCTTCTTCAGGACCTCAGCAATTCTCCCTGGCATGCTCTCAATCAACTTCTGGATCAAATCCTGACTGATAGCAGTCCATTCTTGCAAAATCAATGCTTTTATTTTGTCTGAATTTGAAGGTTTTTGTTTGTCCACCCGTCTCTTGATGATTGACCACAAGTTCTCAATGGGATTAAGATCTGGGGAGTTTCCAGGCCATGGTCCCAAAATCTCTATGTTTTGTTCCCTGAGCCATTTAGTTATCACCTTTGCTTTATGGTAAGGTGCTCCATCATGTTGAAAAAGGCATTGTTGATCGCCAAACTGCTCTTGGACGGTTGGGAGAAGTTGCTCTTGGAGGACATTCTGGTACCATTCTTTATTCATGGCTATGTTTTTAGGCAAGACTGAGAGAGAGCCCATTCCCTTGGCTGAGAAGCCACCCCACACATGAATGGTTTCAGGATGCTTGACAGTTGGCATGAGACAAGACTGGTGGTAGCGCTCACCTGGTCTTCTCCGAATAAGCCGTTTTCCAGATGTCCCAAACAATCGAAAAGGGGATTCATCAGAGAAAATGACTTTACCCCAGTCCTCAGCAGTCCACTCCCTGTACCTCTTGCAGAATATCAGTCTATCCATGATGTTTTTTCTGGAGAGAAGTGGCTTCTTTGCTGCCCTCCTTGAGACCAGGCCTTGCTCCAAGAGTCTCCGCCTCACAGTGTGTGCAGATGCACTCACACCTGCCTGCTGCCATTCCTGAGCAAGCTCTGCACTGCTGGTAGCCCGATCCCGCAGCTGTAACACTTTTAAGAGACGGTCCTGGCGCTTGCTGGTCTTTCTTGGGCGCCCTGGAGCCTTTTTGGCAACAAGGGAACCTCTCTCCTTGAAGTTCTTGATGATGCGATACATTGTTGACTGAGGTGCAATCTTTCTAGCTGCGATACTCTTCCCTGTTAGGCCATTTTTGTGCAGTGCAATGATGACTGCACGTGTTTCTTTAGAGATAACCATGGTTAACAGAAGAGAAACAATGATGCCAAGCACCAGCCGCCTTTTAAAGTGTCCAGTGGTGTCATTCTTACTTAATCATGACAGATTGATCTCCAGCCCTGTCCTCATCAACACCCACACCTGTGTTAATGGAACAATCACTGAAACGATGTTAGCTGGTTCTTTTAAGGCAGGGCTGCAATGATGTTGAAATGTGTTTTGGGGGATAAAGTTAATTTTCTAGGCAAATATTGACTTTGCAAGTAAATTTCTGTTAAGCTGATCACTCTTTATAACATTCTGGAGTATATGCAAATTGCCATTAGAAAAAATGAAGCAGTAGACTTTGTAAAAATTAATATTTGTGTCATTCTCTAAACTTTTGGCCATGACTGTACATCAGTCACAAGCTGGAAGTACTGCAGCACTGCCAAAGCCAGGCAGCAACAGGCTGTGCTAAGCTAATTTGCTTAGGTGACAAACCGCACAATGCTGAAGAGTTATTGATACCTCTGAAAGAGCAGGCCGATGTGTAGCTGACACTGCTGAATCTCCAGCCAGGCATGGTTGTATGTGACAATGGCTCTGAGGCGAGGCAAACTGACACACGTACCATGCCTGGCTCATGTGCTGAACCTCGTTGTTCAACGTTTTCTAAAAAACTATCCGGATCTTCCGGATCTGCTGGTGAAAGTACGCTGCCTGTGTGCCCATTTTAGAAAGTCAGCTACAGCTACAGCCGCCCTTGCCGTGCTTCAGCAGCGATTGCAGATTCCGGCTCACCCACTAGTGTGTGATGTCCTCATGTGTTGGAACTCTACATTGCATATGTTAGAAAGGATTTGTGAGCAGAAGCGGGCAGTTGTTCAATACCAGCATCAACAAGGTCATCGTTTTTCAGGTTTGACTCCACACAAAAGACCTCAGGAGTGGACATGGATGTCAGACATATGTAACATCCTCCAAAACTTTGAGGAGTCCACCAAGATGGTGAGCGGCGATGACGCCATAATTTCCGTCACCATCCCGCTCATCTGCATTCTGAAAAGTTCTCTGCTCACAATGAAAGAGGATGCATTGCAGGCGTAACATGAGGACATGGATCAAGGAACCATACAGGGTGATTACACACAGCCCAGCCTCATGTCATCCCAATGTGGATTGGTTGACAATGAGGAAGAGGAGGAGGAGGAAGAACAGGAGCTACTTTCATGCACTATAGATGGGACTACAACCACAACTGTCATACCTTCTGTTCAGCGTGGATGTCCTGAGGACAAGGAAGAAGAGGAAGAGGAGACACCTTGGTCAGTCGTCCACTTGGTGAGAACACGGAAGGCTTGCCTGTTACCAGTCTGGCACGCATGGCTGACTTTATGTTGCACTGCCTTTCCCGTGACCCTCGTATTGTCAAAATATTGGGTACCAGTCATTACTAGCTAGTGACACTTTTGGACCCACGTTACAAGGATAACTTTAGATCTCTTTTCCAGAGGCAGACAGGTGTACCAAAATGGTGCAGTACCATGGGGTCATTGTTGCAGAATTATTAAAAAAATCCCATCTCAAAACGCTGGCGGCAGAGATTATAGTTTGTTGTCCAACCAAGGACGACTGGCAAGAGAGACACAAGTCCACTCCAGCAGAGGCAGAGGAACACTGGCAAAGTTCTGGGACAGTTTTCTAAGACCCTCCCATTGCCCTGGCACTGAGGCATGGAGTAATCTCATAAGGAATGCAATGTTTTCTAAGATGCTGAGGGAGTACCTTGCTCACCATACCAACGTCCTCCGTGATTCCTCTGTGCCTTTTAATTACTGGGTATCCAAGCTGGATACATGGCATGAGCTGGCTCTCTACACCTTGGTGGACCTGGCCTGCCCTGCCACTAGCGTTTTGTCAGAGCGGGTTTTTAGCGCTGCTGGTGGCATTATCACAGATAAGCGCATTCGCCTTTCTACAGAAAATGCAGACAGGCTAGCTCTTATAAAAATGAACAAGGGATGGATTGGGCCTGACTTCTCAACACCACCAAATGATGACAGCGAAGCATAAACTCCAATGTAGTGTTTTTTTAGGAGGTGTATTCCCATGCACCTCTTCACAACCAAACATGGGTATATGCTTCCTGATTTTGGCTATTTGGTCTCCTCCTCCTCCTTCTCCTCATCCTCACCGTCCACCACCACTCGAACACCAGGGTAAATGTATTCCGTCATGCTCCAGCCACTCTATTTTTTGGCAAGGGTGTTATGATGCCCGTCACCAAAATACAAAAAATATGTACACTCTCAAGAGGAAATGTTTGCCAGCCCATACAATAAGTGTATGGGCATCCCAAGTCTATGAGACCTGCTCCTAGAAATTGGGCCTATTTTTAATCAGGCCTTCCTCCACGCTCCATCATCCACCCACACTAGACCAACAGGGTTAACGTGTTCCATGCGTCTACAGCCAGTGTCGAATTCCTAACAAGGGTGGGTGGTTTTACTGGGCATAAAATACTTGTTATGGAAAAAGCTGAGGTGTACCCCACAGGGGAAAATGTTTGACAGCCAACACACTTAGTGTATGGGAATTCCAAGTCTAGGAGACATGCTCCTTTTTAACCCCTTTACCCCCAAGGGTGGTTTGCACGTTCATGACCTGGCCAATTTTTACAATTCTGACCACTGTCCCTTTATGAGGTAATAACTCTGAAACGCTTCCATGAATCCCACTGATTCTGACATTGTTTTCTTGTGACATATTGTACTTCATGTTAGTGGTAAAATTTCATTCAAATAGCTTGAGTTTATTTGTGAAAAAAATGGAAATTTGGCGAAAATTTTGAAAATGTCTCAATTTTCCAAATTTGAATTTTTATTCCCTTAAATCACAGAGATATGGCACACAAAAAACTTAATAAGTAACATTTCACATATGTTTACTTTATATCAGCACAATTTTGGAACCAACATTTTTTTTTGTTAGGAAGTTATAAGGGTTAAAAGTTGACCAGCGATTTCTCATTTTTGCAACACCATTTTATTTTTACGGACCACATCACATTTGAAGTCACTTTGAGGGGTGTATATGATAGAAAATACCCAAAAGTGACACCATTCTAAAAACTGCACCCCTCAAGGTGCTCAAAACCAGATTCAAGAAGTTTATTAACCCTTCAGGTGCTTCACAGGAATTTTTTGAATGTTTAAAAAAAAGAACATTTAACTTTTTTTCACAAAAAAATTGCTTCAGGTCCATTTTTTTTTATTTTACCAAGGGTAACAGGAGAAATTGGATGGCAAAAGTTATTGTGCAATTTCTCCTGAGTACGTTGATACCTGATATGTGGGGGGAACCACTGTTTCGGTGCATGGCAGAGCTTAGAAGGGAAAGCGCGCCGTTTGACTTTTTCAATGCAAAATTGGCTGGAATTCAGATCGGACACCATGTCACATTTGGAGAGCCCCTGATGTGCCTAAACAGTAGAAACCCCCCACAAGTGACCCCATTTTGGAAACTAGACCCCTCAAGGAACTTATCTAGATATGTGGTGAGAACTTTGAACCCACAAGGGCTTCACAGACGTTTATAATGTACAGCCGTACAATTAAAAAATCATATTTTTTTCCACAAACATGATCTTTTCACCCCGAATTTTTATTTTCCCAAGGGTAACAGGACCCTAAAAGTTATTGTGCAATTTGTCCTGAGTACGCTGATACCCCATATGTGGGTATAAATGACTATTTGGGCGCATGGCAGAGCTAGGGAAAGGAAGCAGCGCCATTTGACTTTTTTGGCTGGAATTGACATTGGACACCATGTCACGTTTGGAAAGCCCTTGATGTACAAAAACAGTGGAAAACCCCCCAAATGACACCATTTGGAAACTAGACCCCCAAAGGAACTTACTTAGATGTGTGTTGAGAACATTGAACCCCCAAGGGCTTCACAGAAGTTTATAACGTACAGTCATAAAATTAAAAAATCACATTTTTTCCACAAAAATGATCTTTTCACCCCAATTTTTATTTTCCCGAGAGTAACAGGACCCTTATAGTTATTGTGCAATTTGTCCTGAGTATGCTGATACCCCATATGTGGGGGTAAACCACTATTTGGGTGCATGGCAGAACTCGGAAAGGAAGCAGCGCCATTTGACTTTTTGGGCTGGAATTGGGATTGGACGCCATGCCGCGTTTGGAAAGCCCCTGATGTGCCTAAACAGTGGAAACCCCCCACAAGTGACACAATTTTGGAAACTAGACCCCCCAAGGAACTTATATAGATGTGTGGTGAGCACTTTGAACCCCCAAGGGCTTCACAGAAGTTTATAACGCCCAGGCGTGAAAATAAAAATATATTTTTTCCACAAACATGATCTTTTAGTCCCCAACTTTATTATTTTCCCAATGGTAACAGGAGAAAATGGACCCAAAAACTTGTTGTCCAATTTGTCCTGAGTACGCTGATACCCCATATGTGGGAGAAAACAACTGTATGGGCACATGTCGGGGCTTGGAAAAGAAGTAGTGACGTTTTGGAATGCAGACTTTGATGGAATGGTCTGCGGGTATCATGATGCCTTTGGAGAGCCCCTGATGTACCTAAACAGTAGAAACCCCCACAAGTGACCCCCATTTTGGAAACTAGACCCCATAAGGAACTTATCTAGATGTGTGGTGAGCACTTTGAGCCCCCCAGTGCTTCACAGAAGTTAATAACGCCCGGGCGAGAAAATAAAAAAATCATATTTTTTCCACAAACATGATCTTTTAGTCCCCAATTTTTTTATTTTCCCAATGGTAACAGGAAAAATTGGACCCCAAAAGTTGTTGTGCAATTTGTCCTGAGTACGCTGATACCCCATATGTGGGAGAAAACTACTGTATGGGCACACGTCGGGGCTCGGAAGGGATGTAGTGACGTTTTGGAATGTAGACTTTGATGCAATGGTCTGCAGGTGTCATGTTGCCTTTGGAGAGCCCCTGATGTACCTAAGCAGTGGAAACCCCCAACAAGTGACCCCATTTTGGAAACTAGACCCCCTAAGGAACTTATCTAGATATGTGGTGAGCACTTTGAACCCCCAAGTGCTTCACAGAAGTTTATAACGCCCGGGCGTGAAAATAAAAAAAAATCATAATTTTTTTCCACAAAAATGATATTTTTGCCCCAATTTTTTATTTTCCTTAGGTTAACAGGAGAAATTGGACCCCAAAAGTTGCTTTGCAATTTGTCCTGGGTAGGCTGATACCCCATATGTGGGAGTAAAACACTGTTTGGGTGCATGGCAGAGCTTGGAAAGGAAGGAGCACCATTGGACTTTTTCAATGCAGAATTGGCTGGAATTGAGATCAGGCGTCATGTTGCGTTTGGAGAGCACCTGATGTGCCCAAGCAGGGGAAACCCCCCAATTCTAACTCCAACCCTAACCCCAACACACCCCTAGCCCTAATCTCAGCCCTAACCCTAGCCCTAGCCCTAAACCTAACCCTAGCCCAAACCCTAACCCTAATGGGAAAATGGAAAAAAATACATTTTTTAAAATTTATTAATTTTCCCTAACTAAAGGGGGAATAAAGGGGGGTTTGATTTACTATCTATGGCAGGTTTTTAAATTTGGCAGCTGTTGCATGCTAAAAGACGCTTTTTATTGTTAAAATAGTTTTTGATCACCACATTTTGAGAGCTATAATTTTTCTATACTTTGACCCACCGAGTCATGTGAGATCTTATTTTTTGCGAGACGAGTTGAAATTTCTATTGGTACCATTTTCGGGCACATGACATTTTTTGATCGCTTTTTATTCCGATTTTTGGGACACAGAATGAACAAAAACCAGCATTTCAAGAATTTCTTTTGGGGGCTGCGTTTACACCATTCCGCGTGTGGTAAAATTGATAAGGTGGTTTTATTCTTCGGGACAGTACGATTACAGTGATACCTCATTTATGTTGTTTTTTTATGTTTTGGCGCTTTTATGCACTGAAAACAATTTTATATAAAAAATAATTATTTTTGCATTGCTTTATTCTGCGAGCTATAACTTTTTTATTTTTTTGCTGATGATGCTGTGTGGCAGCTTGTTTTTTGCAGGACAAGATGAAGTTTTCAGCGGTACCATGGTTATTTATATCCGTCTTTTTGATCGCGCGTTATTGTGCTTTTGTTCGGCGGTATGATAATAAAGCATTATTTTTTTCTTTGTTTTTTATTTTTATTTTTTAAGGCATTCACTAAAGGGGTTAACTAATGGGACAGTTTTATAGGGCGGGTCGTTGCGGACACGGCGATACTAAATATATGTACTTTTATTTTGTTTCTTTTTATTTCCAAAAAATGAATTTATTAGGAAATATGTTTTTTTTTAATTTATTTAGCTATTTTTTATAAATTATTTTTACGCTTTTTTTTTTTTACTTTATTATACTGTCCCAGGGGGGACATCACTGTCATATGACAGATCGCTGATCTGTCACATCACATATCACTGTGACAGATCAGCGAGCTGACACAGGCAATGCTGGAGGCTTCCTCATGCCGGCGCTTTGCAGGCACTGAGGAAGCCGGCTCCCTGCAGGCCCCCGAAGGTCCCTGCTGCCATATTGGATCCAGGGACCTGCAGGGAAGGAGGCCCCCGCAGCAGTGCTGCACATCGCACTGTGAAAAGAGTTTGGGATTACGAAATGAATAATGTGAATTGGGTTTTCCGGTGGCCATCCAGTACGTGGCTTGAAAAGCTTATTGGGGTGCATGTAACTTTAAGGCACGCCAGGCCTTGCATTCAATGCAACTTTTTTTCTGGAAGCCCTCCTGGACTTCTCATGAAAGGGTATTGGGGTGCGTCGTAATTCTTGGCAGCCCATCCACTTACTGCACAGGCAATAACAGTTTAGGAGACCCACTGTTTACTATAATGGCTCTTTAAGAAGATTAATGCTGCCTGAAGCCCCAGTAAAAATAGGCTCTGTAACTGTAAGAGTCCCTCCTTCAGAAATGAAACAAGTTGTGTCTGCTTATGTGTCACACACCACATGGCCAGCTAGGGCTGTTAAATGTTACAATGACATTTCCTAGTGAATGCATTTGGAATGAGGGAGGAACCTCCCAAATGTGGAAGTGAGAGCCCTCACAAATGTAAAAGGAAAAACTAAAGCCAAAACGCTCCGTGTGAACATGTGCTAAAGGGGAGTTATAACTTTATTTTTGTGTTGTATATATATATGTATATATATATATATATATATATGTATGTATTTATGAAGAAAAAAGTTTCTAAGCATTTTTCCCTTTAAAAAAAAATTAGGTTTGGTTTGGTAGGTCTTCTTGTAAATCCGTAAAAACCGGCACAATACTCTGACATTATTCCCAGATACCATATGTGAGTCAGAAAGGCATGCATGTATCTTCTCCATGTTCCATGCTGTTCCCCGTTAGTTTTAGCGTTTTCCCATCCATTTCAATTTTTTTCTCAGGCCCCCAGACCTGTTTGTTGGGTCTAGCAGAAAAATATTTGGCTTTCCCATTGACTTGCATTGGATTCGTTATTCGGTACGAAAATAGACGATATTAGAACATTTTTGAGCCAATTTTCCCAAATCCGAATATTTCACTATTCCGTTCATCACTATTCACAAACCGTCAGAGTTACAAAGTAAAACAGCCTCTTCCAGGTAAACAAAAGTGCCACAGAACAAAGTGGAAAATAACTTCCGTATAACACACTTTCTCAGCCATTTGAATGTTGGTCTTTTCCTCTCAGACTCCAGCAGGGTCTGAGCAGCACATACAAGACCTCCTTACCTTGCACACACAGACCCAGTGAGTCAGACCCAGCTGTCTTAAATCAGACCATCCAAGACCTAGACAGGAGGTAAGTGAGCGGCTGATCCCACTCAGGTCTTTCAGCTGCTTGAAAAACTCGGATCCATAATTTGGCTTGTTAACACCTTTCTGCCATATGACGTACTTTCCCGTCCATGTGCCCTGGGACTTTATTCTCAAGGACTGTATAGTATGTCATAGCCGATCAGGGATGTTCACGGGGGAGTGCCACTGATCGCGGCCAGGTGTCAGCTGATTATCACAGCTGAAACCCAGCACTATGTGCCAGGAGTGGTCACGGACCTCTCCCGGTTAATTAACACCTGGTACACTGTGATCAAACATGATCGCAGTGTTCCGGGGGCATAGGGAGGAATCGGGCAGGGAGGGGGCTCCCTGCGTGCTTCCCTGAGACCGTCGGAACAACGCAATGTGCTCGCGTTGTTCCGAGGGCCTCCTCCCTGCAGGCCCCCAGATCCAAGATGGCTGTGGGGGCCTTCCGAGTCCTGCAGGGAGGCAGCTTTCTCAGTGCCTGCTGAGCGCAGGCGCTGAGAAGCCGCCTGCAGTGCCTGTCAGATTGCTGATCTGACACAGTGCACTGCAAAGTATCAGATCAGCAATCTGGGACAATACAATAAAGCAAAAAAAAAAAATCATGTGTAAAAATAATTTTAAAAAAATCCTAAATAAATTAAAAAAAAATATTCCCTAATAAATTCTTTTTTTTTGAAAATAAAAAAACAATAAAAATACACATATTTAGTATCGCCACGTCTGTAATGAACCCCTTAAAAAAAAAGAACAAGGCAAAAAACAATGCTTTATCATCATACCACCAAACAAAAAGTGCAATAACACACAATCAAAAAGACGGCTATAAATAAGCATGGTACCGCTGAAAACGTCATCTTGTCCTGCAAAAAACAAGCCACCATACAGCATCATCAGCAAAAAACAAAAAAAGTTATAGCTCGCAGAATAAAGCAATGCAAAAATAATTATTTTTTATGTAAAATTGTTTTTATTGTATAAAAGCACCAAAACTTAAAAAAGATATAAATGAGGTATCGCTGTAATCGTATTGACCCGAAGAATAAAACTGCTTTATCAATTTTACCACACGTGGAATGGTGTAAATTGAATTGCTGGGTTTTTTTCATTCTGCGTCACAAAAATCGGAATAAAAAGCAATAAAAAAACGTCAACTTGTCCCGCAAAAAATAAGACCTCACATGACTCTGTGGGACAAAATATGGAAAAATTATAGCTCTCTAAATGTGGTGATGCAAAAACTATTTTTTTGCAATAAAAAGCGTCTTTTAGCGTGTGACAGCTGGCAAACATAAAAACCCACTATAAATGTTAAATAAAGCCCCACTTTATCACCCTCTTAGTTAGGGAAAAATAATAAAATAAAAAAAGTATTAATTTCCATTTTCCCTTTAGGGTTAGTGTTAGGGCTAGGGTTAGGGTTGGTATTAGGGTTAGGGGTGTGTTGGGGTTAGGGTTGGAGTTAGAATTGGGGGTTTCCACTATTCAGGCACATCAGGGGCTCTCCAAATTCCAGCCAATTCTGCGTTGAAAAAGTCCTTCCTTCCCTTACAAGATCTGCCATGCGCCCAAACAGTGGTTTACCACCACATATGGGGTATCAGCCTACTTAGGACAAATTGCACAACAACTTTTGGTGTCCAATTTCTCCTTTATTCTTGGGAAAATTAAAATTGGGGTCAAAAAGATCATGTTTGCGGAAAAAACTTCTGTGAAGCACTTGGGGGTTCAAAGTGCTCACCACACATCTAGATAAGTTGCTTGGGGGGTCTAGTTTCCAAAATGGGGTCACTTGTGGGGGTTTCCACTGTTTAGTCACATCAGGGGCCCTCCAAACGCGACATGACACCTGCAGACCATTCCATCAAAGTCTGCATTCCAAAACGTCACTACTTCCCTTCCGAGCCCCAACGTGTGCCCATACAGTAGTTTTCTCCCACATGTGGGGTATCAGCATACTCAGGACAAATTGGACAACAACTTAAGGGGTACAATTTCTCCTGTTACCCTTGGGAAAACAAAAAATTGGGGACTAAAAGATCATGTTTGTGGAAAAAAATGTAATTTTTTTTATTTTCATGCCCGGACGTTATAAACTTCTGTGAAGGACTTGGGGGTTCAAAGTGCTCACCACACATCTAGATAAGTTCCTTGGGGGGTCTAGTTTCCAAAATGGGGTCACTTGTGGGGGTTTCTACTCTTTAGGTACATCAGGGGCTCTGCAAACGCAACATGACGCACGCAGACTATTCCATCAAAGTCTGCATGCCAAAACGGCGCTCCTTCCCTTCTGAGCTCTGCCATGCACCCAAACAGTGGTTCCACCCCACATAATGGGCATCAGTGTACTCAGGACAAATTGAACAACAACATTTGGGGTCCTATTTCTCCTGTTACCCTTGTGAAAATAAAAATTTGAGGACAAAAATGTAATTTTTGTGGAAAAAAATGATTTTGTTTATTTTCACGACTCTACGTTATAAACTTCTGTGAAGCACTTGGGAGTTCAAAGTACTCACCACACATCTAGATAAGCTCCTTGGGGGGTCTAGTTTCCAAAATGGTGTCACTTGTGGGGGGTTTCCACTGGTTAGGCACTTCAGGAGCGCTCCAAAGGCGACATAGGGTCCGATCTCAAGTCCAGCCAATTTTGCGTTGAAAAAGTCAAACGGTGCTCCTTCTCTTCCGAGCTATGCCATGCACCTACACAGTGGTTTACCCCCACATATAGGGTATCAGTGTACTCAGGACAAATTGCACAATAACTTAAGTGGTACTGTTACCCTTGGAAAAATAAAAATTGGGGATGAAAAGATCATTTTTGTGGAAAAAATATGATTTTTTAATTTTATGGCTCTACGTTATAAACTTCTGTGAAGCCCTTGAGGGTTCAGAGCTCTTACCACACATCTAGATAAGTTCATTGGGTGGTCTAGTTTCCAAAATGGGGTCACTTGTGGCGGATTTCCACTGTTTAGGCACATCAGGGGCTCTCCAAACGTGACATGGCATCCGATCTCGATTCCAGCCAATTTGACATTCAAAATCTCAAATGATGCTCATTCCCTTCTGAGCACTGCCGTGCCCCTAAAGATTGGTCTTCCTCCACACATGGAATATTGGTGTACTCAGGAGAAATTGCACAGCAATTATTGTGGTTCATTTTCTCCTGATACCCTTGACAAAATAAAAAAAATTGTGTCCGAAGAAAAATTTTGGGGAAAAAAGTTACAGTAACTGGTCATTTTTACCTTCCACATTGCTTCAATTCTTGTGAAGTACCTAATGTACCTTCTTGAATTTGGTTTTGAACACCTTGAGGGGTGCAGTTTTTAGAATGGTGTCACTTTTTGGTATTTTCTGTTATATTGACTCCCGAAACTCACTTCAAATTTGAGGTGGTCCCTAAAAAAATGGTTTTGTTAATTTTGATGGAAAAATGAGAAATTGCTGGTAAACTTTTAACCCTTATAACTTACTAACAAAAAAAATTTGGTTCCAAAATTGTGCTGATGTAAAGTAGACATGTGGGAAATGTTATTCATTAAGTATTTTGTGTGACATCTCTCTGATTTAAGGGCATAAAAATTAAAAGTTTGAAAATTTTCAAAATTTTCGCCATATTTCCATTTCCAAAACTTTCCATTTTTTCATAAACAAATGCAAGTCATATCAAAGAAATTTTACCACTAACATGAATTACAATATGTCACGAAAAAATCTCAAAATCAGCGGGATCCGTTGAGGCCTTCCAGAGTTAGGGTACCGTTACACTTAGCGACAATGATATGGATCGCTGGTGAATCGCTAGTGAGCTGCCACACAGGCAGATCTCACAAGCGACATAGCAGCGGCCGGGGGTCGCTACTTACCTGTCAGACGCGGCGATCCTGACATCCTCCCGCCCGCTTTCCACGGTCCAGGATGTTCTCGCGCGATCAGCGATGAGCAGCGGGGGAGCCGGTCGGAGGTAAGTATCAGACATAGCGATATCGCTAGCAATATCGCTATAACGTCACAAAATCGGTGACGTTGCAGCGATATTGCTAGCGATATCGCTATGTGTAAAGGGGGCTTTATAAGCAGATTTTCCAGAGTTATAAGCACATAAAGTGACAGTGGTCCGATATAAAAAATAAGACCTAGTCATTAACCTACAAAATGGCTTGGTCCTTAAGGAGGTTAAACATACTGCCAGAGCTACAATAGAAGGTTTAGATCAAAGCATATTCATATGTGTGAATGACCCCAGTCAAAGTCCAGACCTAAATCCTATTGAGAATCCATGGCAAGACTTGAAAATTGCATCCATCTAATCTCACTGAGCTAGTGCTAATTTGCAAAGAAGAATAGGCAAACATTTCAGGCTTCATACTATGTGTTGAGGGGTATGGGGGAATCATTCTGTGTGTTGAGGGCTATGGGGCATCATACTGTGTGTTGAGGGCTATGGGGGCATCAACCTGTGTGTAGAGGGCTATGGAGGCATCTTACTGTATGCCTGAGAATGCACCAGTCAGGTGAGTCTTTGATCTCCATACACATCTGTATGGAGATGGCGGGGACCCTCACGTACCTCCTTTCCCTTGGTAGCTGCTCACAGGATTCCATGTGGCACCTCATTGTTTATTAATGTGAAATGTAATGTTTATGTACTGTAATGTCATGTGACTGTCAGGTACTGTGTATAGGCTTAGGGCTAGGATAGGATATTAGATAGTATAGGACTGTAGGGGGATTAGAATAGAGGGGAGCACATTAGAGATAGAGAATAGAATAGATATTGGTGTTAGCTAGCATAGGAATTTAGCAGCTGGGAGGAGTTACAGGACGGAGCAGTTTAGAGCCAGGGATATAGGAAAAGACTTCGTGTTTAGGCAGCAGAGCCCGGGCAGCCTTGCCCATGGTAGGGTGTATGCAGTAGTAAGTCCAGACGGATTGATAGCCGTGGGAATAAAGCTGTGATGGCAGTAAGGAGCCCCAGGCGAGGAATAGTGCAGTCGGGCACCAGCTCAATGGGACCAGCCCCAAGAAGGATCCGGGGTCTACGACTGGGGCAGAAGCAACTGAGATGGCATTTCCGACACCTTTCCCAATTGGAGCCGGATGAGGGGCTGACAGGGAGCTGGTGACGTCGAAGACACGGAGGGGACATGGACTGTCCAGAGATACGGTAGGGATTGCTTGGAAAAGGAAACTGATAGAGAGAATAGGGCCTACCTGAATGGCAGGGAAAGATAAGAAGACGTCTCTGTGTTTAATCTGTGCTGCCAATGTGATTGATTTCCTATCGTTTAGTAAAGTTCAACATGTCTACGTTACTCCCACGGACCTTATGACTCACGGTCAGTGGTGTTGGTGGCGTCAGACAGGTCAGCGGCATCAGTGGTGTCAATGGTACCGGCGGAGTAGGCAGACATGAGGTAAGTGCCTGTCGACAGTCTCTGGTCGTGGCGCTGCAGTCCCTCAGACTTGGGCCTGGTCCGACGTGAGGATCCAAGGTCAGATCACTCACACTATCCACCTGCGCACTGTGCGTTCCCGCCAAGACTGCCCCATTTCCTGTTGCGCTGTGGCTGTTTAAGCTTAGCCATGAACCCTGCCACTGAGTGCAAAGACCGGTCCGGGGCCTTGAACTTTCCCCTGTGCAACAAAGGTGACAGCCCCGACAGTTTCGGATCCATCATAGAAAAGGAATGCCTTACCTTATTCTTCTCCTTACATTCCCCTTTCTCGCCATTCCACGGGTGAGAGATCTTGTAGTAAGCGTTGACACTCTTCTATGTTTTGAACGATTTGTTGCCAAACAAAATGATCCTGATCAAAGCGGTTGAGTGGTCTTCCAGCTGTTGACCGTTCAGAACATTGTAAGCTAGGAGTATCTGTCGAGTGAGTTCAGTTGGGTAGTTCAATCAGGTTGGCCAACGGGGGGGGGCGGGGATGTGACCAGCTCTAGAGAAACAGCCACTTCAGGAACTACCGGAGCCCCAGGGGCCTCAGGTATCTCCCCTTCTTCTGGTCCTACTTGGGGTGGTTTGCGGCATTCTTCTTCACAATCACTAATGACGGGGGGAAGGTTCTCAGGAACACTGGATTTATCTTTCTCGTTTCTTACAGGGTCTCTGGATACACAAGGGTGCACGACACGAGTAGGAGCATCCTCTTCTCCTTCAGGCTGGACTTTATAGACGGGCCCCTCAGAATTGACTCACCACTTCACACGATACGGTGTTTTGTCCCATCGGTGATCTAGTTTGTCTCTAGAGCATTTTTCTCATACTAATACTCGATCACCGGCCTGCAGACCTGTCCCTCATAGGGACACTGTCTCCGGATGTTCCAACTCTCGAAACTGGGTCTGCACCAGACGATGCAGCATCTGCAGTCGATGGCGATGTTCTCGCACCCAGAAGGAAACCCCCGTCCGTAGATAGTCCTCCTCTGGGTCCAGTTCCAGGTCAGTGTTTCCTTCTCTGGCCTGCCAAAGAGTAGAGTGTAAGGGGTGTATCCCGTAGTGCAATGTACATGGTTATTGTATACCCACAAAAACTCTGCTACGAATTCTGGCCAGTGTACCTTACGGTCCTCCTCCAAAGTTCTCAACATCTGGATAAGAGTTTGATTGAATTGTTCACACACTCTATTGCCCTGAGCATGGTAAGGCATTGCTCGATTCTTATCAATTTGATACAAGCAGTGCAACTCTTCCATTACTCGTCCCAAGAAACAAGCACCCTGGTCTGAGTGCATCCTCTTCGGACAGTCGTACACCTGAATAAAGTTCTTACAAATGGCATGAGCTGCGGATTTGGCAGTTTTATCCCTAGTCGGAGTCACAACAGCAGATTTAGTGAAATTATCTACCATTACTAAACAGTGTTCGTACCCTTGATGGGCTGAACCTATTGTCAGATAGTCGATCATCAATATTTCTAAAGGGGCAGAGGTCACAATTGTTTGTGTGGGTGCTCTCTGCTCTGGAGATTGGACAGCTTGCTGTTCCTACAGTGCCAGCACACCTCTTCAACCACCATTTTCAACAAGGGATTATAAACCAGTGTCTGCAACCACTGAAAGGTCTTCTCCTGGCCGAAGTGAACCCGTCTCTCATGTGCCTCCATGGCCACTTGATGCAGCAGCATTTCAGGGATTACGACTTGCTAAGTAACGGACAGGGCCCGCTGCAATTGAATTTTTCTGCACAGAAATCCGTCTTTCAGGAGGAGCCTCTCCCATTGTCGAAGGATTTGTAGTGTCCCAGGAGAAAGAGCCTCTCTCTTATTCTGGCAGGGCAGCTGTTTGAAGGCCACCCACTGTCGGACTTGGACATGCTCTCTGTTTTCCTGTTGAACCCATACCCACTCGTCATGGGACTGCCCCAGCACATTTTCTCGGGAGTCTGCTTGAGCTTGCTCCCGCATAGCTGCCAACGTCCTGACAGAGTCTCGGAACTCCAGAACCTCTTCAACCTCAAGTTCCTCATCTCGATTAGCGCCGGCCTTCTCGTGTGTCACTCTGGATAACGCATCTGCATGTGCATTTTCGGCTCCCCGCCTGTAAGCAATTTTGCACTGGTATTTGGTCATTCTGGTCACCTAGTGCTGTGCCAGGGCCCCTAACCTTGCATTTTCTAGATGGGCCAATGGGTTGTTATCGGTGCGCCCCAGAACTTCAGACCCAGACAGGTATTCCGCAAACTTCTCTGTTATGGCCCACACTAACGCTAACAACTCTAACTTGAACGAACTGTAGTTAACCGGATTCCGTTTGGAGAGAACGACTCGCGTAAGCTATCACCCGCTCTTTTCCGTCTTGAACCTGCGACAACACAGCTCCGAGCCAAAGCAAGCTCCCATCCGTATGGAGAATGAAAGGTAGAGAGAATTCGGCGTAGGCCAGGACTGGTGCTTCTGTCAGAGCCACTTTCAAGGCCTGGAACACTTTCTCCTGACGCTCTCCCCACTGAATTTCCTGTTTTTTAGCTCCAGATGGCACTCCTTTCATCAACTCTAACAACGGGTTCACAATGTGGGTGAAGTCTTTCACAAACCGCTGATAGTACCCGGTAAATCCCCAAAAGGCTCGGACATCCTTCACAGTCCTTGGAACGAGACAATCCTGTACTGCTGCAATCTTCTTATGGGACGGCCTTACATTCTCTGCAGAGACCACATGTCCTACGTACTCGATCTGAGTGCGAAACAGGTGACACTTGGAAGGCTTTACCCTCAGCTCATGTTTCTGGAGCCAGATGCTGCAAATGCTCTTCAAATGTGGCGGCATACACAATTATATACTCCAGATAGATGAGGTTGGCTTCAAAGTTTAGCTATCCCAAACACCTCTCCATGAGTCGCTGAAAAGTACCAAGACAATTAGCCAGCCCGAACGGCATTCGGTTGAACTTATACAGGCCCATGAGTAGTATAAAGGCTGTCTTTGGTCGGTAGTGTTCTGACATCGGTACTTGCCAATAGCCACTGGTCAGATCCAGTGTGGAGAAGTATCTCACGCTTCTCAGGGTGGACAAGGATTCTTCTATATGGGGTAGCAGATATGAATCTCGCACAGTGCAGGCATTTAATTTGCAATAATCCACACAGAACCACAGAGAGCTGTCTTTTTTCCGGTCTAGAATGATGGGAGCAGCCCACAGGCTTTTATTTTCTCGGATGACACCGGTCTGAAGAATCTGTTTGAGCATCCCTTTCACCTCCTGATACATTTGTTGAGGGATTTGGCGGTAGCGTTCTATCACGGGCGTAGCATTACCCGTTGGAATCTCATGAGCAAATGCAGTTGTACAGCTGAAATCATCCTCATGTCGAGCGAACACGTCTTGATAGCGTACCAGTAAGGCTTTCATCTGTTCTACCTGTTGCAGTGTGAGCTCCGCCAATTCAGCCCGTGTTTGTTCAAGAATGCGACGCCCCTTTGCTGTTGTTGGGGATCCAACTCCGTGACTGTCTCCACATCTACAGTCCATGGGTCCTCATTTTTTACCTTCAATTGGATGGCCTGTGGTTGTACCAGCTCCTCTGGCAGCATTACCCATTGGAATCTCATGAGCAAATGCTGTTGTACAGCCGAAATCATCCCCATGTTGAGCGAACACGTCTTGATAGCGTACCAGTAAGGCTTCCATCTGTTCTACCTGTTGCAGTGTGAGCTCCGCCAATTCAGCCCGTGTTTGTTCGAGAATGCGACACCCCTTTGCTGTTGTTAGGGTTCCAACTGCGTGACTGTCTCCACATCTACAGTCCATGGGTCCTCATTTTTTACCTTCAATTGGATGGCCTGTGATGGTACCAGCTCCTCTGGCATGTCTACAATCTGTGCTACTTCGCTCTTAGGGGGAAGCATCAGGGTGTCCTCCCTCAAGTTCACGCCCTGCACAGGTATCGTTCCATCACGTACTGTAGTCAGGATACGAGCAACTAGGAGTCCCGATGGTAAATTCTGCACAGAAGCTGGCTATAGTTGTACCTCAACTCCCTCCAGCGGTGTGTAAGCTTAAACAGGTAGTGAGAGCACACTCTGTAGAAGCCAGAATGATTACTTGTTCCAGCACCTTTCCATCACAGGAGACCTCCTGTGCCTGGGCCGTCCAGATCAATTTTTGGAAAACTGTTCTCTGGGGTGTCCGCGGGCTCCACTATTTCAGGAACATGTCCGGAGGTTCATTGATTAGAAGGATTCCAAACTCCTTAAGCACATTCATTCCCAGTGTGACCGTATGTCCACGGTCTGTGTTTCCCATGGTTAACTCCACTCCACACACTGAAACTAAATTGGTGGGACTTCTGGTTCTCTTTTCTGGCTGCTCTGGCTCCGGGCAGCGGCCCCCAGCTTTGGAGCTTCCTAGTTTAATGGGCGGCACTGAAGCAGCTGTCCTCGCTGTGGGCAAACCTGGGCCACATGTCTCAGCTCTCCACAATGATAACACGTAGGGGGCTCTTCCCGACTGAACACTCTTTCACCCCATCATAATTCTGAGAGAGTTCTGCCCCCAGATGAACTTAGTGAGGTCACCTTCCTTTTAGTTTCAGTCAGTCTTTCCGCATGACTTGGATCTCCTTCCACAAGTCTTCCATCCATCCTGGTTCGGCGATCAAATTCACAGACACCTCCCCACTCCGGACCTTGGCTGCTGGGACTGTTACCCCCTGCTCCTGCTCGCGTGTGCAACTCTCCTACAATCTCTGTGAAGGTCATACTTGGGTTCACTCACAAGCACTCTCACAGGGCCTGTTTTAACAGCGTGTCTCTCATCCCAGTCACCAACTGGTCTCTAAGCACTACATCAGTTGGCCCTACTCCCACACCATCTTTCCTGACTATGGCAGTGTGAATCTCTTGTAATACATTCATATACTGTGTCACAGTCTCC
Organism: Dendrobates tinctorius; assembly: GCF_039654945.1. NCBI lineage: Eukaryota > Metazoa > Chordata > Amphibia > Anura > Dendrobatidae > Dendrobates > Dendrobates tinctorius. The sequence goes on from NW_027361875.1 coordinate 10,046,688, forward strand.
CACTCTCTTTGAACCCGGCTAAATAGCCGCATGCACAGTTCCCCTACATCCGTGGGGTCCCCATGAGTCTCCTCCAGTAGACGCAATACTTTGTCAAAGGTATCCCATTCTCGTGCAGGTCGCAGCATAACTGAATCCCTTGCTTCTCCCTCCAAAGCCATCATAGCAACCTCCACCTGCAGGGAACCATAGGGTGCATTCTCTTCATCCCTCTGGTACGCTCAGTCCAGCTCCATAACATGGTATCATTTCCACTGAACTTCAGGAGGTTGTTTAACATGGCCCACAGGGAGATACTGGACCTAGGACCCTCCCCAGATGCTTGGCCTACCTCTTCCGTATGGGTAGACTGCATCCTGCTGACTACGCCAAGTGTAAGGTTCAGGCAGGAACGCGGGATGCAGTAATGGACCAGAGGCAGAGCAAGGGTTAAAGAGGTTTAATAATACAGTGGATACTCCATGCAGGGACAAATGGGGAAAGAGCTTGCTAAGCGGGGGTCTTATAATTAGAGAAACAGGATTAAGCAAATAAAGGAAACAGTTCAGAAGTAATAAACTTATCAAACCAGCGACTTCAGCAGTTGGAGTCCTGGGAGCAAACATTGGCGCCAAGGCTGTGGCGTGTAGGCTGTCTGGGGTAGTCCTGGAGAAGATGGCGTCCTGGATCCTGGTGACGGCGGTGGTCTTTTGTCGTCCTGGTGACGGTCCGGGGTCCGTAAGATGAGGGATAGAGATGACAAAGTCTCTATCCTAGGCAGAGTTTATCATGGCGCGGCATCTCTGTGCGGACTTGTCAGGGCACAGTCCAAATGGGTCACCTGGCTTTCCTGCCTGTAAGGGCAGTGTCTACGTTACTCCCACAGGCCTTATGACTCACGGTCAGTGGTATTGGTAGCATCAGAGAGGTCAGCGGTAGCAGCGGATTTGGCGGACACGAGGCAATTTGCCTGTCAACAGTCTCTGGTCTTGACGCTGCAGCCCCTCAGACTTGGGCCTGGTCCGACGTGAGGCTCCAAGGTCGGATCACTCGCACTGTCCACCCGACAGTTCCGGATCTGTCGTGGAAAAGGTACGCCTGACCTGGTACTTCTCCTTACCCCCAAATTTAAAGCATCTACTGCCACCAATATGAGGCAATCCATGATCATTTCACCTGTTATTGGTTCTAATCTTATGGATGATCAGTATTTTGGATTTTTACACTTTTTTTTAATCTGATAATATTATTACTCTGATTTTCTATGAGATGTGTCTGGGCAATAGGAAAACATCATTACGCTATTAATATACTGGTTACTGTATCTACTGGAAATGTACAATCAGCCATGCAGATATTTCTGTGCTAAGGTAAAATTGTTAGTGTACCAAGAATGGCTGCCGCCCCTGCACCCAACTTTCTCTACTTAATGGGGCCCCTGAACAGTGTCACTTCGCAGATGATTAACACCTCCCCCACCCGTGCTGTTTTATTACACATTAACACAGGCTTCCGAGCGGCAGGAACAGATTCAGACAATTACAATCAAGTCAGGGCACACGCCTGCCCCGGCCGTGCGAACATGATCAGGGTACTGATGAGACACTTATTTTTCATCCCCTCCTCCATTTTCCTTTTCCCATTGCACATTATAAAGTGGATCATGTCATTTCCAGAACTACCCAGATGCATGCAGCACTTTCGCTGCTCATAGTCGCAACATGTAAGCAGAATTCCAAGCAGATGCAGCAGAGCTGAGTTTGGCGCAGTTATTTGTGGCTTTGTTCAGAACTGCAGGTAAATCTACTGCATTATCTCAACCTGGAAAGTTACAGTAAAAATAGTGGTTGTCAATAAAGCGCCAACATATACTACAGAGCTCTACAATTGGATTAAGCAGTAAGCAAAAAAAAAAAAAGAATCATAACAAATTATAATCTAAAAGATGCAAAACAATATAGATAATATAGTTAAGAGACAAAATCAGCTTTGTTACATCTGCATCTATTACCTGGAAAGTAGCTGAACAGTTTGTTTTTTTTTCTTCCAGAAAAGTGACTCTAGTTTACGTAATTTTTCTCTCTCTCTGATTAAAAATAGTGTTGATAATAATTAATGTGTCCGTAAACATTGTTGATTGCATTTACCATGTGAAATGTATTTAAATTGCATTGTGAATGCATCCAATAACCGCATTACAGATGCATGTGTTTAATGGCTGACACTAAATGCTAGAAGACTCATAGGAGGTAATTTGCAAAATCAGCTCTGGTCCCTCCACTTCTCGACTAGTGCAGGTGTTCGTACACTGGGTTTATGAGGAAAGATGGAGGAGAGTGGAGAGAAGCAGAAATGGTCTTTTATTAGTCCTGGACTCCAGGACCAGGACAATTATTGGGTGCAGATTGTACATGAGTAAATACATTTCATTCTCTCATCTATCTAATCTATTTTATATCTCTATCACTTATCTATCTATGTACCTATCCTTGTACAGTGTGTGAAAGTTTTGGAATCCTTCAGAATTTTCAGTTTTTCTGCATAAATTTGATCCAAAACTACATGAGATTTTAAAACAAGTTGTAAAAATAGATAAAGAGAACAAAATTTTAAAAAAATTATATTTTGTTGATGAAAATGATCTAATTTTGCATATCTGTAAGTGGCAAAGCAAAACTATGTGAACTTTTAAGATTAGAAAATATTTTGAATGTAAAATTAGAGTTTTGTGCTTTCAATCAATGGCATGACAATCAGGTGTGAGTGGGCAACCTGCTTTATTTAAAGAAGCGGGAGCTATCGATGTCTGATCTTCACATCCCATGTTTGATAAAGTGTATAACGGCTGGCACAAGCAAAGGAGAATTCTGAGAACTTTAATAGAAGAGTTATTGATGTTCATCAGGCTGGAGAAAATTACAAAACCATCTGTAAAGAGCTTGGACCCCACCAATCCACAGTTAATGCAAGGCGCATAATAATTTGCATGGTCACAAAGGAACCTAAGGTAACCTCTAAGCAACTAAAGGACTCTCATATCAGCTAATGTTAATGTTCATGAGTCCATCATCAGCAGGGCACTGAACAACAGTGGTGTGAAAAGCAGGATTGCAATGACAAAACCACTGCTCTCCAAAAAGAACATTGCTGCCCGTCTATGGTTTGCTAAAGATAACTTGTACTAGCCAGAAGGCTACTTCACCAATGTTTTGTAGATGGATGAGACCAAAATGGAGATTTTTGATTTAAATGAGAATCGTTCATTTGGGGAAAGAAAAACACTGTATTGTAGAATAAAAACCTCATATAATCTGTGAAACATGGTGGTGGTATCATCAAGGTTTGGGCCAGTTTTGCTGCATCTGGACTACAACAGCTTGCCATAATTAATGGAGCAATGAATTCTGAATTTTACCAGCAAATTTTAAAGTAAAATGAGAATGTGTGTCAAGGATTATCACATTGACCCAAAGCACACAAGTCTTTCTATAAGAGAAAGGTCGAAGAATAAAGTTAAAGTTTTGGAAATCCAAGTCAAAGTCTTGACATTAATCTTATAGAAATGCTGCTTTAAGACCTGAAGTGAACAGCTCATGGAAGAAAAGCCTCCAATAGCTGAAGCTATTTGTTAGTGAAGAATGTTGTGATGTTGGTTCATTTTCCTCATTTTAAATAGTCCAATATTTTTCACTCTTAAATAACTTAGTTCTCTGTATAGACTTTATAGAACTTGTATAAAAATGTGATGAAAGTCCAAATTACGTATACAGAAATATAGAAAATTCTGAAATCAACTTTCAAGCACAACTCTATACGTCTAATCCAGGGGTGGGGAATCTTTTTCTGCCAAGGGCCATTTGGATATTTATGCCATCCTTCGGGGGCCGTACAAACAAATTATATCCTGATTCTGGCACTGGTGTAAGGACGTAATCTTTCATTGCATGCCCTTCAGTGTTCAGTAGTGAACACTGCGTGTGTGTGTGCTAACAGAGCAAGAAGAAATTAATGAGTTTGTGGCAATCAAAATACAGCTCCCTCCCCAAGAATGCGGTCCCTGAGAATCTGCCCGGGGGCCTGATAAAAGGTCATCGAGGGCCGTAAATGGCCCTGGGGCCTGAGGTTCCCCATCCCTGGTCTAATCTAATATATATCTATCTTTATTTCTATTTACCCTCCACACACTCTTGATAAGCTGTTGTACGTGTCAAATAGAATTTTCCTGTTGCACATATATATATGGAAATGATTTGTGATGAAATTACATATACGTATGCAAAATCTGCATGTGCACATTTGGATTTTCTGTCAATTTGCAAATGGTTTTACCCTATGCTTGATAAACAATAAAATCTGCAGTGGAAATAAAAAAATATCTGTTGCATAATGCAGAAACTTTGGAGTCCACCTGTAAAATAATAGCTGACAATCAGTAATTGAAATGATGGCATTCTCTATTGCCACCTACTGGCTCATATCATAAAAAGCAGGTCAACTACCTGTTCAAAAAACTTGATTTATTTGGAATGCTTTTAATAATTTACCTTTATGGCACATTGTAACAAAAAAAGAGTGGAGAAAATTAGGTCCTGTACATTAAGGACACTCATATGTACAATTTATCATCACACATACTTCATATGATATATGATTAATGTGGTCATTAATCATACAGCTTACAGATATATATGGTGGATCAATAGTAGTTATACCTGTCAATCCATTACATTCATGTGCTGAAAATTATAATGAATTTGTAGCACTGCGTCCAATTAATCCCCCTTTTCAATAAGCTCCTCGCATTTTTCAAAAACTTGCAGCAAAAGAGACAAAAATCACATTGTTTTGCACAACTATGAGTTACACTCAAAAATTTTTGCAAGAGTTTTACATCAGATTTCCAGCTCAGGCTTTTGATGAGTCTGAATCAAATTGCACTGAAATGTAGACAACTAATAGATAATTGCAAACAACAATGGCAGCTGTAAAATACATCTCCTCCATGTTCCCGCTTTGGTCTATCCAGCAAGTTTCAAGCAATTTGGCTGTATGGCTTAATTTTATTTTTTGGGGGGAGGGAGATCTAGTGTTGAACAGGTCCTATATCTTTATACAGAGCGTACTCTTGGCTATATTCATAGGGCCGCATCGGTTGTACATGCATTCACGTAAGTGCTTATGTTAGAGAATGCCGATGGGAACGTCAAGTTGTGTGGGGGTCTGCTCAATGGGCTTTTCATATTCTTTTGAGCACCAAGCTTTGGGGGAGGTTGAGCTTTGAGATGCTGATCATGTTTTCATAGGGAGAGCACTGAGGACTCTTTTGAGAGAGAGGGAGAGAAGGAGAATGCTGCCGGTGACAAGAGTGTTGTTAGCAGAAGAGCAGTTTAGATAAATTCAAGGTTTTTTTTTATTTTTTTAGTTTTTTTTTCTGCTGATCACAAACATGCAGCTTTCCACCTGAAACCCTAGCACCCTGCTGGGCTTTAATCCAGCCCAATTCACCCAGCCGCACTGGAAGTGCTGTACTTCCACTCTCAATACGCTGATTGCCCTCGCTCTGAATGCCACCACCTGCAAGAAAGGCAGCTTTTTATTCCCTCTGCTCTTCTTGAGTAGGAAGTAAAAGATGATAATTTATGGCAAACATTAATTAATTGTTTATAAGATGACTTTTTCTCACTGACTCCCAACCGCATCATTCAGTCGATATTCCAGCGTCCAGGTTGAGATCTGGTGAAGTGCTTTGGGATTAACCTTTTTGAAACCGGAATAAATTCTTCTGCAATTACATCTTTTTTTTCTAGGAATGCTTATTTCTCTAAACAGCATCCGTTAAAACCCTTAAGGTGGAATGACAAGGTTGTCTTGTTGTCTTGTATCACAGAGCTACATCTGGATGTCTTTGGCACATTAAAATTAAGAACTCTTATGCAAAGAGAGACTTTTTGCAGTAAATTAGGCTTATAAATATGGAGGCGTTAGAGGAGTGAGGACATGATCTGATATTCATGAATATTGAGACATATATACATATCTCTCTCTCTATATATATATATATATTTTTTTTTAAACAGCTATATATCGCTATTGAAAAAATAATGATATGTATATTAAAATTATAATAATACTAGCTTGGCCCGTGCTAAAGCAAGCTGGTCAAATGTAAGTGTATTTCATGAGATGATGAACACAGACAGGTATTTACTGTATATATAATACAATAAATAAGTTTAATAAGTAGAGGCCAAAAAATGTCTTGAGGTGCCACCTACAGGTCATTGTTTCTTTCTGCAGGTTTATGAAAATGAATGTTTAAACTGTATTTAGTGATAAAATCATGAATGTGTGGTTTGTTTGGCTCTTTTCTTGCTGAAGGGAGGAGGCGAAGTAATCACCAAAAAAGCAGTGCATGTATACAAATGTGTTTGCATATGTGACTCACCTGCAGTGAAGTGTGCAATCCTCCAATGTACCTGAAATAGGTAGCAAGCTGGAAAGATCCCAAGGCAAATGTTTGGATTTGTTTGTGATGTCTGTAAGCAGCTCTCTAGTAGTGCGCTTTGGGGTAGTGTCCTGCCACCTGCAGGTAGTTTGACCTTTCAAATGGTGTATCAATGGTTTGTGTGGGTGGAGTATGAGCGGAGCAAATGTGCAATCAATAGGCAGTGCATGTTTACAAATGTGTTAGGATATGTGACTCACCTGCAGTGAAGTGTGCAATCCCCCAATTTGGCTAAAATAGGCTGGGCAAGCAGTTCAGCAAGCTGGAAAGCCAATGTCATGATCTGCTTAGTTTGTGGGATGATGTAGTTCAGAGGTTAATCTGGACAGCCTCATTCTGGGATTCTGGGAGGCTTCTTATAGCCTCAGTGTGGGGTCATTCCTCGGGTCGCTTATACTTTGACCCTCAGCTGAGTGTGTGTGACTCTGATGTATCTGTGCTTTGTGCCTATGCTACTGTATGCTTGTTTGGCTTTGATCCGGTTCTGTCCCTGTTTCGAGTTCTGCCTGTCTCTCCTGTACTTTGCTGCCATCTCTGTGTATGACTCTAAGCTACGTTCTGACTACCCTCTGCCTGCCCCTTGTGTACCGCATTAGCACTCTTGTTTACTGACCTCGACTTGTCATGGATTTCATCTCCCTCTGATTCCCCGTCCTTTCCCTGGTGTCCTGTGGCCCCCTTTCCCCTGCTCCAGGGTCCCTGTAGAAACCTGCAGGCATCTCCAGCAGCAGGATGCTAAGCCCCGCCCCCTGTGGCCACATGATTGTAGGTCCTTCTGCTCTTTGCTTCCCTCAGTGTCCTCTTTCACTGCACTGCTCAGGTCCCATCTATCTGAGCTTTCCCAGCAGCATCTGACCCTGGGCTTCCCCGTGGTGTGGGTAAGGGTACCGTTACACATAACGATATCCCAGTGATCCCACCAACGATCCGAAGTGGATGGGATCGCTGGGACATTGTTAGCTGATCGCTGGTGAGCTGTCACATAGACAGCCCCTCCAGCGATCAGGACCAGTGAGCACACTGGTTACCAACGTAAACATCGGGTTTCTAAGGGCCACGGGGCCCTTAGAAACCCAATGTTTACCCCAGATACCAGCGTGCACTACAGGCAGGGCAGGAGGTGGAGGCAGAGCGGCGCAGACAGACCAGCATAGCTCTGCTATCTGCTACTCTGGTCTGACAGACTGGAGTGGCAGATAGCAGAGCTACTGCGGTCTGTGCACCGATCTGCCTCCACCTCCCGCCCTGCCTGCAATGCACGCTGGTATCTAGGGTAAACATTGGGTTTCTAAGGGCCCCGCAGCCCTTAGAAACCCAATGTTTACGTTGGCAACCAGCGTGCAGCGTCGCTCATCGCTGGCTCCCGCTGCCACACGCAGCGATGCGCACTGGCCAGTGGGAGACCAGCGATGAAAAAACAGGCCAGGATGATCCAGCACGATCAACGATACCCCGAGGGGGGGCCGATCGCTGCTAGATTTCACACACAGCAATCTCGCTGTCACCCATTAAGTCACCCTGTTCAGCCTTGGCAGTTCGTCGGCGCTGACAGCAACTTAACAGTCCCCAAGGCAAATGTTTGCATTTGTTTGTGATGTCTGTAAGCAGCTTTGTGGTAGTTAGCTTTGGGGTACTGTGGTGCCACCTGCAGTTCATTTTTCCTTAATGCAGGTTTATGAAAATTAATGTTTAAACTGTATTTTGTGATCAAATCGTGGTTGTGTGGTTTGTTTGGCTATTTTCTTGCTGAAGGGGGCAAGTTTACCTTTCAAATGGTATATCATTTGTGTGTGTTCGGTGCAGTATGAACGGAGATATAAAGTAATCACCGAAAAACAATGTTTAGAAATAATAGAATAGATAATAATAAATATCTACAGGTGCATCTGACAAAATTAGAATATCATCAAAAAGTTAATTTATTTCAGTTCTTCAATACAAAAAGTGAAACTCATATATTCGATAGAGTCATTACAAACAGAGTGATGTATTTCAAGTGTTTATTTCTGTTAATGTTGATGATTATGGCTTATAGCCAATGAAAACCCAAAAGTCAAAAGACATTGCTCCCCAAACCATCACTGATTGTGGAAACTTCATACTAGACCTCAAGCAGCTTGGATTGTGTGCCTCTTCACGCTTCCTCCAGACTCTGGGGCCTTGATTTCCAAGATCTAGTATGAAGTATCCACAATCAATAATGGTTTGAGGAGCCATGTCATCTGCTGGTGTAGGTCACCAGTGTTTTATCAAGACCAAAGTCAGCGTAGCCGTCTTCCAGTAAATTTTAGAGCACTTCATGCTTTCCTCTGCCGACAAGCTTTTTGGAGATTGAAATTTCATTCCCCAGCAGGACTTGGCACCTGTCCACACTGCCAAAAGTACCAATACCTGGTTTAAAAACAACAGTATCACTGTACTTGATTGACCAGCAAACTCGTCTGACCTCAACCCCATAGAGAATCTGTGGAGTATTGTCAAGAGGCAGATGAGAGACACCAGACCCAACAAGGCAGACGAGCTGAAGGCTGCTATCAAAGCAACCTGGGCTTCCATAACACCTCAGCAGTGCCATAGACTGATCGCCTTCATGCCATCAGTCTGTGGCAGTCTGTAACTGATGCAAAGGGAGCCCCGAGCAAGTAGTGAGTGCATTTACTGAACATACAATTCAGTAGGTCAACATTTCTGATTTTAAAATCATTTTTTCAAGCTGGTCATTTTTTCAAGCATTCTAATTTACTGAGATAATGACTTTTGGGTTTTCATTGGCTGTAAGCCATAATCATCAACATTACCAGAAATAAACACATGAAATAGATCACTCTGTTTGTAATGACTCAATATAATATATGAGTTTCACTTTTTGTATTGAAGAACTGAAATAAAATAACTTATTGATAATATTTTAATTTTGTGAGAAACACCTGTAACTAATGTCTCTTTAAAGCATTATGTGAAATCCCGCTGGTCCTTTTGCAGCTAAAGTACATATTCCACTATTAGCTTTCTTGTTAGCAGCACATACGCAGTTTACTTGGGTGGATTTTCTGCAGACCAATAATGATTAAGCCAACTTAGAGCTGCTTTCAAAGGTTTTAGGGTTTCTTTTTTGCACAGGAGAAAAAAATGATTTATGCATATCCATTATTATCCATTATTCATTGTCTATGTTTCATATCTATTATGTGGCACTCATTTTTTTCTACACTTTAAAGGGAACCCGACATGTTCCCAAACACTATTAACTTTCAGATATAGGGTAAATCTGCAGGTTAATAGCATTACAAAGCTGTCCGGCTGTCTTAATGAAAGAGTAGCTATCGGGAGAAAATTAACTTTATTTCTTCTGGGAGCCGTCAGATTTCGGTCATAGAGGTGTGTCTGGAACAGCTACAATTATCACTCACAGCAATGTAAGAGGTGGCAGTTTACCACAAAACGGCATTTTGATTATAGTTTACTCTATCAAGATGCACTGCACTGCGAGCTATCAATCAAAGTGTCAAGGCTTGGTTACACACGCCGCTCACTATGTATCGAGTGGTGGCTGAAGTCACGCCTCTGTGACTGAAACACAATAGGGCTATACCGTGCCTTTCTTTTCTGGGTAATGGTCATTATTCTCCCATCATTTTACACTTATTATGTTACTATTTTATAGAGTTCGTCTCATCCCAATATATGTCCTTTTGTAATTAATAAAATTGTGTCTATTTATGCAGCAATTGGTGACTCAATATTTCTCCGTTTTTCTCTATGACTGAAATCAGCCGGGAGGAATAACATTCATTTTCTCCAAGTAACCAGGCTTTCAGTGAGGCCTAAAGTCAGTTCTGTAATTCCATTGACCTGCGGATTAACCCCATATCTGCAGGTTAAATGTGTTTGAATACATCACTGGTTCACATTAAACAGCAAAAAACCTACAGTACTCAGATGACATACAAATGGCATCCATGTGATGTCTGGTTTTTTTTCATGGACTCAATGTTAGAGTTGAGCGAAACGGGTCGAAAAAATTCAAAAGTCGCCGACTTTTGGCAAAGTCGGGTTTCATGAAACGAAACCCGACCATAGGATGAGGTCGGCCACGAGGTCGGCGACTTACGCGCCAAAGTCGCGTTTCAAAAGTTTGTTTTGCGCTCTTTTTCAGCCAATCAGGATCTACGGACACTGTGGGCAACGTGATGACCTAGGCACGGGTCACCACCATCTTTCAGAAGGGCATGCAAGTGATTGGCTTGCTTTGGTGGGCGTCACAGGGGGTATAAAAGGGCGTGCACGCCGACCGCCATCTTACTTCTGCCGATCTTAGTATAGGGAGAGGTTGCTGCTGATTCTGTAGGGAGAGCGTTAGGCAGGGAAGAAGACAAAAAAACTGCTTCTGCTGCTAGCGATTTGGCCTGCACAACACACAAGTCACTGTGTGTGCAGTGCAAGGGGAGGCTATATTGTGGTGTATCAGTGGTGTTGGTTGTTGGGCTGCCTTTTAAGGCTTCCTGACACGCTGGCATTGCTGTTTACCCACTGCTCCGCAAACTGCTTTTTTAAAAGCAATCCAATCTCCCTTATCCTCTAGTCACTTTTGTCACAGCTGTGCCATCGAGCCTGTCACATAGCGCTCAGATATCAGTGGGCCTCACACAATCCACAAGTGTCCAGTGTCCAAAAGTGTGCGCAGAGATTCAAAATCTCCATTATCCTCTCGTCACTTTGGTCACAGGCAGCTGTGCCATCGAGCGTGTCACATAGCGCTCAGATATCAGTGGGCCTCACACAATCCACAAGTGTCCAGTGTCCAAAAGTGTGCGCAGAGATTCAAAATCTCCATTATCCTCTCGTCACTTTGGTCACAGGCAGCTGTGCCATCGAGCCTGTCACATAGCGCTCAGATATCAGTGGACCTCACACAATCCACAAGTGTCCAGTGTCCAAAAGTGTGCGCAGAGATTCAAAATCTCCATTATCCTCTCGTCACTTTGGTCACAGGCAGCTGTGCCATCGAGCGTGTCACATAGCGCTCAGATATCAGTGGGCCTCACACAATCCACAAGTGTCCAGTGTCCAAAAATGTGCGCAGAGATTCAAAATCTCCATTATCCTCTCGTCACTTTGGTCACAGGCAGCTGTGCCATCGAGCCTGTCACATAGCGCTCAGATATCAGTGGACCTCACACAATCCACAAGTGTCCAGTGTCCACAAGTGTGCGCAGAGATTCAAAATCTCCATTATCCTCTTGTCACTTTGGTCACAGGCAGCTGTGCCATCGAGCCTGTCACATAGCGCTCAGATATCAGTGGGCCTCACACAATCCAAAAGTGTCCACTGTCCACAAGTGTGTGCAGAAATTCTAAATCTCCCCTGTCCTATAGACACCTTGTACCTTGTTTTACATTACTATATAGTTTGTTGGATTTTGTCTACATTTCTACCAAAAATGAGGAAGGCTGGTGGAAGAGGCCGTGGAATTGGGCGGGGGTTGGCAGCTGGTAATGATGGTGTTGGTGGTGGATCTGATAGTAGTGGCAAGAGCAAAATAGGACCGAATGCAGGAGGTGCTGACCCTGCGTCATCGTCTGGCTACATAAGGCCTCGAACGCTTAGTTTTCTAGGAGTTGGCAAACCGCTTTTAAAGGCAGAGCATCAGGAAAAAGTTTTGTCCTACATTGCTGACTCAGCCTCCAGCTCTATCGCCTCCTCTTCTTCAGTTGTAAAAAGTAAAAGCACTGAGTCGTCATTGGAGGCTCATGTTCATGAACCACACCTTTCCTTGTGTCCTTCACCCCAACCAAGATTGAAGGATGACGCAGGCCATACTACTGATTACTCCATGGAGCTGTTTTCACACACCATGCCTGGATTATCAAGTGAAATGGTGAATTACCCAGGCCAAGATGAATCTGACATGGAGTGCACTGATGCACAGCCGCTGATGGATGATTCTGCTGGTACATTCACTCAGAGCACTACATTGTCCTCGCAGTGTACAGAGCCAGATTTTGACCCTGATGAGACTCAGGTGCCCCTTCCCACACACTATACCACCATACACGGTGACACAGAGAAAGGTGCACATGACATAGAAGAGGAGGTGATGGATGACCCAGTTGTTGACCAAGATTGGCATCCATTGGGGGAAGAGGGTGCTGCTTCCAATAGCTCAGATGAGGAGCATCCACAGCAGACATCGACATCGCAACAGCTGTTATCTGGCAGGCCCGGAGCACTCCAAAGACAGGTTCCAAACATCAAAAGAGTTGCTGGACAGCTTGTCCAGAGGGTCAAAAGATCACAGCGTGCTAGGCCGCAAAATGTCTGCCAAAGTAGGAAGAGTGCAGTGTGGCACTTTTTTGAACAAAATCCTCATGATCAGGCCAAGGTTATCTGTAAGAAGTGCGCAAAGACCTTTAGCCGAGGGAAAAATCTGAAAAATTTGAATACCAGTTGCATGCTTAGACATTTAACCAGCATGCACTTGCAAGCGTGGACACAACACCAAACCTCAAGTGCCACATGTGCAACTGATCACAACGAAGGTAGTCAGCAACGCTACATTGTTTCCCCCACTGTAAGCCCACCGGTTAGCACAGCAGCAAATGTTGAGGTGTCATTGCAAGACCACAGCAGTCAGGGAACCCCACTGTTATATCAACGAAAGACTGATTCTAGGCCATCAGAAAGAACACCAACTCCATCACCATCATCAACCCTCTCTCAGTCCGCCCTGTCCACCGCTACTTCCACCATATGCAGCTCTCAAGTCCAGCTCACCCTCCCAGACACTATGAGTAGGTCAAGAAAGTACTCAGTCTCTCATCCGCGTACACTGGGTTTGAACGCCCACATTGCCAAACTAATCTCGTTTGAGATGATGCCCTTTCGGTTGGTGGAAAGCACAGCTTTCCGCAAACTCATGGCCTATGCAGTACCACGCTATGACCTACCCAGTCGCCACTTCTTCTCTCGCAAAGCCATCCCAGCCCTCCACCATCATGTGAAAGACCGCATTGTCCATGCACTCAAGCAGTCAGTGAGCGGAAAGGTGCACCTCACAACTGATGCATGGTCCAGTCGGCATGGCCAGGGCCGTTACGTGTCCATCACTGCGCACTGGGTTAATGTGGTGGATGCAGGGTCCACAGGGGACAGCGGTGGTGGGACAGTGCTGCCTAGCCCACGGTATAGGAAACATTTGGCTGTAGGCGTTCGACCCTCCTCCTCCTCCTCCTCCTCCAGAAGCGAAAGCTCGTCCACAGAGCGCAGTCGTACGAGCACTCCATCTGCAGCTGCCACTGTTGCACACGATGTGTCCCCCTATCGAGCAGCTAGTGGAAAGCGTCAGCAGGCTGTGTTGCAGATGATGTGTTTGGGCGACAGACACACCGCCGAGGTGCTGGCCGAGTACTTGAAGCGACAAACTGAGTCATGGCTGGGCAGTGTACATCTTGAGGCAGGCAAGGTAGTTAGTGATAACGGCCGTAATTTTGTGGCAGCCATAGCCCTTTCAAAACTCAGCCACATACCTTGCTTGGCTCACACCTTGAACCTGGTGGTGCAGTGCTTCCTCAAAAATTATCTGGAGTTAACAGCCCTGCTCCAGAAGGTGCGAAGACTGTGCGCGCACATCCGCCGGTTGCCTGTACACTCCGTTCGTATGCAGAAGCTGCAGCGATTGCTCCACCTTCCCAACCACCGCCTCATTATCGACATTGCAACAAGGTGGAACTCCACCCTGCACATGGTGGAGCGACTGTGCGAGCAGAGGCAGGCCATAATGCATTTGTGGGAGGATACACGGCCAGGCACTTTGAGAGCAGACATGGAGTTGACAGGCGTGCAGTGGTCGAAGCTGAAAGACCTTTGTAAAGTCCTTCAGTGTTTTGAGGAATGCACACGGCTGGTAAGCGCAGACGGCGCCATCCTAAGCATGAGCATCCCACTTATGCGTCTGCTCATGCAAACTTTGACGCACCTCAAGGAGCAGGCGTCTGCAGCCAATGTTGATGAGGAGGAAGAGGAGGAGGGAATCCTTGATGACATTCAGCCATTGTCTGCTCAGGGACCTCTCCTGGACGAGGTGGAGGAAGAAGAGGAGGAGGAGGAGGATGATGGGGATGATTACTTAGGGGAGGAGGATGCATCTCGTGGGGCAAGTGAAAATGTTGGCGTGGCAAGGTCTGGTACAGGGTTTGTGCGTGACTGGAGGGATGTGGATTTGCCAGAAAGTGCTCCTCCACCCAGCACTCGCAGTGCATCATTGACACCGGGAACATTGGCCCACATGTCAGATTATGCCTTGCGGATCCTAAAAAGGGACCCCCGCACTGCCAAAATGATGAACGATGACGACTACTGGTTGGCCAGCATCCTGGATCCACGCTATAAAGGCAAATTACAAAACATCATGCCACAGGAGAACCTTGACCTAATATTGGCTAATAAACAAGCAACTCTGGTAAATCGGTTGCTTGAGGCATTCCCAGCACACAGCAGCGGTGATGGTTCTCACACGAGCCGTACGGGCCGGGGGCAGCTTGGCAGAGGTGTTCGTGGTGCACACAGAAGAAGTGGCGTTGGAGACAGGGGTTTCATGACAATGTTGTGGACTGATTTTTCAAATACCGCTCACACAACTGGTAATACTGCATCGATGGAAAGTGACAGGAGACAGCAGTTGTCAACTATGGTTACAAACTACTTTTCCTCCCATATCGATGTTCTCCCACACAGGTCATTCCCCTTTGACTATTGGGCCGCTAAACTGGACACCTGGCCTGAATTGGCCCAATATGCCTTACAGGAGCTCGCTTGCCCAGCTGCAAGTGTGCTATCGGAAAGAGTCTTCAGTGCAGCTGGATCAATCCTGACAGAAAAAAGGACCCGTCTGTCAACCCAAAATGTGGATGATCTAACCTTCATTAAAATGAACCACGCATGGGTTTCCAAGGATTTTGTCCCACCTTCCCCTGATGA
Source organism: Dendrobates tinctorius (assembly GCF_039654945.1). NCBI lineage: Eukaryota > Metazoa > Chordata > Amphibia > Anura > Dendrobatidae > Dendrobates > Dendrobates tinctorius. Next base: position 10,062,149 of record NW_027361875.1, read on the forward strand.
CACATAGGGTGACAGAAAAATGGCTTGCTTTGGTCCACCTCTTCCTGGTACTTCACCTATTTCGCCTTTTGCATCAGCTGAATGTCCAACATCAACATATGCCACTTTCTAAAACTCCCTAACTGTGCTGCCTCCCCCCCCATGGCCGGGGTCACCACCTACCGCACGACACCGTGCGAGTGCCGTTGCCCTGGACAGGTGGGTAGGCCGACTCTTGGGCGTGGGCACTGGCACAGGGTCCCTCATAGTGCAATCAAGTGTCTCTGACGGTGGTGGTGCACACCCGCCGTCAGACACACCGCTGTACTATGAGGGGCCCAGTGCCAGTACCGACGCCCACGAGTGGGCCCCCCTTGCTTGGGCAGGGCCCCAGCATTTGCAATCTTTACCTCTCCCTGCTCCTCCGCTGTGTAATCTGGGCCGTCAAATCCATACTGTGCCTGACACCGTCTGAGCCTGCCTCCTGAGACATATATTTTGAATGTGTACGCTATCCATACATGTTATCCGGGGATACGGTACCCTTTCTAACCTTTGTGCAATCACGTGCAATCCATACTGGGCCTAACACCGTCTGAGCCTGCCTCCTGAGACATATATTTTGAATGTGTACGCTATCCATACATGTTATCCAGGGATACGGTACCCTTTCTAACCTTTGTGCAATCACGTGCAATCCATACTGGGCCTGACACCGTCTGAGCCTGCCTCCTGAGACATATATTTTGAATGTGTACGCTATCCATACATGTTATCCAGGGATACGGTACCCTTTCTAACCTTTGTGCAATCACGTGCAATCCATACTGGGCCTAACACCGTCTGAGCCTGCCTCCTGAGACATATATTTTGAATGTGTACGCTATCCATACATGTTATCCGGGGATACGGTACCCTTTCTAACCTTTGTGCAATCACGTGCAATCCATACTGGGCCTAACACCGTCTGAGCCTGCCTCCTGATACATATATTTTGAATGTGTACGCTATCCATACATGTTATCCGGGGATACGGTACCCTTTCTAACCTTTGTGCAATCACGTGCAATCCATACTGTGCCTGACACCGTCTGAGCCTGCCTCCTGAGACATATATTTTGAATGTGTACGCTATCCATACATGTTATCCAGGGATACGGTACCCTTTCTAACCTTTGTGCAATCACGTGCAATCCATACTGGGCCTAACACCGTCTGAGCCTGCCTCCTGAGACATATATTTTGAATGTGTACGCTATCCATACATGTTATCCGGGGATACGGTACCCTTTCTAACCTTTGTGCAATCACGTGCAATCCATACTGGGCCTAACACCGTCTGAGCCTGCCTCCTGAGACATATATTTTGAATGTGTACGCTATCCATACATGTTATCCGGGGATACGGTACCCTTTCTAACCTTTGTGCAATCACGTGCAATCCATACTGTGCCTGACACCGTCTGAGCCTGCCTCCTGAGACATATATTTTGAATGTGTACGCTATCCATACATGTTATCCAGGGATACGGTACCCTTTCTAACCTTTGTGCAATCACGTGCAATCCATACTGGGCCTGACACCGTCTGAGCCTGCCTCCTGAGACATATATTTTGAATGTGTACGCTATCCATACATGTTATCCAGGGATACGGTACCCTTTCTAACCTTTGTGCAATCACGTGCAATCCATACTGGGCGTGAGAACGGCTGGCGAGCTGTTAAGCAAGCTACAGCACCTGTCCAGACAAGTACAGGGATTCCCTAGCGAGGAGACTTATTTGATTGTTTTCAATGTTGGGACAGCAATTTTTGGGGAGCACTATACTCTGGAGAATGATAGATGGGGCCCACCATACACTGGAACATTCCAAAGGTGGACATCAGACACTGGAGCAGCATTTACAGGGCCCATTATACACTAGAGCATTAGAAATGGGGCCCATTATGTTTGGAGCATTATTTGGGCCCATAAGACAGTGGAGCTTCATCCATGGGGACCAACATATACTGTAGCATTATGTGGAGCTCATCATATACTGTTTCAAACATTATATGGGACCAATGATTCTGTATGGAGAAATAGATGGGCCTCGTCATGAGATGTAAAAAGTGAGGTATTTTTCATTGTACTATACCGCTATTTATCTGCCGTATCGGAGCATGATGAGTTGTGGTATGTGTTAAAGGGGCGCTCTTTCGCCCAGGGCACATGAAAACCTGCAGCCAGCCCTCCCCCCCCCACAACTTTAGCCAAATAACCCCCATTTTTCAGTGCGTAACTTGTATTATGAAGTTAATTAAGGTTGACAAGCTTAAGTAAGAAGAATTGATGCTTTTGGCATTCAAATGGGCACTGTAGGTGTGTTTCCTGTCCTCTCACTGCCGACTTTTATTCCCCATTGACTTACATTGGGTTTCGTGTTTCGGGACGACCCCGACTTTTCCCTATAATCGGACGATCTTGCTCGACCCGACTTTTGGAAAAGTCGGGTTTCACGAAACGAAACGCGACCCTAAAAAACCAAAAGTCGCTCAACTCTACTCAATGTCTTGCATTGGCTGCATTGGCATGTTGGATCCGTGACTCTCATCAAAAAATGGACATGTCTCTTTATTGTTGTGGACACTTGGGCTCTCAAAAAAAGAACAAAGACATGTGAACAGCCCCATAAACTATAATGGGTACAAATTCTATCCATAAAAAACAGGAATGTAGAGCGTAAGTCAGTTACAGACCTCAGAATGACACTTTAAAGGGAATCTGTCACCTCATTTTTGGCCTATGAGATGCGGCCATCGCCAACAGGGGCTTATCTACAGCATTCTGTAATGTTGTAGATAAGCCCCCGATGTAACCTGAAAGATAAGAAAAACAAGCTAGATTATACTCACCCGAGGGTCCGGTCTGCTCCGATGGGTGTAGCGGTCCGGTCCGGCGCCTCCCATCTTCTAACGATGATGCCCTGCTTCTTACTTCTGCCGCGGCTGCTGCGCAGGCGTACTTCATCTGCCCTGTTGAGGGCAGATTAAAGTACTGCAGTGCGCAGGCGCCGGACATCTCTGACCTTTCCCTGCGCCTGCGCATTGCAGTATTCTGCTCTGCCCTCAACAGGGCAGATATAGTATGCCTGCGCAGGAGCCGCGGCAGAAGTAAGGAGGAGAACGTCATCGCTAGAAGATGGGAGGCGCCGGACTGCGACACCCATCGGACCGGACCCCCGAGTGACTATAATCTAACTTGTTTTTCTTATCTTTCAGGTTACATTGGGGGCTTATCTACAGCATTATAGAATGCTGTTGATAAGCCCCTGATGGCGGTGGCCGCATCTCATAGGCCAAAAATGAGGTGACAGATACCCTTTAAAGAAGCTCAACTATTATTGAGTGATTTATGGCTGATTGTTCATTCGTTGGCCATGCTTTCATGGGGAAATAATCACTTTCACAAACAATCATTCAAACGCTCATCTCCTGTTGTGAAAAGCCAATATACACTGACTATAATCTCATGATTGATGGTAGATGCCATTCATCAATTGCCTAGAACCTGCCTGTACCGGTGACATTGCACATTACGATGGTTTTGTCATGCTGGCGATTTGGTACCATCATTCACTTATTACCGAAAATCAGTAGGGAATGTTTTTATCTATCTATCCATCCATTTATCCATCCATCCATCCACCCATCCATCCATTCTACCAAATCTGCTCTAGCCATATTTTTGATATTTGACTGTTGAAGGTAAGGGAAATTGTAGCTCTTCTCTACCCAGTACGAGTTGCCCATCACATATCACACACCATATTAAAACTATTTCATTATGTGGAGCATAAAGTGGTTAAAAAGGCGACATTCCATTTCTACTTCAAGCCTTTAAAATCCGAGGACGGAAAGACTGTGAGTGGAATACAGGAGTGGAACATGCAGGTCGGTAATGGGGGTGTATTGATTACTTAAAGAAAGTTAGAGTAAAAGCAATTTTTTTTACCCATATCCCTCGCAAAGAAAACCCTGGTCCATCCACTCAGATCTAAAAAAGCATTTCTTGTGGCTAATCAGGTTTCAGCTGTCTCCCTCCCTTGGCCAAACCTCTCGTCTCTCAGCCATTCTTCAAGAGCTTCTTTAATTAACCATAATACTACAGATGCTATTGATTTTTTTTTATCTGTTTTTCTCCATTTTTTTATAATAAAAAAATCTCATTGCACAAAAGCCGTGCCAAAAGCTAAGCTGGGATTCTTTGCTGTGCTCCACTCCGTCTTCATCACTCTCTGCATACCAGATGAGTTTCCATATCTGGATGGATGGATGGAGAATTTCTAGTTTTATGTTGGAAAACAGAATTGATTTTTCTGGCCGCACTTCACAACTGTCATTAAAGCTATAAATTGTAGCAAGATAACTATAAATAAATACTTTAGTTAATAGGTTGCATTGAAAGCCGAATTTGGGCGCCATGCTACTATATTGGAATAGTTAACAGGTTCGTTCATTTTTATATGCATTTTACTTGGATTTCATAAAATTTTTGTTTCATTTAGTTGTCCCAATTTTGAAAAAGTGATTGTAGTTTGCAAGGGAATTAAAGGCTGCATAAACTGATATAAAGCGCTTTATGGGAATCGGAACTATTCCGGTTTATACTGGAAGCTTCCTCTTGATTATGTGATACTTTTGACAACCAGTGATTTTTTACATATAATTTAATTTAAGGTTGTCAAAGACCCTATCACACTACCCTTTACAGTAATATTTTGGAGAGTAGGTAATGTACTGTTAGAAAGCAATGGAGTATTTGATAGTTTGGGTTTTACATTCATTACACCCACTGGCGGAGATGATTTCGGGGGCATACTGTCCTTTACTGAACGTCTTTCTTCGTGTTCTGTCTTGTTACCATTGCACACATATAATGTATCATGAAAAAGATCTACCGGTAATAGATCATTAGTAGTTTGAGCTGAAAGAAATAGACCTTTCCGACACAAATGGGGCTTTCTTCTCCAAGATCTTTCAGCCTCTTTGTAAAAATAAGACTATTTACGTGGAAGTAGTTATAGGTGACGTCTTCTCTGGTTGGAGTCGTTCCCAATAGTGATGAGCAAACGTTTGACAGCCGTAACACATGCAGGGATTGCCTAACAAACAGGCAGTCCGTACATGTGTTGGGACTGTCTGACAGCCGCAAGACATCCAGCTTCGGAGACTCGAACATAGTATTTGAGCAGGCAGAAGACACTCAGCTCCAAGCAAGCTCAGATAACACCTTATCCAAGCACGCTCGCTCATCACCAGTTCTCAACCCTTTTTTTCCATCTGGTATGGATACCATGACGACTTTTCAAGTGCATATCTCTGCTCTGCAAACGTTCCTCTTGTATGACACTTCTCGATAGTGTGCCCTTAAAAGGAACCTGTCAGCTGCCCTCAGGCCACTAAACAACCACTATGCTTCTGTTCCACGTTATTTCTGCATTTTAGCACCCCCTCTTTGTGGCTTTATAATGTATTTTAATTTTTTGCTCTACAAATGTCTCAAAATTAGTCCGACAGGGTATTGATTTACCCAGACTAGTTCTACCTGCCATCTTGTAAGCTCACCCTTCTGTGCATAATTTATATAATTTGCAAGAGCGCTGTCACCGTCAGACCCTGGCAAATGGCATGCATGCACAAGGTGCTCTGCCTCCCTCATAATACGCTGATGATGCCTGTTGTATGCTCCCCGCCTTCAAAAGAGCGCATGCCTAGGTAGGCAGACGGTATGTGCAAAATCTGCATCTGCTCTTGCCAAATATGTAAATCGTACTTATGCTATGCCCCTGATTAGATAATTGCTCCTCAATGTGCACAAAATATGTCCCCCGCGCTGTCCCACTTAAGGTACATTTCTTCTACAGTGTCCTATAAAATATCACCTCCACACTATTTACCATTATAAATTACAACCACTCCCCCATCCACCCTAATGACCTATTATGAACTGCCACTATCCTTCTTTATGAACTATGGCCTCTATGCTGTCCCCTGTCCCATTGTTTCTCTTCATGCTGTCCCTATCTCCACACTGCCCCTCCACATCATCCCCAACTTCGGTGTCCTCACATAACTGCCTCCTCTTCACACTGTAGTCCCCCATGCTGTCCTCTCTCCATACTATCTCTCCATGCTGTATTCTCCCACATTGCCCCATCATCACTGTGCCCCCAACACTGCCCCCTTTGCATACTGTCCCCCCATGGTGCTCTCTCTCACTACTGCCATGTTGTCCCTGTACCCGCATGCGGCCCTCTCTCCATATGGTATTCCCTTCAGTGCCTCCTCTACATATTCTCCCCTTACTGTGCCACCTCTCCACATTGTCCCCACATACAGCCATTTCACTATATTGCCCCCACGTTTTCATCTCTACATAATGTCCACTCTGTCAAACACTGCTTCCTCACACCTTCCCCAATCTGCATACTGCCCAACAATACTGTGCCCTCACACTTAAATTCCTTCCCCCGTCTAAATAAAAGTCCCTAGTGTCTCCTTCTCCATGGAGTAATTACCTTCCCTGCTGTCTTCGCAGCATTGAGGTCCATACAGCACTGAAAGAACCTTGAATACAGCACTGAAAGAACCTTGAATGCAGAATGTAACTGGCGGTCTACCTGTTCTCTGAACCAGCTGTCATTTTAACAACCAGTTTGGAGAACCACTGAGAACTGGCTAAATCCCCTGCCAGTGGAGGCAGCAAAAGCTGCTTCTTATGAGACACCTCCGTCTACTATATATATTAAAGTTCAGCAAAGAGAAAATGAGTCCAATCCCTCACATCAGGCAGAAGGCAGCCATGTTCCTCTTCACTGAAGCATATAGAATGGGCTGGAGCTGAACGTGTTAAGCATAAGCCCCCATGACAATGATTGGGCAAAGAGTAAAATATAGATTGGTGGTTATGGGATTGCGTAAATAGGGAGAGGGCAATAAAAGGGGGAATATATAAAGAATAAGCACAGGAACAGGGCTATTTTCAGGGATCACAGAGTCAAGAGTCTCACCTGCCCACCTCTTTGTTTTTTATGGATTTCTTGTGCTACATTAATTTAAAAAAATCCTTCTTGATCGTCTTGTAATATTCAAGAATTACTGTGGGTTGTAGCAGCCGTGGCGGTGAGGAGGTCCTTGGAGTCGGTGGAATTTGTTATGAGTGAATTTATATGGATGGTTCTGATCAGGATGGAATTATGAATGGCTGATCTGGCACTTAGTTGGGTTCTGGACAGGTGTATATCCAGGAATCCGGTGGTGGTGTTCTTTTTACCATTGATGGTGGTATGGTATGCTTGAGCTGGGAGTTATGTCTGACTGTAAAATAATTCTATTGGCAAATACTTTGGTTTAAATGTCCTAGTTCTTGGAGCTTCAAAGACCTCCCCCAATTTCAGTAATTTAAATTTGGCTATTGTTATTATTTGTATATAAATGGCTGCTGTGGATAATTATATCCAAAGACAGCCTCCTGTGTGTTGTTTCTTATCATTTATGAGATACGGGGCTAGGAAGTGAATTAATGGGTGAGGTTTGAATGAAGTGAATTGGCCATATACTGTCATGGACTTACAGAAACTTGTAGACTTAAAGTTAAAGCACTAAGGGTATGTTCACAAAAAGAAAAAGTTTTTTTTTTTAAGAGGAGATCTTCACTTATACGCTCATCCCCGTCCAAAACTACTTCCAAAACTCTTGGAAAAACCCTTCCAATTTATTTCTATTGAATATCCACTTTAAACTAGGAGGTTTTTCTTAGCTTTTCTCTCTGGAGACGTTTTGAAAAACACCTGCTGTAAAAAAGAAAGTGCATGTTATCTCTTTGATGCAGATCCTGAAGGAAACCTCTCCAAACTAGGTAATATCCAATCTAAAGGCCACAAAGACCACATTAGGGAAAAAGAAACTTCCAAAATTGTTCAAAACATCTTCAAACCACTATAGGAAATCCTTCAGGAAAAAGAGAGACTCCATTAAAAAGTCCCCTAGGGTGTGCCAGATTCTGCTGCCAAAGAAAATACTAAAAAGAATAAACCTATGCATTTCTATGTAAAAACAACTTGCTGTGCATATGCTCAGACTTTTCATTGTCTTTTAAGAGATTGAAAGAAGTGAGAAGACCATTCTTCTAACATTTTCCTCAATACGCTCCCTACTTCACAGTAAAAGTCAATGGGAAATCTGACAAGATGTATGGAAGACATCTTTTGGCGCGGTTTGCATTGCTTTTGCTTGGAAAACTGCTTTCCAAGAATAAAATTAAAAAAACTTTCCAGCAATAAAATCTCTTCTAAAATGCTTTATAAAATGTCAAAACTGCTTAATGAATTGTCTCAAGAATCAAAAAACTCTTCAAAGAAGAGTTTCCTGCAGCGGAAACCATTCAAAAACCATTTAAAAGAATGAACACATGAATGTCTACGAAAAAACGAGATTGTTGTGCATATGTTCAGGCTTTTGCTATGTATTTTAACTATTTCATTAAAAAGCCATTTGTTTTTTCCTGAAGAGGCCTTAAAAGTGAAAAATCCAACGACTGCCCCAACGTCTAATAGATGTGCACATAGCCACTAAGGGGAAACACCAAATTTTTGGTGGATTTGGATTGCATCTGTGGCACCCCAGAGTCCAGTTGCCACGGTGACATTGCCTCCCTCTATGGGGTGATGTCATGCCTGGAGTCAGAGGGGGGTCCCCATGCCAGGTAACACAGTGTACATGTCAATTCCTGCTCCAAGCCAGAAAGGGGAGCTTCCTTATAAATTTTGGCCAGCAGGTGGGGTTAGTGAGTCAGAAAGAAATCAGCTGAGAGAGTAAACAGGAGAGTTGTCATGGAAACAGGAGAATTGGCACTTGGTCTGTGGAGAGGGAAGGGACAGGAGCAGAGACAAAAGCTCAGGGGAATAAAAACTGCATATAGCTGACCCCAGAGTGGAGCGCTGAAAAAAAGGGGATGCCAGATTCCTTGGCTTGGCAGGTGCTGTACACACTGACAGCCGAATCTGGAGGGCAGGGGACTGCAAGCTCCCTGGCCACACCGAACACCTGAAGGCACGGCAGCAGACCAAGAGCCCGGGGCTGACATTGAAAAGGCCAGTGCCGCGATATAGGCTCACACTATCTGCCCTACAGGTTAGAAACCATCACACAGGAGAGCGCCGCAGCTTAGCTACAAACAGCAGGGACCAGAAAAGAGAGCACAGAAGGAAGGTCCCCAACCCCACCTGGCAGGGTCGATCCCCTGAATGCCTCCAGGCAAGCCGGACTCAATCCGTCATCTGTAATTAGTACCCCAGATTGCATCTACTTTCAAGTAAAAGGTAAAGAAAACTGCACTTCTCTCTGTCCTTCACTTATTCTCTGCACCCTAACGTTCACCACCATCTGAACAATCAAATATATTTGCCCTGGGGCCCCCCTCTATCCTTGGGGAGCTGAACCATCTTTGCTGCCTCACCATCAGCCCCAGTGGACCAAAACCGCAGTGTCGGCCTCCCACGGGTGGCGTCACAATTAAACACCACATAACTATCCTCTATTTTATGACATGGCAAGGGCCACGGAAACGGATCACGGCCCCATGACCTATCCCATAGAACTGTCCTGTCCGATTCTGGGTACCCCACGGACCTGGTGGGCGTGTCACGTCTCCTAATTTTGTGCTTCAAAAACATGTAAAACTAAAGTCTTTTTTTAATCTACATATTATACATCTTGAGAACTTACTCCTAAAACTTTGGGTAAAGGGGTCCCACACAATGCTTACGATATATCTGGCATTATTATTAAAATAATGAATATTTGACTCCTATGATACCTTTCAGTTTCCTGTCATTATAATTGGATGGCTATATATTTATATTCAATATTTTTTTATATTAAAGACCTATTAACCTTTTGATAACAAGAGCAACCTCGGTCACAGAGCATTGGAGAATTAAGTGACAAAAATCCTGAAACAATCAGCAGTCTCATAACATGTGCTTTTCTATAAATACATGTTATAAGTCCGTGTCCCTTTAACTGGTATACAATTGGACTGACAGTACAACAGTTTGACAAGACTGATTGCAACTTTTGCTGGCAGATAATAACACAGCTGATCCTGCAGATATGGCAAATTTTACTAAATGACAGAATGGTATTGATTGTGGCTACAGCCGGATTCAAGGTAGAAGAAAAAGCTTGGGATTCCGAATAACTCTTTACTGAGGTGCTTCTCAAAAAATTACAATATCATCAAAAAGTTAATTTATTTCAGTTCTTAAATACAAAAAGTGAAACTCATATATTATGTAGAGTCATTACAAACATAGTGGTCTATTTCAAGTGTTTATTTCTGTTAATGTTGATAATTATAGCTTACAGTCAATGAAAACCCAAAAGTCATTATATCAGTAAATTAGAATAATTAACAAAACACACCTGCAAAGGCTTCCTAAGTTTAAAAAGATCCCTTAGTCTGTTTCAGTAGGCTCCACAATCATGGGGAAGACTGCTGACTTGACAGATGTCCAGAAGGCAGTCATTGACACACTCCACAAGGAGCGTAAGCCACAAAAGGTCATTGCTAAAGAAGCTGGCTGTTCACAGAGTGCTGTATCCAAGCATATTAATTGAAAGTTAAGTGGAAGGAAAAAGTGTGGTAGAAAAAGGTTCACAAGAAACCGGGAAAACCGCAGCCTTGAAAGGATTGTTGAGAACAGGTCATTAAAAAATTTGGAGGAGATTCACAAGGATTGGACTGCTGCTGGAGTTATTGCTTCAAGAGCCACCACACACAGACATATCCAGAACATGGGCTACAAATGTCGCATTCCTTGTATCAAGCCACTCATGACCAATAGACAACTCCAGAAGCATCTTAACTGGGCCAAGGAGAAAAAGAACTGGACTTTTGCTCAGTGGTCCAAGGTGTTGTTTTTAGATGAAAGCAAATTTTGCCCAGAGTTTGGAGCAAGAGTGGAGTTGCACACAATCCAAGCTGCTTGAGGTCTAGTGTGAAGATTCCACAATCAGTGATGGTTTGGGGAGCCATGTCATCTGCTGGTGTAGGTCCACTGTATTTTAGCAAGACCAAAATCAGCGCAGCCGCCTACCAGTAAATTTTAGAGCACTTCATGCTTCCCTCTACCTACAAGCTTTTTGGAGATGGAAATTTCATTCTCCACCAGGACTTGGCACCTGTCCACACTGCCAAAAGCACCAATACCTGGTTTAAAAACAACAGTATTGCTGTGCTTGATTGGCCAGCAAACTCGCCTCACCTTAACCCCATAGAGAATCTATGGGGTATTGTCAAGAGGAAGATGAGAGACACCAGACCCAACAATGCAGACAAGCTGAAGGCTGCTATCAAAGCAACCTGGGCTTCCATAACACCTCATCAGTGCCAAAGACTGATCGCCACCATGCCTCACCACATTGATGCCAAAGAAGCCCCGACCAGGTGTTGAGTGCATTTACTGAACATACATTTCAGTAGGCCAACATTTCAGATTTTATAATCATTATTCAGGCTGGTGTTTTAAAGTATTCTAATTTACTGAGATAATGACTTCTGGGTTTTATTTGGCTGTAAGCCATAATCATCCACATTAACAGAAATAAACACTAGAAATAAATCACTCTGTTTGTAATGACTCTATATAATATATGAGTTTCACTTTTCGTATTGAAGAATTGAAATAAATTAACTTTTTGATGATATTCTAATTTTGTGAGAAACACCTGTGTATATACAGTATAGCGGCTGATACAGATTTTGCATCTGAAACCCAGAAGCTTTGGGTATAATAAAATGTCAAAGTAAAAGGGATTATATATATGAAAATGCATTGTCCTTTGTCGTAAATGCTAATGTTGACTGTATGGGTATTGTCCTTTTTTAATACAAGGTCCATGAAGAGCCCCTAAAAGCATTAAGTAATGCGATTACTGCCATCCTTCCAGTATTTCAAACATTTACATGACCAAATCTAAAGCCACAGCTGTGAGGCCTTAATTATGTTTTCCATCTTTTATGGTTGTCAGAAGAGATGCATTTTCACCCGATCTCAAGGTAACCATCCATAAATGCCATATATTAGAGGAGGTACCGCATATATATATATATATGAAATATTAATTTTCCCTATATAATAGAATGGTAACATTCATACATTTCTATGGAATGCTTTTCTAATTGTTCTAAATGTGATAATAAGTACGTCCTTTGGCATTTTTTTATGCATTGATTAACATTTACTAATGATGATGATGCTGCTATCGGTATTGTTCTGAACTGGAAAAAAAAATCATAATGATAAAAGGTAGCAATTAGCGGGGCGAGAGAACAGGCTATAAGGGAATTCTGGGTAAAAGAGATCTGTTAATATGTATATATTATCCAACAGTCATAAATTGTGCATTCATTGATTGTCGCCTTTAATTATTCTCCTCGCCTTGCAGTGCGCATTTGAAATACAAGATATGGGTTTATGGTAGTTTATTTGTGCTAATGTTATTCTTCACTACCTGTTTCTTACCAACTCGTTCAATGACAATGGCGTGCATTACTTAGAATACCCATCAAAGCACCTCCATGAATCAGGATGACAGCCACTAAGTATCAGTGACCCCCGATCTTGGGTATCCAACTCGTCAGTGTTTTCCATAAATGGCCGTTGGAACATGTGTCTGGTCGCAACATTTACTGTTGATCACATCTCATCACCAGGGATTCAGAAATTATATCCACATTAATCAAATGATCACAAGGCGGATTCGTTTTGAAATCCAGTATTCCTAACGCAATTGGAAATATAAGAGCTGAGAAATATAAGAATTGACCTTGCCTAGAGATGAGGGGATCAATTCAGTCCAGCTTCCAGATCATTGGTATCTGAAAGCTGGACATGAGACCTGTGAATTTCTTACCTTCCGGTGTAACTGGTGCAACTTTTGATTAGCCGTGGCTGGCTAAACATCATCTGTTCATTAAGTCGCACATATGATGTCACGTAACCCCAACAAATTAAATTTCGTGCCGGGGACCCCAAACACTGAGAGATTCATGGGCCTCCTGTTTAGCTGCCATATACAGTTGTAGCCAAAAGTATTGACACCCCTGCAATTCTGTCAGATAATACTCCGTTTCTTCCTGAAAATGATTGCAAACGCAAATTCTTTGGTATTATTATTTTCATTTAATTTGTCTTAAATGAAAAAACACAAAAGAGAATGAAGCAAAAAGCAAAACATTGATCATTTCACACAAAACTCCAAAAATGGGCCAGACAAAAGTATTGGCACCCTCAGCCTAATCCTTGGTTGCACAACCTTTAGCCAAAATAACTGCGACCAACCGCTTCCGGTAACCATCAATGAGTTTCTTACAATGCTCTGCTGGAATTTTAGACCATTCTTCTTTGGCAAACTGCTCCAGGTCCCTGATATTTGAAGGGTGCCTTCTCCAAACTGCCATTTTTAGGTCTCTCCACAGGTGTTCTATGGGATTCAGGTCTGGACTCATTGCTGGCCACCTTAGAAGTCTCCAGTGCTTTCTCTCAAACCATTTTCTAGTGCTTTTTGAAGTGTGTTTTGGGTCTTTGTCCTGCTGGAAGACCCATGACCTCTGAGGGAGACCCAGCTTTCTCACACTGGGCCCTACATTATGCTGCAAAATTTGTTGGTAGTCTTCAGACTTCATAATGCCATGCACATGGTCAAGCAGTCCAGTGCCAGAGGCAGCAAAGCAACCCCATGTTTGACTGTAGGGACCGTGTTCTTTTCTTTGAATGCCTTTTTTTCTCCTGTAAACTCTATGTTGATGCCTTTGTCCAAAAAGCTCTACTTTTGTCTCATCTGACCAGAGAACATTCTTCCAAAACGTTTTAGGCTTTTTCAGGTAAGTTTTGGCAAACTCCAGCCTGGCTTTTTTATGTCTCGGGGTAAGAAGTGGGGTCTTCCTGGGTCTCCTACCATACAGTCCCTTTTCATTCAGACGCCGACGGATAGTACGGGTTGACACTGTTGTACCCTCGGACTGCAGGGCAGCTTGAACTTGTTTGGATGTTAGTCGAGGTTCTTTATCCAACATCTGCACAATCTTGCGCTGAAATCTCTTGTCAATTTTTCTTTTCCGTCCACATCTAGGGAGGTTAGCCTCAGTGCCATGGGCTTTAAACTTCTTGATGACACTGCACACGGTAGACACAGGAACATTCTGGTCTTTGGAGATTGACTTGTAGCTTTGAGATTGCTCATGCTTCCTCACAATTTGGTTTCTCAAATCCTCAGACAGTTCTTTGGTCTTCTTTCTTTTCTCCATGCTCAATGTGGTACACACAAGGACACAGGACAGAGGTTGAGTCAACTTTAATCCATGTCAACTGGCTGCAAGTGTGATTTAGTTATTGCCAACACCTGTTAGGTGCCACAGATAAGTTACAGGTGCTGTTAATTACACAAATTAGAGAAGCATCACATGATTTTTCGAACAGTGCCAATACTTTTGTCCACCCTCTTTTTTATGTTTGGTGTGGAATTATATCCAATTTGGCTTTAGGACAATTCTTTTTGTGTTTTTTCATTTAAGACAAATTAAATGAAGATAATAATACCAAAGAATTTGTGTTTGCAATCATTTTCAGGAAGAAACTGAATATTATCTGACAGAATTGCAGGGGTGTCAATACTTTTGGCCACAAATGTAACACTGACCTGAATACTGGATTGGAGTCCCATGACTCGATTCCCTCATCTCTAGTTCTGCCCTATGAATATACAGTATCTGTGAGTGTAAGCAGCCAACTCTGACTAATCTCATGATCTGTTAGATTGGACTGCATAATCAGCAATCTGTGTGTAAACCCAGTTTAAACCATAACCAAAGAAGTTTCTAAGTGATGAGGCAGCCAAGTCTGAGACAAAAACACCGAAAATATATGTTTGCTTTAGACTGCATTCAATTGTTATAGTGTTGGCAGCGGATTATTCAGGATACTCTCCAAGCGTGTAACAACGGAGCTTCTTTATTCAGGAACAAACAGGAACAATTTATGATAAGCTTAATAGATCAGGAATAAATCATTTGTGTGTCTCTATATGTACAGCATCTACAGCAGGCAGCTTCTTTCATACACAGACACAGGAAAACAGGAAATACGGTCAAATGCTCTCCTTGTGTGAGCCTCTGGGAGTTTTTTTGTGCTAACTTTATAAACAGCATACAAATCTACAAGCCTATGAAAGACACACTGGCGCTCAGGTCCCAAATACACAAATCCTCAGCTGCTGGAATCAAGACAGTGAAAGTGCCGATCTGTCAAAAAAAAGTCTTAGGGAATAACCTAAAATGATGCCGGGCTTGAGGATGAATTCATAAGTAAAAGACACTGCATTTAAATAAGTCAGTGTCCAACAAGTGACCCAATGTAGGACACCAGCTGGGCTATATCATCTGCATATCTTAGATTGCTGATGGTTCTTCTACCTATTTTCACTCCAACACTTGAATTATCTAAGTTTAACTTCCTCTTGATTACTTCTGCATAGTGGTTGCACCATTTTGTATCTCCATACTTGCTTCACACTGTAACATCCTAATCGTCAAAGATTTACCTGATGAACCTAATCAGGTGTACTGGCACTCCTAACTGACTATGTTTCCTGAAGCTCATCATGCTCAACACAGTTAAAAGCCTTGGGATAACCCATGAAGCACAGTGTAATGGCAGGTGGGTTTGACTGCAACTTGGTTGGGTGTGGACCTGTAAGGGGGTGACTTGGTACGTCATGTGCCACCTCTCCTTTGGTTGTTGTGCACATGCAATACATGCGGCACCTTGGTGGTTATTCATGTTGATGTGATGCAATGTTTATATACTGTAATGCTAATGTAATGTGTGATATATATTGTGATGTATTTGATATGTCTAAGATTATTGATAAGATAGGATAGGGGTTATTATATTATACTAGCTGAAGAGCCCGGCGCTGCCCGGGCATAGTAACTAACTACGGTTAGTTATAACAAATTTTAAAGATTATATCTATATATATAAAGCTGAGTGTAGAGCCCTGCCCACTCCGCATAGCCACATTCACTATAATATCCCACTTCATCCCTTCAGCCAGAGCTACTGGACAACAACCCCTAATATCCCACATCGTCCCATCAGCCAGAGCCACTGGACTACTACCCCTAATATCCCACATCATCCCTTCAGCCAGAGCTACCGGAAAACAACCCCTAATATCCCACATCATCCTGTCAGCCAGAGCCACCGGACTACAACCCCTAATATCCCACATCACCCCATCATCCAGAGCCACCGGACTACTACCACTAATATCCCACATCATCCCGTCAGAGTCACCTGACTACTACCCCTAAAATCCCACATCCTCCCATCAGCCAGAGCCACTGGACTACTACCCCTAATATCCCACATCATCATGTCAGCCTGGGGTAAGAACCAGAGTGTCATGTCGGACACTGTTCACACCAGGGTGTCCGGCAGACAGCGGTAATACCCTGTTCCACTACAGTATTGTCATGTCGGACACTGTTCACACCAGGGTGTCCGGCAGACAGCGGTAATACCCTATTCCACTACAGTATGCTCAGGGACTTTGTTGGGTATTCTGTTCCAGTCGGGATAGGGTTAACCAGGTTGTCATGCTGGCTGAGGGCTGGGCCACGCCCTTGGTCTTTAAATAGTCCGTCCTGACTATGGGCGTCGCCGACTATAGCTTTTGCCTAGTGCTAGCAATACCGGTCAGCAGTGGTGGTTTTGGAGCGTCTGATATTTGGTGCAGTATATCTCTCAGTTGTTCTTTCTCCTATCTGTTAAATATATATATATATTTGGTTGCCCTTGCACATTATTGTATTCCCTTGTGTATTAACGGTGTGGTGTTTCTTTTACCCCTGTCCATACATATTTGTGGGGTCTGGTGTCTGGTCCCCTCACTGGGTGGAGGGTGGTGGGTTCAGCTTAGGGCTGGACAGGAGACAGGGACAGGGTGGAGGCCCAGGCAGGCACACCTTCAGTGTAAACCCTGGGTTGAGGGACAGACAGGGTTTTCCCTAGTCTGAGGGACACCGCAGGGGTCCCGGGGTTTTAGCCTAAAGTAACCTAGGCATACCATGACATTATAGTCGGCCCAAATACTAAAGTAAGAGAAGAAAAAAAAAAAAAGTATAGATAGGGAATATAGGGGTTACTTACTATGGATCCTATACTTTCCCTAACCAAGCAGCTGGAGGCTCTATCCATACAGGTCACTGAACTTAGGGGGGCGGTCCAGCAACAAGACCTGTCAGCTCCTGCAGTACCTGCTGAGGCTGCAGCCAGGGCAGCTGAACCCAAGTTTCCCCTTCCTGAACGATTTGCTGGTGATCGTGGTAAGTTCACGGTTTTTCGTGAATCATGCAAATTGTATTTCCGTATGCGTCCACAGTCCTCAGGTAATGAGGCTCAACGCGTGGGCTTGGTGATTTCTTTGCTGAGTGGTGATCCACAGGCTTGGGCCTTTTCACTCCCGTCTGACTCACCGGCATTTGAGTCTGCAGATTTTTTTTTTCTCTGCTCTGGGTTTGATCTATGACGATCCGGATAGATTAAACTTAGCAGAGTCTAAGATACGCTCACTACTACAGGGTGAGCGACCAGCTGAGGATTACTGCACGGAATTCCGGCGCTGGGCGGTGGACACGCAGTGGAATGACCCTGCGCTTAGAAGTCAATTTTTGCATGGGGTTTCTGGAAGGGTTAAACAGACTCTCCTAATGTACGAGACTCCCGCCTCTCTGGAGGCTGCGATGGCACTTGTAATACGCATAGACCGCCGTCTCCGTCAGGGGGCGCTGGTTTCGTTGCCTCCGGGAGGTGGGGGAGTTGTAGGTGAGGTTGCCTCGGGTGAATCCGTGGAACCCATGCAGATCGCTGGTATAGCACAGTCACCGAGTAACAAGCCTAAACGTCCTTGGCACAGAAGGCAGGGGGTTTGTTTTTTTTGTGGCAAAGGAGGACATTTTATTAACGCTTGCCCCCTGGTACCTAAGAAGGGCGCGCCGGAAGGAAAACTGATAGGCTCAGAGGGTTTGGACTTGGAGGAGTCTAGTCTGAGCCTTTGTGTATCCTCCGTCATGGTTTCCCAGTGTATGCTCCCTGCTAGGGTAGCACTTGGGGGGCAAATGCTCTCTATTACAGTGTTTGTTGATAGTGGCTCAGCTGCCAATCTCATTGATGAGAAGTTTGCGCATACAGCGGGATTTCCGGTGGAGAAATTGCCGAACCCCATCCGGGTGGTTACCATCAATGCTTCCCCGTTGTCTCATGGGGAGATCACAGAGTGTGTGTTGGATATACAACTCCACATTGGACTATTACACTCAGAGCGGGTAACTTGTAAGGTGCTTAGTAACTTACCGGCTCAGATGGTTCTGGGCTTTCCATGGTTGTCAATGCATAATCCTGTTATTAATTGGAAGACCCAGGACATAATTCAGTGGAGCAGGGAGTGTCAGGAGAGGTGCCTGACTACATGTATTTCCGCTTTGACTCCCAGTATCCCAGAGCCGTTGCTGGACTATGTGGATGTATTTTCTGAGAAGGGTTGTTCAGAACTACCACCGCATCGCCCCTATGACTGTGCTATTAGGTTGAAACCAGGGGCCAAGTTACCTAAAGCTAGAATGTTTAATATCTCAGGTCCCGAGAGGCTAGCTCTCAAGGAGTACATTGCGGATAGTCTGAGCAAGGGTCATATTAGACCTTCCTCTTCTCCTCTGGCTGCTGGCTTCTTCTTTGTTAAAAAAAGGATGGCGGTTTATGCCCGTGTCTGGATTTCAGAGAACTCAACCAGATTACGGTTCGTGATCCTTACCCTATGCCACTTATACCCGATTTGTTCAACCAAGTGGTTGGTGCCAAGTGGTTCTCCAAACTGGACCTCAGGGGGGCATACAATCTTATAAGAGTCCGTCAGGGGGATGAGTGGAAGACGGCATTCAATACCCCTGAGGGTCACTTTGAGAGTTTGGTAATGCCGTTTGGGTTGACTATGGCACCGGCGGTCTTTCAACATTTCATAAATGATGTCTTCTCTCATTTGTTGGGGAGATTTGTTATAATTTATCTAGATGACATCCTCATTTTCTCTCGCAACCATGATACACATATAGAGCATGTTAGACAGGTCCTGCAGTTGCTCAGAGAGAACAGGCTCTATGTCAAGCTTGGAAAATGTGTGTTTGTCGTACAGGAGCTACCATTCTTGGGTTATATAATCTCCACCTCAGGGTTTAAGATGGACACCGCAAAGGTGCAGGCGGTACTACATTGGGATCGGCCTGATAATCTTAAGGGGCTTCAGCGATTTCTTGGCTTCTCCAATTACTATAGGAAATTTATTAAGAATTTCTCTATGATTGCCAAACCACTTACTGACATGACTAAAAAGGGTACCGACTTTTCTGACTGGTCTGAGCCTGCGGTACAGGCGTTTGAATTCCTCAAGAATAGTTTTGCCTCAGCGCCCATTCTGGTGCAGCCCGATGTCTCCTTACCGTTTGTCGTGGAGGTGGATGCGTCGGAGGTTGGAGTGGGGGCTGTACTGTCTCAGGGCCCATCTTGGGCCAAGTTGCATCCGTGTGCCTACTTCTCCAAGAAGCTGTCGCCTGCGGAGCGTAATTATGATATTGGCAACAGGGAATTGTTGGCCATCAAATTGGCATTTGAGGAGTGGCGACACTTCTTGGAGGGGGCTGTTCATCAGATTACTGTGATAACCGACCATAAGAATTTGCTTTATTTAGAATCTGCTAAGCGCCTGTCCTCCAGACAGGCTCGCTGGGCATTATTCTTCACCCGGTTCAACTTCATTGTTACCTATCGACCTGGTTCGAAGAATATTAAGGCAGACGCTTTATCCAGGTGTTTTCCTGGTGGAGAGTTATGTGAATAGCCGGTGCCTATTCTCCAAAAGGGTGTGGTGGTATCTGCCATCACGTCAGAAATTGAGGCAGAGATTGCGGAGGCTCAGGAGGAGGTACCGCCGGGGTTGTCTGCTAATAAATCTTTTGTGCCACTGCATCTACGCTCTAGAGTGTTAGGCGAACATCACGACACGGTACTGGCAGGTCATCCAGGGGTTAAGAGCACTCTGGAACTGGTATCGCGTCGTTTTTGGTGGCCTAAAATCCGGCAGGATGTGGCCTCATATGTGTCTGCCTGTACCACGTGCGCACGGGCCAAGACTCCTCGTTCCCTTCCCGCTGGTAGGTTGCAGCCTCTCGGGGTGCCCAGTAAGCCATGGACTGAGATTTCCATGGATTTTATTACAGACTTGCCCGCCTCGGCGGGGAACTCGGTCATTTTGGTAATTGTTGATAGGTTCTCCAAAATGTCACATTTCGTTGCTTTACCATCTTTGCCCAATGCTAAGACTCTTGCTCAGATATTTATTCGCGAGGTGGTCAGACTTCATGGTGTCCCGTCTGACATTGTGTCTGATCGAGGTACGCAGTTTGTGGCAAAGTTTTGGAGAGCTTTTTGTTCTCGCCTTGGGATCAAATTATCTCATTCATCGGCTTTCCACCCTCAGTCGAATGGGCAGACTGAGCGGATGAACCAAAACCTGAAGCAATACTTGCGCTGCTTTGTTTCCGACAATCAGGAAGAGTGGTCAGCGTTTCTTCCTCTGGCAGAATTCGCAATAAACAACCATTGCCAGGAATCGTCTGGGGAATCTCCTTTTTTTTGTGTGTATGGTCAACATACTCAATTTTGTACCTTGCGTCAGGGGTGCTCGGTTGGCGTCCCTGAGGAGGACCAGTTGGGAGCTCAATTGTCATCTGTTTGGAGGAGAGTCAAGCAGCGCTTGTTGAAGGTGGGTTCCAGGTACAAACGGGTGGCTGACTGCAGACGTGTGCCAGGTCCGGACCTGTGTGTGGGTGATTGGGTGTGGTTATCTACAAGGAACATCAAGCTCAAAATACCGTCACTTAAGTTGGGTCCCAGGTTCATTGGCCCATTTAGGATCTCCGCAGTGATCAACCCCGTGGCATTTCGTTTGGAGTTGCCGGCTGTGTTTAAGACTCATAATGTGTTTCACAAAGCATTGCTAAAAAAGGTCGTGGGTTTGGCGAATGGTTCTCCCGGGCCACCACCTCCCGTCTTGGTGGATGGCGCGTTGGAATTTGAGGTGTCCAAAGTGGTGGACTCTAGGGTTGTGCGTCGCACTCTACAGTACCTGGTCCACTGGCGTGGCTATGGTCCTGAGGAGAGGACATGGGTGCCGGCCTCAGACATTCATGCTGATCGACTGGTTACTATGTTCCATCGTCGCCATCCGGACAAGCCAGGTCCTCGACATGGTGAGGTTCCGGAGGTCCCTCGTAGAAGGCGGGGTACTGTCATGTCGGACACTGTTCACACCAGGGTGTCCGGCAGACAGCGGTAATACCCTGTTCCACTACAGTATTGTCATGTCGGACACTGTTCACACCAGGATGTCCGGCAGACAGCGGTAATACCCTATTCCACTACAGTATGCTCAGGGACTTTGTTGGGTATTCTGTTCCAGTCGGGATAGGGTTAACCAGGTTGTCATGCTGGCTGAGGGCTGGGCCACACCCTTGGTCTTTAAATAGTCCGTCCTAACTATGGGCGTCGCCGACTATAGCTTTTGCCTAGTGCTAGCAATACCGGTCAGCAGTGGTGGTTTTGGAGCGTCTGATATTTGGTGCAGTATATCTCTCAGTTGTTCTTTCTCCTATCTGTTATATATATATTTGGTTGCCCTTGCACATTATTGTATTCCCTTGTGTATTAACGGTGTGGTGTTTCTTTTACCCCTGTCCATACGTATTTGTGGGGTCTGGTGTCTGGTCCCCTCACTGGGTGGAGGGTGGTGGGTTCAGCTTAGGGCTTGACAGGAGACAGGGACAGGGTGGAGGCCCAGGCAGGCACACCTTCAGTGTAAACCCTGGGTTGAGGGACAGACAGGGTTTTCCCTAGTCTGAGGGACTCCGCAGGGGTCCCGGGGTTTTAGCCTAAAGTAACCTAGGCATACCATGACAAAGAGCGCTAAGTGGAACGGTCCTAACTTCCATAATGGGGACCCCTTTATGAGAGGCCTGGTGTCAGAACCAGAGCTGTTATGAATGGGTCACCGAGGAGGAAAAAACAAAACAAGCTAAGTCACAGAAAACCAGAGAGGTTGGTAACTATGCATATTGCAAATCCCTGATCCTAACCACACAACTAGCAGCAGCCGTGGAGTGTTCCTATGATGAGCCTAGACGCTTTGTCACAGCCGGAGGACTAAATAAGCCTAAAGCAAGAAAAGGGGAAAGCTAACTGCCCCAGAGCAGACCCCAAAGGAAAGACAGCCCCCACACATGTATTCACGGTGAAACAAGATGAAAACACAAACACAGGCAGGAAAATAGGCTGAGCAAATGATGGGGCCCGACTAGCTAGAAAGGATAGGAAAGGAAAACACTGTCTGCAATCTGCCAAAAACCCTACAAAAATAATGTCCAACACTTCTGATAACAAAATTAACCCTGAAGTCACTAGACTTCTCCCACTATATCAGCACTCTGAAATATTCTGAGACAGAGCAAAAAGAGGCCAATCTAATAAGGGACAAAAAGCAAATTGGCAAATACAGATAAATAAGAGTGGAAATTCAGCACAGCCCCAGCCGGGGCTGGCTGACCACACAAAAAACTGAATAGACCAACAAAATCAAGTGTGAACATTAGCAGAAAAACGTAGCTTGAGCTGACTGGAACAGAGCTGAGAACCAAGACCTGACAAGCCAGAAGGAATCACCAGCACCAGAATAGGGCGTCGGCTGTCTTAAATCCAGTCTGCGAATCTTGAGGTCCAATCGTCATCCTCCTTATCAGGCGGCAGATCTCCACTGATTAAATCAGCCTCACTACCTCCTGTTACCACCAGAGGGAGCCTGGAAGGAGAACTCACAACTTGTAGACCAAAAAATGAACTCACAACAGTACCCCCCCTTGAGGAGGGGTCACCGAACCCTCATCCACGCCACCAGGCCAATCAGGATGGGCCCGGTGAAAAGCACGAACCAATCTATTGGCATGAATTTCAGAGGCAGAGACCCAAGAATTATCCTCCTGGCCATAACCCTTCCATTTGACCAAATTCTGGAGTCTCCGTCTAACCACATGAGAATCCAATATTTTCTCTACCTCATATTCCACATTGCCTTCAACCAACACAGGGTCAGGAGGTGCTGCCATAGGAACCACTGGCTCAACAAACCTCTTCAACAGAGATTT
The DNA here is from genome assembly GCF_039654945.1 of Dendrobates tinctorius. Taxonomy (NCBI): domain Eukaryota; kingdom Metazoa; phylum Chordata; class Amphibia; order Anura; family Dendrobatidae; genus Dendrobates; species Dendrobates tinctorius. Next base: position 10,085,482 of record NW_027361875.1, read on the forward strand.
GTGAAATACGTTATGGATCTTGAACGTAACTGGAAGAGCCAATTGAAAATAAACAGGATTAAGAATCTCCAAAATCTTATAAGGTCCAATAAATCTTGGCTTAAATTTTGGAGATGCAACCTTCATAGGAATATTCTTAGACGACAACCAAACCATATCACCCACTTTAAACCGGGGACCAATGGTCCTATGCTGGTTGGAAAATCGCTGGGCCTTTTCCTGAGAGAGTGACAACTTATCCACCACTTGATCCCATATCTGCTGCATTCTCTCAACCACAGTGTCCACACCTGGGCAGGATGAAGATTCCTCTTACCCTGAAGAGAATCGAGGATGAAACCCAAAATTACAGAAAAAGGGTGACATCAAAGTGGCAGAACTAGCTCTAATGTTCAGCGCGAATTCGGCCAAGGGCAAAAATGAGACCCAATCATCCTGATCGGCAGATATAAAACATCTTAAATAAGACTCCAAGGTCTGGTTTGTTCTCTCAGTCTGTCCATTGGTCTGCGGATGAAACGCGGAGGAGAAGGATAACCGAATTCCCAGATTGGAACAAAAGGCTTTCCAGAATCAAACTGGACTCCTCTGTCGGACACAATGTTCTCAGGAATCCCATGTAACCGAACCACCTGTTGTAAAAACAAGGGTACCAACTCAGCCGAAGATGGCAACTTTGGGAGTGGTACAAGATGGACCATCTTCGAAAATCTATCACAAATCATCCAGATAACAGTCATTCTTTGAGCGACAGGAAGATCAGAAATAAAATCTATTGAGATATGGGTCTATGGCCTCTTGGGCACCGGCAGGGGCATCAGCAACCCACTAGAACGAGAACAGGGTTTAGACCGAGAACAAGTACCACAGGACTGTACAAAATTCCTGACATCACGAGATAAGACAGGCGACCAAAAAGACCGACTCACCAAATCTCTGGTACCAAAAATACCCGGATGACCAGCCAATGTGGAGAAATGGACTTCAGATATCACTCTCTTTCTCCACTAGTCAGGAACATACAATTTTCCCATATGGCAACGCTCAGGTTTATCCTCCTAAAATTCCTCCAGGGCGCGTCTCAAATCGGGCGAAATGGCAGAAAGAACTACACCCTCCCCTAGAATGGTAGTAGGCTCGGTCACATTAAGAGAATCGTCAAAGAAACTCCTAGAAAGGGCATCTGCCTTAACATTCTTAGTGCCCGGAAGAAAAGAGACCACAAAATTAAAACGCGTGAAAAACAAGGCCCATCTAGCCTGTCTAGGATTCAAGCGTTTGGCCGACTCCAGATAAATCAAATTCTTGTGATCGATGAGGACCACAACTTGATGTCTAGCTCCCTCCAACCAATGTCTCCACTCCTCAAATGCCCATTTCATGGCCAACAATTTCCGATTCCCCACGTCATAGTTGCGTTCTGATGGGGAGAACTTTCGAGAAAAGAAGGCACAGGGATTCATCTTAGAAGTCACAGGGTCTTTTTGGAACAAAACAGCTCCTGCACCAATCTCAGAAGCATCTACCTCCACCTGAAATGGAAGTGAGACATCAGGTTGCCGTAAAACTGGAGCTGAAGTAAATCTCCGCTTAAGCTCCTGAAATGCTAAGATAGCCTCAGGAGACCAATTCAGCACATTAGCGCCCTTCTTGGTCAGATCAGTCAGTGGTTTGACAATACCAGAAAAATTACCTATAAATTTACGATAGAAATTAGCAAAACTCAAAAACTTCTGGAGGGCCTTCAAAGAAGTAGGCTGAACTCAATCATAAATGGCCTGTACCTTGGCCGGGTCCATTTCAATAATCGACGGAGACAAGATAAATCCCAAAAATGAAATCCTCTGTACACCAAAGAGGCATTTCGATCCCTTAACAAACAGGGAATTCTCCCTCAAAATCCGGAACACAGTCCGGACGTGTTCCACATGATAATTCCAATCACTAGAAAAGATCAAAATATCATCCAGATAGATGATCAAAAACTTATCCACAAAGTCACGAAAAATATTATTCATAAAGGACTGGAAGACAGAAGGGGCATTAGTGAGCCCAAAAGGCATCACCAGGTACTCAAAATGTCCCTCCGGAGTATTAGACGCCGTCTTCCATTCATCCCCATGCTTGATGCGAATAAGATTATACGCCCCCCTGAGGTCAAGCTTAGTAAACCAGCAGGCACTCTTAACTCTGGAGAATAAATCAGACATCAGAGGTAACGGGTACTGATATTTAACCGTCATCTTGTTAAGGGAACGATAATCAATACACGGTCTTAATGAACCATCTTTCTTGGCCACAAAAAAAACAGCACCTAAAGGTGACGAGGATGGTCTAATATGACCCTTCTCCAACGACTCCTTAATATAGGATCGCATAGCATCATGTTCGGGTACTGATAAGTTGAAAAGCTGACCCTTGGGAAATTTACACCCAGGCATCATTCAATTGCACAGTCATAACTAGAGTTGAGCGACTTTGCCTTTTTTTGGGTCGAGTCTGGTTTCATGAAACCCAACTTTCTCAAAAGTCAGGTCGAACGAAATCGGCCGATTTTTGTGAAAAGTCGAAGGCCGACTGAAACACGAAACCCAATGCAAGTCAATGGGGAAGCAAAGTCGGCAGGGAGTGGAGGCCAGGAAACACACCTACAGTGCCCTTTTGAATGCCAAAAACATCAAATCTTATTACTGAAGCTTTTCAACCTTAATTTACTTCATAATACTAGTTACGCACTGAAAAATGCGGGTTATTTGGCTAAATTTGTGGGGGGGTAGGGCTGGCTCCAGGTTTTCATGTGCCCTGGGCCAAAGAGCGCCCCTTTAACATATACCACAACTCATGATGCTCTGATACGGCAGAGAAATAGCGGTATAGTACAATGAAAAATACTTCACTTTTTACATCTCATGACTGATATCCATTTTAAATTCTCCAATGGCTCCAAAAACGGACAGTATCTTACTCCATACAGTATTATGGCCACCGCATAGTGCGCTATACAGAGTAAGGAGGCCCATATATTTCACCATACAGAATCATTGGTCCCATATAATGTTTGAAACAGTATATGATGAGCTCCACATAATGCTACAGTATATGTTGGTCCCCATTGATGAAGCTGCACTGTCTAATGGGCCCAAATAATGCTCTATATATAATGGGCCCCATTTCTAATGCTCTAGTGTATAATGGGCCCTGTAAATGCTGCTCCAGTGTCTGATGTCCACCTTTGGAATGCTCCAGTCTATGGTGGGCCCCATATATGATTCTCCAGAGTATAGTGCTCCCCAAAAGTTGCTGTCCCAACATTGAAAACAATTAAATAAGTCTCCTCAAATAAGTCTCCTCGCTAGGGAATTCCTGTACTAGTCTGGGCGTACAGACGTGATGTCATTGCGCTCTCTGATCAGAATATCACTGTCAGGAAACGCGGAAGACGTCATGGCAGTGGAGCAGGGAGAATTAAGTATTTCAGCTTTGCAAGTGCTGTGATCCTGAGCAAGCAGGGGGGGCCCACTCATTGGCACTGGCACAGGGCCCCTCATAGTTCGGCGGTGTGTCTGACAGCGGGTGGGCCGAATCTGCACTTTCATCTGCACCTTCCTCTTTGTCACCGTGTAAGGTGGTAAAGTATATGGGAAGGGTAACCTGAGTTTCATCTGGGTCACATTCAGGCTGTGCAGAGTGCGAGGGGAATGTAGTGGTCTGGGTCAATGTACCAGCAGAATCATCTAGCAGTGGCTGGGCCTCAGTGCACTTGTGGCGCCCCCAGGAGTACGGTCGCCACAGTGGCATTACCTTCCTCCTAGGGAGTGTGGTGTCATGTTTGGGAGCAACGAAGGATCTCTCTAGCAATTAAACCAACACACAACACATTTCCCACTCCAGGCCAGCAGGGAGACCTCTGAACCTGACTGCTGAGGAGCTGCTGTCTGTGGTCGGGAGGAGGTAAGTTAGGGCAGTCTGTGAAGGGAAGGGGAAGTGTGTGGACGTGAGAAGGGGAGCTGGAGGATGAGCAGAGTTAAGGCTCACTCCTAGCTTGAGCGCATGGTCCGGATTCCGGTCTCCTAGTTTGTAGGGACACTGATGTTCCTGCAGCAGAAACCGGAGGAAGTAGCAGCTGTAAATGCTCTGTACCCAACTAAGGCTCGGAGGCTCCAGCATCGACGTGTCGGAGCCAGAAGGAAAAGGCTATGGCTGCCTGCCATACGATAAAGTTCCAAAAGTGAGTCAACAGGGGGAACTTCATTGAACTCAGCACTGCGAGTACCTCTGATAAGCGCTAGAACGGAGGCCACACTACCTATCTACAGAGAGAGAATTCCAAATTGGCTTCCAGGCTGACCAACTCCTTCTCCATCTGTACTCTGGGTCCTGGACGGCAAATACCAAGTACAGGTAAAGGAACTGCACGACTGTGTCTGTCCTCTTTCTCCTGCACCTGGCGCACGGCTCTGCTACATCCTGCACTGCACACCATCTACCAACTCTTTCATGTGCCCTGCGACAATGGCCATACCTGTGCAGGGCTTCTATATCTTAGCTGCACCACAACTTCTGTCCCAGAGAAGCGCCACTGCAGCGCTGGTCAATCTACTCAGAAACCACAGGTGGCGTCACGTATCATTCACCTATAAACGTAATTCACCCCTTTGCATGGACGCCCAGGGCCACGGAACGGGTCACCACCACTGTGACACATCCTAGGGAGACACCGTCCCGGTACCGATTAACCCCATTGCCCTGCCTGGCCACCCACACTCCATGTCAGGTTCATCTTGGACTGGGGAATTCACGATTTTGCTTGGTAACCCATGCATGGTATGATAGAAAGAGCTACATGGACTAATGTGAAGTGTGGCCTGCTGCATCATTCACTTTGGGTGGGGGTGCAGGAGACAAGGAAAGGGGTTCTTCCTGACCAGGAGCCAGCACTTGATGACTCAGTGCTTGCATTTTTTGAAACTTCAGAAGAGGAGGGCATATTTGCTGGAGACTGTTTTGGCAATGTAAGCCCAAACCAGTTCCTCATGCTCCGGCTTTAAAAACGGTTAACCTACTCCCAGAAAAGGTAGCTTTCCAGGCGTTCCGTAGACAGACCATGACGCAGGCTCAACACCTCCTGCCTTAGCTGCTATTGTGCTTTTGCCACTACCAGCAGATGCACCACCACCATCAGCACCAGCTGGCCCCCCCACGCCCACGTCCACGGCCTCTTCCACCAAACTTCCAAATTTAGCACAAAATAGACACAAAATAACATCACATATATGGTACTGTATCAGAAGCATACAGCTCTATTCAGTCAAAGGATAATTGTCAATCGCCATATATATTCCATCAGTCACACAGAGACACTCCCAGGCTCAGTATGGATTAGACAAGAATATAAAAAGTAGACAAAGTGTACAGTATCATCAGATAGCAGGTATATATAGCTGTCACGCTCGCGCCTTGGCTGAATGGCGCGAACCGGGGGGTTGTGGCCCCACTGTGCCACAAACCAGACTACCCTGGAAGGGGCGTGACTACGACAGCTACCTTGGTCTTCACTGGAGCCTCTGATGGTGAGGTCAGGCTTGTGCAGCAGATAGCTGTCGGATGCCACTCCAGGGTGGTGTGGCTGTGGCTGCTGGTCCCACTCAGGGACAAGTCACTTTGACAGAAGCTATAGACAGGCAGGCAGGTAGACACGACATGCATGGCTGAGACACAGGGCAGGCAGGCGCGGCTTGGAGACACAGGACAGGCGGGCACGGCTTGGAGACACAGGACAGGTGGGCACGGCTTGGAGACACAGGACAGGCGGGCACGGCTTGGAGACACAGGACAGGCGGGCACGGCTTGGAGACACAGGACAGGCGGGCACGGCTTGGAGACACAGGAAAAGCGGGCACGGCTTGGTATGAGAAGGAGCAGGTAGGGACCTGTTCACACAGCAGGTGTAGGCAGGAGGGAGTGGTGTATGCTGGAACAGGATCTGGACCTGTTCACACAGGAGGTGCAGGTATGGATATAGGCAGGAAGGAGTGGAATATGAAGGAACAGGTTTGGACCTGTTCACACAGGAGGTGCAGGTAGGCAGAGCCGCAGGAGTGCGGAGCAGGCAGAGCCGCAGAAGTGCGGAGCAGGCAGAGCCGCAGGAGTGCGGAGCAGGCAGAGCCGCAGGAGTGCGGAGCAGGCAGAGCGGCTAGGGAGCCGTGCAGACAGAGCGGCTAGGGAGCCGTGCAGACAGAGCGGCTAGGGAGCCGTGCAGACAGAGCGGCTAGGGTGCAGATGCACAGATAAAGCTGCGAGGCTGCAGATGCACAGATAAAGCTGCGAGGGTGCAGATGCACAGACAGGGAGGACACAAGGAAAGACACAGCAGAGAAGGAACCACAAACAAGGAGACTGACAGACAGAGGTAAGACTGAGTTCAGACAGAGACACAGGGACAAAGACACAAGGACCAGGATATTCTGCCTCCTGGCAGGCGGACAGAGTACAGACAAGGTACTGGGAACAAGACTCCAGGGCCAGGATATTCTGCCTCCTGGCAGGCGGACAAGGGACAAAGCGAGACAAAGAGTATTCCTACAGAGAAGGAGATACACAGAACAGGGCCTGGCTTCCTCAGCAGCAAGATACTAACTGAGTTTAGACATTGCACAGGCAAAGGTCAGTGGGTGTGGTGAAACTAAATAGTCAAGGGCTCTAGGCGATTGGTCAGGGACATATTACACAGGTGCACCCTGACTGCATAAGAACCAGAGAGTTCTGGCGCCGCCCCCCTATACACACATAGCTTGGAAGCACAGAGCAGAGGCACAGAGCACAGGACTGGCAACAGACAGATTTCACAGCATGGCTTGAAGCAGAAAGTAAGTTGGTGTGCGGGGGAATGGAGGCCATGCAGTGATGCCAGCAGGGTTGTTACAGTACCCCCCCTTTACGGCCCCTCTTCCTCAAGCCTGCCAGAATGACCAGAAAAAGGAGTATGGGACCACACACAGTCCAGATTGACACGACATCCTTCTGGTAGGGTGGAATAAGTGTGCCATCAGGAATCCCAGAGTGCCAAGCTTCTTGGTGCCTGATGGAGTCATCTTCCAACACAGAGGGTATAAGGACTTGGATTTCTTCCTCCTGGGTAGCAGAAAGCAGGGACCTGGAAGCCTCAGACTTGACCCCTACATCAGCCGGCCAACTGGAAACAGAAGAGACCTTCACTGAGTCCAACTTCAACCTGATATCCCAAGTAAATTGGACCTCCTCCTTGGTATCTTCATTAGCCGGCCAACTAGAAGTTGAGGGTACCCACACTGGAACCATCCTTCGCCCATTATCAGAAGAGAACTGGACCTGTTCCTCTGGGTTGGTAAAAAGCAGACGTACAAGAGCTTCTGCTCCGACTTCTTCATCCACCTGCCACATGGAATCTGAAGGCATCCGTACAGGATCCATCTTCTGCCCATGGCCTGAAGAAAAATTTTCAAGCGACAGGGATGCTTCTGGGAACTGGTCACAGGAGGTGTGTGGAGAGGGCGCCACTGCTTCCTTTTCTTCAGTGACATCAGCACACCATGACCCAATAGCCAGCAGAACAGATGGGGAAGGTAACACTGTAGCCTGACCTTGTAACATTGGAACTAGATACCTTTGGTGACTAGGTAGCTCCAAATGCAGCACCACACTGGGTCTTTGGACCGGAACGGGCAGTAGAGTATCCGGCTCAGACGGACCAATGGGCAAACTGGTCAGTAAGTGTAAAATAAACTTCTCCAAATATAATGCTCCGATTTGGAGCTGTAGTTGTCCCTTCGACACTCGACTGTTCATAAGTAGGGCACGACCATCACCAAACACCGTCACCGAATTCTGGAGCTGTGCAACAGGAACCCTACACAGACTCCGTCTGGCTTGCAGCTTTAACACATCTGCAGGGCCGAAGCTCCCACAAGGCACACGAACAGTCACCGATCTTAGTGAGGAGGAGGGACTCTTACCGAGGGCAGCCTCTCCCACTGACCCAAGGTTTTGGAGCTTGCGCTCCCTCGGACAGAAGCCGTTCGGGTGTTCCACACAACCGCAGCAATACTGTATGCCCATCTTATGACTGGTTTCAGGCTGCTGCTTTGCCAGCCCACTGTTAACAGTCTTCTTGGGTTCAACTCGAGTCGCTGCTTTAACAGGTGGAGGAACTAGAGGGTTTCGGATGGCGGTCGCGGTCTGACGAGGCGGTTTCTTCACTGGTTTCGCCCGTCTGGCGCACCTCTCAGATTTGGAAAGGGAAGACTTGGCAGACGTAGCTGGACTGGGTACTTCAAAGGCTTTACGGAAGGCCACTAGGAAGGCCTCTAGGTCCGTGATGATAGGATCCCCTGCTTCCCAGAGGGGACAGATCCACATCAAAGCTTCTCCGGCTAAGTAGGACATTATATATCCCACTTTGACCCAATCAGAGGGGAAACAGGCGGAATTCCACTCAATGTACCACAGGCACTGCTCCAGGAACTCTTAGCACTCCTTAGGATCTCCATAGAACCTTGGAGGATCTTCAGGGTCAAGCCTCTCATAAGCCAGGAGCTGGTTGTAGATGGCATTGGAGACAATGATGGGTTCAGAAGTCTCAACAATCGGAACCACACAGGGCGGAACAAATTCTTCCAGATGCTCATACTGGCAGAGAGAAAGTCCCTCATGCTCTGCAAGCAGAGGGACATGAGACTCAGCGGGGACCATGGCCTGTGCAAACTGTCACGCTCGCGCCTTGGCTGAATGGCGTGAACCGGGGGGTTGTGGCCCCACTGTGCTACAAACCAGACTACCCTGGAAGGGGCGTGACTAAGACAGCTACCTCGGTCTTCACTGGAGCCTCTGATGGTGAGGTCAGGCTTGTGCGGCAGATAGCTGTCGGGTGCCACTCCAGGGTGGTGTCTGGCTGTGGCTGCTGGTCCCACTCAGGGACAAGTCACTTTGACAGAGGGTATAGACAGGCAGGCAGGTAGACACGACAGGCACGGCTGAGACACAGGGCAGGCGGGCACGGCTTGGAGACACAGGACAGGCGGGCACGGCTTGGAGACACAGGACAGGCGGGCACGGCTTGGAGACACAGGACAGGCGGGCACGGCTTGGAGACACAGGACAGGTGGGCACGGCTTGAAGACACAGGACAGGCAGGCATGGCTTGGAGACACAGGACAGGCGGGCACGGCTTGGAGACACAGGACAGGCGGGCACGGCTTGGAGACACAGGACAGGCGGGCACGGCTTGGAGACACAGGAAAAGCGGGCACGGCTTGGTATGAGAAGGAGCAGGTAGGGACCTGTTCACACAGCAGGTGTAGGCAGGAGGGAGTGGTGTATGCTGGAACAGGATCTGGACCTGTTCACACAGGAGGTGCAGGTATGGATATAGGCAGGAAGGAGTGGAATATGAAGGAACAGGTTTGGACCTGTTCACACAGGAGGTGCAGGTAGGCAGAGCCGCAGGAGTGCGGAGCAGGCAGAGCCGCAGAAGTGCGGAGCAGGCAGAGCCGCAGGAGTGCGGAGCAGGCAGAGCCGCAGGAGTGCGGAGCAGGCAGAGCGGCTAGGGAGCCGTGCAGACAGAGCGGCTAGGGAGCCATGCAGACAGAGCGGCTAGGGAGCCGTGCAGACAGAGCGGCTAGGGTGCAGATGCACAGATAAAGCTGCGAGGCTGCAGATGCACAGATAAAGCTGCGAGGGTGCAGATGCACAGACAGGGAGGACACAAGGAAAGACACAGCAGAGAAGGAACCACAAACAAGGAGACTGACAGACAGAGGTAAGACTGAGTTCAGACAGAGACACAGGGACAAAGACACAAGGACCAGGATATTCTGCCTCCTGGCAGGCGGACAGAGTACAGACAAGGTACTGGGAACAAGACTCCAGGGCCAGGATATTCTGCCTCCTGGCAGGCGGACAAGGGACAAAGCGAGACAAAGAGTATTCCTACAGAGAAGGAGATACACAGAACAGGGCCTGGCTTCCTCAGCAGCAAGATACTAACTGAGTTTAGACATTGCACAGGCAAAGGTCAGTGGGTGTGGTGAAACTAAATAGTCAAGGGCTCTAGGCGATTGGTCAGGGACATATTACACAGGTGCACCCTGACTGCATAAGAACCAGAGAGTTCTGGCGCCGCCCCCCTATACACACATAGCTTGGAAGCACAGAGCAGAGGCACAGAGCACAGGACTGGCAACAGACAGATTTCACAGCATGGCTTGAAGCAGAAAGTAAGTTGGTGTGCGGGGGAGGGGAGGCCATGCAGTGATGCCAGCAGGGTTGTTACAGTACCCCCCCTTTACGGCCCCTCTTCCTCAAGCCTGCCAGAATGACCAGAAAAAGGAGTATGGGACCACACACAGTCCAGATTGACACGACATCCTTCTGGTAGGGTGGAATAAGTGTGCCATCAGGAATCCCAGAGTGCCAAGCTTCTTGGTGCCTGATGGAGTCATCTTCCAACACAGAGGGTATAAGGACTTGGATTTCTTCCTCCTGGGTAGCAGAAAGCAGGGACCTGGAAGCCTCAGACTTGACCCCTACATCAGCCGGCCAACTGGAAACAGAAGAGACCTTCACTGAGTCCAACTTCAACCTGATATCCCAAGTAAATTGGACCTCCTCCTTGGTATCTTCATTAGCCGGCCTACTAGAAGTTGAGGGTACCCACACTGGAACCATCCTTCGCCCATTATCAGAAGAGAACTGGACCTGTTCCTCTGGGTTGGTAAAAAGCAGACGTACAAGAGCTTCTGCTCCGACTTCTTCATCCACCTGCCACATGGAATCTGAAGGCATCCGTACAGGATCCATCTTCTGCCCATGGCCTGAAGAAAAATTTTCAAGCGACAGGGATGCTTCTGGGAACTGGTCACAGGAGGTGTGTGGAGAGGGCGCCACTGCTTCCTTTTCTTCAGTGACATCAGCACACCATGACCCAATAGCCAGCAGAACAGATGGGGAAGGTAACACTGTAGCCTGACCTTGTAACATTGGAACTAGATACCTTTGGTGACTAGGTAGCTCCAAATGCAGCACCACACTGGGTCTTTGGACCGGAACGGGCAGTAGAGTATCCGGCTCAGACGGACCAATGGGCAAACTGGTCAGTAAGTGTAAAATAAACTTCTCCAAATATAATGCTCCGATTTGGAGCTGTAGTTGTCCCTTCGACACTCGACTGTTCATAAGTAGGGCACGACCATCACCAAACACCGTCACCGAATTCTGGAGCTGTGGAACAGGAACCCTACACAGACTCCGTCTGGCTTGCAGCTTTAACACATCTGCAGGGCCGAAGCTCCCACAAGGCACACGAACAGTCACCGATCTTAGTGAGGAGGAGGGACTCTTACCGAGGGCAGCCTCTCCCACTGACCCAAGGTTTTGGAGCTTGCGCTCCCTCGGACAGAAGCCGTTCGGGTGTTCCACACAACCGCAGCAATACTGTATGCCCATCTTATGACTGGTTTCAGGCTGCTGCTTTGCCAGCCCACTGTTAACAGTCTTCTTGGGTTCAACTCGAGTCGCTGCTTTAACAGGTGGAGGAACTAGAGGGTTTCGGATGGCGGTCGCGGTCTGACGAGGCGGTTTCTTCACTGGTTTCGCCCGTCTGGCGCACCTCTCAGATTTGGAAAGGGAAGACTTGGCAGACGTAGCTGGACTGGGTACTTCAAAGGCTTTACGGAAGGCCACTAGGAAGGCCTCTAGGTCCGTGATGATAGGATCCCCTGCTTCCCAGAGGGGACAGATCCACATCAAAGCTTCTCCGGCTAAGTAGGACATTATATATCCCACTTTGACCCAATCAGAGGGGAAACAGGCGGAATTCCACTCAATGTACCACAGGCACTGCTCCAGGAACTCTTAGCACTCCTTAGGATCTCCATAGAACCTTGGAGGATCTTCAGGGTCAAGCCTCTCATAAGCCAGGAGCTGGTTGTAGATGGCATTGGAGACAATGATGGGTTCAGAAGTCTCAACAATCGGAACCACACAGGGCGGAACAAATTCTTCCAGATGCTCATACTGGCAGAGAGAAAGTCCCTCATGCTCTGCAAGCAGAGGGACATGAGACTCAGCGGGGACCATGGCCTGTGCAAACTGTCACGCTCGCGCCTTGGCTGAATGGCGTGAACCGGGGGGTTGTGGCCCCACTGTGCTACAAACCAGACTACCCTGGAAGGGGCGTGACTAAGACAGCTACCTCGGTCTTCACTGGAGCCTCTGATGGTGAGGTCAGGCTTGTGCGGCAGATAGCTGTCGGGTGCCACTCCAGGGTGGTGTCTGGCTGTGGCTGCTGGTCCCACTCAGGGACAAGTCACTTTGACAGAGGGTATAGACAGGCAGGCAGGTAGACACGACAGGCACGGCTGAGACACAGGGCAGGCGGGCACGGCTTGGAGACACAGGACAGGCGGGCACGGCTTGGAGACACAGGACAGGCGGGCACGGCTTGGAGACACAGGACAGGCGGGCACGGCTTGGAGACACAGGACAGGTGGGCACGGCTTGAAGACACAGGACAGGCAGGCATGGCTTGGAGACACAGGACAGGCGGGCACGGCTTGGAGACACAGGACAGGCGGGCACGGCTTGGAGACACAGGACAGGCGGGCACGGCTTGGAGACACAGGAAAAGCGGGCACGGCTTGGTATGAGAAGGAGCAGGTAGGGACCTGTTCACACAGCAGGTGTAGGCAGGAGGGAGTGGTGTATGCTGGAACAGGATCTGGACCTGTTCACACAGGAGGTGCAGGTATGGATATAGGCAGGAAGGAGTGGAATATGAAGGAACAGGTTTGGACCTGTTCACACAGGAGGTGCAGGTAGGCAGAGCCGCAGGAGTGCGGAGCAGGCAGAGCCGCAGAAGTGCGGAGCAGGCAGAGCCGCAGGAGTGCGGAGCAGGCAGAGCCGCAGGAGTGCGGAGCAGGCAGAGCGGCTAGGGAGCCGTGCAGACAGAGCGGCTAGGGAGCCGTGCAGACAGAGCGGCTAGGGAGCCGTGCAGACAGAGCGGCTAGGGTGCAGATGCACAGATAAAGCTGCGAGGCTGCAGATGCACAGATAAAGCTGCGAGGGTGCAGATGCACAGACAGGGAGGACACAAGGAAAGACACAGCAGAGAAGGAACCACAAACAAGGAGACTGACAGACAGAGGTAAGACTGAGTTCAGACAGAGACACAGGGACAAAGACACAAGGACCAGGATATTCTGCCTCCTGGCAGGCGGACAGAGTACAGACAAGGTACTGGGAACAAGACTCCAGGGCCAGGATATTCTGCCTCCTGGCAGGCAGACAAGGGACAAAGCGAGACAAAGAGTATTCCTACAGAGAAGGAGATACACAGAACAGGGCCTGGCTTCCTCAGCAGCAAGATACTAACTGAGTTTAGACATTGCACAGGCAAAGGTCAGTGGGTGTGGTGAAACTAAATAGTCAAGGGCTCTAGGCGATTGGTCAGGGACATATTACACAGGTGCACCCTGACTGCATAAGAACCAGAGAGTTCTGGCGCCGCCCCCCTATACACACATAGCTTGGAAGCACAGAGCAGAGGCACAGAGCACAGGACTGGCAACAGACAGATTTCACAGCATGGCTTGAAGCAGAAAGTAAGTTGGTGTGCGGGGGAATGGAGGCCATGCAGTGATGCCAGCAGGGTTGTTACAGTACCCCCCCTTTACGGCCCCTCTTCCTCAAGCCTGCCAGAATGACCAGAAAAAGGAGTATGGGACCACACACAGTCCAGATTGACACGACATCCTTCTGGTAGGGTGGAATAAGTGTGCCATCAGGAATCCCAGAGTGCCAAGCTTCTTGGTGCCTGATGGAGTCATCTTCCAACACAGAGGGTATAAGGACTTGGATTTCTTCCTCCTGGGTAGCAGAAAGCAGGGACCTGGAAGCCTCAGACTTGACCCCTACATCAGCCGGCCAACTGGAAACAGAAGAGACCTTCACTGAGTCCAACTTCAACCTGATATCCCAAGTAAATTGGACCTCCTCCTTGGTATCTTCATTAGCCGGCCAACTAGAAGTTGAGGGTACCCACACTGGAACCATCCTTCGCCCATTATCAGAAGAGAACTGGACCTGTTCCTCTGGGTTGGTAAAAAGCAGACGTACAAGAGCTTCTGCTCCGACTTCTTCATCCACCTGCCACATGGAATCTGAAGGCATCCGTACAGGATCCATCTTCTGCCCATGGCCTGAAGAAAAATTTTCAAGCGACAGGGATGCTTCTGGGAACTGGTCACAGGAGGTGTGTGGAGAGGGCGCCACTGCTTCCTTTTCTTCAGTGACATCAGCACACCATGACCCAATAGCCAGCAGAACAGATGGGGAAGGTAACACTGTAGCCTGACCTTGTAACATTGGAACTAGATACCTTTGGTGACTAGGTAGCTCCAAATGCAGCACCACACTGGGTCTTTGGACCGGAACGGGCAGTAGAGTATCCGGCTCAGACGGACCAATGGGCAAACTGGTCAGTAAGTGTAAAATAAACTTCTCCAAATATAATGCTCCGATTTGGAGCTGTAGTTGTCCCTTCGACACTCGACTGTTCATAAGTAGGGCACGACCATCACCAAACACCGTCACCGAATTCTGGAGCTGTGCAACAGGAACCCTACACAGACTCCGTCTGGCTTGCAGCTTTAACACATCTGCAGGGCCGAAGCTCCCACAAGGCACACGAACAGTCACCGATCTTAGTGAGGAGGAGGGACTCTTACCGAGGGCAGCCTCTCCCACTGACCCAAGGTTTTGGAGCTTGCGCTCCCTCGGACAGAAGCCGTTCGGGTGTTCCACACAACCGCAGCAATACTGTATGCCCATCTTATGACTGGTTTCAGGCTGCTGCTTTGCCAGCCCACTGTTAACAGTCTTCTTGGGTTCAACTCGAGTCGCTGCTTTAACAGGTGGAGGAACTAGAGGGTTTCGGATGGCGGTCGCGGTCTGACGAGGCGGTTTCTTCACTGGTTTCGCCCGTCTGGCGCACCTCTCAGATTTGGAAAGGGAAGACTTGGCAGACGTAGCTGGACTGGGTACTTCAAAGGCTTTACGGAAGGCCACTAGGAAGGCCTCTAGGTCCGTGATGATAGGATCCCCTGCTTCCCAGAGGGGACAGATCCACATCAAAGCTTCTCCGGCTAAGTAGGACATTATATATCCCACTTTGACCCAATCAGAGGGGAAACAGGCGGAATTCCACTCAATGTACCACAGGCACTGCTCCAGGAACTCTTAGCACTCCTTAGGATCTCCATAGAACCTTGGAGGATCTTCAGGGTCAAGCCTCTCATAAGCCAGGAGCTGGTTGTAGATGGCATTGGAGACAATGATGGGTTCAGAAGTCTCAACAATCGGAACCACACAGGGCGGAACAAATTCTTCCAGATGCTCATACTGGCAGAGAGAAAGTCCCTCATGCTCTGCAAGCAGAGGGACATGAGACTCAGCGGGGACCATGGCCTGTGCAAACTGTCACGCTCGCGCCTTGGCTGAATGGCGTGAACCGGGGGGTTGTGGCCCCACTGTGCTACAAACCAGACTACCCTGGAAGGGGCGTGACTAAGACAGCTACCTCGGTCTTCACTGGAGCCTCTGATGGTGAGGTCAGGCTTGTGCGGCAGATAGCTGTCGGGTGCCACTCCAGGGTGGTGTCTGGCTGTGGCTGCTGGTCCCACTCAGGGACAAGTCACTTTGACAGAGGGTATAGACAGGCAGGCAGGTAGACACGACAGGCACGGCTGAGACACAGGGCAGGCGGGCACGGCTTGGAGACACAGGACAGGCGGGCACGGCTTGGAGACACAGGACAGGCGGGCACGGCTTGGAGACACAGGACAGGCGGGCACGGCTTGGAGACACAGGACAGGTGGGCACGGCTTGAAGACACAGGACAGGCAGGCACGGCTTGGAGACACAGGACAGGCGGGCACGGCTTGGAGACACAGGACAGGCGGGCACGGCTTGGTATGAGAAGGAGCAGGTAGGGACCTGTTCACACAGCAGGTGTAGGCAGGAGGGAGTGGTGTATGCTGGAACAGGATCTGGACCTGTTCACACAGGAGGTGCAGGTATGGATATAGGCAGGAAGGAGTGGAATATGAAGGAACAGGTTTGGACCTGTTCACACAGGAGGTGCAGGTAGGCAGAGCCGCAGGAGTGCGGAGCAGGCAGAGCCGCAGAAGTGCAGAGCAGGCAGAGCCGCAGGAGTGCGGAGCAGGCAGAGCCGCAGGAGTGCGGAGCAGGCAGAGCGGCTAGGGAGCCGTGCAGACAGAGCAGCTAGGGAGCCGTGCAGACAGAGCGGCTAGGGTGCAGATGCACAGATAAAGCTGCGAGGGTGCAGATGCACAGATAAAGCTGCGAGGGTGCAGATGCACAGATAAAGCTGCGAGGGTGCAGATGCACAGATAAAGCTGCGAGGGTGCAGATGCACAGATAAAGCTGCGAGGGTGCAGATGCACAGATAAAGCTGCGAGGGTGCAGATGCACAGATAAAGCTGCGAGGATGCAGATGCACAGACAGGGAGGACACAAGGAAAGACACAGCAGAGAAGGAACCACAAACAAGGAGACTGACAGACAGAGGCAAGACTGAGTTCAGACAGAGACACAGGGACAAAGACACAAGGACCAGGATATTCTGCCTCCTGGCAGGCGGACAGAGTACAGACAAGGTACTGGGAACAAGACTCCAGGGCCAGGATATTCTGCCTCCTGGCAGGCGGACAAGGGACAAAGCGAGACAAAGAGTATTCCTACAGAGAAGGAGATACACAGAACAGGGCCTGGCTTCCTCAGCAGCAAGATACTAACTGAGTTTAGACATTGCACAGGCAAAGGTCAGTGGGTGTGGCGAAACTAAATAGTCAAGGGCTCTAGGCGATTGGTCAGGGACATATTACACAGGTGCACCCTGACTGCATAAGAACCAGAGAGTTCTGGCGCCGCTCCCCTATACACACATAGCTTGGAAGCATAGAGCAGAGGCACAGAGCACAGGACTGGCAACAGACAGATTTCACAGCATGGCTTGAAGCAGAAAGTAAGTTGGTGTGCGGGGGAGGGGAGGCCATGCAGTGATGCCAGCAGGTTTGTTACAATGGCATAGTTTAAACATTAACAATGTACGTCTATATATCATGAGTAGTGTTGAGCCTCCTGGCTAGTGTTTTGGTTCGTCGCACAGGAGGCAAGTTCATCGAATGTTTGTCGAACCACACTGAAAACAATGGCAGGCAAACACAAACACATACTAACACATAGAAAACAATTACAAAACACCTTAAAAGGTGTCCCAAAGCCGACAAAATGCTCAGAAGCCAAAAATAACATATGGAAAAGGGCAACTACATTTACAAAAGAGGTGGAGGAGTAAAAGGAGGAGGTGTAGGAGACACAGATCAAGGCTTGTCATGCCCTTATGAAGTCAAGAAAGTCTGGACTAAACCACTGGTCCCAGACTCATCCCTTGTAAGGGACGGGCTTAACTAAGCGGCTGCCAGGTCCACGGCATCCGACAGGTGCCATTCCCAGGGTTGTTGAGAGTCTTGCTGCTATAGTCCTGCAGCACGGGGATCCTGTATACAAGTTCAGGCCCATAACACCTCCTACAAGTGAGGTAATCATCACATGGGCTTATCACGTGACCATGACATCATCGCAGGTCCTGTCTTTAGGGAAAAACTCGGCCAAACATTAACCTGCTGGGAGAAATATATCTCTCATCCAGTAAAACACCCTTTACTGTACCACATACCTCCCTCCTATGTTCAACCCTAGAGGGGTGGACACATGACATACAGTGAACTCTGGACAGGGCATCTGCATTCCCCTGTAGTCTGCCTGCCCGATGTTCTACTGAAAATTTAAAATTTTGCAGGGACAGGAACCACCTGGTGGCTCGGGCATTCCTCTCCTTAGCTTGACTCATCCACGTAAGAGGGGAATGATCTGTCACCAACCGAAATGTTCTCCCCTGCAAATAGTAGCGCAATGACTCCAGTGCCCACTTGATGGCCAGGCACTCTCTCTCCACAATACTGTACTTGGTTTCAGCTGGGGTAAGCTTCCAGCTTAGGAAACTAACGGGATGCTCTTCCCCGTTAACCTCCTGAGACAGCACGGAACCGAGCCCAATCTCAGAGGCATCAGTCTGCACAACGAACTCTCTTTTGAAATTTGGAGTGATCAGGACTGGTGTACCACACAGTACCCCTTTTAACTTTGTAAAGGCCTCCTCTAACTGATCATTCCAGTGGACCATTACAGATTTCCTTTTAAGCAGTCTGTTAAAGGCGCGGACAGGGTTGCAAAGTTGGGAATGAATGTAATATCCCACCAAACCTAAAAAGGCTTTTACCTGTTTTGTTGTGAGAGGACAGGGCCAGTTCTGAATTGCCTCCACTTTGTTTACTTGAGGCTTGAGAACTCCTCTCCCAAAGACGTAACTCAAGTACCGAGCTTCCTCCAACCCTATGGAACACTTCTTTGGGTTGGCAGTTAGCCCTGCTTGTTGCAGAGAGTCTATCACTGCCTGTACTTTTGCTAAGTGACTTTCCCAGTCGGTGCTGTACACAATAATATTGTCTAGATAGGCTGAGGCATAGCGGCGATGGGGACGGAGAACAATATCCATTAATCGCTCTAACATTGCTGGTGCGCCATGCAACCCAAAGGGTAACACCTTATACTGGAACAGCCCCTCGGGCACTACAAAAGCTGTTTTTTCCTTCGCCGCCTCTGTTAGGGGTACCTGCCAATAACCTTTTGTGAGGTCCAGAGTTGTAAAATACCGTGCCTGCCCAAACTGCTCTATCAACTCGTCAACCCGGGGCATGGGGTAGGTGTCAAACTTTGAAATGTCATTAAGCTTTCTAAAATCATTACAGAATCTTAGCGACCCATCAGGCTTGGGTATTAGGACTATTGGGCTGGCCCACTCACTTTGGGACTATTCTATGACCCCTAACTAGCATAGTTCTCACCTTTTCCGAGATGGCTTGTCGCCGGGTCTCATGCACCTGATATGGCTTTAGTAGGACTTTGGCCAGTGGCTCCATGACAATGTCATGTTGAATTTGGGAGGTGCCTCCGGGGAGCTCCGAAAAAACATCTGTAATTCGGCTAATAAACTCCCAGACCTCCAGAACCTGTCTAGGAGACAAAGTATCTGCAATTTTGACTCCGGGTTGGGCTTCTCCTGCCTCGCCACGAGGTAATGGAGCCTTCTCCATCTGAAATGCAGGCAGTGGACTATCCCCATCAAGGTATTCTCTATCTTTCCATGGTTTAAGCAAATTAACATGGTAAACCTGTTCTGGCTTTCTCTGTCCTGGCTGGTGTACCTTGTAGTCTACTGACCACACCTTTTCCATGATCTCTTAGGGTCCCTGCCTCCTTGCAAGGAATTTGCTATCTACGTTAGGCACAAGTACCAACACCCGATTCACAGGGCTGAAGATTCTTACCCGAGCCTCCCGGTTATAGACCCGACTCTGTGACTGTTGTGCTGCCTCCATATGTTCCCGGACTAAGGGTAGGACTGTCTCCATTCTTTCTTGCATTTTTGCAACATGTTCTATCACACTTTTTTGGGGGGTAGGTTGGTTCTCCCAGGCCTCTTTGGCTATATCGAGTAAGCCCGTGGATGTCTGCCGTACAATAGTTCAAAGGGCGAGAACCCCGTAGATGCCTGAGGCACCTCTCGCACTGCAAACAACAAATATGGCAATAAGAGATCCCAGTCCTTCCCATCTTTGGAAACTACATTTTTTAACATGCTTTCCAGCAACTTATTGAACCTTTCTACCAGACAGTCTGTTTGGGGATGATAGACCGATGTGCACAACAGCTTAACATTTAGCAAACGGCAGAGTTCCTTCATAATTTTTGACATAAAGGGGGTTCCTTGGTCTGTTAAAATCTCTTGAGGAATTCCCACCTGCGAAAATATACTCATGAGTTCATTTGCTATAAGTTTAGCTGGTGTGGCGCAGAGGAATGGCCTCAGGATATCGGGTAGCATAATCTAGAACTACCAGGATGTGTTGGTGTCCCCTTGCTGACTTATTGAGAGGCCCCACCAGATCCATTGCCACTCTCTCAAAGGGTACCTCTATAATTGGCAAAGGCACCAAAGGACTCCGAAAGTGAGGCTAGGGACTGGTTACCTGGCACACTGGACAGGAATTACAGAACCATTCAACTTCTTCATGGTCCCCTAACCAGTAGAACCGCTGCAGAATTCGGTCTAGGGATTTCTTTTTGCCCAAATGCCCACCAAGTACATGTGCATGCGCTAAGTCCATTACCAGCCTACGATATGTCTGAGGTACGAGTAACTGTTCTACCAGTTCCCCACGTATTTTCTCCACTCGGTACAACAAATCTTGGTGTAGCTCAAAGCGTGGCAGCACTGAATCTGCCCCAGGTTGTTGGGGTTCCCCATTGACAAACAATACATTTTCTCTGGTCCAGGCCAAAGTAGGGTCTCTGTCATGCCTGCACCGCTGGTACTGGTGCCACCTGTCAGGTCAGGGCCAGCGTCACCTATTTCACCGGGTCCCGCTCTTCCTGCTGCTGCTCCCAGGGTTCCCCTTCGGATCCCCGCTTACCACTCTGGCTGCCACGCGACACCCTCAGCCTCCCATCCTGCAGCCCGGGGGATTCAGCACGAGGGTTCCTCTTCCTGTCCTGCCCCTGCTCCTGCTCCAGGTATGCGCCTTAGGCTGTGGGCACGCGTCCTTCTCCTCACTTAACCCCTTCTGCACCACCCCTGTGGAGTGATCACCAATCAAGCTCCAGCACAGGGAATATCAGGCGGCTCCTCTCTCCCTCCCTTATTATCGTGTGCCTTCCTGTACGGTACTCTGGCCCCATCTGGTCGCTCCTGACTCTGGTCGCTCCTGACTCCAGTCGCTCCTGACTCCGGTCGCTCCTGACTCCGGTCGCTCCAGACTCCGGTCGCTTCTGACTCTGGTCGCTCCTGACTCTGGTCGCTCCTGACTCTGGTCGCTCCTGACTCTGGTCGCTCCTGACTCCGGCCTCTCCTGACCCTCCGCCTTGTTGCCTCACCCGCACCTGAGCCGCCCCTCTTGGTATCAGCTGTCACGGTATTCGACTCCTTCGGGCCTGCTCCTAACGGTCCCTGTATAGGGGTCGGCACCACCTGGCCAGCTCGCCCCAGGGATCCCGGTACCGCGACCTAGAGGGTCCACTCTTGCTACTCCTTACAGAATAATCAGGCCATGGACCCCGCTGGTGCCTTGGCGGCCACACAAAAAGAATTACTCTTTTTGCAGGAGAACTAAACCCGGATTATGGCTTTTTTTGAAGTCCATGGACACCCGGTTATCCGCTATTCAAACCTCTGATCCAGGAAGCGCCCTTCTGCTGGCGGGACTCCAACAGGAGCTCGCGCAGCAGCGTGATACACAGTCCCATATCCTTAATCACATGGCGTCCGTTGATGACCGTTTGCAGTCCCTGCAGTCTTCTGCAGCAGCCTCTGTTCCGCCCCGCGACCCTGCACCTCACCCACCGCCACGTTTGGAGAAGCCTCCAAGGTATACCGGGGACCCCAAATTGTGTCGGGGGTTTCTCTATCAGTGCTGCCTACATTTTGAGCTACTGCCCCAACAATACCCGTCTGATAGGGCTAAGGTGGCATTTATTGTGTCCCATCTCAAGGGGGAGGCCTTGGCATGGGTGAACCCCCTGTGGGAACGGAATGATCCGGTGGTATCCAGCATACAAGACTTCCTGGACACCTTTTGCCGGGTTTTTGATGAGCCAGGGCGTCTGGCCATGGAGTCCCTTTTCAATCTCCGACAGGGAACTCTTACCATGGGACAGTACGCCATTCGCTTCCAGACACTGGCCTCAGAGCTGGGGTGGAATAATGAGGCATTGGTATGGGCCTTTTGGAGGGGCTTTCAGGGAAAATCAAGGACGAGCTTGCTGGTCAGGACACCCCCACCTCTTTAGAGGACTTTATATACCTGGTTACTCGTATTGACTTGCGGTTCCAGGAACGCTCCCGCGAGACAGTCAGGGCGAGAGGTCCATCTAGGTTTCACCCAGTTCCTAGCCCTCGTTCGACCAAGCCTGCCAGTAGTACTGCCCCGGAGCCCATGCAGGTGGATCGCATAAAGTTATCTGAGCTGCGGCGCAGGGAAAGATTAGAGCAAGGTTTATGCCTCTATTGTGGTGAATAGGGATGAGCGATATTGCCCGATATCGTATCGAAATTCCGATTTCCGATATTGAAAAAATATTGGATATCGGAATTTCCGATTTCCGATATCAATGCAAGTCAATGGAGAAAAAAAATCGGAATTACAAAATGACCACTACAGTGCTATATAATGGATAAAATGGAAATGGAGGGGAAACACCTCACGATAATGGGGAAGGAGTTTGCAGAGGCAGAGGAGCAAAAAAAAATCGCTAGAAAAATGCACAGAGAGCGAAAGCTGTAGGAGGAAAACTGGTCACCATCTTCTTAACAGCGGTGTTTTTTCTTTGGGTTATGATTAGTTGGAATAGGGTTAGGGTTTATGGTTAGTAGGGTAAGGTTTAGGGTTTAGGGTTAGTAGGGTTAGGGTTAGTTAGGGTTATGGCTAGGGTTAGTAGGGTTAGGGTAAGGGTTAGGGGTTAGGGTTAGTTAGGGTTATGCTTATGGATAGTAGGGTTAGGGTTTAGGGTTAGGGTTAGTTAGGGTTATGGTTAGGGTTAGTAGGGTTAGGGTAAGGGTTAGGGGTTAGGGTTAGTTAGGGTTATGCTTATGGATAGTAGGGTTAGGGGTTAGGGTTAGTAGGGTTAGGGTTAGTTAGGGTTAGGGTTATGCTTATGGTTAGTAGGGTTAGGGTTAGGGGTTAGGGTTATTTAGGGTTATGGTTAGGATTAGTAGGGTTAGGGTAAGGGTTAGGGTTAGTTAGGGTTAGGGTTATGCTTATGGATAGTAGGGTTAGGGTTAGGGGTTAGGGTTTAGGGTTAGGGTTAGTGTTAGTTAGGGTTAGGCTTATGTTTATGGTTAGTAGGGTTAGGGTTAGTGGGGTTAGGGTTTAGGGTTAGGGTTAGAGTTAGGGTTAGGGGTTAGGGTTAGCTAGGGTTAGAGTTATGGTTTGTTGGGTTAGGGTTTAGGGTTAGGGTTAGTTAGGGTTAGGGTTATGCTTATGGTTAGTAGGGTTAGGGTTAGTAGGGTTAGGGGTTATGGTTATGGTTAGTAGGGTTAGGGGTTAGGGTTAGTAGGATTAGGGTTAGGGGTTAGGATTAGTAGGGCTATGTTTAGGGGTTAGGGTTTAGGGTTAGGGTTAGTAGGGTTAGGGTAAGGATTAGGGGTTAAGGTTAGTTAGGGTTAGTAGAGTCAGGGTTTACGGTTAGGGTTATGATTATAGTTAGTTGGGTTAGGGGTTAGGGTTAGTAGGGTTAGGGTTTAGGGTTATGCTTATGGTTAGTAGGGTTAGAGTTAGGGGTTAAGGTTAGTAGGGTTAGGGTTAGAGTTAGGGGTTATGGTTATGGTTGTTAGGGTTAGTAGGGTTAGGATTAGGGGTTAGGATTAGTAGGGTTATGGTTAGGGGTTAGGGTTTAGGGTTAGGGTTAGTGGTAAAGGTTAAGGGTTAGGGATAGTTAGGGTTAGGGTTACTGATTTTACATTATTAAATTAAAACTGCCAGTGGTGGTGTCAATATGCCCTTTGACTGACTTGCTTTGCAGGGAGTTTCCAGGAGCACCACGTGGAGGAACGGATACACTCCCTTTAAACCATGCTTAGTCTTCCTCTGCTTTCCGATTTCCGATGTGAAAAAAATATCGAAATTGGAATTCCGATATCGCAAATATCGGGCCGATTTCCGATATTTCAATATCGGAAAGCTCATCCCTAGTGGTGGAACCAACCACTTTCTGCGTTTCTGTCCGGAGAGGCCGGGAAACTCCTCCGCCTAAATCAGGTAAGAGAGGCCTCCCTAGGTGACTCTGTTCTCTCTCTACCCCTTACTATCTCAGTTTAAATTCTCCTAGGTCGGGAGCGTAGATCTGTGGAGGCGTATGTGGACTCGGGTGCGGCGTCCAACTTCATTCAGATGGAAGAGGTGGACAAGTTCCGGATTCCTGTTGTCACCCTTGAAGAGCCGTGTGTGATCACCTCAGTGGATGGCAAGCCATTACCTTTCTCCATCACCACAGTCACTCTTGAGCTGGAGATGCAAATCGGAGCCCTACACCGGGAGAAAATTACTTTTTATGTTTTGCCTAATTTGTCCCATGCTCTGCTCCTTGGCCTGCTCTGGCTCAGGTCGCATGAGCCAGACCTTGCTTGGCGCTCTGGGGAAGTGCTTCACTGGGGTCACTCTTGCCAAGAACGGTGTCTGCTGCCTATTACCCGTACCAGTCTGCACCAAGTGACCACGGACCTTCCTGGGCTTCCCATGGCCTACCATTCATTTGCGGATGTCTTCGACAAGAAGGAAGCTGAGATCCTTCCTCCGCATCGGGCCTACGATTGCCCAATTGAGCTAGTTTCTGGAGCTACTCCCCCCAGCGGAAGAATATACCCGTTGTCGCCTGCAGAAACCTCAGCCATGACGGAGTACATCCGAGAGAACTTGGCCAGGGGCTTTATCCGGAAGTCGCCTTCTCCAGCAGGGGCCGGGTTTTTCTTTGTTTGGAAGAAGGATGGATCCCTTTGACCCTGCATTGACTACCGAGGCTTAAATAACATCACGGTCAAGAATAGGTTTCCTCTACGACTTATCCCCGAACAGTTTGACCGCCTGCGTGGGGCCCGGATCTTTACTAAACTGGATCTACGGGGGGCCTACAATTTGGTCCGAATACGTGCCGGAGATGAGTGGAAGACTGCCTTCAACACGCGGGATGGCCATTACGAATATTTGGTCATGCCCTTTGTACTTTGTAATGCCCCAGTGGTCTTCCAGGAATTTGTTAACGACGTCTTCGGGATCTTCTGTACTCGTGCCTCGTGGTATATTTAGATGACATCCTCATCTTTTCACCTGACCTGTCCTCTCACAGGAGGAGTGTTCGCCTGGTCTTGCAACTCCTGCGGGAGAATTGACTTTATGCCAAGATAGAGAAATGCCTGTTTGAACAGACCTCCCTACCCTTCTTGGGGTATATAATCATGGACTCGGGGTTGCGAATGGACCCAGAGAAATTGTCCGCGGTGCTCAAATGACCGCGACCTGTCGGAGTAAAAGCCATTCAATGATTCTTGGAAATTATTATAGGCTATTCATCCCGCACTTCTCCGCTTTAACCAAGCCTATTGTTGCCCTTACCCGGAAGGGAGCAAGATCAAACAACTGGTCCTCAGAAGCTGAAGATGCTTTTCTCGCCCTGAAGTGGGCCTTCGCCACGGCTCCGGTTTTGCATTGGCCAGAGGTCAGCAAGCCCTTCGTTTTGGAGGTAGATGCATCTTCTACAGGGGCTGGGGCGATTCTTTCCCAAAAGACGTCTACTGGGCGCTTGGCTCCGTGTGGATTCTTCTCCAAGTCGTTTTCACCCGCAGAAAGTAACTACACCATTGGGGATCGAGAGTTGCTGGCCATAAAGATGGCACTAGAGGGGTGGCGTTATCTCCTGAAAGGGGCAGTCCATCCCTTCACAATATTCACTGACCACAAGAACCTGGCCTACCTCCAGTCAGCTCAAGGACTCAACTCTAGACAAGCCAGGTGGTCATTGTTTTTCGCTCGCTTCGACTTCGAGCTCCACTTCCGACCCGGTGACAAAAATGCCAAAGCAGATGCACTCTCCCGGTCCCTGCAGTCACCCGAAGTGGAGCTGTGATGATTACGTGTGACTGGACACACCACCTCCAGCAGGGAGAATTTCTCTGACATACATGACCCTGGATACACCGCCTCTAGTAGGGCGAATTTAAATAATATAACGTGCAGCCGGATACACCGTCTCCAGCAGGCGAATTTCAGAATTACACGTGTATCTGGATACACCGCCTCCAGAAAGGCGAATTTAAATAATAAAGGGAAACACCAGGGAAACCGATACAATGGAGGGCCCTGCGATAGGGAACGGGGGATGTGGAGACCTCCTGCACTCCCCTGAGTCAGTGTCTCTACACTCCTGACAGTCCCTATGCAGGTTCCGCACCAGGCGCCGAGCAGGATACCTAAAAACCCTAGCTC
Source organism: Dendrobates tinctorius (assembly GCF_039654945.1). Classification (NCBI taxonomy): domain Eukaryota; kingdom Metazoa; phylum Chordata; class Amphibia; order Anura; family Dendrobatidae; genus Dendrobates; species Dendrobates tinctorius. Next base: position 10,111,689 of record NW_027361875.1, read on the forward strand.
GCCCTGCACCTAGCCCTTTCTAGTGAAATGGACGGTGCAGAAACTAATCCCACCACTGCACTGAAAAACACAAATGGAAAGGTACAAGCAGGGATAACACCACTTAACTTTGCTCTGTCGCTCTTGCTCCAAGCAACAGAGTCCAGCACCAGAATGCAGCTTTCCTCCTGAATAGCTGCTGCTTCACCAAGCTTTGTCAGAGCTAAAAGGAACTCTTCTCTGTGGCTCCTTCCACACCAGGACTCTGACTGAGCTGCAAGGAACTCTCTCTAGCTCCTTCCTCCACCAAGGATGGTTGAAATGACCAATATCACCAACAGTGAGTGAGAGAACAAGACACTCCTATATAGTTAAGCCAGAGCAATCACACCTGTTAGTGATTCCCGTGTAATAACGCTAACCACCAGCGGGGGCAAACTAGAACAAAAGACACCACTGTGTAATGACCCTAATGGCCACCGGGGGCAAAACTAACTTTAAGCAACCAGCTTAAAGAAAAAAAAGGTTACAAGTGCTTTTATCTGTCACAATCCAGCATGGATCATGACAGGAGGCTCCATCGCACGTTATCGATCCTGCCCGGTTTATCACGGTAGCTCCTGTGAGTCTTCATTCCGTGCCGCCTGGCAAGATCCTCGTCCCACAAGGCAAAACGGTAGAAGTACTACGCTGGGGTCACTCCTCCAAGATCGCTGGACATGTTGGCATCAAGAAGACCCTTGCTCTGGTTTCCCGTTATTACTGGTGGCCTTCTCTCCGCCAAGATGTGTTAGACTTCGTGGCCTCTTGCTCAATTTGCGCCAGGAACAATGTACCTAGAAGCTTGTCTTCCGGCCTCCTTCAGCCGTTGCCTGTTCCCGAAGCTCCTTGGCAACATATCGCCATGGATTTTGTTACCGATTTACCCCGCTCTTCCGGATGCACGACTATTCTGGTAGTAGTCGATCTGTTCTCCAAAATGGCCCATTTTGTTCCATTACCTGGCCTGCCCACGACCCCTGAATTGGCTAAAATCTTCATTCATCAGATTTTTTTAGATTACATGGGCTTCCTCAGTGGATCGTGTCTGACCGCGGGGTACAGTTTACCTCCCGCTTCTGGAGAGCACTCTGTATACTCTTGGGCATATCTCTGGATTTCTCTTCTGCTTATCACCCACAGACCAACGGGCAAGTTGAACGGGTCAACCAAGTCTTGACCTCCTACCTGCGGAACTTCTCTAATGCCCTAGGAGGAGACGTAAAGGGGGGGTACTGTCATGCCTGCACCGCCGGTCCCGATGCTGCCTGTCAGGTCGGCTCCAGCATCACCTACAGTGGGGAAAAAAAGTATTTAGTCAGTCAGCAATAGTGCAAGTTCCACCACTTAAAAAGATGAGAGGCGTCTGTAATTTACATCATAGGTAGACCTCAACTATGGGAGACAAACTGAGAAAAACAAATCCAGAAAATCACATTGTCTGGTTTTTTTTCATTTTATTTGCATATTATGGTGGAAAATAAGTATTTGGTCAGAAACAAGCAATCAAGATTTCTGGCTCTCACAGACCTGTAACTTCTTCTTTAAGAGTCTCCTCTTTCCTCCACTCATTACCTGTAGTAATGGCACCTGTTTAAACTTGTTATCAGTATAAAAAGACACCTGTGCACACCCTCAAACAGTCTGACTCCAAACTCCACTATGGTGAAGACCAAAGAGCTGTCAAAGGACACCAGAAACAAAATTGTAGCCCTGCACCAGGCTGGGAAGACTGAATCTGCAATAGCCAACCAGCTTGGAGTGAAGAAATCAACTGTGGGAGCAATAATTAGAAAATGGAAGACATACAAGACCACTGATAATCTCCCTCGATCTGGTGCTCCACGCAAAATCCCACCCCGTGGGGTCAGAATGATCACAAGAACGGTGAGCAAAAATCCCAGAAGCACGCGGGGGGACCTAGTGAATGAACTGCAGAGAGCTGGGACCAATGTAACAAGGCCTACCATAAGTAACACACTACGCCACCATGGACTCAGATCCTGCAGTGCCAGACGTGTCCCACTGCTTAAGCCTGTACATGTCCGGGCCCGTCTGAAGTTTGCTAGAGAGCATTTGGATGATCCAGAGGAGTTTTGGGAGAATGTCCTATGGTCTGATGAAACCAAACTGGAACTGTTTGATAGAAACACAACTTGTCGTGTTTGGAGGAAAAAGAATACTGAGTTGCATCCATCAAACACCATACCTACTGTAAAGCATGGTGGTGGAAACATCATGCTTTGGGGCTGTTTCTCTGCAAAGGGTCCAGGACAACTGATCCGGGTACATGAAAGAATGAATGGGGCCATGTATCGTGAGATTTTGAGTGCAAACCTCCTTCCATCTGCAAGGGCATTGAAGATGAAATGTGGCTGGGTCTTTCAACATGACAATGATCCAAAGCACACCGCCAGGGCAACGAAGGAGTGGCTTCGTAAGAAGCATTTCAAGGTCCTGGAGTGGCCTAGCCAGTCTCCAGATCTCAACCCTATAGAAAACCTTTGGAGGGAGTTGAAAGTCCGTGTTGCCAAGCGAAAAGCCAAAAACATCACTGCTCTAGAGGAGATCTGCATGGAGGAATGGGCCAACATACCAACAACAGTGTGTGGCAACCTTGTGAAGACTTACAGAAAACGTTTGACCTCTGTCATTGCCAACAAAGGATATATCACAAAGTATTGAGATGAAATTTTGTTTCTGACCAAATACTTATTTTCCACCATAATATGCAAATAAAATGAAAAAAAAAACAGACAATGTGATTTTCTGGATTTTTTTTTCTCAGTTTGTCTCCCATAGTTGAGGTCTACCTATGATGTAAATTACAGACGCCTCTCATCTTTTTAAGTGGTGGAACTTGCACTATTGCTGACTGACTAAATACTTTTTTTCCCCACTGTAACTCACCAGGTCCCGCTCTTCCTGCTGCAGCTCCCAGGGTTCCCCCTCGGATACCCGCTTACCGCTCTGGCCGCTGCGCGACACCCTCAGCCTCCCGTCCTGCAGCCCGGGGGATTCAGCATGAGGGTTCTTCTTCCTGTCCTGCCCCTGCTCCTGCTCCAGGTATGCGCCTTAGGCCGCGGGTGCTCGCCCTTCTCCTCACTTAACCCCTTCTGCACCACCCCTGTGGAGCGATCAACAATCAAGCTCCTGCACAGGGTATATCAGGCGGCTCCTCCCTCATGGAGGTGCCTGATTATCGTGTGCCTTCCTGTATGGTACTCTGGCCCCGTCTGGTCACTCCTGACTGGTCACTCCTGACTCTAGTCGCTCCTGACTCTAGTCGCTCCTGACTCTAGTCGCTCCTGACCCTCCGAATTGTTGCCTCACCCACACCTGAGCCTCCCCTCTTGGTATCAGCTGTCACGGTATTCAACTCCTTTGGGCCTGCTCCTAACAGTCCCTGTATAGGGATCGGCACCACCTGGCCAGCTCGCCCAAGGGATCCCGGTACCACGACCCAGAGGGTCCACTTTTGCTACTCCTTACTGTCTCGGAGTTGCGCCGTACCAAAATTGTCACCTGACACATTCAAGTCTGAACTCGGGTCCCGGCGGCAAGTCTTCCACCTCTCCAGCCAATACTTCTATGAGAGAATTCTTCCCCTCGTCCACCGAAGAGAAGGTTACCTACCGCCAGCACTTCTTCCTCCGGACCACCAGGTTCGTGCCCTACTTCTGGAGAATGTAACCTGGTTGCCTCTGGTGCCGGCAGTTGCTCCGTTGGTGAGACAACAGATGGCCACAGCATAGAAAATAAAGGAAAGTCTCTTCCAATTATCAACTCATAATGCAAATTAGTCACAACCCCCACCTTGTGGCACCACCTCCCCGCTGGCATGCTGATCACCACAAGTGCGGTGGGATAGTCTTTTAAGTCCCCATGTATACACAACACCCCAATTTTCTGACCCGTATACTTGCTGGTTTGTATCCAGCTGGCTCGTACCAGGGTTACAAGACTCCCTGAGTCCAATAGGGCCACAGCTGGGGTGCCCTCCACTTTAACCTGACACAAATGTTCCATATTGGAACCTTTTGGGGTGCCCATTGCACACATCGGTTCGGCATAGTGAGACTGGCGGTACCCAAAGTTGGTGTCCATGGGCTCAGCCAGGTGGGGGCAATCAGCTCTCATATGCCCTGGTTCCTGGCACCGCCAGCAGATTATGGGGCTCCTTACTTCCCCAGATAAGTCCTGAGCGGCCTTCCTGGGCTCCGCTCGCCGAACCAAGGGTGGAGACTTAGGGAACCTTCCTGTTACCTTCTGAGGAGTCCCTCCCTGTAGCTCTTTGGTAGCCCCATACCTTTCTATGAGGTCTATCATCTGCATGGCATTAGTAGGGGATGCCTGTCCGACACATGTCTGGAGGGAGTGGGGCAAAGCCCTCCAAAACTTATCAGTCACTATGCGGTTCAGCATGGTCATGGGGGACAACACCTCAGGCTGCAACCATTTTCGTAACAGGTGCAACAGGTCGTAATAATGGGACCGAGCCGGCTTGGTGGGGGTAAACTCCCACTGGCGTACCCGCTGGGCCCGAACTAACACATTTACCCCAAGACGTGCCAGTATCTCACCCTTAACGACCGTGTAGTCCGCCCTTTGCTCCATGGGTCGGTCCTGATATGCTTTCAAAGGTCCTGGAGCCAGAAACGGAGTGATGATTTCTGCCCACTGGTCCCGGGGTAGCTTCTCTCTCAGCGACTCCTTCGAACATCTCCAGGTACGCCTCCACATCGTCCGACTTCTCCATTTTGGGAACTGCTGTACGAACCGCTTTCCGGACATCATGGATTCCCCGGTTAGTTTCTTTTGTCTGTGCTGTCATGATATGCTGTATCAACAGCTGAATGGCTTCCTATTGCAGCTGCATAGCCTGCTGTCGCATGGCCTCCTGCTGCTGCTGCCGCATGGCCTCCTGTTGCTGCATACCCTGCTGCTGTGTAGCCTGTTGCTGCATAGCCTGCTGCTGCTGTCGCATGGCCTCTATGAGCGTTTTGACCATGGCCTCCATTTTTGGAAAGTTCCCCGCCTGGGTCTGTGCCACTTGTTTCACCCAGGACATAGGCTGTGGTACAGATCAAAAATAAGCAAAACAGCCTGGCCTCACTGCGTTTGCCCGCATTCAGTCCACCAATTGTAGGGATTCGCTCTGGTAGGTAATGGCAGGGCTGCAGTAATGAGGCAACACGCAGGCTTAAAGTCTAATTTCAGTGGTTTAATGTCACTTTGCAAACAGCAGGTTAATAGAAAATAAGGGAAAAACATAAATGTACTCCAGCTTGGAGAACCACTGGTCCCAGACTCACCCCTTGCATGGGACGGGCTTAACTAAGCGGCTGCCAGGTCCTGCGGCATCTGCCAGGTGCCATTGCCAGAGTTGTTGAGAGTATTGCTGCTATAGTTCTGCAGCACGGGGATCCTGTATACAAGTTCAGGCTAAGTCCAGCCAAGTTCCTGTAACTTCCAGACACACACTCACCATGTGCCAAATACAAACCTCCATTACATAGCCCATAACCCCTCCCACCGGTGAGGTAGACATCACATGGGCTGATCACGTGACCATGACATCATCGCAGGTCCTGTCTTTAGGGAAAAACCCGGCCAAACATTAATCTGCTGGGAGAAATGTATCTCCCATCCAGTAAAACACCCTTTACTGTACCACACCAGCAATGAGAGTTACAGACAAGCAGTGGGGGTGCTTCTGTACATAGCAACCACAACTCATCACCTGACAGTTTCTCTGACCAATGGCAGTTATTCAGCCTCACTCGTACACTCTCCACTGCCCTCTAATAGTCAAACTATAATATGGCACCCTTTCTCTTTATCTCGGCGCTTTCACACCTACACTGCTCTATCCCTCTGCCTCTCACTACAGGCAGATCTATCTGTCAGTCAAACTTCCCTACACTGTTTATAAAGTAAAAAAAAACTTCCAGAGGCTCACACAGGGAGAGCATGTGTCTGTATTTCCTGTTTTTCCTGTGTCTGTTTATGAGAGAAGCAGCCTGCTGTAGATGCTACACAGATAGAGACACACAAATGATTTATTCCTGATCTATTAAGTTTATCATATATTGTTCCTGAATAAAGAAACTCTGTTGTCACACGCTTGGAGAGTATCCTGAATAATCCGCTACCAACAATAATGCCACCATCTCTTTTCATAGAAAATAACAGGATAGAAAATATTCAGTAAATCACAATAGCTGTACTGAAAGGCCATAAAAAAGTCATTTGTGTTGATAAATGACCTTCTTGGGTAGCACTATATATATATATAGAGAGAGAGAGTCTTTCAAATCGTTCCATTCTCCGATTAATTCTAATATCTCTACTTTTTTATACTGAAAAATGCAGTTGGTGCAATAAGATAATTAGGCTCAACCAGTTTAAAATGATGAATAAATAGGTTTTCTTGGGGTTAGTGAACAATATTTTGGTTCCTTTATTGTCCTCCTTAAAGCCTGTTTGGCCTTTTATCCCTTTTCAGGGCTTCTTGTCATCAGCAACTTTGGTTAAGTTGTAACATCATAAAGGCAACAATAATCTCTATAGAATTTTTACAGAATAATCGAAACCTATTACTCAATTCCAAATAATAGTACATTCTTTTATGAAGCCAAAGATACAGTGAATTCTATTATAATCAAGGTTTTTTTCCGGCCATACACTCTTGTGACCGGATTGACCGAAGTATTCAAATGCTTAGTAAATCAGAGGTATTTACGGTAACTATTGCTATTTGCATATATCATTTTGAGATTCAGAGTTTCTTTACATCCAACATAGTATGTGAGCTGAAAATAAGTGATGCTTTATTAGTTTTTAGACTTCTCCTATGTAAATGTTTTATTATCATACAAGGAGATTGGTAATTGGCCCAAGAGTTAAATAGGGCAAACAAACACATGGTCATTGTCAGACATTTTACTTCTTATTGCACTTCCTGGACCTTGTCACAAAATTACCAAAAGTGGTCTCCTTTTCAGGCAGTCAATTAGTGTGAGAGTACCTACCCATCCTAAAGTTTAATTTAATGCTTCTCGACTGTAATGTAAAAATCTGTAACAAAACTTTACAAAAGGTCTTTAGTGTTATGGGCTCACCTGGTAGGGCACATTTCAAAGAAGGTGGTCAAGGTGCATAACATGGACCAGATTCGATTATGCAGTGGAAATGGACTTTCCAGAAATGATTTGTATCAGGGAGGACTAGAACAGTAGCTTATACAGGTCGGCAGTGTGGCAAGCAAAGCTGGAAGCACCAGATGCAGTAGAGCCAGATATGCAGATTGAATGGGAGAAACAGAGAAGTATAGATTAATAGAGATACCTTGCGGCAGAGATCCGGTTATGTGCAGGAACAGTAGATCTTGTGGCAGAAGTTCAGTTATTTACAGGAACTGAAGATTTGGGAGAATGGGCAGCATGGGCATCACAGAGAGACGATTATAATCAGATATCTTGCTTGCAACGAGAAAATGTGTGAACAACACTTGATTGCAGAGACACAGATGTATTTTGAAGGCGAATTGAATATAGTAAGGATAACAATAACAACAGGATACACTGCTCTGAGCTAGTAATGGAAGATCGGAGTTGCATGAATGAAAATTAACCAATTGGTTGGAGCAACGTATAGAGGAAGATGAGGCTAACTCCTCCAAAAGCATTTGGTAAATTGGTGCTATACTTTGCTGAATCCTAAGGCAGCAAACCATCTAAGCCAGCCTTAAATCTGTCACCAAGTATTTTCCACCTCATCTTAGAGCAGCATAACTGTGACTTTTAGGTACAAGCTACATCAGAGAGTGGACATTGGCGTAGAGCTTGTCAGCTGAATGAGAGTGGCAGCAGTAGTGAGAGTCGCTCTCATTCAGCTTTTCATGCCTTTTTGCTCATGTTTTGGTACTGTTTTATCTAATGCTGAGCACCATTATATCTGATAATCCACAATTAATGTTTAGAAAATACATTTAGGGAGAGTTGGGTTATAAGATACATATTCCTTACTGCAAGGATACTCTCAAAAATGCTATATAATGCATGGAAGAACTATCAGAGAGCCATTTTTAAGTCCAAATACCAATAACACTTAATATAACTAAAGATAGATATAGGTAAAAAATCAATGTCTATATTCAAAATTACAAAAGTACCAAAACAATCCATAAGTGATAAAATGTACAACATATCCAAGAACAGGCAGGCAGCTACATAACCATGCAAACAATGGTTAGCACCATCACAACAGACTAATCAATTGTCCATTTACAATGAAGTAAAACAGGTTATAATAAAAGTGCATAGTGCAATTCATTATAAATGACGATATTTTTACATAACACGTGTCCGGGTAAGCAAATGCAAAGAGGACAAAATAACAAGGGGTCAAAACAACTCCACCGTTAGACTAAATGAATATAATGACCCGACTAATGTGCCCATTAGATAATGATCAACCGGTACAAAATTTACATGTCAATGATCACTAAAACTGCCTCATGCAGAGCTTAACCATGGTGCTTAACCAAAGCGCAAGTACCCCGACGCACGTTTCGCTGTGGCTTCCTCGGGGGGCAGTGCACATTGTGTTGACAGCACCATCTTTAAATCTACCACCCAAATTACTGACATCCAATGAGGAAGTGGACTCCAGCCGCATCATGTAAGCGTGCAGAGTCGGGACCTCCCAAGTATGACATCACATACGGCGCCAGAGCAGTATAATAGACAAACACTCCAGCGTATTATGCAAGTATGGGGAGGCGAGATAACCCAAACCCGAGGTCACATCCTGCACCAGAAGACCCAGTATGATGGACAGGCTTCACACCACGTCCTGTGAATGTGTGGAGGCGGGACATCCAGAGCGTGACATCACATCCGGCGACAGGAGGCGGTAGATGGGGAAATTAGTATTCCATCCATCAGACACAAAATCCGGCCCTTAATGACGTCATCAGTGACCCACAGTGGGAAAGAGTGCCCAGCATACAATTGAAAAGCGCTCATAACACCATCTTACTTATGGGCAAGGAGAAGGGTGCATGGAATAATCAGTAAATTTATAAGAAAACCATATATATGCATATAATTAAAACAATTCATTGTTAAATATCCATTAAACATTATCACTTCAAAATTACTGAATGTATGAATGCGTGCGTCGTCCATAAAGAATGTTAAATCAAAAGCCCAGGAAATTGATCAAACAGAAAATCCATAGGTGTCAGGATAGCCATATCATGGTTAAATGCGTAAGTGCATGCTTCATCCATTAAGGATTTTAAACCAAAGGCTCAGGAAATTCATCGAACACAAAATCCATAGGTGTCAGGATAGCCATATTATGTGTGGAGATTCAAAGGGTGCAGGTTAATGCTGGGAGAACATCCGCTACTAGGAAATAATTAAATAACACAAAAACACATAATTAAAATAATGTAAAAAGAACCCGAAAAAACAGATGAACAACATTGAAAAAGAGAAGAGATCAAGTACATGAATATATCATAAAAATGATGAAAAACTTAATTTTTCATTAAGACCCAAAGGGGTCATATTGTTGAGTCTAATGATCCATTTACTTTCAAGCTGCGCCAACCTGCGCTTCAGATCTCCCCCTCTAATACCACCATGTATTCGATCAATACCTCTTAACTTAAGGAGATCAGAGTCACAGGGGCAGCTCAAAATGGCGAGGAATTGTCTTTAGGGACGCAACATCTACCACAGTTTGGGCCGCCTTAATATCCCTAACATGTTCCCTAACACGGACACACAGTTCCCTAGATGTTAGTCCTACGTAAATTAAATTGCAGGGACATGTTGCATAGTAGACAACAAAGTCGCTGCTACATGAAATGTATTTTGTAATTTGAAAGGTTTTAGTACCATCAGATGTACTAAAATCTTTAGCACGTACGAAATTACGGCAAGCCAAGCAAGACCTACAAGGGAAGCAACCCTGACATGGTTTTCCAGTGTTAAAAGGGAAAGAAGGCCTAGCCACATAGTGGCTCTTAACTAACATGTCCCTTAGATTTCTGCTTCTTCGACGGGTCATTAATAGTGTTGAGCGATACCTTCCGATATCGGGAAATATCGTATTGGATCGGACCGATACCCAAAAAGTATCGGATATCGCCGATTCCGATACCGGAAACCAATGCAAGTCAATAGGACAGAAATATCGGAATTAAAATAAACCATTTCTTTCCTTGTAGGTTAATTCTAGATGAAGGAAAACAACTAAGAATAATGTAGAATGTATTGGGGGAGATGGAGGAGACATTAAAGGCATAGAGGTTTAGCCCAATCAAATGGAATAGCAGGAATTAATTTTTTTTTAAGACGTTCGGAGTTACAAAGATATTGACTATGTTAAAGGGGTTGTGTAGCAATAGAGGGAGACGTACAGAAAAGGCACATGTTGGTGGAGTGTTGAAACGGAGTGCTTCATCTAGCTTGGAGGTTGACTGAGCCCCTGACCCGGAGGACACGGCACGGATGCGGGCACCTGTATGCACAACAGACTGTGAGTAAAGCTTTGGAACTACATGCCCTGGTGTCCTCCAGTTATTCCTGCGCCAGCACACTCAACACTGCTACATCTCTGTGCCTGGCACTGCACCATCTACGTCTCTTCACTACCTCTCCATCTACACTGCCCTGGGACTACAGCCCTACCTGTGGAGGGCCACAACATCATTGCTGCACCCCACCATCTGTCCCAGAGGATCTGTCTGCAGCGTCGGCTTAACATCTTCATTGCCGAACACCACAGGTGGCGTCACGAATCATTAACTCATAAACTTTAATCATCATCCACACGTTCAACATTTCCCTTTTACAATGGATGCCCAGGGCCATGGACCGGGTCACAGCTACCGTGACATCTCCCATTGAAATCAACGGGCCCGGTACCGAATACCCCACAGCCCTGGCGGGCGATCCAACTTGGCGGAAATACATAACAGAACAGGTTGTCTGGGCTTTTCACATAATCTCAGTGCATATCTAGGCTGCAGAATGCTGACAATAAGTAATTTACCTTCTGTGGCTAGTCTGCACGGTTTCCAAGATATCATCTCTTGCTTCTAAGATAAACGTCCAGGGGGGGTGTTCTGGCATTGAAATGAGAACTGGTCGTTTCCTCCTCCCTCACTAGTTTCACTTTCCATAGATCACTGTTCAGCGTATGTCTGGGGGAGGAGCAGCTGTGTGGTCTGCTCGCAGCCAATCACAGCCATGCCATTAGTTAACATGCCTACATGCCTAACAGGATGTGCCCACACTTCTTAGGATTCCTCATTGGCTGAATCAAATCAAACTGACTCATAGCATTATGGGAACTTCCGATTCCGGTATTCGATATGCAAAAAGTATCGGAACTCAGTATTGGAATTCCGATACCGCGAATATCGGCCGATACCCGATATTTGCAGTATCGGAATACTCAACACTAGTCATTAATGGTCTAGTGGGAAGTGATTCACCAAAAACCGGTTCAGTTTTAAGTATCGGCCAATGTTTATTAAGAATGCCTCTAATCGTGTTCCACCTATTGCTGTAGGTGGAGATGAAACGGATTTGATTAGCGTCACCCCTAGATCTTTGTGAGCCAGACAAGAGCTGGCCACAGCTTGACATCTTAACCCAAAGATATCCTTTTTTTCACACAACGTTTACTATATCCACGTGTATAGAATCTATCCCATAGGTCCAGTGCATGCTTCTCAAAACACTCCTCTGTAGAACAGAGGCATCTGATCCGCAGAAACTGTCCCATTGGGACAGCTCTTACCGTGGATGGCGTGTGAGCAGATGAAGCATGTAGGAGGGCATTCACCGACATCTCCTTCTGGAAGACATCAGTTTGTACCCTCCCATCATTACCCACAAGAACCTGGATATCTAAAAAATCCATCTTTTGTTTATGAAATTTTAACGTAAATTTGATGTTGTAATTATTGATGTTCAAATAACTCATAAAATTACAGAGATCCTCACTAAACTCCTGCCAGCCAATCAAAAGATGGTCAATTTATCGGTACCATGCTTGTACCGTCACCGAACAACTCCCTCTCCCAAAAACCAAGAAAGAGGTTAGCGTACAACAGCACACATGCCGTGCCCATGGTGGTACTACGCCTCTGAAGGTAGAAATGATCCTTAAAAGTAAAGAAGTTATGAGTTAAGATAAATTTCAATAACTCAAGAATTACAGATTGAAGTGTAGTATTTAGGTTACTTGTGCCAGGATAAAATTCAGTCGCCCTCAGGCCATCCTGGTGTGAAATACATGTATACAGAGACTCGACATCAGCCGTGACCAGCCACATGTCACACTCCAAGACCAGACCATCAACTCTCCGGAGGACGTCGGTAGTGTCTCTGATGTAGGTGGGAAGCGTCTCCACCAAAGAAAGTAAGTAATATTCAATACATTTAAAAATGGGGTTGCAAAGCCCTCCTACGCGAGAGACAATAGGACGCCCAGGGGGTACCAACGGATCCTTATGCACCTTAGGAAGTAGATATAGGGTTGGCACTACCGGAGATTGGGTAAATAGAATGTCAAACACTTTCTTGGTGATCACACCCCGCGAGAGTGCCTTATCCAAAATCAGAAACAGTTCTTTTTGGAATGAAGAAACCGGATTAAAGGACAGCATTTCATATTCTTCCTTATTTTTGAGCTTGGAAAATGCCTCACGCTTATACATTTTAATAGGCCATACTACCACATTCCCCCCCTTGTCAGCAGGTTTGAAAACAACATCAGTTAGTGACGTCAATTCAGTAAGGGCCCTTCTCTGTGACCCCGTTAATTTGTCATTTATTCTACTGGTAGGAATAGTTCTAAGGTCCTGCATGACCAATCTGCAAAAGATCTCTACCTGAGGACACAAGGACAAGGGAGGGAACGTGGTAGACTTGGGAAAAATAGATGCTGGGAAATTACCTGTTGGACTTTCAAAATTTTCATTCGCCAATTCCTCAAAAATCCGTAAGGCCTCTTGTTCAGCCCTACTATTAAGATCCATGTCAGAGTCGTTCTTAGAATGCAGTTTTTTTAGAATCAACTTTCTGCAAAAGAGAAAGAGATCTTTCGCTGTAGTGAAAAAATCTAAATAGTTGTTGGGGTCAAATGTTAAACCCAATTTAAGGACCTCACATTGACTTTCTGTCAAAATGTGCGAAGATAAATTAATTACCTCTAGATTATTTTTGCTTTTCTTCTCCAAGGATTGAGGAGGAGTCATTTTCCTCTAATTGCCAGATTTCCCCTTGGACATATTCGCAGATTTTGTAAATGCAAATCTCTCACTCCATTTTGTACCTTCACTTGCTCCCAACATAAAGTCATCATCTACCAATGAAGTAGAAGAAAAGGAGTTGGATCTGTCATTTGACGGTTGTCCCTTTTGATTTTTCACCGGGATCCTACGGCATCTATACACATGGTTGGCTTTATAATCATTTAGATCCCTTTGATATTTTTTAGTTTTAGTCTGAACGATCTCCTTCTCCCATTTTTGAAAGTCAACATCTAATTGATTGTTCAGTTTTGACATAGCCTCAGCTGTCATTTGTTTGGTCAAAATCTCCAGGATACTTCCAATCTCATTCTCCACATCCTTAATAGCTATCTCATTAGACTTAATGAGCAGCTGCATGAATCCTTTTGAACACATATTAGCTGCTTCTTCCCATTGGCTTTTGAAATCGTCATTATCCATAGTAAATGAAGGAAAAACCTGCACCTGTAACCCTCTCGGGATCAGCCCTTTGGCAATGTAGCGTTTCAAAAAAGATTTATTCCACCACCATCATGTGCGCTTATATCTTCAGGCTAAGACGTCAAGCCGTGGCCAGCTCTTGTCTGGCTCACATAGATCTAGGGGTGACTCTAATCAAATCCGTTTAATCTCCACCTACAACAATAGGTGGAACGCGATTAGAGGCATTCTGAATAAACATTGGCTGATACTTAAAACCGAACCGGTTTTTGGTGAATGACTTCCCACTAGACCATTAATGACCGCAAGAAGAAGCAGTAATCTAAGGGACATGTTAGTTAAGAGCCACTATGTGGCTAGGCCTTCTTTCCCTTTTAACACTGGAAAACCATGTCAGGGTTGTTTCCCTTGTGGGTCCTGCTTGGCTTGCCGTAATTTCGTACGTGCTAAAGATTTTAGTACATCTGATGGTACTAAAATCTTTCAAATTACAGAATACATTTCATGTAGCAGTGACTTTGTCTACTATGCAACATGTCCCTGCAATTTCATTTACGTAGGACTAACATCTAGGGAACTGCGTGTCCGTGTTAGGGAACATGTTAGGGATATTAAGGCGGCCCAAACTGTGGTAGATGTTGCGTCCCTAAAGACAATTCCTCGCCATTTTAAGCTGCGTCATACCTGTGACTCTGATCTCCTTAAGATAAGAGGTGTTGATCGAATACATGGTGGTATTAGAGGGGGAGATCTGAAGCGCAGGTTGGCGCAGCTTGAATATAAATGGATCATTAGACTCAACACTATGACCCCTTTGGGTCTTTATGAAAAATTAAGTTTTTCATTATTTTTATGATATATTCATGTCTTTGGTCTCTTCTCTTTCTCAGTGTAGTTCATCTGTTTTTTCAGGTTCTTTTTACATTATTTTAATTATGTGTTTTTGTGTTTTTTAATTATTTCCTAGTAGCGGATGTTATGTCAGCATTAACCTGTGCCCTTTGAATCTCCACACATAATATGGCTATCCTGACACCTATGGATTTTGTGTTCGATGAATTTCCTGAGCCTTTGGTTTAAAATCCTTAATGGACGAAGCATGCACTTACGCATTTAACCATGATATGGCTATCCTGACACCTATGGATTTTCTGTTTGATCAATTTCCTGGGCTTTTGATTTAACATTCTTTATGGATGACGCACGCATTTATACATTCAGTAATTTTGAAGTGATAATGTTTAATGGATATTTAACAATGAATTGCTTTAATTATGTGCATATATATGGTTTTCTTATAAATTTACTGATTATTCCATGCACCCTTCTCCTTGCCCATAAGTAAGATGGTGTTAGTGCTTTTCAATTGTATGCTGGGCACTCTTTCCCACTGTGGGTAGTGTGTGCTGACGGCCGTCCTGTAGTGTGAGTCACTGATGACGTCATTAAGGGCCGGATTTTGTGTCTGATGGATGGAATACTAATTTCCCCATCCACCGCCTCCTGTCGCCGGATGTGATGTCACGCTCTGGATGTTCCGCCTCCACACACTCACAGGACGTGGTGTGAAGCCTGTCCATCATACTGGGTCTTCTGGTGCAGGATGTGACCTCGGGTTCGGGTTATCTTGCCTCCCCATACTTGCATAATACGCTGGAGGGTTTGTCTATTATACTGCGCTCCCTGGCGCCGGATGTGACTTCATACTTGGGAGGTCCCGACTCTGCACGCTTACATGATGCGGCTGGAGTCCGCTTGCTCATTGGATGTCAGTAATTTGGGTGGTAGATTTAAAGATGGTGCTATTAACACAATGTGCACTGCCCCCCAAGGAAGCCACAGTGAAATGCGCGTCGGGGCACTTGCACTTTGGCTACGCATCCACCAAGGGTAAGCTCTGCATGAGGCAGTTTTAGTGATCATTGACATGTAAATTTTGTACCGGTTGATCATTATCTAATGGGCACATTAGGCGGGTCATTGTATTCATTCAGGAGTTGTTTGACCCCTTGTTATTTTGTCCTCTTTGCATTTGCTTACACGGACACGTGATATGTAAAAATATCATTGCTATTTATAATGAATTGCACTATGCACTTTTATTATAAATTGTTTTACTTCATTGTAAACGGACAATTGATTCGTCCGTTGTGATGGTGCTAACCATTGTTTGCATGGTTATGTAGCTGCCCGCCTGTTCTTGAATGTGTTGTACATTTTATCACTTATGGATTGTTATTGGTAGTTTTGTAATTTTGAATAAAGACATTGATTTTTTTTTACCTATATCTGTCTTTAGTTATATTGACCTAAGTGTTATTGGTATTTGGACTTAAAAATAATGGCTTTCTGATAGTCCTTTCATGCATTATATACACAATTAATGTTTGTCTGCCATTTATTTTTACATGTTGGCATAAAGATTGTGGTTGGAGGCGATGAGATAAGGGGCCCTGCCCATTGCTACCTTCAGTCCAAACTTCAGTCCAAACTATATTTGTGTCTTCGGAACTTCGGAACTTTTAGGGTATGTGCACACGTTGCGGATTCCTGTGCGGTATTTTCCTGTGGATTTCCTGCGGATTTATAGCGGATTTATTGTGGATTTTGTGCAGATTTAGCATGCATTTTTACAATGGAATAATAATGGAATGGGTGTAAAAACGCTGTGGAATCCGCACAAAGAATTGACATGCTGCGTAAAATAAACTGATGCGTTTCCACGTGGATTTCTCCGCAGCATGTGCACAGCGGTTTTTATTTCCCATAGATTTACATTGTACTGTAAATCACTAGGAAATCCGCTGCAGATCCGCAGCAAATCCGCAACGTGTGCACAGACCCTTAATGAGCTGCACAAAGTGATCAAGTCAGGTGCCCATGCTACTCCGCGCAATGTGGATATCCACAATGACTTCTGCAGTACTTTCTTGGGTGCACATCTTATCCTTATGAGTCACTCTTCATTCCGTCTGTTTGGGTTCAGCATTCACTGCATTATGCTCCGCCCTAATATTCACAAGATACAGTACTCAGTTCCTGCATTTATAGGTGGCCTACTTCTTCATTATAGTGACAGCTATGCTGTCAGATACAGCTGGGGACCTTGAAGAAGACAGCTGCAGTTTATTACCACCTCTGTGTTTTGCTCCATACCAGAATGTAAGCACCGCACAGGTGATGCTTCTATTTGACCCAGTGATCAAGTTTTCCTGGCAAAGGTCCTGGATCCTAACAAGCCCAGATCCATTACATGCACCATTTACTGTGTAAAAATGCACAATAAACAAAAAAAAGTCCACCAGAGATCACATATAACTAATCATAGTATAGGAGACCCACTCCTTTAAACTGGGAAAACATTTTTCCGAGGCTGTCTTCGACGTTTCTTCACACACCACCACTAGATGACCAGGGTCAATGTGTCCCGTGATGCAACAGCCAAGTTATTTCTTTCAAGGGAGTTTATGATACCCATGCAAAAAATGTCTACACAGTATGTTGAGGTGTACCTGTGGCGCCCTGCATCTTTATCACCACAAAAGGGTTAAATATGTACTGTTTTGTATGTGTTTTGTGAGCAATGGGAGTTATGCTTTCTCTGCTAGAGACCACAACACACACACAATTTGCTGCACTCCCTCACTTGTCTGGAGTTAAGAGCTTTGCAGACATGCCCTAACTGGGAGGGGGAGGGGCCGAGTTGTTGTTCTCAGTGTGAAGAAGGAGGAAGAACGTCTTGGAGGCCATGTTAAGACGTGTGCTCGATCCAGGAGTGAGGGCTAAGAAGCATCAGGGACCAGCCCCTAGACCATCCATGCTTTCAGAGCAGGGTGGTAAGCTGAGAGACTGCGTGAGATTATACAACCAGCAGAAAAGTGTTTTCCCTCAGAAATACTGCAATAACCTAGGATCAGTGAAGTATAGTGCAAGTGGGAACTTGAGCTGCTTCACAAAGGATTCCCGCTGCAAGTTGCTGAAGGAGAAATACACAGTGAGTTGAGGCAGTACTGGGAAGTTCTAAACTCTGGGAAGCCTTGGTCCCAGAAGGGATTAGAATAGCAGAAAGTTACACTGAGTCACAACAGGGAAAGATAACTCCCATTCTGCAGAACAGACTGTAACCTGGTGATAGTTGTAATGTCTCCTCTGAACTGCACCTGAACTACAGTAAATGATAAAGTGACTTTCCTTGTCTCCTGCCTGATTACTCTGTGCCTTCTACTTGCATCACAATCTCTGGGGGTCTGCCCTGGTTGGAGAGGGTTTAACATCTGCACTGCCATCACCATCTACTCCCCCAGGGATCATCTGCAGTGCCGGCTATACTACAGTCAAACACTACAACTGACGTCACGAATCACTACATAAACTCTATCCCCATTCAACTCTACCCCTTTTACATGACTGCCTGGGGTCACGGACTGGGTCACTGCCACTGTGACATTTCCCATTGAAGTTATCGGGCCCAATACAGAGTATCCCACAGCTTCAGGGGCACGTCATACCCCCCAGGGGGAAGTGTATGGGCATTACAAGTATAGAAGACCCACTCCTTTAAACTGGGAAAATATTTTTCTGAGGCCATCCTCCACGTCTCTTCACACATCACCACTAGATGACCAGGGTCAACGTGTTCCGTGATGCAACAGCCAAGTTATTTCTTTCAAGGGAGTTCATGATGCCCGTGCAAAAAATGTTTACACAGTATGTTGAGGTTTACCCCCCAGGGGGAAATGTTTGTCAGCCCATTCACTTTGTGTATGGGCATTACAAGTAAAGGAGACCCGCTCCTTTAAACTGGGAAAACATTTTTCTGAGGCCATCCTCCACGTCTGTTCACACACCACCACTAGATCACCAGGGTCGTGTTCCGTGATGCAACAGCCAAGTTATTTCTTTCAAGGATGTTTATGATGCCCGTACAAAAATGTTTACACGGTATTTTGAGGTGTACCCCCAGGGGGAAATGTTTGTCAGCCCATATACTTAGTGTATGGGCATTACAAGTATAGGAGACCTGCTCCTTTAAACTGGGAAAACATTTTTCCGAGGCCATCCTCCACATCTCTTCCGACACCAACACCACCACTAGATCACCAGGGTGAATGTGTTCCGTGATGTAACAACCACGTGATTGTTTTAAAGGCTGTTTATGATGCCCGTACAAAAATGTTTACACAGTATGTTGAGGTGTCCCCCCCAGATGGAAATGTTTTTCAGCCCATAGACTCAGTGTATGGGCATTGCAAGTATAGACCATTAAACTAGGAAAAGATTTTTCGGAGGCCATCCTCCACGTCTCTTCACACACCACCACTAGATCACCAGGGTGAACGTGTTCCGTGATGCAAGTGTGGGGAAGGTGACTTGACGGATGGACTTGACTGAAGTAAGAAGGGACGGTTTGTGCACTGTAGACGGATATTGGCAATGACAGAAGGGAAACAGCTGGGGAAGATGGAAAAGGAGTGCAGTACCTAGATTTGACCACAAGATGGCAGGGGGAGCGTAGAACAGGACTTGTCAGCAGCTTAGGGCTACGAAACCGCTTAGTCATGGGGGGGCGAGGAGACAGGAATGCTGGAGGGAAATTCCCGAGGAGGGGGATAAATAAGACAGGACAGGGTTCTAGACGGTGTTAGTCCCGGGAGGAGCTCAGGAGGAGAAGAATCAGTACGGAGAACTGACAACGGTGGACAACTCGACCAGGGGACTGATAGGAGGAGACAGTCAGGGGGGTGACCCTGACACAAAGAACCGCAGGACAGACAAGGCCTCGGGGGTACCAATTGGATGACGACCTCGGACTGGTGAAGCGCTGGCGGTAGATAGGCCTAGGGCAGCCCCAGCGAAAGATCTGCGAAGAACGTCACTACAACTGAAGGAAGGTGAAGGTACCCGGGCATGACTATTGAGAGCTGTAAAGGTGCTGCGGTGTATTGCTACCGTCGTCTGGAGGACGGCCAATAAACTTGGACCTGTTGCAACCAAAATCTGCCTCCGTCTGGTGTCTGTGTCATCTGGTCGCGGTAAGCAGTGGACCACCCCCCAATCCAGGCCATTACTACACAACAGCCAAGTTATTTTTTTTCAAGGGTGTTTATGATGCCCGTACAAAAAATGTTTACACAGTATGTTGAGGTTTACCCCCAGGGGGAAATGTTTGTCAGCCCATACACTTAGTTTATGGGCATTACAAGTATAGGAGACCCGCTCCTTTAAACTGGGAAAACATTTTTCGGAGGCCATCCTCCACGTCTCTTCACACACCACCACTAGATCACCAGGGTGAACGTGATCCATGATGCAACAGCCAAGTTATTTTTTTCAAGGGAGTTTATGATGCCTGTACAAAAAATGTTTACACAGTATGTTGAGGTGTACCCCACAGAGGGAAATGTTTGTCAGCCCATTCACTTTATGTAAGGGCATTACAAGTATAGGAGACCCGCTCCTTTAAACTGGGAAAACATTTTTCGAGGCCATCCTCCACATTTATTCCGAGGGGAATTGTGGTGCGTTCAAGTTTGGAGCAGGCCTTGCATTCACTTCATGGGCAAACTTTACGGGATTACCAAATGACTAATAATGGGAACTTTGTTTTTCATGTGGCCATTCAAGACGTTGGATCAAAGGCTTATTGGGGTGTGTGTAACTTTTGTGCTGGGCAGGCCTTGCATTCAATGCATAAGCAACTGTATGGGAGTACCAAATGAATAATGGGAAATTTGTTTTCATGCGGGCATCCAGTAAGACGGTTCAAAGGATTATTGGGGTGCATGTTAATTTTGTGCAGGGCAGGCCTTGCATTCATTGCATAACCAAACAATATGGAAGTGCAAAATTAATAATGGGAACTTTGGTTTCACGTGGACATCCAGTTCCTCGGTTCAAAGGCTTATTTTATGTGTTTAACTTTTGTACAGGGCAGGCCTTGCATTCAATGCATAAGCAAACAGTACGGGAGTTCCAAATAAATAGTGGGAACTTTGGTTTCATGTGGACATCCAGGATATCGTTTCAAAGGGTTATTGGGGTGTAGGGCATGTCTTGCATTCAATGCATAGGCAAACAGTATATGAGCCCAAGACATCAGGTCAAAGGGTTATCGCGGTGCGTCCAAATTTGGAGCAGGCCTTGCATTCACTTTATGGGCAAACATTATTGGAGTACCAAATGACTAATAATGGGAACTTTGGTTTCATGTGGTCATCCAGTACCTTGGTTCAAAGGCTTATTGGGGTGCGTTTAACTTTGGGGCAGGGCAGGTCTTGCATTCAATGCGTAGGCAAACAGTATGGGAGTACCAAGTGAATAATGGGAACTTTGTTTTCATGTGGCCATCCAGTACCTCAGTTCAATGGCTTATTGGGGTGCATGTTACTTTGGCGCAGGGCAGGCCTTGCATTCAATGCATAGGAAAACAGTATGGCAGTGCAAAATGAATAATGGGAACTTTGGTTGTATGTGGCCATCCAGGACGTCAGTTCAAAGGGTTATTGGGGTGCGCCCAAATTTGGAGCAGGCCTTGCATTCACTTTATGAGCAAACAATATGAGAGTACCAAATGACTAATAATAGGATGTTTGGTTTCATGTTGCCATCAAGTAGGTTGGTCCAAAGGGTTATTGGGGTACGTGTAACTTTGGAGATTGCAGGCCTTGCATTCAATGCATAGGCAAACAGTATGGGAGTACCAAATGAATAATGGGAACTTTGTTTTCATGTGGCCATCCAGTACCTCGGTTCAAAGGCTTATTGGGGTGCATGTTACTTTGGGGCAGGCCTTGCATTCAATGCATAGGCAAACAGTATGGCAGTACAAAATAAATACAGGGAACTTTGGTTGCATGTGGCCATCCAGGATGTCAGTTCAAAGGGTTATTGGGGTGTGTCCAAATTTGGAGCAGGCCTTGCATTCACTTCATGAGTAGAGATGAGTGACTTTGCCTTTTTTCGGGTCGAGTCGGGTTTCATGAAACCCGACTTTCTCAAAAGTCTGGTCGAACGAAATTGGCCGATTATCGTGAAAAGTTGAAGGCCGACTGAAACACGAAATCCAATGCAAGTCAATGGGGAACCAAGGTCGGCAGGGAGTGGAGGACAGGAAACACACCTACAGTGCCCATTTTAATGCCAAAAGCATAAATTCTTATTACTTAAGCTTGTCAACCTTAATTTACTTTATAATAATAGTTAGGCATTGAAAACTGAGGGTTATTTGGCTAAAGTTGGGGGGTAGGGCTCACACCAGATTTTCATGGGCCCTGGGCCAAAGAGTGTCACTGGGCTCCTTTAACACATGCCACAATTCATGATCCTCTGATACGGCAGAGAAATAGCTGTATAGTACAATGAAAAATACTTTACTTCTTACATCTCATGACTGATATCCATTTTAAATTCTCCAATAACTCCAAAAACGGACAGTATATTACTCCATACAGTATTATGGCCACTGCATAGTGCGCTATACAGAGTAATGAGGCCCATATATTTCTCCATACAGGATCATTGGTCCCATATAATGTTTGAAACAGTATATGATGAGATCCACATAATGCTACAGTATATGTTGGTCCCCATGGATGAAGCTCCACTGTGTTGTGGGCCCAAATAATGCTCCATATATAATGGGCCCCATTTCTAATGCTCCAGTTCATAATGGGCTCTGTAAATGCTGCTCCAGTGTCTGATGTCCACCTTTGGAATGCTCCACTGTATGGTGGGCCTCATATATCATTCTCCAGAGTATAGTGCTCCCCAAAAATAGCTGTCCCAACATTGAAAGCAATTAAATAAGTCTCCTCGCTAGGAAATCCCTGTACTAGTCTGGACTCCTCGTCGTCCCAATCTTCCATCTCACTGCACTTGGACTGTTTAGGCAGAGGGTGTACAGACGTGATGTCATTGCGCTCTCTGACCAAAATGTCACTGTCAGGAAACGCGGACGACGTCACGGCGGTGGAGAAGGGAGAGGTAAGTATTTCAACTTTGCAAGTGCTGTGATCCTGAGCAAGCAGGGGGGGCCCACTTGTTGGCGACGGCACTGGCACAGGGCCCCTCATAGTATGGCTGTGTGTCTGACGACGGGCAGAGACACTTTTGCGTACTATGAGGGGCCCTGTGCCAGTGCGTCGCCCATGAGTATGCCCCCCCACCTGCTCAAGGAACCTGCACTTTCATCTGCACCTTCCTCTTTGTCACCGTATAAGGTGGTATAGTATACGGGAAGGGGCACCTGAGTTTCATCAGGGTCTGATTCTGCCTCAGTACACTGCGAGGACAATGTAGTGCTCTGAGTGAATGTATCAGCAGAAAAATCTGGCAGTGGCTGTGCATCAGTGCACTCCATGTCAGATTCATCTTGGACTGGGGAATTCACGATTTGACTTGATAACCCAGGCATGGTATGTGAAAAGAGCTCCATGGAGTAGTCGGTAGTGTGGCCTGCCACATCCTTCACTTTGGTGTGGGTGAAGGACACAAGTGAAGGTGTTGTTCCTGACCAGGAGCCTCCAATGACGAGTCAGTGCTTTTATTTTTTGAAACTTCAGAAGAAGAGGCGAGAGAGCTGGAGGCTGTGTCAGCAATGTAAGCCAAAACTTGTTCCTGAAGCTCCGACTTTAAAAGTGGTTTACCTACTCCCAGAAAAGAGAGCCTTTGAGGCCTTGCGGAGCCAGATGATGACGCAGGCTCAACACCTCCTGCCTTAGGTGCTATTGTTCTTTTGCCACTATCAACAGATGCAACACCACCACCACCACCATCGGGACCAGCTGGCAACCCCTGCCCACTTCCATGGCGTCTTCCACCATACTTGCTCATATTTGTGAAAATGTACCCAAAATACCACCAGCTATATGGTACTGTAAAACAAGGTAGAAGGTGTATCTACTATTGGTGAGATTTTGAATCTCACTATAGATTTGAGGACGCAGAACTATTGTCTCAGGCCCAGTAGAGATTACACCTCAATGTAACAGACTGAAATTGGATGGTGTATGACAAAGTGTAGGGTGTCTATAGCATTGGTGAAAATTTGAATCTCACTATAGATTTGAGGACGCTGAACTACTGTCTCAGGCCCAGTAGAGATTACACCTCAATGTAACAGGCTGAAATTGGATGGTGAATGACAAGTTGGAGGGTGTCTATAGGATTGGTGAGATTTTGAATCTCACTATAGATTTGAGGATACAGAACTATTGTCTCTGGCCCAGGAGAGATTACACCTCAATGTAACAGGCTGAAAATGGATGGTGTATGACAAGGTGGAGGGTGTCTATAGGATTGGTGAGAATTTGGATCTCACTAGAGATTTGAGGATGCTGAACTATTGTCTCAGGCCCAGTAGAGATTACACCTCAATGTAACAGGCTGAAATTGGATGGTGTATGACAAGGTGGAGGGTGTCTATAGGATTGGTGAGAATTTGGATCTCACTAGAGATTTGAGGACGCTGACAATGATGCTCTCAGTCCAAGTATGGACGCAGGCAGCCTAATAAGCAGGACTGCTGCACAGTGGACGCACAAAAGGGTGGAAAAATGAATGCTTGGCAACTGTGCAGAAAAGAGGAAGAAAAGTATTTTTGCTTTTAAAAAAGCAGTATGCACAGCAGTGTGCAAACAGCAATGCAGCTATCAGGGAGCCTTATAAGGCAGCCTAATAACCAACAGAGCTGATGCACGAAAATAGAGCCTCCCCTGTCACTGCACACAAAGTGTTGTGTTGTAAGTGGAAATCGCTAACAGCAGAAGCAGTTTTTTTGGTTCTTTTTCCTTGCCTAACGCTCTCCCTACAGAATCAGCAGCAGCAGCTCTCCCTATGCTAAGATCGGCATAAGTAAGATGGCGGTCGGAGTTCACGCCCTTTTATAGCCCCTATGACGTCACACAAAGCCAGCCAATCACTTGCATGCCCTTCTCAAAGATGGTGGTGACCGATGCCTATGTCATCGCGTTGCCCACAGTGTGCGTCCTCCATCATTGGCTGAAAAAGGGCGCTGGAAGCATCTTTTGAAACGCGACTTTGGTGCTCTGATCGCCGACCTCGTGGCCGAACTCACGCTATGGTCGGGTTTCGTTTCATGAAACCCGACTTCAGCGAAAGTCGCCGACTTTTGAATATGACCGACCTGTTTCGCTCAACTCTATTCATGAGCAAATATTATGAGTGTACCAAATGACTAATAATGGGAACTTGGGTTTCATGTTGCCATCAAGTAGGTTGGTTCAAAGGGTTATTGGGGTGCGTGTAACTTTGGGGCTTGCAGGCCTTGCATTCAATGCATAAGCAAACAGTATGGGAGTACCAAATGAATAATGGGAACTTTTGGTTTCATGTGGACATCCAGGATGTCGTTTCAAAGGGTTGTTGGGGTGCGTGTAACTTTAGGGTAGGGCAGGCCTTGCATTCAATGCATAGACAAACAGTATGGTAGTACCAAATGAATAATGGGAACTTTGTTTTCATGTGGCCATCCAGGACATCTGTTCAATGGGTTATTGGAGTGCGTCCAAATTTGGAGAAGGCCTTGCATTCACTTCATGAGCAAACATTATGAGAGTACCAAATGACTAATAATGGGAACTTTGGTTTCATGTGGTCATCCAGGATGTCTGTTCAATAGGTTATTGGGGTGCATCCAAATTTGGGGTAGCCCTGCCACTCAATGCATTTTCAATAACAGTATAAGAGACCAACTGTTTAATAATGGGAACAACAAAGCATAGCCGGCTGATGGCTCTCTAAGAATACTGAGGGCCGACTGCTGGCCCTATAAAAATAGCCTTTGTGACTTTCAGAGTCCCTCTTTCATAAATGAAACAGGATGCATCAGATGATGTGTCACACACCACATGGCCAGATAAGGTTGTAAAATGTTCAAATGATATTTCCCAGTGAATGCATTTTTCTTGGTTGAAAGCAATGCTAAAGTTGAAAAACGCATCAAAAACACTATGTGTGAACATAGCTCAAGTGGTGGAGAAACAGTTTTGTTTTGGGTTATTTATTTTGCCTAACATACTAATCATTACCCTGGAAAGGCCATTCCTTAACAAATTTCCAAGAAAAATCCATTTTGGTTTCATTTTTGTATGTCTTATTGTGCGCCTGTAAAAGTGGCGTAAGCAGTGCCGTAACTATAAACTTCAAGGCCCCGGGGCAAAACTTCATAGTGGGGCCCCTCAACATTTCAATTACTAGAGGTTGTGCGGAACGTGGTGAAGCCTGCTATGCATTGTTGTATACAACACACAAGCTTCACCACGTTCCGCAGGACCTTTAATTTTGTTTATGATGCAAGTTTTAGAAGCTAAATATTCAGTGAATATGTTGGGAAAATTAATAAGGTGAATAATAATTCCAAATATTGCACAATTTTCAAATAACTGTATATGTTTACTAAATATTAAGTAGTTTTAAACAGTATATAGCTAAACTTTGTTCACTTAAACATAACATTACTTAAACCTTACCAATTTGTTCAGTTTTAAACAGCTACTTAAACATTTGTTTCCTAACTTTCAGAGAAGCGAATTCATCAATTACTTTGTCAAAGTTGATCTGTTGAGCTCGATCATTCTCAATTGAAAGTAAAGCTAAGCTGCTGAGTCTTTCTTGAGCCATAGTACTTCTCAAGTAGTTTTTTATGAGTTTAAGCTTAGAGAAGGATCGTTCAGCCTTAGACACAGTCACAGGAACAGTCAAATACATGATGCACGCTGTGCAAACGTCTGGATAGCTTGATGAAAGTGAAGAATGCTCGACTATTAGGAAATCAGCAAATTCCTTAACACTTTTCATTTTTTACAGTTGCTTTTGAAACAAATTTTTTACTGAACATAACTGTGAAGGAAAGGCTGGAGTTACATCATCTGCAAACTTGTTAACAAAATCAACAGCTTTTTTGTGAATATCTCTTTCACTTGCACTGGCCAAAAAATCAGGTTGTATTACTTCATAAGAGTCAAGAACAGCTTTCATCCCTTCAAAGCGGCGATGAAGTAGAGTACAAAGTGTGTCTACCATTGGATAGAACACAGTAACTTGGAAACAAGTTTTTGGGTTTGCTAATCTGTCATCTTCACACAACTCCTCAAAGTGTTTCTTCACTTTCCTTACTCTGTTCTGGTGAAATTCATTTTTTATTCCTCATCGACTACACACATCTGATGCTTCAGAAACAAGAGCTTCGAACCTTTCATGCATTTCGGTTATCTTTAACAATGCATTACCCAATAACTCATATGCAGACAAGAGGTCCATGGTTTCAGATTGTAAGGATTTCAATACGAGGTTGAGAGTCTCTAAGACTTCACACTGTACAACCAAAAGTAATACAAAATCAAAACTTTCAAGTTTGTTCTTTAGCTGCTGTGCTTCATTTCTTTCCTTGCTTTTTTTGGAAGTCAAAGTTATGCGAGTAAGACTTTTGCATCATGTCTGCCAGACCAACGAGTTGGATTGAGTTTTCAGTGTTACTTTCGATTTCAAATTCAGTGAATCGGGCTGAGCTTCGATGCAGTACACTGATTTCAAATCTTGCCAGCGTACAATACTATTACCAAAAAAAGCAATATACACTTTGAATTGTTTCAAAAAACTGGCTTACCACTCGGTTCTCTTCCACAGCATCCTTCAACACTAAATTAAGGTTATGAGCAGTGCACAAAGTGTGCGTGTGGGGCTTTTTCTTTAATACGCGGCTGCACTCCATTGTATACCCCACTCATGACTGCAGCACCATCATAGCCTTGTCCCCGACATTTGGTCAAATCCAAGTTTTTCTCTTTCAATGAAGTTATTATTTCTACTGCAAGACCTTGCGCAGACTGATCTTTTATCTCTCTAAAGGATACAAAAGTTTCACACATTTTGATTTCAATAGGTTTCCCCTCTTCATCATTAACTATTTTGACATACCGGTAAACTTCACTCATCTGATCAATTTTAGCTATGTCCTGGGTGGTATCTAGGATCAATGAAAAAAACAAGGAATTTTGAAGCTCAACTACAATTTCATCTTTGATTTGTAAGGCTAATAGATTAATAAGCTCATTCTGAATTTTAGGACTGAGGTATTTCATAGTCCTTGCGGACGCTGAAGCACTTCTTGTAGTACTGGGTCATATTTTGACAAAAGCTCAACTATCGAGAGAAAGTTTCCTTTGTTACTATATTCTAACTTTTCAATAGATCCACGAAACGCAAGATTACATGTTGCAAGTGTTAATGTCACATTCAGGATTCTTTCAAGAAGTTTACGCCAAAAGCTTCTTTCACTCTCCACATTTTTGTTGAAAACGTCTTCTAAAGTACCACGTTTCCGCCATTGCTCATAAACTACATAAACATGTGTATGGCTTTTGAATGCTTCATGAACTGAAATACCTTCTGAAATATGCTTCCAGTCTCGAACTCCGGTTGTTGAAAACGGTAATACACGATTTCTGTATTCAAGTGCTTCCGATTGTGACTGAGGGAATAGCCAACATGACAAGCAGTAAACACAATCTAATTTTGCTGAGTAACATAACTTCTTTTAAGCTTCAACCCTGACTTTGTGTTGATAAAATAATATTTACTTGAAAAAGGTCGAACTTGTTGATTGATATCCTTGGGAAATAGTCCGTCAGGCTGTATTGGACCAGTCGCTATCAGCCTACGTTTCTTATCTTGATTTTCAATCACAGTAGGAAAGGCGTTGTAGTAGGCAGAATCTTCATCTTCCAAAATATTTGGTGTATCAATGGTTGGGTCTGTTATATCTTCTTCACCTATAAATTTTTGGTTTTTCGAGTCATTATCATTATTAAGGTGTCTTGTTCCGACGTATCTGAATTTAATTTTTGTGAGATTTCAATATCATTTCCTGTCGAGTGGTTTTCAACATCCAGCCATGCTGCTAAGTTCTTCGAACTTTTTTCAGCCTCCAAGTTTTTTCTTTTCGCAGTATGTCTTTTTTTTATTTCCACATGGCTGGTGCCGAATTCGTTTCATAATAAACGGTTTTACTAACACACACAATCACAGTACCGTATTTTCCTTTTCCGGCATATAAGACTACTTTTTAACCCCTGAAAATCTTCTCAGAAGTCAGGGGTCGTCTTATATGCCAGGTGCAGGGCGCCACCTACTGGCAAACAGACAGTGCGGCTGCCCAGCCCAGGATATGTGCACTGTGTCCAGCCGCTCTCTCCAGGAGGAGAGAGACTAGAGCTGACATTTCTGCCTCCCCCAGCAGGTGCCAGACATCAAATACTACAAGCCCCGACCACAGGTACAGCAGTCACTATTGCTCCCTCCCGGTTGTGAGGAGAGACTGAGTGGGGGTTGTACACAGCTCTGATTATTGAAAACAAGAGGCAGATGACTCACTGTGAAGATAGATACTGCATGACCCGGAGCCGGGAGGAATGTGTGATTATGGAGACTTCCTCCTGACCTCCTCCCCTCCCCCTCGCAGCATTATAGACCAGCAGACTGGAGAGGGGCAGGGCTTCTCAGGGTATGTGCACACTTTGCGGTTTCTGCTGCGTTTCTGCAGCGTTTTTGGCTCTGCAGAGACGCAGCAGATTCTGCTGCGTTGTACTGTACCTTTATTTCCTATGGAGGACTATAGGAAATATGGAGGACTATAGGGGTGCAGTATACTATATGGAGCACTATGATGGTGCATTATAATGGGTGACTATGGATGATGCACTATAACATATGGAGCCAATTATTCTATGTGGAAGCCATTATAATACTGGGAGGGCTCTGTGGGGGGCATGATAATACTTGAAGGACTATGAGGAAGCCTTTTTACTTTATGGAGGGCGATTTAAAGGGACACTGTCACTTACTGGGCTGGCTGCTCAGTGTAGTTTTCATAAAATCACTGTTCAATCAGTTTGAGATTAACATTGTAGGACTAATCAAAAAGTCCAGCACATTAATTTACTGCTAAATATGAAGCAGGGAAAACAGTAATTATATTAAAATTACAGCAGGCAGCTCAGTAAGTGACACATCGCTGAAATCCGGGTCTCCATCTCTACATTATGCTGCTATCAGATGGGATGGCAAAATCCTGGTGACAGTGTCCCTTTAAGGTTGTGCGGGGGCCATAATACACTGTGAAGAGATGGAGGGGCCATTTTACTGTATGAAGGGCTGTGTGGGGTTCACAATGGGAATCATACCGTAGAAAAGGGGTAGTCTTATACGGCGAGTATATTCCAAACTCTATATTTTAGCTGGAAAAGTTGGGGGTCATCTTATACGCCCAGTCGTCTTTTACGCCAGAAAATACAGTAATACTAAATACTATCTACCTACACACGCACTACAACTGCTATATGCGACACAGACTGCACTGACGATCCGACACTGGCCGCTGACCGATGAGCAATGGCCAATGAGCAGTTCAGCAGTTGGTGTAAACAAGACCTCAGTGTCAGTGCACGTCGCGTCCGCTGCCTGAACTATTGGCTGAGTCACCGCCTGGCGCGACACCACACGATCAGCTAACAGTCTACTGTCTGCCATAGAGCTCCTATTACCAAGCGAAATAGCGTTTCCCCGTTTAAAGTATAAAAGCACAAAAAACATTTACGCTTGCACTTTCATGGATCTTTTCGTTATTTATATTAACTTTAAACTTGAATAATATAGGAGCTGGGTATTTTATGAGAAATTAAAGTATTAAAATACAATTTTTTACCATCAGTTTGGGGCCCTTTGGGTGGTTGTGGCCTCAGGGCAGTGCTCCGGCTGCCCCGGTTGTAGTTACGGCCCTGGGCGTAAGACTCTGACAACATTGTTCACAGCTGTGACCTGTGAGTCAGAAGTGTTTCCAGAGGTCTTCCCCATGATCTTCCCATGTCATTTGAACACTGTTCTGATCAATTTCAGATGTTTTTAGACCCTGAAAAGACCCCAGGGGGTGTCGCGGCAAATATGCTCGGGTTTCCTATAGACTTATATTGGGCTCGTTGCTCGGGTCGAGCACCTGAGCATTCCAATTTGCTCAACCCGAGCAACGAGCACCCGAGCATTTTAGTGCTCCCTCATAACTAGTTGTTACTAGTAGGTTAAACACAATATCAATGAAAGAGCAAGGACCTATATGTGCTTATGGCCCAAAAACGTTCTTACCGGGACAATAAAAATGAGTTTTATGGGGTCACCTTTAGCATGTATAAAGCCAGTTTGCACCATATTAGAACCAATGAAGATATCGTTCCAGGTAATTTCTTCGGAAGGGGAAGATATACAGTAGGACCTTGGAATCGCTGAAACATTTACTGCGCCTGCGTGTCATTCTCAAGTGGCCAGTAAATTTGAGGACCTAAAATGAAAGATATCTTCATTGGTATAATGTCACTGGTGATCACTGTATTACTTGTACACTGACACTATATACAAAGCTCCTGTGTATAACGTCACCGGTGTTCACTGTATTACCTGTACACTGAAACCATATACAGCGATCGTGTGGAAAATGTCACTGGTGATCACTGTATTACCTGTACACTAGACAGTATATGCAGAGCTACTGTGTATGATGCCATCTGTAACCAATGTA
Organism: Dendrobates tinctorius; assembly: GCF_039654945.1. NCBI lineage: Eukaryota > Metazoa > Chordata > Amphibia > Anura > Dendrobatidae > Dendrobates > Dendrobates tinctorius. Next base: position 10,143,056 of record NW_027361875.1, read on the forward strand.
TTACCTGTTGTGAATTCTCTTGATCTGACTTCTGAGTCGGGGCTCCCTCTGGTGGTTACTGCGGGTGGTGGAGCTGGCCGGCTTGAGAGAAGTCTGCCACCTGACAACGATGATTAGAAATCAGGGGTTACTGACTAGGAGGATATAAGTGAGCTAGCTTCCCTCAGTTGCTGCTGGTGATTAGTTTCTTCCTGTGCATTTTGAGGTCTGCTGTCTCCTTCCTGATCCTGCATTTTTCAGTTAAGTTGTTAATTTGCTAATCCTTTTGCATCTGATCTGGTTTTGCCTTTTTCTGCTTTGCTGTGAGGGCTCCCTGCTGGGGCTGTGCTTGACCCCGCTCCATATGTTACAGCTTGTGTCAGTTTGTTCAGTCCCCTGTTATATTAGTCTCTTTTGCTTTGCTGCCAGGTCACACCAGAATGCTGACATAGTGGGGGCGAGGTTGTGAGACCTCAGTGTTTTTTGTACATCAGACGTGTTTGATTTTTTAGGGTTTTTGCGTGATTGCAGACAGTGGCTTTCCTATCCTATCTAGACAGTTTGGGCCCCATCATTTTCTCAATCTATACTCTGCCTGTGTTTGTGCCTCATCTTGTCTCACCGACAATATATGTTTGGGGGCTATCTATTTCTTTGGGGTTCTACTTCGGGGCAGTTTAGATTTCACCTTTCTTGCTTTAAGCTTAGTTAGTTCTCCGATTGCACAGAGGCGTCTAGGGCATCGTAGGTACGCCCCACGGCTACTGCTAGTTGTGTTGTTAGGATTCGGGGTCTGCAATCCACTAAGTTACCAACCTTTCTTGGTTTCCTGGTGGCCTAGCCTATTCCTACACTGACACTATATAGAGAGCTCCTGTTTATAATGTCAACAATGAGCAGTGTATTACTTGTACAATGACACTAGGGGAGACCTAATATATATGTACAAGTATATCAGAGGGCAATACAGAGATCTCTCCAATGAACTGTTTGTACCAAGGACTGTGACAAGAACAAGGGGGCATTCTCTTCGTTTGGAGGAAAGACAATTTCTGCACCAGCATAGAAGAGGGTTCTTCATGGTAAGAGCAGTGAGGCTGTGGAATTCTCTTCCTGAGGAAGTGGTGATGGTCAACTCACTGAATGAATTTAAGAAAGGAATGGATGCTTTTCTTGTGAGTAACAATATAGAAGGTTACGAATAACATAATATTATAGGTAGATGGTTGACCCAGCTTAGGGGATGGAATTTTTTTCCCTATGGAGAAAATTGGCTTCTACTCTGTGGGTTTTTTGCCTTCCCCAGGATCAACAATGCAGAACAGCTGCACTAAAAATAGGCTGAACTAGATGGACATAAGGTCTTCCTTCAGCCTTCAGAACTATGTTACTATGTTACTATATACAGAGCTCCAGTGTATAATGTCACTGGGGATCACTGTATTACCTGTACACTGACACTATATATAGAGCGCCTGTGTATAATGTCACCAGTGATCACTGTATTACCTGTACACTGACACTGTATACAGAGTTCCTGTGTATAATATCACTGGTGATCACTGTATTACCTGTACACTGACAATATATACAGAGCTCCTATGTATAATGTCACTAGTGATCACTGTATTACCTGTACACTGACACTATATAGAGAGTTCCTGTGTATAATGTCACCAATGAGCAGTCTATTACTTAACATAGTAGCATATTATAGTTACTAAGGCTGAATAAAAGACATTTGTCCGTCCAGTTCAGCCTATATTCGGTCATAATAAATCCCCAGATCTACGTCCTTCTAAAGAACCTAATAACTGTAAGATACAATATTGTTACATTCCAGGAAGACATACAGGCCTTTCTTGAACCCCTCGACTGAGTTCGCCATCACCACCTCCTTAGGCAAGGAATTCCAGATTCTCACTGCCCAAACAGTAAAGAATCCTCTTCTATGTTGGTGAAAAAACCTTCTCTCCTCCAGACGTAGAGAATGCCCCCTTGTGACCGTCACCTTCCTTGGTATCAACAGATCCTCGGATATTTGTATTGTCCCCTTATATACTTATACATGTCTACTAGATCGCCCCTCAGTTGTCTTTTTTCTAGACTAAATATCCTAATTTTGCTAATCTCTCTGGGTATTGTAGTTCCCCCATCCCCTTTATTAATTTTGTTGCCTTCCTTTGTACTCGCTCTATTTCCATTATATCCTTCCTGAGCACTGGTGCCCAAAACTTTACACAGTACTCCATGTGCGGTCTAACCAGGGATTTGTACAGAGGCAGTATAATGCCCTCATCATGTGCATCCAGACCTCTTTTAATGCACCCCATGATCCTATTTGCCTTGGCAGCCACTGGCAATGGCTGCTCCAGGTATGTTTATCCAATTCTTCTCCATGTTAGATTTACCCAGTGGTTTCCCGTTCAGTGTGTAATGGTGATATTGATTCCATCTTCCCATGTGTATAACCTTACATTTATCATTGTTAAACCACATCTGCCACCTTTCGGCCCAAGTTTCCAACTTATCCAGATTCATCTGTAGCAGAATACTATCTTCTCTTGTATTGACTGCTTTTCATAGTTTTGTATCATCTGCAAATATTGATATTTTACTGTGTAAACCTTCTACAAGATCGTTAATAAATATGTTGAAGATAATAGGTCCCACCACTGACCCCTGGAGTACCCCACTGGTCACAGCAACCTAGTTAGAGAATATACCATTTATAACCACCCTCTGCTTTCTATCACTAAGCCAGTTACTTACCCATTTACACACATTTTCCCCCAGACCCAGTATTCTCATTTTGTGGACCAAGCTCTTGTGTGGCTTGATATCAAACACTTTGGAAAAATCAAGATATACTACATCCAATGACTCACCTTGGTCCAGTCTATAGCTTACCTCTTCATAAAAGCTGATTAGATTGGTTTGACAGGAGCGATTCCTCATAAACCCATGCTGATATGGAGTTAAACGGTTATTCTCATTGAGATAATCCAGAATAACATCCCTCAGAAATCCTTCAAATATTTTACCAACAATAGAGGTTAGACTTACTGGCCTATAATTTCCAGGTTCCATTTTAGAGTCCTTTTTGAATATTGGTACCACAATTGCTATGCGCCAGTCCTGTGGAACAGACCCCGTTGTTATAGAGTCCCTAAATATAAGAAATGATGGTTTGTCTATTACTTTACTTAGTTCTCTTAGTACTCGTGGGTGTATGCCATCTGGACCTGGAGATTTATCTATTTTAATCCTATTTAGCCGGTTTCGCACCTCTTCTTTGGTTAGATTGGTGACCCTTAATATACGGTTTTCTTTGTCTCTCGGCATTTCACCTAGCATTTTATTTTCCACTGTGAATACTGTGGAGAAGAAGATGTTTAATATATTAACTTTTTCCAAGTCATCTACAACCATTCTTTCCTCACAATTTTTTAAGGGGCCTACACTTTCACTGTTCATTCTTTTAGGCTGGAGTCACACACAACCAATAAAAAAATCGGTCCGATTTATACTGTACAAAATCGCACAAAGATTTCTTGTCCAGGGATCTGTCTGCCATCCGAATTTCCGGCAATGAACCGATTTTATTCGCATCTAAGCATCCGTTTGACATCCAATACCAATGCCTGATGCTCTTTCCTGTTGACCTTGAGAAGTCTTGCGATTTTATTGCAAGTCACACTTGTGGTCCGTTTGCAATCCGATTTTTAATCGCACCCATAGACTTGCATTGGCGAGTCCGATCCGAAAATCGGTGACAATCGCAGCATGCTGCGATTGTCTTGGTCCGAGGAAACGTTCTGAAAAAAAAAATCGGATGATGGGAGCTGCACCATAGAATAACATTGGGACGAATGCAATGCGATTTTTTTTATTGCATTGCATTCGTCCGATTTTTTCGCTAGTGTGACTCCAGCCTTACTATTGATATAGTTGAAGAACAGTTTGGGATTAGTTTTACTCTCCTTAGCAATGTGCTTCTCTGTTTCCTTTTTGGCAGCTTTAATTATTTTTTTAGGTAAAGTATTTTTCTCCCTACAGTTTTTTAGAGACTCAAAGGTGCCATCCAGCTTTAATAGTTTAAATGCTTTCTTTTTACTGTTAATTGCCCCTCTTACTTCTTTGTTTAGCCACATTGGGTTTTTCCTATTTCTTGTCCTTTTATTTCCACAAGGTATAAACCACTTACAGTGCCTATTTAGGATGTTCTTAAACATTTCCCATTTATTATCTGTATTCTTATTTCTGAGGACATTGTCCCAGTCAACCAGATTAATCTGAGAGCCTTCAGGTGGAGGCACTCGGGTAATGCTCGCCAGGCCAGAACTGCCACTAACTTTCGGAACCAAGGTCCCCCAGAGACTGCCACAGGAGCTACTAGCACTAGTAATTTTTTATCATCAGGAGGCAGCCATTTAGATACCGGACCATGCGGGGCCGAAAGCACAAGAAATCTTAGAAAACGTAAGAACACCCCAAGGGGCATCGCAATTAGAGCAAAGAGCCAAGCGTCGATAGGACCTTCACATCATGTTCCCTCCATTGACACCTGCCTCCAGGTACAGTACCCTGATTTGCAGGTCATTAATTTATCAGACCACGTCCTTTCAGCAGCTGAGACTCATGTCCTTGAAAAAGGTTTGAAATTTTCTGCAACACAGAAAATGGATAAATTTGACTTAATCAAAGATCTGTATGTGTTTTGCAGGAAGCTGTTTTTACAGGTTATCCACAGACAACCGGATATTATTCATGCCAGCACAACGCAAGAACAACAAGTATTCCAGGATCTTCTGGAACTGCTGGAAGAAAATGCCACCCCATCAGGTAGGAGGATATTTCCATACAAAATAAAGTCCACCACTTCTCCCTCTTTCTCACTGGTCCCTGCAGTCAGATTCTTCTTTGAGGCGGCCAAACGTGATATCATGCGATTGCCTCCTATCATGAGAAGCACCAATCTCACTATAGAGGAAGGGAGGGCTGTCAAGGTGCTGAAGAACAATGACTCCTTTATCATTAGGGAGGCTGACAAGGGAGGGAACGTGGTGTTATGGCTAGAGATGAGCGACTTTGCCTTTTTTCGGGTCGAGTTGGGTTACGCGAAACCCGACTTTCGCAAAAGTCAGGTCGAACAAAATCGGCCGACTATAGGGAAAAGTCGGGGGTCCGACTGAAACACGAAACCCAATGTAAGTCAATGGGGAAGAAAAGTCGGCAGTGAGAGGAGGACAGGAAACACACTTACAGTGCCCATTTGAATGCCAAAAGCATAAATTCTTATTACTGAAGCTTGTCACCCTTTATTTACTTCATAATACTAGTTACGCACTGAAAAATGGGGGTTATTTGGCTAAAGTTGTGGGGGGGGTAGGGCTGGCTCCAGGTTTTCATGTGCCCTGGGCGAAAGAGCGCCCCTTTAACACATACCACAACTCATGCTGCTCCGATACGGCAGAGAAATAGTGGTATACTACAAAGAAAAATACTTCACTTTTTACATCTCATGGCGAGGCCCATCTATTTCTCCATACAGAATCATTGGTCCCATATAATGTTTGAAACAGTATATGATGAGCTCCACATAATGCTACAGTATATGTTGGTCCCCATGGATGAAGCTCCACTGTCTTATGGGCCCAAATAATGCGCCATACATAATGGGCCCCATTTCTAATGCTCTAGTGTATAATGGGCCCTGTAAATGCTGCTCCAGTGTCTGATGTCCACCTTTGGAATGTTCCAGTGTATGGTGGGCCCCATCTATCATTCTCCAGAGTATAGTGCTCCCCAAAAATTGCTGTCCCAACATTGAAAACCGTGAAATAAGTCTCCTCGCTAGGGAATCCCTGTACTAGTCTGGACTCCTCATCGTCCCCATCTTCCATCTCACTGCACAGTATTTCAACCTTGCAAGTGCTGTGATCCTGAGCAAGCAGGGGGGGCCCACTCGTTGGCGACGGCACTGGCACAGGGCCCCTGATAGTACGGTGGTGTGTCTGACGGCGGGTGGGCCGAACCTGCAGCTTCCTCTTTGTCACCGTGTAAGATGGAACAGTATATGGGAAGGGTAACCTGAGTTTCATCAGGGTCAGATTCAGGCCGTGTAGAGTGCGAGGGGAATGTAGTGGTCTGGGTCAATGTACCAGCAGATTCATCGAGCAGTGGCTGGGCATCAGTGCACTTGTGTCGCCCCCAGGAGTACGGTCGCCACAGTGGCATTACCTTCCTCCTAGGGAGTGTGATGTCATGCTTGGGAGCAACGAAGGATCTCTCTAGCAGGTTAACTGATTGGGCGGCGTTATTCCCACGAGTCACGACCCTCCAAACAGCGTTCATGAAGGCAAAGTGTTTGTTTTACGTGGGCAGTATGGTTGCAAAGCTGAACCTTAAAGGAATGTCCAGAAGGGCACCACCAGGAGTGGAGCCTGCGGCGTAATTTGACTCAACACGGGCAACCTCAACCATCCAGCAACAAAAAAGATGCACACATTGCAAGCTTAATTCCGTTAACGAACGAGACTCCGTCATGCCCCGCGGTCCGAGTCCGGCTTACTAGAGGGACACGCGAGGCTCTGGCACGTGAGATTGGCCAATAACTGGTGTGTCATGCCCTTACATGTCCGTGGCTGCATGTGCGCTACACTGAAAGGGCCAGCGTTTGTCGCTTACAGGTGCAGATAACCCGCTGAACACCGTTAGTGATGGGGATCTGGGATTACAATTATTACCCGTGAACGATGATTTCCCAGTAAGTGCAGGTCAACCGCAATTCCGGAATTAGGCCTAACCGTCATTCCTGAAAAAATGAAAAACTTACGTGTGCAAACCACAGGTGCTGTAGCTTGCTTAACAGCTCGCCAGCCGTTCTCAGGCCCAGTATGGATTACGATTACACGTGATTGCACAAAGGTGAGAAAGGGTACCGTATCACCGGATAACATGTATGGATAGCATAGTGTACACATTCAAAATATATGTCTATAGATCAGGAGGCAGGCTCAGACGGTGTCAGGCCCAGTATGGATTACACGTGATTGCACAAAGGTGAGAAAGGGTACCGTATCACCGGATAACATGTATGGATAGCATAGTGTACACATTCAAAATATATATCTATAGATCAGGAGGCAGGCTCAGACGGTGTCAGGCCCAGTATGGATTACACGTGATTGCACAAAGGTGAGAAAGGGTACCGTATCACCGGATAACATGTATGGATAGCATACTGTACACATTCAAAATATATGTCTATAGATCAGGAGACAGGCTGAGACGGTGTCAGGCCCAGTATGGATTTGACGGCCCAGACTACACAGCGGAGGAGCAGGGAGAGGTAAAGATTGCAAATGCTGGGGCCCTGCCCAAGCAAGGGGGGCCCAATCGTGGGCTTCGGTACTGGCACTGGACCCTCATAGTACGGCGGTGTGTCTGATGGCGGGTGTGCACCACCACCGTCAGAGACACTTGATTGCACTATGAGGGACCCTGTGCCAGTGCCCGCGCCCAAGAGTCGGCCTACCCACCTGTCCAGGGCAACGGCACTCGCACGGTTTCGTGCGCTAGGTGGTGACCCCGGCCATGGGGGGGGAGGCAGCACAGTTAGGGAGTTTTAGAAAGTGGCATATGTTGATGTTGGACATTCAGCTGATGCAAAAGGTGAAATTGTTCAAGTCCCAGGAAGAGGAGGACCAAAGCAAGCCATTTTTCTGTCAACCTATGTGTCATCAGGGGAAGGTGGGACAAAATCCTTGGAAACCCATGCATGGTTCATTTTAATGAAGGTAAGATCATCCACATTTTGGGTCGACAGACGGGTCCTTTTTTCTGTCAGGATTGATCCACTAGCACTGAAGACTCTTTCCAATAGCACACTTGCAGCTGGGCAAGCGAGCTCCTGTAGCGCATATTGTGCCAATTCAGGCCAGGTGTCCAGTTTAGCGGCCCAATAGTCAAAGGGGAATGACCTGTGAGGGAGAACATCGACATGGGAGGAAAAGTAGTTTGTAATAATAGTTGACAAGTGCTGTCTCCTGTCACTTTCCATCGATGCAGTATTACCAGTCGTGTGAGCGGGACTTGAAAAATCAGTCCACAACATGGTCATGAAACCCCTGTCTCCAACGCCACTTCTGATGTGTGCACCACGAACACCTCTTCCAAGCTGCCCCTGGCCCCTACGGCTCGTGTGAGAACCATCACCGCTGCTGTGTGCTGGGAATGCCTCAACCAACCGGTTTACCAGAGTAGCTTGTTTGTTAGCAAATATTAGGTCAAGGTTCTCCTGTGGCATGATGTTTTGGAATTTGCCTTTATAGCGTGGATCCAGGATGCTGGCCAACCAGTAGTCGTCATCGTTCATCATTTTGGCAATGCGGGAGTCCATTTTTAGGATCTGCAAGGCATAATCTGACATGTGGGCCAATGTTCCTGGTGTCAATGATGCAGTGCGACTGCTTGGTGGAGGAGCACTTTCTCCACATCCACATCCCTCCAGTCACGCACAAACCCTGTACCAGACCTTGCCACGCCAACATTTTCTCTGGACACACGAGAAGCATCCTCCTCCCCTAAATAATCATCCCCATCATCACCCTCCTCCTCCTCTTCCTCTTCTTCCTCCACCTCGTCCAGGAGAGGCCCCGGAGCAGACAATGGCTGACTGTCACCAAGGATTTCCTCCTCCTCTTCCTCTTCGTTAACCTCGGCTGGAGATGCCTGCTCCTTAATGTGCGTCAAAGTTTGCATGAGCAGACTCATAAGTGGGATGGACACTGATGTATTGTGTCAGGCCAGAGTATATCACACCACTGTATGACAGGCTGAATTCGGCTGGTGTGTAAAATGTGATATATGACGGGAGAAATGGAATGTCCTTACACACTTCTGGACACTGATGTATTGTGTGAGGCCCAATGTATATCACACCGCTGTATGACAGGCTGAATTTGGCTGGTGTGAAAAATGTGACATAGGACGGCAGAAATGGATTGTCCTTACACACTTCTGGACACTGATGTATTGTGTGAGGCCCAATGTATATCACACCGCTGTATGACAGGCTGAATTTGGCTGGTGTGAAAAATGTGACATAGGACGGCAGAAATGGATTGTCCTTACACACTTCTGGACACTGATGTATTGTGTCAAGCCAGTGTATATCACACCGCTGTATGACAGGCTGAATTTGGCTGGTGTGAAAAATGTGACATAGGACGGCAGAAATGGATTGTCCTTACACACTTCTGGACACTGATGTATTGTGTCAAGCCAGTGTATATCACACCGCTGTATGACAGGCTGAATTTGGCTGGTGTGAAAAATGTGACATAGGATGGCAGAAATGGATTGTCCTTACACACTTCTGGACACTGATGTATTGTGTCAGGCCAGTGTATATCATACCGCTGTATGACAGGATGAATTTGGCAGGTGTGAAAAAAGTTATATAGGATGGGAGAAATGGAATGTCCTTACACACTTCTGGACACTGATGTATTGTGTCAGACCCTCTCGATTCCGCCAGAGAGGTTATCATAGGAAGACGATCTCAAGAGCATACCAATGTGCCAGGGCCGTGAACCAGGATGCTCTCCTCCTGACAAGACCACGCCAGCAGGACTGTACCCTCAGATTCATTACTGAGTATAACACGGGCTGGAGTCAGGTAAGGAGAATTCTTGAGAACCACTGGGATATCTTGACCTCAGACATGCAGACCTCAGCCTGCGTTAGTCCCAGGCCTCTTATGACTGCAAGAAAGGCACCCAATTTACGGGATATTCTCACCACAAGTCATTTTTCCCGCCCGGTGGTTAGACTTCAGCAAGGCATTCGCCTCAGGGGCTCCTTCCCATGCAGTAACTGCAATATCTGTCCATTCATGTACCCGACCAGGAATCTTTTTAATAATCCACTTGATGGACGCTGTTATCGGCTTAACCATTACGTCAATTGTAAAACCTCGCAAGTCATTTATGCCCTTGTTTGTCCCTGTCCCAAGGTGTACATCGGACAGACGTCGCAAGAGCTAAGGAAACGGGCACAGAAACACATCTCAACTATTAATCTGGCACGTTCTGACTTTCAGAAGGGTAAGGCCTTATCTATCGCATCCCATTTCCTTGATGTACACAGAGGAAGACCAGATAATCTGAGATTTTTTTGTTTACTGAAAATAATGGGTAATGAAAAAGGTGGTGATCACCGCAAGTTTCTGCTACAGAAAAAATCAAGATGGATCTTTCAACTAAATTCTGTCAAACCGTCCGGGCTCAATGAAGATCTCCTGTTCACTGGCTTCCTTGGCTAATATTAAAACTTATCAAGCTGCAACTATCTGATGGATGGACCCATAGCCACCATGGGATCTTGGTACAGCAGAAATTAGGCTGGCATCACTTAATTGGGGCCCTCGGGTCTTCAGAGTGGACATGGATACTGTTTATATGTGTTAAAGGGGTCCAACTAGCGATTTGGTTGGGATCAGTGTTATGGAGGGTTGTCTAACATATTCCACTTAATCTTTTGTTTTTATATGATATTTTTCTTGTATGTATGTGTGTATATATATATGTATATAACTTTTTTCTTCAATTTATTCATTTTTAATATATTTTTTTATTTTTTTATTTTCTTCTTTTTCTTTACTTATATCATTTTTTTTCCCATTTTTTTCTTTATTTGTTTATCATTTCCTAAATGATCAATTCCTAAAATATTTCCCCCTCTTCTGTGGTTTATTAGCTTCTTTACTCATATCTGTACGTATATTTCCCCATCTTGTCTTAATTATGCATAGGTCACACATGCATATAAACTGCTCTGTGTGAACAAGCTTGATTGGTCACACCTGTCTTATCATATATGTTTGGAGGCCAGTGTTTTCCACGCTCTCTCCCTTCTCTTATACTTTCATCTTTACTAGAGTTGAGCAAAATGGGTCGGTCAAACTCAAAAACAGCCGACTTTAGCTAATGTCAGGTTTCGCCGATCGAAACACGACCATAGCGTGAGGTCGGCCATGAGGTCGCCGATCAGAGCGCCAAAGTCGCGTTTCAAATAATGCTTCCAGTGTCTTTTCTCAGCCAATGAAGATGGACACACACTGTGGGCAGTGCAATGACATGGGCAGCGGCCACCACCATCTTAGAGAAGGGCATTGAAGTGATTGGCTGGCTTTGTGTGGCGGCACAGTGGGTATAAAAGGCTGTGACCGCCGACCGCCATCTTACTTCTGCCGATCTTAGAATAGGGAGAGGTGCTGCTGCTGATTCTGAACAGGGAGAGCGTTAGGCAGGGAAGAAGAAAAAAAAACTGCTTCTGCTGATAGCACTTTTCACTGTACAGTTAGTGTGCAGTGAAAGGGGAGGATTTTTGTTGTGTGCAGCAGCGCTGGTGGTGATTAGGCTGCCTTTTAAGGCTACCTGCTAGCTGCAATGCTGTGTGCACACTGCTGTTCAAACTGTTTTTTTCAAAGCACTCCAACTTTTATTATTTTGTCCTGGTGAGTTACTGAGCATTCATTTTTTCACACACTGTATAGCGGTGTACGCTCCTTACACACTACCGTGTACCGGCTGGTATCACGGACAAATAGAAGCTATCTGGGTGTGACTCTGGAAGAAAAAGTCCGGGAGTTTTTCCATTTAGCCAGACCTACACCGAGTGCTGTCCGCTTTTCAAACAGTTTCGTATATCTGCTGTTTGATGACGGTCAAAACTAGACAGAGACAGCGTATGTCAGTCCCTATACAAATAGACAGAGATTGACAATTTTCCATACAGACACCGTATAGCGGTGTATGCTCCTCACACACTACCGTGTGCCGCCTTGTATCACGGACAAATAGAAGCTATCTGTGTGTGACTCTGGAAAAAAAGGCAGAGGAGTTTTTCTGATTTTCCAGACCTACTATCAGGATCCTGTCAGTTCTGGCGGACTGCCGTGGCTGAGCAGGGTAGCTCACCCAGACTACGGGGGGCCCGGGGTCCGAAACTACAGGGAAAGTTCATACAACAGGACCTGCGATACTGAAGATAGAAAGAAGTACAAGGACCTACAATCATGTGACCACAGGGGGCGTGGCTTAGCATCCTGTTGCAGGAGATGACTGTAGGATTCTATTACAGTAATCCTGGAGTACAGGCTAGGGAAACTCAGGTCAGACAAACGAGGGGGTCATACACGGATAGGGCGGCACGGTACCAGAGGAACAGACAGAGAATTGTCAGAACGTAAGCAAAGAATCATACACCGAGATAGCAACGCAGTACAAGAGGGGAAATCAGAGCGTAGTCAGGTCGAAGGCAAAAGAGTCATACACGGAGAAAGCAAAGTAGTACGAAGGGGACAGGCAGAACTCGTAACAGGGAGAGAACCGGATCAAAACCAAACAAGCATAAAGTACACAATCACTAAGCACACAAGGGTCACACACTCGGCCAAGGTCTGAGTATAAGCGACAAGGAGTGAGCCCACAATGAGGTTATAAAAAGCCTCCCAGAATCTCAGAGTGAGGCTATCTGTGTGTGACTCTGGAAAAAAAATCTGAGGAGTTTTTCCGGTTTTCCAGACCTACACCTTAGAGTGCTGTCCGCTTTTCAAACAGTTTCGTATATCTGCTGCTTGATTACGGTGAAAACTAGACAGAGACAACGTGTGTCAGTCCCTATACAAATAGGTGGAGACTGACAATTTTCCATACAGACACCGTATAGCAGTGTATGCTCCTCACACACTACCGTGTACTGCCTTGTATCACGGACAAATAGAAGCTGTGTGTGACTCTGGAAAAAAAGCCGAGGAGTTTTGCCAGACCTACACCTTAGAGTGCTGTCCACTTTTCAAACAGTTATGTATATCTGCTGTTTGATGACGGTCAAAACTAGACAGAGACCGCGTGTGTCAGTCCCTAATCAAATAGACGGAGATTGACAATTTTCCATACAGACACCGTATAGCGGTGTACGCTCCTCACACACTACCATGTACCACCTTGTACCACGGACAAATAGAAGCTATATGTGTGTGACTCTGGAATAAAAAACGAGGAGTTTTTCCAGACCTACACCTGACAGTGCTGTCCGCTTTTCAAACAGTTTCATATATCTGCTGTTTGATGACGGTCAAAACTAGACAGACACAGCGTGTGTCAGTCCGTAAACAAATAGACGGAGATTGCTAATTTTCCATACAGACACCGTATAGAGCTGTCTGATTCTCAAACAGTATTGTATATCTGCCGTTCGCATTACAGTCACTTCTATACAGAGTCAGCGTGTGTGTGTGACACTCCGTATATACATATACGGAGATTGTTAGTTACACAAAAAACATATACAGCTGTACACTTCTGATACAGTTCCGTATATCTGCTTGTTGGATTATGGTTCAATACATACTGTGAGAGCGTCTGTGACTAACAAAATATATACATAGATTTAATTTTTTTAATACACCTTACACAGCTGGACGCTACTCATACAGTACCATCTCTCTGCTGATATTTTTGATACATTTTTCCAAACATGAGGAAGTATGGTGGAAGATTCCATGGACGTGGGCAGGGGGGCGCGGCTGGTACTGATGGTGGTGGTGCATCGGCTGGTTCTGGCAAATGCACAATAGCAGCTATGGCAGGAGGTGTTGAGCCTGCGTCATCGTCTGGCCCAAGAAGGCCTGTAAGGTTGTCTTTTCTTGGAGTAGGAAACCGCTTTTAAAGCCGGAGCATCAGGAACAGGTTTTGGCGTACATTGCTGAAACAGCCACCGGCTCTATTGCCTCCTCTTCTGAACGTTCGAAACCTGCAAGCACGGAGACGTCAGTGCAGGGTTCTGGTCAGGAAAAACACCTTTCCTTGTGTCCTTCACCCCCACCAAAAGTTAAGGATGCGGCAGCCCACACTTCAGATTACTCTATGGAGCTCTTTTCACATACCATGCCTGGGTTATCCAGTCAAATCCTGAATTCCCCAGTCCAAGATGAATCTGACATGGAGTGCACTGATGCACAGCCACTGCTAGATGATTCTGCTGGTACATCGACCCAGAGCACTACATTGCACTCGCAGTCTATTGAGCTAGAATTTGACCCTGATGAAACTCAGGTGCCCCTTCCCGCATACTATACCACCTTACACGGTGACACAGAGGAAGGTAAAGAGGAAGGTGCAGATGACTTTGAAGAGGAGGTGATGGATGACCCAGTTCTTGACCTGGATTGGAATCCATTGGGGGAGGAGGGTGGCACTGGCAATAGTTCAGATAAGGAGAAGGATCCGTAGCAGGTATTGACATCGCAGCAGCGGTTATCTGCCAGGCCCATAGCTGTCCAAAAACGTGGAACAAAACTAAAAGAGATGCAGGACAGCTTGGCCAGACGGTCAACTTAGCACAGCGTGCAAGGCCAGAAAATGTATACCATAGTAGGAAGAGTGCAGTGTGGCGCTTCTTTGTCCAAAATCCTACTGATGAGGCAAAGGTTACTTGTAAGAAGTGCGGAAGGACCTTTAGCCAAGGTAAACAACTCATAAATTTGAATACCAGTTGCATGCTTAGACATTTAATCAACATGCACTTGCAAGCGTGGACGGACTACCTCAGGTAGCACATGTGCACCTGCTCCGACTGAAGGTAGCCAGCAATGCTCCATCGCTTCCCCCACTGTAAGACCACCACCACCATTAAGCACACCACCAGCACTAAATGTGGAGGTGTTGTCGCAAGGCCAAAGCAGTCAGGGAATCACAATGGTTTTACAACACAACACTGAATCTAGGCCATCACCACCAATACCATCACCAACCCCCTCTCACTCCGTACGGTCCACCGCTACTTCCCCTATATGCAGCTCTCCAGTCCAGCTCACCCTACCAGACACTCTGAGTAGGACAAGAAAGTACTCATCCTCTCATCCATGTACACTTTGTTTGAATGCCTACATTGCCAAACTAATCTCATTAGAGATGATGCCCTACCGTTTGGTTGAAAGCAAAGCTTTCCGCGACCTCATGGCCTACGCTGTCCCACGCTATGACCTACCCAGTCGGCACTTCTTTTCTTGAAAAGCCATCCCTGGCCTCCACCGGCATGTGAAAGACCGCATTGTCCATGCACTAAAATAGTCAGTGAGTGGAAAGGTACACCTCACAACAGATGCATGGCCAGGGCCATTACGTGTCCATCACTGCGCACTGGGTTAATGTGGTGGATGCAGGCTCCACTGGGGACAGCAGTGGTGGAACAGTGCTGTCTAGCCCACGGTATAGGAAACAGTTGGCTGTAGGCTTTCGATCCTCCTCCTCTATCAGCGAAAGCTCGTCCACAGAGCGCAGTTGCATGAGCACTCAATCCGCAGCTGGCAGTGTTGCACACGAGGTGTCCCACTATCGAACAGCTAGTGGTAAGCGTCAGCAGGCTTTGTTAAAGATGATGTCTTTGGGCGACAACAGACACACCGCGGAGGTACTGGCCGGCTACTTGCAGTGACAAACTGAGTCACGACTGGGCAGGCAAAGTAGTCAGTGATAACGGCCGCAATTTTGTGGGAGCCATAGCCCGTGCAAAACTCACACACATACCTGGCCTGGTTCACACTTTGAACATGGTGGTGCAGTGCTTCCTTAATAATTATCCGGAGTTAACATCCCTCCTCCATAAGGTGGGAAGAATGTGCTCGCACATCCATTGCTCAAACGTCCACTTCAGTCGTATGCAGAAGCTGCAGTGATTGCTCCAACTCCCCAAGCACCGCCTAATCATAGACGTTGCAACAAGGTGGAACTCCACCCTGCACATGGTTGAGAGGCTGTGCGACCAGAGGCAGGCTGTAATGCATTTGTGGGAGGATACACGAGCAGGCAGTTTGAGGGAAGACATGGAATTGTCGGGTGTGCAGTGGTCAAAGCTGAAAGACCTCTGTAAAGTCCTTCAGTGTTTTGAGGAATGCACACGGCTGGTAAGCGCAGACGACGCCATCATAAGCATGAGCATCGCACTTATGCGTCTGCTCATGCAAAGTTTGACGCACATTAAGAATCAGGCATCTGCAGTGGAGGAGGAGGAGGGAAGCCTTGATGACAGTCAGCCATTGTCTGGTCAGGGAACTGTCCTGGATGAGGTGGAGGAAGAAGAGGAGGAGGAATGAGGGGGATGATTATTTTGGGCAAGAGGATGCTTCTCAGGGGGCAAGAGAAAATGTTGGTGTTCCAAGGTCAGGTACAGTGTTTGTGCGTGACTGTAGGGATGTGGATTTGCCAGAAAGTGCTCATCCACCCACCACTGGCAGTGCATCATTGACACCTGGAACATTGGCCCACATGTGCGATTATGCCTTCCCGATCCTAAAAAGGGACCCCCGCATTGCCAAGATGATGAGGGATGATGAGTACTCGCTGGCCAGCATCCTCGATCCACGCTACAAAGGCAAATTACACTACATCATGCCACAGGAGAACCTAGAGATAATATTGGCTAACAAACAAGCAACTCTGGTAAACAGTTTCTTTGAGGCTTTCCCAGCACACAGCAGCGGTGCTGGTTCTCTCACGAGCCGCAGAGGGCACAATGGAAGAGGTGTTCGTGTTGCACACAGCTGAAGTGGCGTTGGAGACAGGGGTTTAATGACCATGTTGTGGAATGATTCCTCAAGTACTGCTCACACGACTGCTAATACTGCATCGATTAAAAGTGACAGGAGACAGCAGTTGTCAACTATGGTTACAAACTACTTCTCCTCCCATATCGATGTTCTCCCTCACATGTCATTCCCCTTTGACTATTGGGCCTCTAAACTGGACGCCTGGCCTGAATTGGCACAATATGCCTTACAGGAGCTCGCTTGCCCTGCTGCTAGTGTGTTATCTGAAAGAGTCTTCAGTGCTGCTGGATCAATCCTGACAGAAAAAAAGACCCGCCTGTCTACCCAAAATGTTGATGATCAAACCTTCATTAAAATGAACCATGCATGGGTTTCAAAGGATTTTGTCCCACCTTCCCCTAATGACACATAGGTTGCCAGAAAACTGCCTCGCTTTTGTCCTCCTCTTCCTCGGACTTGCCCAATTCCGCCCTTTGCAGCAGCTGAATGTCCAGCCAACACATCAACATATGCCATTTTTTTAAACCTCCCTAAGTTGGCTGCCCACCCCCCAATGGCTCGGGTCAACACCTGGCGCACCCGGGCAAGTGCCGCTGCTCTGAACAGGTGGATGGGCCCACTGATGGCTGACGGCACTGGCACAGGGCCCCTCATAGTACAATACAGTGTATCTGACGGTGGGAGGGCCCACTCGCTGTCAGACACACCAGCGTACTATGAGGGGCCCTGTGCCAGTACTGTCGACCACAAGTATACCCCCCCTGCTTGGTTGTCACGGTCACGTGTGTCTGGACGCAGCGAGTACCGCAAGGCGAACCCATGTGACGCACGTGACCCTGGATACACCGCCTCCAGTGGGGCGAATTTAAATAATAAACACGTGCAGCTGGATACACTGCCTCCAACTGGTGAATTTAGACATTACACGTATATTCAAGTCTGGAAACTCCGCCTCCAGTAAGGCGAATTTAAACAATAAGGGAAACATAACAATGGTGGGCCCTGCGATAGGGAATAGGGAAGTGGAGACCTCCTGAGCTCCCCTGAGCCAGTGTCCCTGCACTCCTAACGTTCCCTATGCCGGTTCTGCACCGGGCGCACAACAGGAACCTAAAACCCCTAGCTCGCCCTGACCTAAACCCTCACTAGGGAATTGGTCGGTGCGGAAACTAATCCCACCACTGCACTAAAACACACATGAGGAAAGATGACAAAACAGGGGAAACACCACTTAGCTTTGCTCTGTTGCGTACGCTCCTAGCAACAGAGCCCACCACCTGTGTGCATCTTCTCCACCCGGATCTATCACCATAATCGGATCCATCACCATAGTGCAGCCTTGGAGCCGAGTCCACCACCAATTGCAGCAGTCCAGTAACAGAGTCCCAATGATGAGTTCAGCTTCTGCCCAAAAAGTCAAGCATGCTTGAGTCCAGCTCTCAGCAACCAGGTCGAGCATGGTGAGTACAACTCTCACCATCGTCGCCACTCCACTAAGCCATGCAAACACCTCCTGCTGACACCATAAACTGTGACTCCAGCACGCCATGCCAGCCCTTCTTGCAGACCACCTAGCTGCCACTCGTCTCCTCTGGCTGGGCTGCGCAGGACTCATGTTCAGCTCCTTCCTCCCCCAGGCTTACTTGCAAAATGACACACAATCACCAACAGTCATTGAACCCACCTGGCTCCCTTTTATAGAGCCTAACACCTGATTTGTAATTGCGTGCACATTAACCCTAAAACTAAGGTGCGATACCACTCACCACCACCGGGCAACTTAGAATGAAACACCACGTGTAATAATTCTAATGGCCACCGGGGGCAATCACAACACACTTTGGCACCAAACCAAAGGGAAAAAAGTTCACTTTTCCATTTAAACTGTCAGATCCAGCCTGGATCATGACATTGGTCATGGCCACACCACTTTCAAGTTGCAATACTTACCTCTCCCTGCTCCACTGCTGTGTAGTCTGGGCAGTTAAATCCTTCACAGGGACGGCCACTAGAAATTTGGTGTATTGATCAATGATGGTTAAGATGTAGCTATGGCCTGTCCTGCTGGCCTCTACCTTCAGATGATCAATGGCTACTATTTGTAATGGACGTCAACTTACAAGCGGATGCAGTGGTGCTTTATGATCACCTTTCACAGTTGTGATAGTCACAGACGTGTGACATTCCTGCCACCATTTCTCAATGTCTCCTCTCATGCCAATCTAATAGAATCGCCTACGGTCTGTGGCTTCTGTCTTTTGCACTCCAAAATGACCAGACACAGCATGATAGGCAGTGAGGACCATGTCTACATCTCTCCCTGTGATCACAGTTTGATTGAGTCGAGTAACGGTGATGTGATCCATGCTACTGCGATAAAGCAATCCTTTCTTCACAAAAAACATTTTCACTGTCTCCACAGACACAGTAATTGCATCGCCTCTGCAGCATGTCCTGGGAGGTTTCCCCATGATGTGTAATTCCCAAATTTCTGTTAACACTCGACTTTCCGTCTGTACTTGTATCCATGTAGTTTCCAGTAGCGGAGAGTCTGGACTGGCTTACAGTGCCACATCTCTGTATACTGTTGTACGCTTCGACTACCTTTCCCTTTTTCTTCTTGTTAAATTCTGGTGTAATACATACTGAGCTTGTGAGTGTCTGTGTCTGACGCCGGAAGTATAGACGGAAATTTAAAATTACCCCTAGACTGGATACACCTGGTATGTGCTGATACAGTACCTTTGGTCAAAATTTTGTATTACGGTATCATCCATTGTGAGTGAGCGTGTGTGGTTTACGCCTCCTATATATACGGTGAATCGGAGATACCAATTTTTACCCTATACTCGATACAGCTTGTATCTTGTTATACAGTACCTTTGTTCGACATTTAGTATTACGGTACTATGTATACGGAGATTTCAATTGTACCCTATAATATATATACTTGCTATCTTGTTATCCAGTACCTTTTTTTACAACATTTTTTATTATGGTCAAACCCAGACTGAGTGAGCGTCTGAGGGTGACTCCGTAAATATATACCGAGATTTCAAATTTGGCCAACACTATAAACAGCTGTACGTTTGTGTTACATTACCCATTTACAGCTTTTCATATTCTTGTGTAATCCATACTGGGCCTGAGAGCGTTTGTGTCTGCCTCCTGAAATGTATACAGAGATTCAGAATGTTTACACTATACTATATATACCTTGCATCTGGTGATACTGTACCCTTTTTCACCTTTTTATTTTATTGGGTAATCCATACTGAGCCTGTGAGCGTCTGTGTATGACTCATGAAATATATACTGAAATTTACTGTTATCCCTAGACTGTATAGAGCTGTACGCTTCTGATACATTACTGTTAGGAGTCAGATTTCTGCCTCTCCCTTGCTGAAATCTAGATCCTCACATGCTGCAGTCTCCTGCGCCTTTCCTGCTGTAGAGGAGATTGCAGAGGAGATTGCCCTGCGGCAACTCTCTCCAGAGGCTAAAGGCCCTTTTACATTTAGCGATGCACCAGCGATCCAACCAGAGATCCGACCCGGTCAGGATTGCTGGTGCATCGCTAAATCATCGCTAGTGAGCTTTCATACAGAAAGATCTCACAGCGATGCAGCAGCGACGCAGCGCACGATACTTACCATTCACACACAGCGATCCTGCGTCCTCCCGCCCGCCTCCACGCGTCGCTGGACGTCACAGCAGGAAGCCCAGCAGGAAGCAGACGACGAGAAATGGAGCTGGACATTCTCACGCGATCAGCGATGAGCAGCGGGGGAGCCGGTCGCTGGTAAGTATCACACATAGCGATATCGCTAGCAATATCGCTATAACATCACAAAACCAGTGACGTTATAGCGATATTGCTAGCGATATCGCTTAGTGTAAAACCCCCTTTAGTCCTTTGTTCCCTCATCTGAGCATGCTCATGGGACGAACTCCCATTGGAGTTCGGGAGTCAAGTGCTCAGGTCCTGTGTCGAATCCCATTGGCTCTTCCTGGAGCCTTGGAGATTTCCGGAAGGTCCCGTTCACTATAAAAAGCGTGCATGGCTGTTCCGCCATGCGCTAGTATATTCATACTTGCTGCTGTATGTTTGTTGATGGATGCTTGGACTGGTGAATGACTCATTTGAAATCCCCATTCCTCTGATACTACATCTGTGTGAGTGTTTGATTTCTGCCAGTAGCAGCGCTAGCGCCAGCGCGCATTTGCTCCATCTACCTCAGCAGCTTAGCGTCTGACATCGCGCCTGTGTTACCAGCGGTGTCACTAGGCGGCACTCCACGCCGCAATGCAGTAGCAGCTTATTAGCGCGTTTCCGGTTGCAATGCTGTGCACACTTGTCTCCACAGTAGGTCTCTGCGGGTGTGGTGCTGTCATATTTTAACTACTCCGGTGACCATTTACCGTCTGTGTGCTGCTGAATTCCTGTGCACCTAACAGGTTCAGCATACTTATATTTATTATTTGTCTATACGACTCTGTGAGTTCAACAGAGTCTGTGCTGTGCACTTTGGGTGGAGTTTAACCCCGTGCACACTATCACCAGATTGCTCTGTCGTCAATTAGCTGCGGTTTTCCATCCTCTGCACAGTGGACCCCGAGTGGCGAAGGCACTTTATTTATATTTTTATTTAGTGCCTTCCACCACTCCTAACATTTTACTAGCGCCAGGGTCTGGCTAGTGATGGCAGATCAGCAGCAACTTATGCAGTGCATACAGCCGCTTGAGAACCGGTTACTCACCCTCAAGAAGGCCCTCGCCGCTGCACAGGCTACGGATGCTGCTGTACAGGCTCTAACTGATGCGGTAGGCTGTATGTCCGTGTCCACCCTTGCACCGACAGTCACCCGCCTCCCGTTACCCGATAAGTTCTCCAGGGATGGCGCCTCCTGTAGGGGTTTCATCAGCCAGTGCTCAATCCACCTGGAGCTGCTGGCTGCGCAATTCCCCACAGAACGGGCCAAGGTGGCATTTGTTATATCCCTACTGTCGGGCAAGGCTCTGGAATGGGCTACGCCTTTGTGGGAGCGCGGTGATCCTGAGATACGGACCGCAGGGCACCTGTTAATGGCCATCAAGCAGGTTTTCCTCGGCCCACGGGTCACGCATGACACGTCTCTGCAGTTACTCGCACTGACTCAGGGGTCGCTCTCGGTTAGCCAGTATGCCATCCGTTTTCGGACACTGGCGTCCGAGCTGGAGTGGTCCGACAAGGCCTTTATCCCCGTTTTTTGACGTGGGCTTGCGGAGCATGTCAAGGATGCTCTCTCAACTAGAGACATCCCCACCAGCCTGGAGGACCTAATTTCTGTCTCCTTGCGTATCGACCTTCATTTTTCGGAGCGCAATAGGGAGCGTGCTCACTCCAAGCGGAGAGCTAGCTTGGTTCCCAAATTTTTTGAACCTCTTGAGCTGCCTGAGCCAGAGGTTCTACCCCCAGAGCCCATGGAGTTGTCTCGCACCGGTTTTGATACAGGTCCGACCCAAGAGCCCTTTTGCAGTTGTTACCATGTGTGTGCTGCTTCTCAGGAAGCCAGCTCCCTGCAATGCTCGGAATCTGAACCGGTTGTCGAGACCGTTGTCCCTCCTCATCTTAGGACTCAGTTTCTCGCCTGAGCACACATGTCCAATGCGCACAACCATCGGGGCTATATGCAAACCATGAAGCTATTGGCCGGTGCGTATTGGTGGCCCCACAGGGCTCGGGACATCAAAAGATTTATTCAGGCATGCACCTCATGTTCTCAGGATAGCTTTCCTAGGCAGAGGGTGGCGACGGCCACCGACTCACGGCGATGCTCTGTTGCATCGGCCGCTCCAGCCATTTCCCAGGTGTCTCTTCTGAAACCTGGTGACCTTGCCTCCACTGATGCCGTCCAGGTGCCCAGTTTACCGTCTCACCTACCAGGACACCAAGCTCGCCTTCGGACGAGTTTGTGCCCTATGCCACCACAGGGCACAGGTTGATGGTCCGGAGGGCTCAGGGAGGAGGGGGCCCTAGGAGGAGGGGTAATGTTAGGAGTCAGATTTCTGCCTCTCCCTTGCTGAAATTTAAATCCTCCTATGCTGCAGTCTCCTGCGCCTTTCCTGCTGTAGAGGTGATTGCAGAGGAGATTGCCCTGCGGCAACTCTCTCCAGAGGCTAAGTCCTTTGTTCCCTCATCTGAGCATGCTCATGGGACGAACTCCCATTGGAGTTCGGGAGTCAGGTGCTCAGGTCCTGTGTCGAATCCCATTGGCTCTTCCTGGAGCCTTGGAGATTTCCAGAAGGTCCCGTTCGCTATAAAAAGTGCGCATGGCTGTTCCGCCATGTGCTAGTATATTCATACTTGCTGCTGTATGTTTGTTGATAGATGCTTGGCCTGGTGAATGACTCATTTGAAACCCCCATTCCTCTGATACTACGTCTGTGTGAGTGTTTGAGTTCTGCCAGTAGCAGCGCTAGCGCCAGCGCGCATTTTCTCCATCTACCGCAGCAGCTTAGCGTCTGACATCGCGCCTGCGATACCAGCGGTGTCACTAGGCGGCACTCCACACCACGCTGCAGTAGCAGCTTATTAGCGCGTTTGCGGTTGCAACGCTGTGCACACTTTTCTCCGCGGTAGGTCTCTGCGGGTGTAGTGCTGTCATATTTTAACTACTCCGATGACCATTTACCGTCTGTGTGCTGCTGAATTCCTGTGCACCTAAAAGGTTCAGCATACTTATATTTATTATTTGTCTATATGACTCTGTGAGTTCAATAGAGTCTGTGCTGTGCACTTTGGGTGGAGATTAACCTCGTGCACACTACCGCCAGATTGCTCTGTCGTCACTTAGCTGTGGTTTTCCATCCTCCGCACAGTGGACCCCGAGTGGCGAAGGCACTTTATTTATATTTTTATTTAGTGCCTTCCGCCATTCCTAACACATTACCATATATCTGCTGGTATTTTGGGTCAATTTTCTAAAACATGAGGAAGTATGGTGGAAGAGGACAGGGACGTGAGCATGGGGGGCCACCTGGTACTGATGGTGGTGGTGGTGGTGCATCTGCTTGTAGTGCCAAAAACACAATAGCAGCTAAGGCAGGAGGTGTTGAGCCTACGTCATGGTGTAGCTCTGGAAGGCCTGTAAGGCTCCATTTTCTGGGAGTAGGTAGACTGCTTTTAGCCAAGAGCATCAGGAACTGTTTTTGGCTTACATTGCTGAAACAGCCTCCAGCTCTATCGCCTCCTCTTCTGAAGTTTAAAAAAATGCAAGCACTGAGTCGTAAGTGCGGGCTTCTGGTCAGGAGAAACCACTTTCCTTGTGTCCTTCACCCACACCAAAAGTGAAGGATGCGGCAGCACACACTTCAGATTACTCTATGGATCTCTTTTCACATACCATGCCTGGGTTAATTAAAAATGGGGCCCATCATATACTGGAGCATTCTAAATGGGGCAGATCGGACACTGGAGCAGCATCTATGGGGCACATGATACACTGGAGCATTAGAAATGGGGCTCATTATATATGGAGCATTGTTAGGGCCCATGAGACACTGGAGCATCATCCATGAGGCCCATCATATACTGGAGCATTCCAAATGGGGCAGATCAGACACTGGAGCAGCATCTATGGGGCACATGATACACTGGAGCATTAAAAATGGGGCCCATTATATATGGAGCATTATTAGGGCTCATAAGACACTGGAGCATCAACCATGAGGCCCATCATATACTGGAGCATTCCAAATAGGGGACATCAGACACTGGAGCAGCATTTACGGGGCCCATTATACACTGGAGCATTAGAAATGGGGCCCATTATATATGGAGCATTATTAGGGCCCATAAGACACTGGAGCATCATCCATGAGGCCCATCATGTACTGGAGCATTCCAGATTGGGGACATCAGACACTGGAGCAGCATTTACGGAGCCCATTATACACTGGAGCATTAGTAATGGAGCCCATTATATGTGGAGCATTATTTGGGCCCATAACACACTGGAGCATTGTCCATGGGGACCATCATATACTGTAGCATTATGTGGAGCTCATCATATACTGTATGGAACATTATATGTGGCCAATTATTCTGTATGGAGAAATATATGGGGCTCATTATTCTGTATGGCGCACAATGTGGTGGCCATAATACTGTATGGAGTAATATACTGTCCTTTTTTTGAGCTATTGTACAATTTAAAATAGATCAGTCATGTCATGTAAGCAGTGAAGTATTTGTCATTGTACTATACCTATATTTCTGTGCCGTATCGGAGCATCATGAGTTGTGGTATGTGTTAAAGGGGCACAATGACACTCTTTGGCCCAGGGCACACGAAAACCTGGAGCCAGCCCTACCCCCCCACAACTTTAGCCTAATAACCCCCAGTTTTTAATGTGTAACTATTATTATGAAGTAAATTAAGGTTGACAAGCTTCAGTAATAAGAATTGATGTTTTTGGCATTGAAATGGGCACAGTAGGTGTGTTTACTGTCCTCCACTACCTGCCGACTTTGCCTCCCCATTGACTTCCATTGGGTTTCGTGTTTCAGTCGGCCTCCGACTTTTCCCTATAGTCGGCTGATTTTGTCCGACCCGACTTTTGAGAATGTCGGGTTTCATGAAACCCGACTCGACCATAAAAAAGGCAAAGTCGCTCATCTCTAATCTTTACAGATATGTACCCCTTATTATATTTTGTCTTGAGTCACTTCAGCTAGTTTACCCCCTTCCCCTGAATACACCAGCATCCTTGTGTTCTTTAAATCTACTGTTACTCTTATAAATGGGCTATCTCTTTCCCTTCCCTGTGCACAACCTGTTTTGTCAGCACGTTAATAATAATATAAAAAACAACAAATGCAAAATTAAGTATGCTGCAAAATACTGCATAGATGGCTGATCCTGCCCTCTGTGTTTTGACCATCCTTAGCAGAGGTGATATTAGGGGAACAAACTGAAGCTGCAGTGTGGCAGTGATACGCGTGGGGCTCTCCTGTGCCCTGTTCCTCCACCTCCCGTCCCCCAACCATGCGGTATTTCCAAGCGATAACTTCACTTTGGTAATCCCATTCATGACTCTTTACTGATAAGGGAGTTTTTCCTCCATTATTTTTGGCCTGGACTACGCGGGGTTAATCATATCCTTGTGCTGCTATCTTCTTGTCCCACTTGGGACATTTTCTGGGGGGATTCTCCTGCATACAGCTACATTCTATACCTTCTACATATTTTCCAGCTATTTTAGCCGTTTTCTGTCTGCTAGTGAGAATTAGTGTAGGGGACCATTTAGTGCTCTTATAGACATTACTCCCTCTTTAATTGATGTGTTGCTGTCTCTGGGGACGCCCTCGACGGCTATCTGTCTGCATTCATGTATAGCAACATGGTATTTTTGCAATTGAGAGGTGTATGTGTAAACATGTATAGTTTGCACATAGAATTCAAGTTTACGGTATTCTTCAATTGAGAAGTGTTCATCAGATTGTGTATGTGTATACATGTATACACTCACTGGCCACTTTATTAGGTACACCTGTCCAACTGTGTGTTAAGACTTAATTTCTAATCAGCCAATCACATGGCGGCAACTCAGTGCATTTAGGCATGTAGACATGGTCAAGACAATCTCCTGCAGTTCAAACCGAGCATCAGTATGGGGAAGAAAGGTGATTTGAGTGCCTTTGAACGTGGCATGATTGTTGGTGCCAGAAGGGCTGGTCTGAGAATTTCAGAAACTGCTGATCTACTGGGATTTTCACGCACAACCATCTCTAGGGTTTACAGAGAATGGTCCGAAAAAGAAAAAAAATCCAGTGAGCGGCAGTTCTGTGGCCGGAAATGCCATGTTGATGCCAGAGGTCAGAGGAGAATGGGCAGACTGGTTCGAGCTGATAGAAAGGCAACAGTGACTCAAATTGCCACCCGTTACAACCAAGGTAGGCAGAAGAGCATCTCTGAACGCACAGTGCGTCGAACTTTGAGGCAGATGGGCTACAGCAGCAGAAGACCACACTGGGTACCACTCCTCTCAGCTAAGAACAGGAAACTGAGGCTACAATTTGCACAAGCTCATCGAAATTGGACAGTAGAAGATTGGAAAAACGTTGCCTGGTCTGATGAGTCTCGATTTCTGCTGCGACATTCGGATGGTAGGGTCAGAATTTGGCGTAAACAACATGAAAGCATGGATCCATCCTGCCTTGTATCAACGGTTCAGGCTGGTGGTGGTGGTGTCATGGTGTGGGGAATTTTTTCTGGGCACTCTTTGGGCCCCTTGGTACCAATTGAGCATCGTTGCAATGCCACAGCCTACCTGAGTATTGTTGCTGACCATGTCCATCCCTTTATGACCACAATGTACCCAACATCTGATGGCTACTTTCAGCAGGATAATGCGCCATGTCATAAAGCTCGAATCATCTCAGATTGGTTTCTTGAACATGACAATGAGTTCACTGTACTCAAATGGCCTCCTCAGTCACCAGATCTCAATCCAATAGAGCATCTTTGGGATGTGGTGGAACGGGAGATTCGCATCAGGGATGTGCAGCCGACAAATCTGCGCCAACTGTGTGATGCCATCATGTCAATATGGACCAAAATCTCTGAGGAATGCTTCCAGCACCTTGTTGAATCTCTGCCACGAAGAATTGAGGCAGTTCTGAAGGCAAAAGGGGGTCCAACCCCTTACTAGCATGGTGTACCTAATAAAGTGGCCAGTGAGTGTAGTTTGCACATAGAGTATAGTTCACAGCTGTCCCCTGGTGGACATGGGCACGGATTGTTGGTTTTAATCGTTTTTAACCCTTGAGTGTTTTTTGTGATGTTAATAAAATTATACATTTATGGATATTCAAGTGTGCACTGATTATATGTCATGGTATTTTTTTGCAGAAGTCAACCAGATTAAGGGCATCTCTAAGCTGGTCAAACTTTGCCTTCCTAAAGTTCAGTGTTTTTGTGACTCCCTGACAAGTTCCCCTAGAGAAAGACAAGTGAAACTGTACAATATTGTGGTTGCTATTTCCAAGATGCCCAACAACCTGCAGATTTGTTATTCTGTCAGGTCTATTAGATAATATTAGGTCTAAAAGTGCTCCTCCTCTGGTTGGATTCTGCACCAATTGTAAAAGATAATTTTTCTTGGTTATTAGCAGAAGCGTGTTGACTTTATGGATTTTGCAGGTCTCTGTTTCCCAGTTAATATCCGGGTAGTTGAAATCCCCCATAACAAGGACCTTCTTTGCTTGCTAATAGTGCCTCATCCTTAAGTGTGTCATCTTCGTCCTCCATAAGGCCTTGGTATCGGTTTCTCATTTGTTTGGTTGGTGATGTCTCCATGGCCTTCTTGCTTCTTTTGGTCACATGTTTCCACTCGTCTGCTTTTGGAGGTTCTCTGATGCTTTTTTCACCTTCTGTAACTAGTAGAGATGCTTCTGTTCTGTCTAGGAAGTCTTCATTTTCTTTGATTTTCAAAGTTGCAATTATTTCTTCCAGACCCCGCACCTTTTCTTCTAAAAGGGCCAGCAGTCTACACTTCTGGCAGGTAAAGTTGGATTCTTCTTCTGGTCGATCTGTGAACATGTAGCACATGTTGCAGCTCACCATGTAGGTTGTCACATCTGCCGTGTTGCTCCTAGATCCTGATGACTTGCTGTGTGTCTTTCTTCTTGTGTAATCTACTATGTGTAACCTTCTTGTGTAATCTGCTGTGTTTTTTCCTTCTTGTGTAATCTACTCAATCAGCTAAGCATTTTTTCAATAATGTCCTAAAGGCAAAAATTCAGCTGACTCTGGCTGTACCCAACGTTCTTCTTGCTGAGAGAGACTCTTTGCTTTTCCCAGAAGGCACCTGGAATATGCAAATTATCTTACTCACGCTTCAATCCCTGGTTTGGCGATACTTTCCAATCAGCTGGCCCCGGCTGTATCCAACGATCTTCTTGCTGAGGGAGACTCTTCGCTTTTCTCAGAAGGCACCTGGAATATGCAAATTATCTTCCTCCAGCTTCAATCCCTGGCTTCTTGTACTTGTACACTAGTTACTTGTACACTGACACTATATACAGAGCTCCTGTATATAATGTCACTGGCGATCAGTGTATTACCTGTACACTGACAATATATACAGAATTCCTGTGTATAATGTCACCAATGATCACTGTATTAACTGTAAACTAACACTATATACAGAGCTCCTGTGTATAATGTCACTAGTGATCACTGTATTACCTCTACACTGACACTGTATACAGCACTCCTGTGTATAATTTCACTTATAATTTCACTAGTGAACACTGTATTACCTGTAAACTATTCACTATATGCAGAGCTCCTGTGTATAATGTCATCGATGATCACTGTATTACCTGTATACTGACATTATATGCAGAGCTCCTGTGTATAACATCACTGGAAATCACTGTATTACATGTAAAACATTTAGGAGGCCGCAATGGCACAGTGAATAAATAAAAATGTAGAGTAGGACCCCCCATATGAGATTGCCTTGGCGTGGTGGGGTGGCTCAATATATTGATCAATATTTTGCTAAATGTCTCATTTTGAATGCAGTAAGATATGTGCATATGCACCTCATGTTATGCGTTCTGACCACTGGCAGTGCTGGCTCTTCTCTCTTTTTATTGCAAATTGGTTTTGTGGCTGACCACCACTGTTGCCGTGCACGCTGGGTCATGTTCGCCATCTTTTCTGTGTTTATTGTGATTGATCTAGGCTGCTGTGCACACTCACGGCAGCCCCGCCCTGGCCCAGGCTTTATTTATTTTTGCATCCATGTCTGAGCCTGCATTGCCCTTCATCTGTGTTTGCTGGTCAGGCAGTGTGTGGAGGTCAAACCTGAGATGTCTGTGTTCAGACCTGGTTGGCCTTCATCTGCACCTGCTCCATCTGGCTGCACGGGAGTGATGCAGATATGCTTCAGGTATGGATTGCATTTGATATGGTCTTGCTTTTAAAACATTTAGGAGGCCGCAATGGCACAGTGAATAAATAAAAATGTAGAGTAGGACCCCCCATATGAGATTGCCTTGGCGTGGCGGGGTGGCTCAATATATTGATCAATATTTTGCTAAATGTCTCATTTTGAATGCAGTAAGATATGTGCATATGCACCTCATGTTATGCGTTCTGACCACTGGCAGTGCTGGCTCTTTTCTCTTTGTATTACCTGTAAACTATACACTATATGCAGAGCTCCTGTGTATAATGTCATCGATGATCACTGTATTACCTGTATACTGACATTATATGCAGAGCTCCTGTGTATAACATCACTGGAAATCACTGTATTACATGTACGCTGACACTATATAAAGAGCTCCTGTGTATAATATCACTGGTGTCCATTGTATTGCCTGCACATTATGCACTATATACAGAGCTCCTGTGTATAATGTCTGTGGTGATCACTGTATTGCCTGTACACTGACAGTAAATACACAGCTCCTGTGTATAATGGCACTTAGTATTGTGTTTTTTTTAATTAATGATCAGTATTGCAGTATTCAGTTACTATGTGGAGGTAATATGTGGCCTGGTCATGGTGTGAAGGTATTTATCCGTTGTGATATTAATGGTCATTTAAAAAAAAGTATGTGATTCAGTCCCTTAAAGAAAAATACATAAAAATATACCTAAAAAGAGTAATGGATATTTTAGGAAATATTTAGTAGGTTAGAGCAGAGTAGGGCCAGGCCAAAAGAGTCTACCTTGTTGTTGTGGCAGCTTAAAAATTATTTTGGCCAGAACAAAAGCTGCTGGCTATGTATGTGATCTGGGAGTAGATGGGAACTGTTAATGTGTGATTGGTGAGTACATGGTGGTGAAGAGGAGTTTTTCTATGAGAGGGCGGTGGGATTCTGGAAGGTTCGAAGGATGGAGGTGGAGCTGGGGTAGAACCTGGGCGGAGTCTCAAGGGGGTCCAAAAATGTTGCCAGTATGGGGCCCCAAAAATCCTAGTTTCATTCCTGGTCGTGGGCGAGCTGTTGCTCTAGCACTTTACAGGAAAATCGCATCCCAGTTCATATGTGCATGTAGGGTGAGTTACACTCACTTGTAGGTGATGGCTCTCTTCAGGTCTTCAGTTTCACAAGTTGTCGCACAAAGATCAGGGTACACCAAGTTCATTTCAACACACAGAAGTTTACTCATCAGTTCAGGTTTATAGGATTGTGAAGTATAGCGTGGCACTACTGCAGGGTGCACAAGTAGGTTACCCAAACCAAGAAGTAATAATGAAAATAACTTGGCACTCAACTTCTAGTATTCATGAGATTGGAGAAGAATTTTATTTAGGCAGTCCGCAAAACATTTTGGCCAACAACATGGCCTTCGTCAGTCCGAATGCTTAAGATAATTAGGTATTGCGGTAGTGTAGTAAGAGATGTGTCAATTCCTTTTTTGAGGACTGTGTTGGTGAGCCATCCAGCTCACTATTAAGGTGAAGTTCTGTATAATAGTCTATTGTAAAGAGATATCCAACTCACCGCTTAGGCAAAAAAAATCTTTACTTATAATGGAGTTGCCTGTATGATATGCCCATGGAAAGCTAAAATCCTGTTATATGCAAAAGTGTAGAAAGTAGTCCAGCTGGCTGTTATAGCGATGATCCACGTCTGGATCCCTACACACCAGCGCCAAAATAAGACCTGTTGTATTGCCACACCCATGTAAAAGAAGTGAGCAGAGTGCTTATCGCTATAACAGCCAGCTGGACTACTTTCTACACTTTTGCATATAACAGGATTTTAGCATTCCATGGGCGTATCATACAGGCAACTCCATTATAAGTAAAGATTTTTTTTGCCTAAGCAGTGAGTTGGATATCTCTTTACAATAGACTATTATACAGAACTTCACCTTAATAGTGAGCTGGATGGCTCACCAACACAGTCCTCACAAAAGGAATTGACACATCTCTTACTACACTACCGCCCTACCTAATCATCTTAAGCATTCGGACTGACGAAGGCCATGTTGTTGGCCGAAACGTTTTGCGGACTGCCTAAATAAAATTATACTCCAATCTCATGAATACTAGAAGTTGAGTGCCAAGTTATTTTCATGTTTATAGGATTGTAACACGCAGTAATAGGCTTAACACTCTCCATTTCTTGTTTCCTTAGTACAGCACATTTCCAGCATTTTTTTCCATTATATCTGGACTATCACTACATTCACTGATCCTTTCAGCCCTAGGGATAGCCAGTCCAGTTCAACATTAACTGAGATTCGTTGCATTTCCCACATACATTTCCAAAGGGAAACCAAAAGCGAAAACACCAAATAAAGGTCACTAAAAAAGTAGGCAGTACAAAATAGCAATAAAACACCTTTATTAGAACAAATGGTGAGACAATGCTGGCACAACTACAAAGGGTGCCCGCACATACAATGTAAAAAAATAGAAATTATGCATAAAAGATAGATATGGTAAATGACAGTACAACACACATAGGTACAAGATAATAGATCACAAGTAGTAAGCAGTGGTAGTACAGACTATGTTAGCGAGACAGATAATAGTGTCATATTTAAGTAAGAATAGATCTCACAGTACTGAAATATACACTAATAATGCGAAGATCAGTGAAATAGATAATGAGGTAATTAATATACAGTAATAAATAAATCTCACAGTACTAAAGTATGTACTAATCCAGTAAAGAGCTAAAACATAAACAGTGAGCTAAATAACTCATTGGGCCCAGGAAAATATGAAGGAAGCAAAGCAGGCACAGCTGCACTACTCTGGGACTGCAAATAGATGCCGACTCCGGGACCTCGGGTGCCACTCCCCATAAAGTTCAACAGTTGAAACTCCAAATGCAATTGTAAAGAAGAAGTGGTACGGGCACTCTCCATTCCATTTAAGTCCTTTATTTGGAAATCACATAAAAACAGCAAGGAAATATGAAGAGGAGACACAACGGATAAAGGCCGTTTTGCGCCGGTATGCGCTTTGATGGGTCCTCAGACCCATAGAAGCGCATACCGGCGCGAAAAGGCCGTTGTCCGTTGTGTCTCCTCTTGACACACCTGGTGTGACCTGTAGAAGTGCAATCGCATGAAACGGCCATTGTCTTTGCAGTCCATTTTCCGCTATCCTGCTGTGCATGTTTTAACGAATTGAAATAAATGTTTGGCTTTTATGGACTGGTGAGTACCACCTCTTTTTCTTCTACTTATAGGCCATGCAATTCTCCTCTGGGAAAATAAACATGCAGTCAGAGGTTTCTCACCTAGCCAAATCAGGCATCCTGCTTCATACTGATTAGGGGCAAAGACCTGGAAACATATGTCTGCAAATAGAGTGTCTGGTTTGACTTCTTATCTAAGTTATGTGACAAGGCTCATTAAAAGGTCAATATTGACTTTTAGGATTGTTACTTCCAATAGGTGGTGCTAGAGTTCCTGGTATTCTCCACTCTAAAGAGGTTATTTGCATATGTAATTTAGAGGAGCATGGCATGGCCTATAAGTCTCCTTATGCTGTCTTGGCGCTGTCCACAAGGAGAAAAGATCCACCTTAGACCACAGTAAGGTTGGGATTCCTGTCTGCTGACCAGCCTTGATAAAGAACGGATTTATGAATGTGTTTTTGACTTTTTTAAACTCATCATACAGATAAACTAAATATAGATTTGATTCACAACGCATTTCTGGATTATTCTTATATCTTCCCAAATAAGGTGATTGCCCTGTAGATGGAATGAGCTTACTCCATTCATTTGCAGTTTATGTACAGGCAGCATATACTTTTGTTTTAGTAAAAATCATTATAGATGACGGCCTAATATTTAACTTCAGGAAAAAGTTAAATTAATGATGAAATAAATCATCTGGGAGCCAGGTCCCTAGCATTCAGTATCAATTGTCAGCCCGTCTTTAGCCACTATGAAGGAAAAACTGTGCATGAGATGTAGTCTATACATGACCGGATAAGGCAAACGTCAGACTTGCCCATTTGCACTTTTTTTTTCCTGGGAAATTGGATGCCCCTTACTATGCTATAGGGTCTCTAGAGACCGGTCTTACCAGTGGTATAGCTTGAAATTCATTGGCCTCGATGCAAAATCTCCAATAGGGCCCCCAACTATCACAAGGTCACAAATAGTAATAGTCTTTTCATATGGGCCAAAGAGATCTTTTGGGCCCCCTTAGGCTTCAGAGTCTGAGTATGATTGCAAACCCTACACCTGCTATAGTTACACCCCTGCGCCTTACCACTTACCTCTCCTATCCCTTCGCTCCTCACCATCACCCATTCAGTCCTTGTTACATCTTCTGATCCCTGACATTCATGCTGAAATCCTGTGGCCTCTCACACTGACTTCCAGCATGGATTAGTCCCTGGAGGGATCGCGACATACCGCAGAATCATGACCTTGCACAGAACCAACTTGGGCTTCATCAGAGGTGGAAGTCCCAGTTTACTGTGAGAGACTCTGGGATTTCAGCAGGAGCTATGGGGATCAGAAGATGTGAAGAGGACTGGATAGTTGACTGTCAGGAACAATTTTATTTTTAATGTTTTGACTGCACTTTATGGTTCAGAAAAATGGTGGCCGCCACTTTGCTGAATCCAGGCGAATGCAGATTTTTGTAAAATTAGAGTTGAATTAAATTCCACTCGAATATAATCACTCATCTCTTATGTAGACTAATCTATCTAGAAGGAAATGGGAGTTATGAAGTCCACCTATGTCACGGCAGCTCCAATGGCTTTTGACAAGGGTTACCGCCATACAGGGTGTATTTCATTTGAGATATCTATTTCTTAATTATCAAGCCTCACATAAATTTATAGGTAAGTTGCCCTAGTAGTAGGAGCGCTAATAACAAGCATCAATATGTAATATACCATCAGACCCATGATAAGTAGGATGACCTGTGTAGTCATTACCTTCCTAAATGTGACACAAGTACTCGTGTAGTGCACCTTTTTATTTGTAAGTGCCGCTAAGTTTTATGTGCTGCGTCTTAGAATGAGAGACTGTTGAACTTACCTTCAAGTGTACTCCATTGTGAGAATCTTACACAAAAAGTGGAGCACTTCTGATGGATCAAGCATTTCTTTACAGCATTTTATGAATTATTACTCACGGTATAAAATTAATAGACGTTATATGAAAGAGTTTACCGAATACAGTCAAATAATACATGTCACTCTATTATCACTGGGATCATGGCCTTTATTTTATTCCTTGCTATTTTCTTATTATCTATTTTAAACCAGGGAGACTTGGTATGTTTTTATCACAAGATCACTTTAGGACAATATATTTGCAAGGTAAATGAGATCAAATAAAGAGAATAAAAAAACAACGGTAACAAACCAACAGTCTCATTCAGACGTCATTTCTTAGCTCAGGAAACCCTAGCTTATATGGTTTTGTTGCATTTTTCACAGCATTTTTTTACATGGAATTTAAGGAGAACCTGTCACCAGGTCAAAAGTGAGCAGTTTTTGCTCTTGATTTATTCCCGATGTTCCCCTAATAATTTTGTTTTGGTTTTTTTTTGAAAATCCGCCATAATGTTCCAGAGATATGAGCCTTTTTATTTAGCGCTACATTTTCTGGTCTTTATAAGGGGGCATGGCTTACAGGATTCACTGGAAGGCGTGTCTTTAGCTGCTCTGCATAGTTACCTTTAGCCACACCTCCTTCAAAAGATCATAAACCTTAGCACTAAATATAAAGGCCGATATCTCTGGAACTGGATGGCGGATTTAAAAAAAGAAAAAACTGCATATTCTGGGGAGCACGGGGAATAAAATATCAAGAACTACACACTTCTGATTTGGTGACAGGTCCTATTTAAGGGGTAAACTCTACAATATGGTTCCACATAGTGGATTAGTCAGGAGTAGTGACAAGCGAGCGTGCTCAGATACGGTGTTATCCGAGCCCACTCGTGTCCTATTAAAGTATCTTCGGTGCGCTCGAAAGAAATGCACAAGTTGACAGCTGCAACATATGCAGGGGGATTCCTGTTTATTAGGCAATCCCTTGCATGTCTTCCAACAGTCGTGAGACATGCTGGTGCAGGGACTCAAACTTTTTTTCTAGCATGATGAAAATTCTCAATTAGGACACAAGTATGCACGGATAGCACCTTATCTGAGCACACTCGCTCATCACTAGCCCGGAGCCAGTGATCATTCTGTCTAGGTCAGGTGCACATGGCACAAATGTATGGTATTTGCATTCGAGCTCAAGGAGGTAAGTTGGCTCCATATTTTATTGTGTCCATGTACTGACTCCATAAGCCCATGTTATCAGAATCCTATGAATCATGAACATTTCCTTTTATTATTTGATTCATGCTAAATCTAATAGAAAAAAAACTTCATATGCCTGCATATAAAACTGGAGACACATTAAAGTTTATAAAAGAACATTTTATAAAGCGCATTTCTATGGCATCCTTATGAAAATAACCTTATGAATGAGACCCAACTTTTAAAGGAAATCTGTCACCAGGTTTTTGCCACCTAATTTGAGAACAGTATGATGCAGAGAAAGACATACAGATTCCAGTGATTTGTCACTTACTGGGCTGCTTGCTACAGTTTTTATAAAATCTATAAAATCACAGTTTTATCAACATTAGAGGACTAGTAAACCTGCTGCCATTTAGTCCCTCCATATATTGTCTTCTCTGCTGCAGATCTAGCTGTTCTCAAAATGCTGAGCTCTGTATAACCCCGTGCACACCACTGATTGGCAGCTTTTTGTGTACACTGTGCATAGTCAGAAAGCTGCCAATCAGTGGTGGGGGCGGGGTTATACAGAGCTCAGCAATCTGATAACTGCTAGATCTGCAGCAGAGAAGACAATTTTGAAGCAAAATTGCAGTAAGCAACTTAATAAGTGACACATTGTTGGCATCCTTGTCCCTGCCCCTACATCAAGGTTTACTCAGATGAAGAAGCAAAAACTGGATGACAGATTCCCTTCATAAGTAGTTGTCCACTTGAAAAATATTTTATTTAGGAAGTCATTACAATGTAAAGATTTACAGTTTACTAAATAAACTTGTATAAAATAAAGTGTCATAATCTGAAAATTTCAATTTGGTTCAGGTCTTGTAAGGCAGCCAGAGTGGTAGTTGTGGCAACGGGCTGTACGGTTCCCTCACCCTGGCGCCCCACAGATAAATCACAATGTCCCGTCTGCTGCACTTGCAGCGTGCGCAGCAGAACACTTATGGTTACTGTCAGAGTTCCTTTTAGTTCTGTCACTCTGGCTCCGTGTTTCCAAGTTCCACAAAATACCTTAGATTCACAGTTCTTTTCCAACAGTTGAACTTTACATATCAATAGCACATTCATCACATTGGCAGCACAATTCACACAGAGCCATGTATGCTGCACTTTCCCTACCTTCCGGGCAGACTCTATTCTTTCTGTAATCTCTTTCTCTTTCATCCCGGCAATCCCTGCCATCTCTTTGGACAATCGGTGTTCCATCCATACCATCAGTGTCACCTGCTCCCTGTCAGCCCCTCGTCTGGTTCCAATTGGGAAAGGTGCCGGGAAAGCCATCTCTGCTGTTTCCGCCCCAGTCGTAGACCCCCGATCCTTCCTGAGGATGATCCTATTGAGCTGGTGCCCAGCTGCACTATTCTCGGCCTAGGGCCCCTTACTGCCATAACAGCTTTATCCCCACGGCCGGACATCTGCTTCATCTGCTGCTTACTCCTTGCCCTGGGCAAACCTGCCTGGGCTCTGCTGCCTAACCAGAAAGTCCTTCTCCTATATCTCTGGCTCTGCACTGCCCTGCCCTGTAACTCCCCACAGCTACTAAACCCCTATGCAAACTAACACGTCTATCTATTCTATTCTCTATCTCTAATGTGCCCCCTCTATTCTAACACCCTTACGGTCCAATACTATCTAAGATCCTATCCTAGCCCCAAGTCTATACACAGTACCTGACAAACACATGACATTACAGTACATAAACATTAAATTTCACATTAATAATGAATGAGGTGCCGCATATAAACATGAGAACAGTGTCCAAGGGAGAGGATGCACCTGAGGTCCCCACCACCTCCTTACAATATTACCAACTACAGTACACACTTTGACCATAGGAGAGCGCTTCCTGTGTGAAAACATGACCAGTGATGTGTAGGAAAGGGACTGACTGGCTCATTTTGAAAACCAAGCGTTCCCTCTGTCTTTATACATATGTACTGTAGACAAAGAATGGGGCTGGCTTATCTATAGAATTATCAGTCAACCAGCACCCTTCACATAAAAGCTCTGTCCTGTGGAGCCCAGTGCTGGTGTTGGTATTTGCAGATCTGGGTGCTTTTTCTAATACAAGTGTAAGTTGTACATATTTGTTGCAATATTTGGGTATATATTGCTTTGGGTCCCACTGGTTAATGAATGGTTGCAATGGAATCCACTAAGTCTGTGTCTGCGGTCAGGCTTACAGTAGATCTCATGAACATGTACCCCCGACAGTGGCGAAAAACATGGTGCACACTTAGCTTTACTCCTCCAGTCATACATAACATGTAATGATAAATCAAAAAACAAATCTGCAAAGAAGAGAAATAAAATGGAGACATGAAGAAGCTCAATCATGAGGAGTTAATTTTATCTTTGAGACCAGATTCTTAAGAATTCACAATGCAAAGAGGTTATAACATGGAAGACCGTGAAACCAAGCACAAAACACCACAAAGAGAAAAAGGTCCTCCAAAGACACTTGATAAAAAGGTATATATTTTATTAATAATGCAAAAAATAAAAAGACGGTTAACCATGCAGAAACTGGACAGTAGCTTGACACTGGATGAACATGGGATATAAGTGGCTGCTGCATGAATCAAAATAAGTACAACACATGACAAAGCATGCAAATTTGTGCATGATAGTTACAAAACATTATATAAAGTGCGAGTACAACAATGGAGTAGAAAAAATTGGTCACATATTCCACACAGCTAAAGGTATATGATTATTTTTTGCATTATTAATAAAATATATACCTTTTTATCAAGTGTCTTTGGAGGACCTTTCAGATTCTTAAGAGGGAACAAGATCAACAAGTATGTATGTGATCTATACAAACAAAGGCTGCAGTTTTCAGAAAATTTCTACTCTACAGAGTCCTGAAATCCGTGGTTAGGTGGCGTTATACAGATCTCATTAATATGGAAGTGTTGGCAGCAGATTATTCAGGATACACTCCAAACATGTGACAACAGACCTTCTTTATTCAGGAACAAATAGGAACAATATATGATAAGCTTAGTAGATCAGGAATAAATCATTTGTGTGTCTCTATCTGTGCAGCATCCACAGCAGTCTACTTCTCTCATACACAGACACAGGGAAAACAAGAAATACAGTCACATGCTATTCCTGTGTGAGCCTCTGGGAGGTTTTATTTTGCTTTGTTCTAACTTTATGAATACAAATCTAGCAACTAAACATTCAGACAGGAATGGAGTTGTTGCACCAAACATATTCCAACACTCCCACTCAACAACTACTTATCCTGTTAGTCCCATTGTGGTTTTGAAGTCCACAAACTTGGCTCTTGATAATGGCTTTGTCATACCATCAGCTATCATCTTGTCAGACTCGCAATAAACAAACTCGAGTGCAACACGTTCAACTAAGTCACGTAAATGGTGTCGTTTTACATCAATGTGATTAGTCCTTGCACTAATCTTCTCACTGCTGGCAAGTTTAATGCATCTTTGGTTGTCCTCATAGATAAATGTTGGTTGAGCTAATGGCTTGCTGAAATCTTCTAAAAGTTGTTTAAATCAAATTACTTCTTGACTTGCATAAGCAGTAGACATATTTTCTGTTTGTGTAGAAGATAATGCGACTGACACTTGTTTTTTGCTGGACCAAGAAATTGAATTTTCTCTAACTTGAACAAGTAACCACTTATTGATTTCCAATCACTTGAATCTCCAGCCCAATCTGCATCCACATAACCTCTGAGAGTGAGATCTCCTGATGTAGATATCTTAAGATTTAGCCTTTGAGTTTCTTTAAGATATTGAAGAATTCTCTTAATTGCATTCCAGTCTCTTTGGCGTGGCTCGCTTACACAACGGCAGAGAATTCAGACTGTGGCTATGATATCCAGACGAGCTGTGGTTGCTATGTACAGAAACTCTC
Organism: Dendrobates tinctorius; assembly: GCF_039654945.1. Lineage (NCBI taxonomy): Eukaryota > Metazoa > Chordata > Amphibia > Anura > Dendrobatidae > Dendrobates > Dendrobates tinctorius. The sequence continues at coordinate 10,182,841 of NW_027361875.1, forward strand.
ATTGCTGGGTAGCAGATATTTTTCTCCTTCCAACTTTAAATAGGACGGATCCATTGGTGTTGACGCACCTTTGGCTTCTGACATTCCAAACTGGTTTAGTATTGAGGAAATTTTAGAACTTTGGTTGAGAAGAAAACTCCCATCTTCCTCTCTCTGGATTTGGATTCTCAAATAATGTCACATTTCCAAGGGCCTTAGTCTCAAAGTGCTAGTTGAGAATTTCACCTAGCTTTGCAATTTCTTTTTCACCTTGATGAGACATGATTACATCGTCTACATATAGGAGAACATACACCCACTCCTTCGCTACATTTTTCGTATACAAACATGGATCAGCTTGAGATCTTTTAAATCCATCAAAACTTTGTTCATTTTCAAGTTCCAAACTCGTGCCGACTGCTTAAGTCCATACAGTTAGCCATTAAAAGGTATCAACCACTGAGGACTCTCAATCCTGAATATTTTTTTAAGTCCATACAGAGATTTTTGGATTTTACAAACATGGTGCTCTTCACCCTTGTTAATATATCCTTCGGGTTGGCTCACGTATATCTCTTCTTCAATGTCACCATGTAGGAAGGCTGTTTTGATGTTAAAATGTCTCACTGTCATCTGTTGAACTGCAGCTACAGACATTAAAATTCTGAATGTGGTTTGCTATGCAACTGGAGAAAATGTAACATCATAATTTTCACCATACTTTTGCGAGTAACCTTTTGCGACCAATCTTGCTTTAAACCGGTGAACTTTACCTTCTGAGTCATATTTGTTTTTGAAGCCCCACTTACATCCAATAGCTCTTTTTCTTTGTGGTAGCTCACTAAGCTCCCATGTCTGGAGTTGGTGAAGGGACTCCATCTCCTCATTAGCGGCATTTATCCACTTCTGCTTCTCACGGACAGGCAGTTTTTGCATCTCTTGCCATGACTGTGGCTCTAGTTCAGGAAGTGTTCTGACCACATAAGAAAGGCATCTAGCTGGGATACCTTTGTTTGGCCTTTCTGATATCCTGACTGGAGGTTGACTTGGTTCTTCTGTGTCTTCCTTGGTGGCTTCAGAGCTTATCCATACTTCAGTGTTTTCCTTTTCAGCATCTGGGTTTGGTGATTGAGATTCTTGTTCTTGCTTCTTAGGTTGAATTACTGGTGTAACTTAATGGAATTTGAGCAATACAGAGTTTTCATCAATCACTACATCTCTGCTAATTGCTACTGTGTTGGTCTCTGGGTGCAGGATTCTGTATCCCGTTTGAGTTTCGCTATAGCCCAACAGGACTGCTTCCTTTGCGTGTGATTCTAACTTGGAACATTTTTCTTTGGGAACATACATAAACGTTTTGCTTCCAAATATCCTGAGGTGCTTCAGTTTAGTTCCATAGCTCATATGGAGTTTTATTTGTGGCTTTACCTGGCACTCTGTTTTGAAGATAGCAAGCTGTCATGATGGCTTCTCCTCAATACGTTGTAGGTAGATTCGCATCAAACAACATATTTCTTCCACTTTCACAGAGTATACGGATTCTTTCTCTCTGCAATGCCATTTTGTTCTGGGTTGTATGGAATGGTAGTCTGGAACACGATTCCATCCTTTTTCAAAATGGTTTGCACCTTACCACTTGTATATTCAGTTCCATTATCTGCACGCAGGACTTTTGGCATTCTTCCAAATTTGTTAAACAATACAGCAAGATATTCTTCAAGTTTCTGTGGAACTTCATCCTTACTGTGAAGCAGGTAGGCGACTTTATATTTGGAGTAGTCATCAAATGTGAGAAAATATCTCTTATTGTTAGGAGTTTGAACACTCATTGGACCACATACATCTGTATGTATGAGATCCAGTGGCTGTGCAGATCTAGTGGTGCTTATTTTAGGAAAGGTTTCCTGGACATTTTCCCTTTTTGACAGGTAATGGACTTCATCATTTGACTACACTGGTTGATTTCAATACCATTTGCAAGTTGAGCTAGCTTCCTCACTGCTTCTGGGTCTCTGTGCCCAAGACGTCTGTGCCATACATGGATACAGTTCTTATGTAAATCTTGCCTAGCACTGTACACTCTTTCTTTGCCTTTTAGCTGATAAAGTTCATTTTGGATTTTTCCTCCTGCTAAGAGTGTAACCCTTCTTTGAGATGATTCAGCTGTTATCTTTAAAAGCAATGTGATGCAGTGACCCCTGTGACAGCTAGGGGGCGCTGTATGGGCTTCCCAGGACATGTATGCAGGCATTTCCTTTATTGTAATGGGGAAATTGTGAGCGGCAGGATTGTAAATGACTGATATGTATCACAGGGTGGGTGGCCCTGTGGTGGAAGCTGGAACGTGTATTGATCAGCAGAGGTACTGCTGATGGTTTCTATTTTACAAAAGGGAAGCTTCCAGGTGACTTGGTGAGATGGATGGGACCAGTCACCTACAAACCCACACAGGGGTGGGTGTGTGTCTGAAGCCCAAAGTAAAGCCTGTGTGTGTGGCTGTGTGGAATAGGACCTGTAGTAAGGTCATGACCATGTGATCCATACCTCACCTGTGGGTGTTGTTCCGGACCATATAATGTGACCAGGGTGGGTCACATGGGAAGAGTGTGTGTACCTGAATGGTGCAGACTGCAAGGTCCTCTAAGATCTGTGTTGGGAGATCCTGGGAGGAGGATCGGATCTCTGGAGCACGTAGTGAGACTTTGGACCTGGTGAGGCCGGTGTGTTGGGAGACCCTGGGAATAGGGTCAGATCCCTGAATAGCACCCGGTGAGGCCTGTGTGTTGGATGGTCCCAGGAGGGGACGGTCCTGAATAGCACCCGGACAGGCCACGTGTGTGAGGAGAGTCTGTGACGGCCTGCATTTGGGGAAGCTACTGCCCGGCTGTGGGTTTGGAACTGTGAGGCATTGACCAGAATGGTGATCCCAGTGTGGCCACTTCCCAGAGAGAGAGAGTACTGACAAGAGTCAGCATGCGGAGCAGGAGCTCCTAAGAGGTAACCCCGGACAGGGGGAAATAACTGTGTTGAGGCTATAGAGCCTGTTTGCTGGACATAGCACAGCCTGTGTGACCACAGGTCTGAGAGAGCGGAGCCCTATTATGTCTGATGTAAGACTGTTACCTTTTCTTCATGATTCCATGGTTTATGCTGTGTAAAAATAAACCGTATGGACTGGTTATGTGAAAAAACCCGTGCCTGACCCTATTAATCTGCTGCCAAGTGAGTGTCCTCCAACACTAACAATAAGCGCTACCTTACATATCATGGAGAATGCTAAGGGCACTTTTGTAGCCTTGTTGCTAGGGGCAACGGATGAGGTCTACAAACTCGGTTACTAGAGGCAACAGTCCAGGAGGCACATGTGAGGTGTTTTGCTGTGACTCAGCGGGGTCATGAAGTTTTTTTTTTCTCACGTCAACTTGCGGTGGCTCGGTGGGGTCACGAAGGTGACAAGCGTCTGGCTGTAACTCGGCGGGGTTACGAAGGTTGCTGTGGATCGGCGGGTCCACGAAGATGGCGCAGCAGAAGCGTGCACGGACTTGTGGCACCGTGAGCTGCAGTTGCAAGTTGCAGCAAGAGGTTCTGCAGCAGGAGCTGCAGTGACACCATCAGCTGCTTGTGAGCGGCAGCCGGAGGTGCCGGTGGTTTGTGGCTACAGCAGGAGCTGTGGCAGTGCCAGCAGGAGCTGGTGAGGTGCCCTAAAGACGTCAGAGGTCCATGGCTTATGCTGTGTAAAAAGACCTTACTTACTTAATAACCTTACTGGTTATTTGAAAAAACCCGTGCCTGACCCTATTAATCTGCTGCCAAGTGAGTGTCCCCCAACATTAACAATAAGCGCTACCTTAAAGTAACTACATTCCTCTTTTGCGTGATCTTCTTTACTGACAGAAGATTGCTTTCAAGGCTGGGTACATAGATCCTTTAATGTGATCGTTCTGCATTGTGCTGAGGAAACTGGACAGTGGAGGTCGCAGTCCCCTACTCATTCTGAAGTCATATAGTGACCATTAGCTAAGATGACCTTTCCTGACTTGCTTTCATTAAGGTCAGTGAAGAAATCCTTTTTATATGTCATATGGTTTCTTGCACCAGAATCTATGCACCATATACAGTATGCTTTGCAGATGGGCCTGTACTGGCATTAAATGCAGCTTCAACACATGCAGAATCTTCTTTTATAGCTGTTTTAACCCTTTGATGACTGTTCTGCTTTTTAAGCTGACTCATTCTTGCTTTCCAAATTCTGCAGTCTGCTTTAAGGTAGCAGAGCTTTTTAGCAACAAAATATTCACGATTTTCTCTTAGATGGCTCTTATATTTAGGGAAATCCTGTGTCTTTAATGCTGTTTCTGCTCTGGATTCATTACTGCTGCTTACATGCTGCGTTTTTTGCTTGAATACATCCACAAGTTTGCCTTTAAAATACTCTAGTGTCAGCTTATCATCTAGCCGTGCATATAGTGCAGTCACGAGTGTGTCATAACTTTCTGGAAGACCACTTAATAGAAGCAAAATGAAAATCTTTCATTTCTTCTCCAATACCCCTGAGACGCTCCACAATCTCTAGGGTGTTTCTTATATAGTCCTGCATATTCTGTCCAACACTTAGCTTGCATATTCTGTCCATCACTTACCTTAGACTGATACAGCGTTCTCATGAGATAAAGCTTATTGCTGAGATTTGATCTTTCTTGCACTTTCTGTAACTCATCCAACAACTCATTTGCAGTTGCACATTTGCATATATGCACAATCTGATTATCACCTATACTGAGGGAAATCGTGCTTTGTGCTTTCTGATCCTTCTCTAGCCAATCATCTGGCAATGGATGAGGCACTTGTTCCTGAGAATATTTCCACATACCTTCTCTTATGAGCAGCATCTTCACCTTGAATTTCCAGGACTGGTAGTTCTGGTTAGTGAGGCTTGGCACTGAGAACTTGACAGGATTGCTGCTAGTGGACATCTTCTCTATTGCTCTGTACTGCTTTTGCTCTGGGCTTCTGTTGCTGTGTTAAGCACCCGTTACACACTGCGATATCGCTAGCAATATCGCTGCAAAGTCACCGATTTTGTGACGTTGCAGCGATATTGCTAGCGATATCGCTGCATGTGATACTTACCTCCGACCGGCTCCCCCCACTGGTTATCGCTGATCGCGCGAGAAGCTGCTGGACCATTTCTCATCATCTGCTTCCTGCAGCGCTTCCTGCTGTGACGACGAGCAACGCGTGGACGCGGGCGGGAGGACGCAGGATCGCCGCTTCTGACAGGTAAGTAGCGATCCCCGTCCCCAGCGATGTCGCTGGTGAGATCTGCCTGAGTGGCAGCTCACTAGCGACCACCCAGCGATGCACCAGCGATCCTGACTGCGTCATATCGCTAGTCGGGATCGCTGGTGCATCGCTAGGTGTAACTGTACCCTTACTCTGGGGTTCTGTGTCACTCTGGACCAGACCTGGACAAAGTGCGAACCACATCCGGCCCTCTGGCTGTCTCAGTCTGGCCCGCGGACCGAGACAGCTGTGGGGCTGGAAACCAGAGGTCCACAAGCTGCACCATGCCTGCCTGCTGGCTCTCTCCGTCTTCTCCCTAGGCTCAAGCAGCATTGGTGGAGGAGGGACCTCTGTCCACTTCCTCCACCAGTTTGCATGTGAAACATCTGACGAGATGATGTCATCTCATCGTGTCAGCTGTGTCCCGCCGGAGCATCAGCGCAACAGAGGCAGAGAGAAGAGCAGAGCGCCAGAGAACGGGACCAAAGTGAGTATGTGGTGGTCTTTTTTTTTTTTTTATGTGTATGAACATGGGAATTCTATGGGGGTGACAGACAGCACATGGGGATTCTATGAGGGTGACATACAGCACATGGGAATTCTATGGGGGTGACAGTCAGTACATGGGGATTCTATGGGAGTGACATGCAGCACATGGGGGTTCTATGGGGGTGACATGCAGCACATGGGGATTCTATGGGGGTGACATACAGCACATGGGGATTCTATGGAGGGGACATGCAGCACATGGGGATTCTATGGGGGTGACAGATAGTACATGGGGATTCTATGGGGCTGTAGTGCAGAACATGGGGAGGCTATGGGGTGACATGTAGCACATGGGGAGGCTATGGGGGGGTGACATGTTGTGCAGGGGGAGGCTATGGGCCTGTCATGCAGAACATGCGGATGCTATTGGGGTGACATGCTGCACATGGGGAGGCTATGGAGCTGTCCTGCAGAACATGGGGGTGCTATGGTGGTGACATGCTGCACATGGGGAGGCTATGGGTTTGTCATGGTGTGTATAGGGAGGCTATGGGGGTGACATGCTGCACACGATGAGGCTATGGGGGTGAAAGGCTGCACATGGTGAAGCTATGGGGGCCTCATGCAGTATATGGGAAGGCTTTGTGGGGCTCATGCAATATATAGGGAGGCTGTGTGGGGCTTGTGCAGTGTATGGGGAGGCTGTATGAGGCCTCATTAAGTATGTGGAGAGATTATGGGGCTCATGCTATATATGAGAAGGCTGTGTGGGGCTCATACTGTATATGGGAAGGCTGTGTGGGGCTCATGCTGTATATAGGGAGTTAGTTACATTCTGTGGCAGAGCAGGGAGAATCAATCTCCCTACTCTGCCGCCCAGCCGCTATGGGCCCCTGAGAAGGCGGTGGGAGGCCCCGGTGCCAGCAGTAGGCCCCCCACCTCACAGCCAGCAACGTCGTCCTGAGCTTTTCTGTGTGCACAGGACCTGTGATGTCACAGGAGGGGCGGAGTAAGGGGGTCACATGATCAGGGGCTTTAGCACAGGGCTCTGCTGTGCTGGTTGTCATGGTGCTGGATGAGGTAAAGTAAGTTTCTGTGTGGGGTGGATGTAGCAGAGCTGTGTGTGTATGAAGTGTACTGAGCAGAGATATGCATGTATGAGGTGTACAGAGGAGCGGAGCCGCGTGTGTATGGGGTGAGCAGAGCTGTTTGTGTACGGAGCGGAGCCAAGTGTGTACGGGGTGTACAGAGCAGAGCCGTGTGTGTGCGGCGTGTACGGAGTGGAGCCGTGTGTGCAAGGTGTTCGGATTTGAGCCGTATGTGTACGGGGTGTGTGGAGCGGAGCCGTGTGTGTACAAGGTGTACGGAGCGGAGCCGCATGTGTACAGCGTGTACGGAGCAGAACCGTGTGTGTATAGGGGTGTGGAGCAGAGCGTGTGTGTATAGGGGGTATCAGGTGCAGTAATCGGGACACATACGGCAGCAGAGACTCAGTATAGGGGTATCAGGTGCAGTAATAGGGACACATACGGCAGCAGCGGCTCAGTATTGGGGTATCAGGTGCAGAAATAAGGACACATACCCCAATACTGAGCCTCTGCTGCCGTATGTGTCCCTATTACTGCACCTAATACCCCAATACTGAGCCGCTGCTGCCGTATGTGCCCCTATTACTGCACCTGATACCCCAATACTGAGCCACTGCTGCCGTATGTGTCCTTATTAATGCACTTGATACCCCAATACTGAGCCGCTGCTGCCATATGTGTCCCTATTACAGCACCTGATACCCCAATACTGAGCCTCTGCTGCCGTATGTGTCCCTATTACTGCACCTGATACCCCAATACTGAGCCGCTGCTGCCTTATGTGTCCCTATTAAAGAACCTGATACCCCAATACTGAGCCACTGCTGCCGTATGTGTCCTTATTACTGCACCTGATACCCCAATACTGAGCCGCTGCTGCCGTATGTGTCCCTATTACTGCACCTGATACCCCTATACTGAGTCTCTGCTGCCGTATGTGTCCCTATTACTGCACCTGATACCCCAATACTGAGCCGCTGCTGCCGTATGTGTCCCTATTACAGCACCTGATATCCCAATACTGAGCCTCTGCTGCCGTATGGGTCCCTATTACTGCACCTGATATTGGGTCAGTATTGGAGTATCAGGTGCAGTAATAGGGACACATACGGCAGCAGCAGTGGCTCAGCATTGAGGTATCTGGTGCAGTAATAGGGACACATACGGCAGCAGCGGCTCAGCATTGGGGTATCAGGTGCAGTAGTAGGGACACATACGGCAGCAGTGGCTCAGCATTGGGGTATCAGGTGCAGTAATAAGGACACATATGGCAGCAGTGGCTCAGTATTGGGGTATCAGGTGCAGTAATAGAGACACATGCGGCAGCAGCGGCTCAGCATTGGGGTATCAGGTGCAGTAATAGGGACACATACGGCAGCAGCGGCTCAGCATTGGGGTATCAGCAGGATGATGGGTTTGTGCAGGTTGGGGATACATGGTGATGGGGCTGGAATATGAGAAGTGAAACGTGTCGTTGTTGTATTCTCTGTAGCCGAGTCCTGGCTGGAGGAGTTGTCATTGTCGGTCTGGGCCAGATGGAAAAGACGTGAAAAGTGACCGATTCCATCAGAAAGAACGTCAGCGGTAAGACACCAACTATACCTGTGCAGTAATCACATATGTTTTGTAGGACTGGTATTTACCACTGACCATATTGCGGTAATATCCATGTTGGCCTTTATATAGGGATTATTTTCAGTAACAGCGCAGTCATCTCCTACATCCACTATTAGGGTGCGCCACCGAGATGTAATCAAAGTTACCTAGTTAGGGGCCCACTCAGAAGTTTCGACCCCCCTGAACCGAAACCCTAGCTACGCCTCTGCTGTGTGGGGCTCATTCAATATATGGGGAGGCTGTGTGGGGTTCATGCAGTATATATAGATAGGCTGTGTGGGGCTCATACAGTATATGGAGAGAATGTGTGGGGCTCATGCAGTATATGGGGACGCTGTGCGAGGCTCATGCTTTATGTGGGAGGCTGTATATAAGGGGCTGTGGGGGTTCATGCTATATGCTGAAGGGGCTGTATTTGGGTTCAAAGATATATAGGGGGTGTCAGCATACTTAATTTGCTCAATATTAAGTGATACAATTAATATTAATAAACGAATATTGAGCAGAATCAATTTCAAGCTATTGGTTTGGCCCTCCACAACAGTCATGGACTCTTAAGAGGCCCCTCGGGAAAATTAATTGCCCACCCCTGCTCTGGACCCATAACCTGTTAGCAGCGGATTACTCATGATACTCTCCAAGCATGTGACCACATAGGTTCTTTATTCAGGAACAATATATGATAAGCTTAATAGATCAGGAATAAATCATTTGTGTGTCTCTATCTGTGCAGCATCTACAGCAGGCTGCCTCTCTCATACACAGACACAGGAAAAACAAGAAATACAGTCACTTGCTATCCCTGTGTGAGCCTTTGGGAGTTTTTTTGTTCTAACTTTATAAACAGCATACAAATCTAGGAACTAAACACTCAGACAGGAATTGAGTTGTTGCACCAAACATATTCCAACAGGAGGACTACCTGGCAGTAGGCTTACTAGTCTTCTAGTGATGATCTCCTGCTGATTAAACAGTGATTTTATCAAAGCTACAGCACGCAGCCCAGCAAGTGACACATTGCTGAAATCAGAATCTTTGTCTCTATATTATGCTGCTCTCAGATTAAGTGGCAAAAATCTGGTGACAGATTCCTTTGGGAAGAATAAAGAGTAAAAATGAAAAATTGCCTCATCATTAAGAGGTGAAAGAGAAACCTCAATTTCACCAAATTTTTCATGTTGAGTTGGACACAGGATGTATTAGCGGCTGCAGAGCGGAATAAAATATTTTTATTTGTTATTAATTTTGCCTCTCCTTTGCATAGAACTTAGCAATCAAAGTGTTTGACACCTAATGAGTTAACTCTAGTTCAGTCCAAGAGGGTGTTATCAGATAGTTTTCACTGGGGGTGTGACTTGTCTCCCTGTAACAGCCACTTGGACTTAAAAGTTAACTTATTAAGTGCCAAATACTTTTGTCACGGGGTTACCGCGACATAGCAGAGCCAGAAGACCACAGTGTCTGGTGGCTCCTGCTTTGCCACTGAGAAGAAGCACTTCTGCGATGTATTAAATGTGTTAGTTTTCTTTCTGCGGGACAGGTGTTAATCGGCCATGTGGAAATCGCTGCATTCAGCTGTGCTCCATTAGCCACTCCTCACCCCTTTAAAAGCTAGGCCTACTGGCCAGGTCCTTGTCTGAGTTAGCACTTGCTACACAGATCTGGAGAGGGAGAAGCTGGTGTTTGGAGAGCTGGAGGAGCTTTTAGTGCGACTGTTGCTTGGTTTGTACACTTGGAAATTCCTCATCCTTACCTGCTTTATTTTCTTCCCCTTCCTTCACACCATGGTGAATACCTCTGTTATTTGTGAGAGTGTATTTTGTGTGGAAGAATGAATGTAGTCAGCTCACCACTGTGTAGAGTCTCAGCTGCCAGCTAATGCCCAGAATGGTTCCAATGGGGCAAACATGAACAGCAAAGCACGAAAGAGGATCCAGCAAAGTTAGTAGCAGTTAAAAAATAATTTTTAATCCATTTGCAATAAAACATGGAAACAGGCAAGAATTGTTGGGTATAATGCACATTGATGACAGATCAACGCGTTTCAACTATAAAAAGTCTTTGTCAAGATCTGGTCCTAGAATGCAATAAAAACAATCTTATAGCATAGTGTGAGAAAACCATTGGTCAAGCAATAGACAAATTGCATATGCTACTACAAATTATGCTAATCAAGAGAAAAGCTGGTAAATACAAAAAAAGTGGAAAAAAACAGAAGAAAAGAAAGAGGAAAAAACTATGCAAAAAAAAAATAGAAGATGAAAAAGCAATCAGGGTCTGGTCCCAAATAATCATTCTGTTATTGTTTCTCAATATCAGAAGCCCACAGCCAGTAACTCTGTTCTTATGGCCAGTTCTTGTCACCCAGAACATGTGGTGAAATAATTACACTTAAACACAATTGCAGTGATTCACAGACCTTTGAAAAAGAATCTGTGAAAATACGTGATAAATTAGCACAACGGGGATATTCCAAGGCTAATCTTAGGCTGTGTGCACACGCTGCGGATTTTGCTGCGGTTCCGCAGCGGTTTTGGCCGCTGCGGACCCGCAGCAGTTTTTGCTGCGGTGTACAGTACCATGATTCCCTATGGGAATCAAAAACCGCAGTGCAGATGGTGCGGAATTTTCCGCACGGATTATCTGCGGTTTTCAATCCGCAGAAAGAATTGACATGTCAATTATGACTATGGATAAGATCACCAAAATTGAACATGAAAATCTTTTAAAGAACAATAAACAAAAGCAAAAATCACATAGTAAACAAAATATGGGTGTTACTTTTACCACCAACTATAGTTTGCAATATAATCAGACAGTTGCTATAATTAAAAAATATTTACCGATTCTAGACCAAGACAAAAAACTCAAACAAGTTTTAAAGAACCCTGTGCGTTTCATACAGAAAAAAGCTCCTACTTTAGGTTCCATGTTATCACCTAGTGTTTTTTGGAATGATTCCTCAGAACACATAGACAAAAACTGGCTTAATGTTAAAGGTTTTTTCCAATGCGGAGACAACAAATGTAAAGCCTGTCATTTTTCCCACAAAATAGACAAGTTTTATTCTATACATGATTCTACTGTGTTTTCTATTAAAAATTATATTAACTGCAATACATCCAAGGGCGGGCCGGGTGGCAGGAGGGCATATGCCCCCCGGGCCGGTGCCTAAGCAGTTGCACAGGTGTCCGCTGGAGGACCGGCAGTGATTTATACATAGCGCACCTGTAGTGCGCGGTTACGTCATCCCCCCAGCCGCCCCGACATGCAGGCTGCAGCAGTATGTCATGAGCAGGTCTAGACTGGCAGTGGCAATAGGTTGAAGGTAAATTGGGCGCCGCGGCGCCTTTAAATCTTTCTGCGGCCGGGCACAGCCAGGGAGCCGTAGAGAGTAGTTGCAGGGAAGCTTCCGGCTCTGTTCCTGCAGCCGCTTCTTGGAGGAGGAGTATGACAGCTCCTCCACTCCTGGTGCCTGACTTGTGTGAAGTTGGCACCCCATGTTCTCAAAAGATGAATAAAAATACACCATTTGTTTGTGCTGCGTTTGTGCTGGTTTGTGCCGCAAAAATGAACGTTTGCGCCGCTTTGGTTCCAGAGATATTGCGCGTTATATTTTTATGAAGCTCCGCCCACTTTCCACCCCATGTTCTTAAATTTTAAAAATGAATACACCATTTGTTTGTGCTGCGTTTGTGCTGGTTTGTGCCGCAAAAATGAACGTTTGCGCCGCTTTGGTTCCAGAGATATTGCGCGTTATATTTTTATGAAGCTCCGCCCACTTTCCACCCCATGTTCTTAAATTTTAAAAATGAATACACCATTTGTTTGTGCTGCGTTTGTGCTGGTTTGTGCCGCAAAAATGAACGTTTGCGCCGCTTTGGTTCCAGAGATATTGCGCGTTATATTTTTAGGAAGCTCCGCCCACTTTCCACCCCATGTTCTTAAATTTTAAAAATGAATACACCATTTGTTTGTGCTGCGTTTGTGCTGGTTTGTGCCGCAAAAATGAACGTTTGCGCCGCTTTGGTTCCAGAGATATTGCGCGTTATATTTTTATGAAGCTCCGCCCACTTTCCACCCCATGTTCTTAAATTTTAAAAATGAATACACCATTTGTTTGTGCTGCGTTTGTGCTGGTTTGTGCCGCAAAAATGAACGTTTGTGCCGCTTTGGTTCCAGAGATATTGCGCGTTATATTTTTATGAAGCTCCGCCCACTTTCCACCCCATGTTCTTAAATTTTAAAAATGAATACACCATTTGTTTGTGCTGCGTTTGTGCTGGTTTGTGCCGCAAAAATGAACGTTTGCGCCGCTTTGGTTCCAGAGATATTGCGCGTTATATTTTTATGAAGCTCCGCCCACTTTCCACCCCATGTTCTTAAATTTTAAAAATGAATACACCATTTGTTTGTGCTGCGTTTGTGCCGCAAAAATGAACGTTTGCGCCCTTTGGTTCCAGAGATATTGCGCGTTATATTTTTATGAAGCTCCGCCCACTTTCCACCCCATGTTCTTAAATTTTAAAAATGAATACACCATTTGTTTGTGCTGCGTTTGTGCTGGTTTGTGCCGCAAAAATGAACGTTTGCGCCGCTTTGGTTCCAGAGATATTGCGCGTTATATTTTTATGAAGCTCCGCCCACTTTCCACCCCATGTTCTTAAATTTTAAAAATGAATACACCATTTGTTTGTGCTGCGTTTGTGCTGGTTTGTGCCGCAAAAATGAACGTTTGCACCGCTTTGGTTTCCGAGATATTGTGCGCTCAATTTGCTGAAACTCCACCCACTTTCCACCCCATGTTCTTAAATTTTAAAAATGAATACACCATTCGTTTGTGCTGCGTTTGTGCTGGTTTGCGCTGCAAAAAAAAACGTTTGTGCCGCTTTGGTTTATTAACGTTTGTGCCGCTTTGGTTTACGAGATATTGTGCGCTCAATTTGCTGTAACTCCACCCACTTTCCACCCCATGTTCTCAAATTTTAAAAATAAATAAATACATCATTCGTTTGTGCTGTATCTCGCACTGAGTTTGTGCCTCAAATCACTGTAACTGATATATGGATAAAGGCAGATAAAAAGAAATGAAAAACACCGGCTAGCCATAGCAATTTTATAATAAAAAAATGTATAAATTGTTCCTTACTAGACCCCATACTTCATTTCGATTTCCTGCTTGTGATGCCCCTCCCCCACACACTGTAACTTGGGGAAAGGCCTAACAATTTGACTACTAGCTGAGAGACTCCCAGGGTAAATCAAGTGTACTTACTTATTTGAACTGAAAATGTGCTAAACTGTCTTGGTAGATTTCTGCAAAGCTATTACCTGAGCAAAGAAACTTTAGTTCAATCATGGAGTTGTACTTTTATCTGTCTACAACAGTGTTTCCCAAGCAGGGTGCCTGCAGGTGTTGCAAAACTACAACTCCCAGCATGACCGGACAGTCAAAGGCTGTCCGGGTATGCTGGGGGTTGTAGTTCTCCAACACATCAAGTTGTTTGTAATTACAGTAATGCTTTAACCCATTAAAAGAGTACTCTGCTGCAAAACTTATCCCCTATCCCACCCCCCAGGGGGGGGGGGTTGGTACTGACCACTGGGACCCCCTGCAATCTTCTGCAGTGGCCCTCAGTGCTCCCCTGCATGGAGCAATCACCGCCCTGTGCAGAGTGACTGCCAACCACAGGGCTTTGCTGTGGCAGGCACGCCCCCACCATTTATTACTATGGGAGTGGCAGAGATACACAATACACTTTTCATCTGTAAAAGTAGAGAGAAGTGAGCATGCTAAGAATAGGATTATTTAATCTCAGTACAGTGATCCCTCAACACATACAATGGCCCCAACATACGATCATTTCAACATATGAAGGACTCTGTTGAATGCAGCATCACCTGCTGCTCCAGTATGGTTTTAACTTACGATGATTCACCTGGAACTAATTACCATTGTATGTTGAGGGACCACTGTATCTTAACTATTAAAAATTATGTAATCAATTATTTTCCATATAATACACTGCATGTAAAACTAATAAAAACATTTTTTGTTTTGATCAGATGCCCAGGAAGCCAGCCTGTGACTATGATGACATTATAAATGTCATCTGTTCTTCACATGAAAAAATTATTACAGGACAGGCAATAGCATTCCCCTCAGAAAAAGTATGGGTAGACTTGTGTCAAAAATTAAATAACAAAATGTCACCAAAAAACCTTTACACGTTTGTAAAGACAAATCGGCACAATGTATGGGAAGCCCTTGGTCTGTACAAAGATGTTACAAATATCCCAAAACAACCTTCCAACAGTGAGAGCTCAGAAGGAACAGAGAGTCATTCATCAGTTCAGTGCTATGACATTCAGTTTGAGTTCAGTCTTTCTTTTCAGAGCTGGATCAAAATTTGGCCTGAAAAAGTAATTTACAATGACAAATCTATGTATGCTGATAAAAGAGAATACACAATCTTAAAACCTGGTACATGGACTCACATATTGAATGAGGAGATCTGGAAAAATATCAAGTCATCGTGCACACTTAAATTCAGGAGGGCAAAGGTTTATCCAAATGTTGTATCTAACTACATAGATATAACAGGGTGCTGCACAGAGTGTGATGCACAACTATCCATAAAAGTTGAAGAAATACCAGAGATTGCTAAGCCAGTAGTGCTTAAGTGTATGATCTGCAATATTGATGACAGTCTCCACACAGGAAAATCAAAACGTAAATTATCAGGAGATTTAAGAAAAAGGTTGTCAAAAGAACTCTGGGAAGGACGAAAACAAGCACATGTATGGCGAGCAGCTGAGGCTTATAAAGTTATGGATGTTGGTGACCCTGAGCCTAGCCATCTACCAAATCTAGCAACGTTAAGAAAAGCCAAGCAATAGATTGGCGAAAGAGAGTTAATGCACAAGGACCCAATTCTTTCATTACATCTCCTGAAATACAGTGTTCCTCAGACTGGAAGCATACACAACATTGGTCTAGATACATTTTTTTGCCATTACTGGACCCAGTCTCAGATGCAAGTCTACCAAATAAAGTCAAAGAACTTGGGTTCCTATGTAAGTTTTGATGCAACAGGTTCAGTAGTGAGAAAACTAAAACGACCTGTTGGCATTTCTGCACACATCTTTTTGTAACAAGGGGTTTTGTGTTCGAGTGGAGATCATATCCCAGTAGTGCAGATGCTTTCTGAGAGCCATACTGTTAATTCTATAGCACAATGGCTGACTGAATGGAAACAAGCAGGTGCTACTGTTCCAAAGGAAGCAGTTTGTGATTTCTCCCTCGCTTTGCTTGGAGCTCTAGTTAAGGCTTTCACTCCTTACCCCGACTTGAAGACATATATAAATCAGTGTTTTGGAGTGTTGACCAGGAATGTTGCATCAAAACTACCACCATGCTTTATTAGAATTGATGTTGCGCACTGTATCAAGCTTATTAGCCGATGGGAATGTCTGAGGCAAGCTGGAAACAGAGTAAGGGAATTCTATCTCAGAGCAATGGCACAACTTCTACAGTCTACATCACTTGATGATGCGAGAGAACTCATTCATTCAATTTCAGTTGTTGCTTTTAGTGAATCAGAAGGGAATGATGACAGAGGCACACCAGTTTTATCAGAGACTAGCAAAGTTCAACTGAAGAGACGGATTGCAGAGGGACGTGTTTTACCCACTGTCACTGAAGATGACTATGGAGTAGAGATGAAAGAACAAGAGGATGAGCCAATTCAACCATGCCAAACAGACCTGAAAATATGGGCAACAGAAATTTGTGAAAGGAGTAAGATGCTTGCAGCAAATCATGGTGACCGAGACAATTTACATTTCCTTCCAGAACTTGTTCCAAATCTTTTAAGAATGGCATGTTACCTTCCACTTTGGACAGCCATAATGGTTCCACACTTTAAAAGTGTGAACATGACAGCAAGTTCTGCAAATGTTGAGGCTGAATTTAAGAACATAAAAAATGGACTCTTTAAACATGAATGTCTCCCTATTAGAACCGACCGATTTGTAATTCGTCACCTTGAATTTATGGAAGGCAAAATGAGACTTTCCTCAGCTCCCATAAAGAAAACCGAAAGCAGTGAAAATATGAGCAAGAGAATGGGCAAAAAAACAGCAACTGTGAGGAGGATTCACAAGTTCACATAAAATTGGGTGATGAAAGTAGCTTGCAGGAGCAGCCTGTTGAAAATTGGAAAGGTCTCAGTATTCCTCCAAAAAAGAGATTGTCCTACCTAACCCCATGTTCCGAGTTGCTGCACATGGACACAAAATTTAACCGAAAAAAAAAGGTGAGCATTTTGAAAAATGGTAACCATCTAGCTAAAAAACCAATACAAGTAAACAAAAAGCTTATAAGTATCATTAATACCTGTGCATTTGATTCATTTTGCCAGTGTCTTTGTTGTGCATTCTGGGACAGTGGATTATTTTGCAATTATGTCATCAAAGAAAACACCGTTGAAATTTTTGAATTGGTGCAGACAATTGTGACAAAGGGAGTTGGAAAGGAAGTTTATGCAATGAGGGCTAAAATACTGTCTGGAATATTTGAATATGTTCAGCTGAAGTCAGGTGTGAGGCAGGTCAATGCTGAATGTAATGTTGCACACATAATCTCAATGACAATGAGACAGGTACCAAGTGTAAAAATTAAAACACAGTGTTCTTCTGTGTACTGCAATAGAAATATAGCTAATTCAAGAGCAATCCCTCTTCTGCCAATCAATATACATATTTTAGAAACTAATGGACTTAGTAAACTTCAGCTAGCATTGGAAGATGGGCTACACCTAAATGTTTCAAAATGTCTAAAGCCATTAAAGTCACCTCAAGAGTGTCCAGATGGCTTGAAAATTCAGGATGCATCTTCATTGAAATTCCTTTGCAGTGGTTCGGTCACGCACAGCTGCACCACTGGACAAGTACTTTGTATTGAAATAAGTGCAGAAACACAGTATACACTGTCCGAAATACCTGTGAACATACATCTGGACAGTCATTCATTTGTGCTACGAGGGGTTGTTGCCTTCATTCCAGGAACTGGCAATATGTCTCTTGGTCATTATGTTGCCTATTGTAGAAGAAAATTTAATGGCTGGGAGAAATATGATGACCTGTGTGACTTTATTACAACAGCCTCTGCAAAGACCAAGATACAACCCCATGTTGTAATATTTACAAAGGAGGAGTGAATATGTGGAGAATCTGTCTCATCATGAGTCCCGTGGCAAGTCACAGGCTCCAAGATTGTTGTGGAAAGTTTAAAAGTATCCTGGCTCCAAACAAAGTGTTAGTAATGCTTTCCTCTAAGGTTGTTTTGGTGCTTAAAGTGTATGTTTAAAATAACCTAAAATATGCCTTACCAATATTTTTTTATTCTGTTAACATTTTGTTAATGTGGATTTCCCATTATGATTAAACCGTTTCATGGTTCTTTAAACAGTTCTGCTGTCTACAAAGTTTCATCTGTTATGGCTAATTCCATTTTTATCTGTGTTTGATTTGCAAAGATTTATTAAGCTCTGAAGGTCCTGTTTAGTTGGACAGCTATATTAAAATAACAATACTTTTGTTTTGAGCCAGACACAAAATCATGGTCTACCACGGTTTTGAGTCCAGCAAGAAAACCACATATGGAGCAAAAATGAGCCAACTAGGGTCACTTGCCGACCCCAGCCAGATCATAGAAATGAATGGAGCGTATGCCCAGTATGCCCAAATGTAATGTTAACCCAGCCATATTCACACTGCAATCCAAAGCCATCACACACAAAGTGGTGATGTCTACGGTCATTGCATATTTATGCAAAGATTTTCATAGAAGATGACAGTCACTTTACATAAACTGGCCAACGTCAAAAGTAATCACAATCTTTTTTTTCCCTGGAATTCTTTTTATAGTGCAACGTAATTTGGCTAAACAATGTGTTAGGCCTGCTGGGTAATATAAAAAAAAGAAACAAAACCCCTCAGCAGGCCCAGAAGGAACTATGGGAGCCACTGGGTCCTAAAACCCTCCCTGCAAGGTGACGTCAGCAGGGAGAGGACAGCCAACACTCACGTGACAAAAATAACCAATAAGACTGCAGCTGAAAAGTCAGACACACCTCTGGCTGAGAAACCACAACAGAAAATATATACAATAATTTAATAACGTTGAGACCAGGTGCGGACCACTGGTGCCCCCGCCGATCTAGATTCCCTACGCTGCAACCCTAACTAGACCGTCAGACTTCACACCCGCAAGGGCGATCCACCCGACCACCATCTCCCTAGTCTCACTCCTGTCTCCAACCTGACTAGGCTGGGGGCCTTAGGGTTACAGCTGGTAGTGGCAGAATGTAAATAGGGCACCAGCAGTCCACAGATGTTCTTACCTGGTCCGTAGAAGAAACTGCAGAAGCAAACAATATCTCGGAAACCAAAGCGGTGCAAACGTTCATTTTTGAGGCACAAACCAGCACAAACGCAGCACAAACAAATGGTGTATTCATTTTTAAAATTTAAGAACATGGGGTGGAAAGTGGGCGGAGCTTCATAAAAATATAACGCGCAATATCTCTGGAACCAAAGCGGCGCAAACGTTCATTTTTGCGGCACAAACCAGCACAAACGCAGCACAAACAAATGGTGTATTCATTTTTAAAATTTAAGAACATGGGATGGAAAGTGGGTGGAGCTTCATAAAAATATAACGCGCAATATCTCTGGAACCAAAGCGGCGCAAACGTTCATTTTTGCGGCACAAACCAGCACAAACGCAGCACAAACAAATGGTGTATTCATTTTTAAAATTTAAGAACATGGGGTGGAAAGTGGGCGGAGCTTCATAAAAATATAACGCGCAATATCTCTGGAACCAAAGCGGCGCAAACGTTCATTTTTGCGGCACAAACCAGCACAAACGCAGCACAAACAAATGGTGTATTCATTTTTAAAATTTAAGAACATGGGGTGGAAAGTAACATGGGGTGGAAAGTGGGCGGAGCTTCATAAAAATATAACGCGCAATATCTCTGGAACCAAAGCGGCGCAAACGTTCATTTTTGCGGCACAAACCAGCACAAACGCAGCACAAACAAATGGTGTATTCATTTTTAAAATTTAAGAACATGGGGTGGAAAGTGGGCGGAGCTTCATAAAAATATAAAGCGCAATATCTCTGGAACCAAAGCGGCGCAAACATTCATTTTTGCGGCACAAACCAGCACAAATGCAGCACAAACAAATGGTGTATTCATTTTTAAAATTTAAGAACATGGGGTGGAAAGTGGGCGGAGCTTCATAAAAATATAACGCGCAATATCTCTGGAACCAAAGCGGCGCAAACGTTCATTTTTGCGGCACAAACCAGCACAAACGCAGCACAAACAAATGGTGTATTTTTATTCATCTTTTGAGAACATGGGGTGCCAACTTCACTCAGGTCCTGTGTGGACTCCTTCATCCTCGGTGGTAAGAGGGTGTATTATGGCAGATTGCCAGCTATCATAGCCATTACTGCAGCTCACCCCATTACAGGTGCAGTAATGCTGTCACTCAGGCTGTAGGGAAAGGCTTCCTCACACTGGAGTCCTCATATTCCACTGGGGCCGGAGGTTTGTGCAAAGACTAGTGAGGAGGAGAAGTCTGGATTCTGTCTTGTGGCTGCAGTTGATTTATGGCAGCTGCTTGAACTTTCTCTGAGACCCCCGATATGTGACATTTGAAACAGCTGCCATAAATCCCATCATACCACAGACAGAGCGACCAACTGACCCCCGCAGAGCAGAATCCTGCACTGGACTGAGAACTGTGACCCAGGCAGCAGAACACCAATAATAAGACCATCTGTATCCCTACCTCTCCATATATATGTGTGTGTGTGTGTGTATATATATATATATATATATATATACACAGTCATGGCCAAAAGTATTGACACCCCTGCAATTCTGTCAGATAATACTCAGTTTCTTCCTGAAAATGATTGCAAACACAAATTCTTTGGTATTATTATCTTCATTTAATTTGTCTTAAATGAAAAAACACAAAAGAGAATGAAGCAAAAAGCAAAACATTGATCATTTCACACAAAACTCCAAAAATGGGCCGGACAAAAGTATTGGCACCCTCAGCCTAATACTTGGTTGCACAACCTTTAGCCAAAATAACTGCGACCAACCGCTTCCGGTAACCATCAATGAGTTTCTTACAATTCTCTGCTGGAATTTTAGACCATTCTTCTTTGGCAAACTACTCCAGGTCCCTGATATTTGAAGGGTGCCTTCTCCAAACTGCCATTTTTAGATCTCTCCACAGGTGTTCTATGGGATTCAGGTCTGGACTCATTGCTGGCCACCTTAGAAGTCTCCAGTGCTTTCTCTCAAACCATTTTCTAGTGCTTTTTGAAGTGTGTTTTGGGTTATTGTCCGGCTGGAAGACCCATGACCTCTGAGGTAGACCCAGCTTTCTCACACTGGGCCCTACATTATGCTGCAAAATTTGTTGGTAGTCTTCTGACATCATAATGCCAAGCACACGGTCAAGCAGTCCAGTGCCAGAGGCAGCAAAGCAACCCCAAAACATCAGGGAACCTCCGCCATGTTTGACTGTAGGGACCGTGTACTTTTCTTTGAATGCCTCTTTTTTCTCCTGTAAACTCTATGTTGATGCTTTTGCCCTAAAATCTCTACTTTTGTCTCATCTGATCAGAGAACATTCTTCCAAAATGTTTTAGGCTTTTTCAGGTAAGTTTTGGCAAACTCCAGCCTGGCTTTTTTATGTCTCGGGGTAAGAAGTGGAGTCTTCCTGGGTCTCCTACCATACAGTCCCTTTTCATTCAGATGCCGACGGATAGTACGGGTTGACACAGTTGTACCCTCGGAATGCAGGGCAGCTTGAACTTGTTTGGATGTTAGTGGAGGTTCTTTATCAAACATCCGCACAATCTTGCATTGAAATCTCTTGTCAATTTTTCTTTTCCGGCCACATCTAGAGAGGTTAGCCACAGTGCCATGGGCTTTAAACTTCTTGATGACACTGCGCACGGTAGACACAGGAACATTCAGGTCTTTGGAGATGGACTTGTAGCCTTGATATTGCTCATGCTTCCTCACAATTTGGTTTCTCAAGTCCTCAGACAGTTCTATGGTCTTCTTTCTTTTCTCCATGCTCAATGTGGTACACACAAGGACACAGGACAGAGGTTGAGTCAACTTTAATCCATGTCAACTGGCTGCAAGTGTGATTTAGTTATTGCCAACACCTGTTAGGTGCCACAGGTAAGTTACAGGAGCTGTTAATCACACAAATTAGAGAAGCATCACATGATTTTTCGAACAGTGCCAATACTTTTGTCCACCCTCTTTGTTATGTTTGGTGTGGAATTATATCCAATTTGGCTTTAGGACAATTCTTTTTGTGTTTTTTCATTTAAGACAAATTAAATGAAGATGATAATACCAAAGAATTTGTGTTTGCAATCATTTTCAGGAAGAAACTGAGTATTATCTGACAGAATTGCAGGGGTGTCAATACTTTTGGCCATGACTGTGTATATATATATATATATATATATATATATATATATATGTATATATATATATATATATATATATATATATACACACACTAGCTATGAACCCGTTCTACGTTCGGGTGGCGAGCATTTTTATTGGTATATGGTCTCCCATCCTGGTATGTGCTGCCTCCTCCTATCCTGGTATGCATGGCCCCCTCACCCCCCAGTCCTGGTATGCATGGCCCCCTCACCTCCCTATTCTGGTATGCATGGTCCCCTCACCTCCCTATCCTGGTATGCATGGCCCCCTCACCCCCCAATCCTGGTATGCATGGCCCCCTCACCCCCCCAACTCTGGTATGCATGGCCCCTTCACCCCCCAATCCTGGTGTGTATGGTCCTCTCACTCCCCAATCCTGGTATGCTTGGTCCCCTCACCCCCCAATCCTGGTATGCATGGTCCTCTCACCCCCTAGCCTGGTATGCATGGTCACCTCACCCTCTATCCTGGTATGCATGGTCCTTTCACCCCCCCATCCTATGTATGGTCCCCCTCACCCCTATTAAACTGCACACATACACAAAAGACCGGGAGAGGAGTGCGGTGCCGGAGTATGTGTATGCCTATACCGCGCTGTCCGGCGCCATATTGCTGAAATGGCGCCGGACAGCGCTATGCGCATGCGCGATTCCGAGGCCTCGGTCTCCAGCGAGAAGAGAATCGCCGGGGCAATGCTCCTCCTGGTCAGGTATGGCGCCGGAGATCGCAGTATGCATTCAGTGTCTACGCGTACCGCCATCTCCGGCGCCATACACACTCCTCTTACCTGTAACCGCTGGATGCCTTCTGTCTGGAGCCAGACTGCGCAGGCAGGTTGCGCTTGCGCAGTCTATAAAGGCTTCAGACAGAGTGACGCTCCCAGTGTTATATTACAGATATAATATATTGTATGATTGTGCATGTACATATGGATATGTGTGTGGTACTGTTCAGACACTGTATTGGTTTTGCTGAGGCACATTATGGTGGAATTAGTAAAGCATTGTTCATTGGTCTTAGTGAGGCAGCGTACTGTTCTGTTGAGAAACTATATGGTGGACAAGGTGTTATTGAGGAACTGTATGGAGGGACCGTATGGTGGAGTAATGAAGGGACCGTATAATGGAGTAGTGAAGGGACCGTATGGTGGAGTAATGAAGGGGCCGTATGGTGGAGTAATGAAGGGACCGTATGGTGGTGTTATGGAGGGACCGTATAGTGGAGTAAAGAAGGGACCGTATGGTGGTATGGAGGGATCGTATGGTGGTGGTATAGATGGACCGTATGGTGGAGTAATAAAGGGACCGTATGGTGGTGTTATGGAGGGACCGTATGGTGGTGGTATGGAGGGATCGTTTGGTGCTGGTATGGAGGGACCGTATGGTGCTGGTATAGAGGGACCGTATGGTGCTGGTATAGAGGGACCGTATGGTGCTGGTATGGAGGGACCGTATGGTGCTGGTATGGAGGGACCATATGATGCTGGTATGGAGGGACCGTATGGTGCTGGTATGGAGGGCCCGCATGGTGGTGTTATGGAGGGACCGTATGGGTGGCGGACGTCACGGGAATGGTGACCAGTGATTCACATAGGAAATGAAGATTACATGGCCTGACAAGAGGAGAGGAGGGAAGGGAGTATTGGGCCAAGTGTTTTACTGCTAGAGTAGATTCAAGGACTGTGGTGTGTGTGTGTATCATTATACAGTGGGGCTGTGTTTGTATTATTCGGCGGGTGTGTGACTGCAAGTTTGTGATTTGTATACATGCGGTCACATGCCGACTAGACTTGCACGGCCTAATGCAACTGTATTGAGCAAGGCAAGAAACAGTCTAGTCAGAATGTTGCTGGGAATATACAGTGGGTATGGAAAGTATTCAGACCCCTTAACATTTTTCACATTGTTTCATTGCAGCAATTTGGTAAATACAAAAAAAGTTCTTTTTTTCTCATTATTGTACACTCTGCACCCCACCTTGACTGAAAAAAAACAGAAATGTAGAAATTTTTGCAAATTTATTAAAAAAGAAAAACTGAAATATCACCTGGTTATAAGTATTCAGACCCTTTGCTCAGTATTGAGTAGAAGCACCTTTTGAGCTAGTACTGCCATGAGTCTTCTTGGGAATGATGCAACAAGTTTTTCACCCCTGGATTTGGGGATCCCTGCTATTCTTCCTTGCAGATCCTCTCCAGTTCCGTCAGGTTGGATGGTGAACGTTGGTGGACAGCCATTTTTAGGTCTCTCCAGAGATGATCAATTGGGTTTAGGTCAGGGCTCTGGCTGGGCCAGTTAAAAATGGTCACAGAGTTGTTCCAAAGCCACTCCTTTGTTATTTTAGCTGTGTGCTTAGGGTCAATGTCTTGTTGGAAGGTGAACCTTTTGGCTAAGGTAGGGGTCACACTTGCAACTGCAATGTGAGAAACTCGCGTGAGTCTCTCGCCTCAATATCCAGCACTTCTGCCGGCTTTCGGGATGGGAGCGTTCAAGCTGCATAGGAATACTTGCAGCCACACACACCGGTCCAGAGTGCCGGCGGCGGTGCCAGGTATTGAGGTGAGAGACTCGCGCAAGTTTCTCGCATTCCGGTTGCAAGTGTGACCCCGGCCTAAGTCTGAGGACCAGAGCACTCTGGAAGAGGTTTTCATCTAGGATATCTCTGTACTTAACCACATTCATGTTTCCTTCAATTGCAACCACCTGTCGTCCTGTCCCTGCAGCTGAAAAACACCCCATAGCATGATGATGCCACCACCATGTTTCACTGTTGGGATTGTATTTGGCAGGTGATGAGCAGTGCCTGGTTTTCCCCACACATACCACTTAGAATTGTCACCAAAAAGTTCTATCTTTGTCTCATCAGACCAGAGAATCTTATTTCTCATAGTCTGGGAGTCCTTCATGTGTTTCTTTGCAAACTCTATGCGGGCATTCATATGTCTGGCACTGAGGAGAGGCTTCCGTCGGGCCACTCTGCCATAAAGGCCCGACTGGTGGAGGGCTGCAGTGATATTTGACTTTGTAGAACTTTCTCCCATCTCTCTACTGCATTTGTGGAGCTCAGCCACAGTGATCTTGGGGTTCTTCTGTACCTTTCGCACCAAGGCTCTTCTCCCACGATTGCTTAGTTTGGTTGGACGGCCTGGTCTAGGAAGACTTCTGGTGGTCCCAAACTTCTTCCATTTAAGGATTATGGAGGCCACTCTGCTCTTAGAAACCTTGAGTACAGTAGAAATTCTTTTGTAACCTTGGCCAGATCTGTACCTTGCCACAATTCTGTCTCTGAGTTCCTTGGCCAGTTCCTTTGACCTCATGATTCTCATTTGGTCTAACATGCACTGTGAGCTGTGAGCTCTTATATAGACAGGTGTGCGCCTTTACAAATCAAGTCCCTTCAGTTTAATTACACATAGCTGGACTCCAATGAAGGAGTAGAACCAGCTAAAGGAGGATCACAAGGAAATGCACTGCATGGGACTTACATATGAGTGTCTGAGCAAAGGGTCTGAATACTTATAACCATGTGATATTTCATTTTTTTTTTTAAATAAATTTGCAAAAATTTCTACATTTCTGTTTTTTTTTCAGTGAATATGGCCTGCAGAGTGAATATTAATGAGAAAGGAATGAACTTTTTTGAATTTACCAAATGGCTGCAATGAAACAAAGAGTGAAAAATGTAAAGGGGTCTGAATACTTTCCGTACCCACTGTATATATCGCATGTTTGTGGTCACAAGACCACCTGTTCCCGGCGCCGGCACCAGACCATCATCACAGCACACGATGCGCATGATGTGTGGATTCACACATAATGAATGTAGACATGTAGCTTAAGATCCAACAACCCCTTTAAGGATGGGCAACTACTCGTGGGCCACTGCTGTGTGCTTGTCCCCCAAGCTAAAATTTGCCAGCCAGCCCCTGAATACATCCTGTGTAGATCTATCAAATTGAATGTATTTCTTGGAAACTACAATGCATTGGTTGCACTACTTGCCCACTTAAGGTCTGCTTTAGAAGACATCTAGCGGATGCGGTTAATCAAAATACGCTTTCACCTTCTGCGACTTCAAAGCATTTTGCTATTTGCCACAAAGGTTAACTCTTTTAGGTTCAATGCTATTGAGAAAGTTTATAAACCTTACTGTGGAGGTAATTACAAGTGCAAATTATTAATCAGGGAATCTTATTGGATTTTCACATTAAATACTAGAACACCACTTGGATTAAATAGTAGACAGTATTTGATCAAATATTACCAATGATGTGTAGTGTTCTCATGTATTTTTTATTACTTTTTCATTTTCTTTTTTGTGCATAGTTTTTTCTCTTTCTTTTCTTCTTTTTTTTCACTTTTTTGTTTTTAACAGCTTGTCTCTTGATTAGCATAATTTGTATTAGCATATTTAATTTGTCTATTGCTTGACCAATGATTTTCTCACACCATGCTATAAGATTGTGTTTATTGCATTCTGGGATCAGATCTTGACAAAGACTTTTTATAGTCGAAACGCGTTGATCTGTCATCAATGTGCATTATACCCGACACTTCATGCCTGTTTCCATGTTTTATTACAAATGGATTAAAAGTTATTTTTTAACTGCTACTAACTTCGCTGGATCCTCCTTCCTGCTTTGCTGTTTATATTTTGTGTGAGTGGAATTTTATTTTACCCTTGTCTTTGTTCCCCTGTCTGTCGGGTTGGTGTACTGCGGTACACGGAAGCGCCTCTCTTCCCCCAGTGGAGGAAGGGGACAGATGCAGGGCTGCAGCTAGGAGACATTGCAAGCTCAGAGGCCCCGACATCCTCGCCATCTGAGGTATCCCGGGGAACAGGGCGAGCTTGGGCGTCCCCTAGTGTTAAGGCCAGGAAAGGTGCCCCTGGTCCCAATTTACTCACCAGTCCTATCGAGGCAACTTTGATTGCCAATACAGCATTTCCGCACTGACTTCTTAACCCCTTAAGCCCCAAGGGTGGTTTGCACGTTAATGACCAGGCCAATTTTTACAATTCTGACCACTGTCCCTTTATGAGGTAATAACTCTGGAACGCTTCCATGGATCCCGGTGATTCTGACACTGTTTTCTCATGACATATTGTACTTCATGTTAGTGGTAAAATTTCATTCAAATAATTTGTGAAAAAAATTAAAATTTTGAAAATTTCGCAATTTTCCAACTTTGAATTTTTATGCCCTTAAATCACAGAGATGCAGCACACAAAAAACTTAATAAATAACATTTCCCACATGTTTACTTTACATCAGCACAATTTTGGAACCAAAATTTTTTTTCATTAGGAAGTTATAAGGGTTAAAAATTGACCAGCGATTTCTCATTTTGCAACACCATTTTATTTTTACGGACCACATCACATTTGAAGCCACTTTGAGGGGTCTATATGATAGAAAATAATCAAAAGTGACACCATTCTAAAAACTGCACCCCTTAAGGTGCTCAAAACCACATTCAAGAAGTTTATTAACCCTTCAGGTGCATCACAGGAATTTTTTGAATATTTAAAAAAAATGAACATTTAACTTTTTTTCACTAAAAAAATACTTCAGGTTCAATTTCTTTTATCTTACCAAGGGTAACAGGAGAAATTGGACTGCAAAAGTTATTGTGCAATTTGTCCTGAGTACGCTTATACCTGATATGTGGGGGGAACCACTGTTTCGGCGCATGGCAGACCTCAGCAGGGAAGGAGCGCCGTTTGACATTTTCAATGCAAAATTGGCTGGAATTCAGATCGGACGCCATGTCGAGAGCCCCTGATGTACCTAAACAGTGGAAGCCCCCCAAGTGACCCCATTTTGGAAACTAGACCCCCCAAGGAACTTATCTAGATATGTGGTGAGAACTTTGAACCCACAAGGGCTTCACAGAAGTTTATAACATACAGCGGTACAATTAAAAAATCAAATTTTTTCCACAAAAATGATCTTTTCACCCCCAATTTTTATTTTTCCAAGGGTAACAGGACCCTAAAAGATATTCTGCAATTTGTCCTGAGTGCACTGATACCCCACATGTGGGGGTAAACCACTATTTGGGCGCATGGCAGAGCTAGGAAGGGAAGCAGCGCCATTTCACGTTTTTGGCTGGAATTGAGATCGGACACCATGTCGCGTTTGGAAAGCCCCTGATATACCAAAACAGTAGAAACCCCCCACAAATGACACCATTTTGGAAACTAGACCCCCCCAAGGAACTTATCTAGATGTGTGGTGAGCACTTTGAACCCCGCAGTGCTTCACAGAAGTTTATAACGCCCGGGCGTGAAAATAAAAAAATCGTATTTTTTTCCACAAACATGATCTCTTAGTCACCAATTTTTTCATTTTCCCAAGGGTACCAGGAGAAATTGGACCCCAAAAGTTGTTGTCCAATTTGTCCTGAGTACGCTGATACCTCATATGTGGGAGAAAGCTACTGTATGAGCACACGTCGGGGCTCGGAAGGGAAGTAGTGACGTTTTGGAATGCAGACTTTGATGGAATGGTCTGCGGGTGTCATGCTGCCTTTGGAGAGCCCCTAATGTACCTAAACAGTGGAAACCCCCCACAAATGACCCCATTTTGGAAACTAGACCCCATATGGAACTTATCTAGATGTGTGGTGAGCACTTTGAACCCCCAAGGGCTTCACAGAAGTTTATAATGCCCAGGCATGAAAATAGAAAAATCGTATTTTTTCCACAAACATGATCAATTAGTCTCCAATTTTTTTATTTTCCCAAGGGTAACAGGAGAAATTGGACCCCAAAATTTGTTGTCCAATTTGTCCTGAGTACGCTGATACCTCATATGTGGGAGAAAACTACTGTATGGGCACACGTCGGGGCTCGGAAGGGAAGTAGTGACGTTTTGGAATGCAGACTTTGATGGATTGGTCTGCGGGTGTCATGTGCGTTTGGAGAGCCCCTGATGTACCTAAACTGTTGAAACTCCCCACAAGTGACCCCATTTTGGAAACTAGACCCCCCAAGGAACTTATCTAGATGTGTGGTGAGCACTTTGAACCCCCAAGTGCTTCACAGAAGTTTATAACGCCTGGGCGTGAAAATAAAAAAAATAATTTTTTTCCACAAAAATGATATTTTTGCCCCCAATTTTTTATTTTCCTAAGGGTAACAGGAGAAATTGGACCCCAAAAGTTGTTTTGTAATTTGTCCTGAGTAGGCTGATACCCCATATGTGGGGGTAAAACACTGTTTGGGCGCATGGCAGAGCTTGAAAGGGAAGGATCACCATTTGTCTTTTTCAACGCAGAATTGGCTGGAATTGAGATAAGACGCCATGTTGCATTTGGAGAGCACCTGATGTGCCCAAACAGTGGAAACCCCCCAATTATAACTCCAACCATAAACCCAACACACCCCTAACCCTAATGGGAAATTGGAAATAATTACATTTTCTTTTAGTTTTATTATTTTTCCCTAACTAAGGGGGTGATAACGGGGGGTTTGATTTACTATTTATGGCGGTTTTTATGTTTGGCGGCTGTCGCACGTCAAAAGACGCTTTTTATTGTAAAAATAGTTTTTGCATCACCACATATTTAGAGCTATAATTTTTCCGTATTTTGACCCACCGAGTCATATGAGGTCTTAGTTTTTGCGGGACGAGTTGACATTTTTATTGGTACCATTTTCGGGCATGTGACATTTTTTGATCGCTTTTTATTCCGATTTTTGGGACGCAGAATGAACAAAAACCAGCGTTTCATGAATTTCTTTTGGGGGGTGCGTTTACACCGTTCCGCGTGCGGTAAAATTGATAAAGCGGTTTTATTCTTTGGGTCGGTACGGTTACAGCGATAACTCATTTAGGTTGTTTTTTTATGTTTTGTCGGCTTTTTGCAATGAAAACAATTTTATATAAAAAATAATTATTTTTGCATCGCTTTATTCTGCGAGCTATAACTTTTTTATTTTTTTGCAGATGATGCTTTATCATGGCTCGTTTTTTGCGGGACAAGATGACGTTTTCAGCGGTACCATGGATATTTATATGCATCTTTTTGATCGCGCGTTATTGCGCTTTTTGTTCGGTGGTATGATAATAAATCATTTTTTTTGCTTCGTTTTTTATTTTTATTTTTTAAGGGGTTCGCTAAAGGGGTTAACTAATGGGACAGTTTTATAGGGCGGGTCCCTACGGACGCGGCGATACCAAATATGTGTACTTTTATATTTTTTTTTATTTTCAAAAAATGAATTTATTGGGGAATATTTTTTTTTACAAAATTATTTAGCGATTTTTTTTTTTTTTCTTTTTTTTTTTTTTTACTTAATTACATAGTCCCAGGTGGGACATCACTGTCCTGTGACAGATCGCTGATCTGTCACATCACAGATCACCAATCTGTCACAGGCAGTTCTGCAGACTTCCTCATGCCTGCGCTTTGCAGGCAGTGAGGAAGCCAGCTCCCTACAGGCCCCCAAAGGCCCCCGTCGCCATCTTGGATCCAGGGGCCTGTAGGGAAGGAGTCCCCCGCAGCAGCGCTGCACATTGCGCTGCCATGGGGGGCTCAGGGAAGCACGGAGGGAGCCCCCTCCCTGCCGATGCTTCCCTTTAACCTCCGGTACACCGCGATCATGTTTGATCGCAGTGTACAAGGGGTTAACGTGTCGGGGGCGGTCCGTGACCGCCCCTGACACATTGTGCAATGTGTCAGCTGTGATAATCAGCTGACACCCGGCCGCGATCAGCGGCGCTCACCACGTGGGCTCCGCTGATCGCATTAGACGTACTATCCCATCCCTGGGAACTAAGTACCAGGGCACATGGACAGGATAGTATGTCTAATGGCAGAAAAGGGTTAATGAGCGAAAAGTCGTGCAACTTTCCAACTAAGTTACACCCTGTGTTGGACTCTGCGCAATATTATATTAAAATATCTAATAAATTTGACTGAATTTAAGACAGAACTATGCTGTATTTTAATGGGGATATTCAAGACTTTAGTTTAGTTGCTACCTACCTGCCTGTTGTGCCCAACGCTGTTCTCCACTGGCACAGAGATAGATCACAGACGTCCGCTGACGTCACATCAACAGAGTGGCAGTTTATCTTCCGGTTGACTGTTGTCATGTTTATTGACAGCTGGTTCTGTGCTCACTCTGTCAACAGGAAGAGAAGCTGCTGCTTTGTAAACAGGGAGCAGCTGAATCTCTGGCAGGAGTGGTGAATGACTGGCGCTGGGTACAACAGACAGGTAGTTGCCTCTGTTAGCAGCTACATGCCTTTTTTAAAGTCATGGATATCCATGGCAGCATTTTTTTAAGCTTGTAAAAGAAAATAATTTTTCATTTGTTTTTGGCTGGTCCATCTTTTATTTTCAGTTTATTTTTTTATCATCATTTTCAAACTTCTGTAGTAAAGTGTTTTTGGAGAATGCTTGGAAAAAAAAATAACACAGTTAAATTGTCACGGGTTTACCGCAACAGAGAGGAGCCAGAAGACCGCAGCATCTGATTTCTCCTACTCCTTCACTGATTAGAAGCACTTCACTTTCATATTAACTGGTGTAAATTTCTTTTAAGGGTTAATCTGCTCAGTTGAGAGCTCCTGGAAGCTTTCCTGCATTAAAGCTCTCAGTATTGCACTGTTAATCACTCCCATCTGCTATATAATCTGGACCCTGGCTAGCACTCATTGCCAGAGAAGCTTTTGCTGCATGGCTGGAGGTTGGTGGTGGCTGTTATTGGAGAAGACATTTAGTGGAATTATCTGTGACTGTTGCTAGGTTTTGAGTGTGTGATAATTCCCTTTCTTCAGCTTTGGTTTAACTCTATTCTCCATTCCCCAATGCATTCCTCTGCTGTCTGAGTGAGTTTATTTGTGTGTTTAGTATTTTTTGTTATCCCTATTTGTATTACCTTGTTGGTGTATTATGGTACACTACTATTCCCCTCTTTCCTTGGTGGAGGAAGAGTACAGACTGAGGGTGGATTCAGGAGGTAATGCAAAGTACGTGGCCCCGGCGTCTTCACCATCAGAAGTAATCTGGGAAACAGGGTGCGCTAGGGTGCCCCTAGTGTTAGTGACAGGGAAGGAGCCCCTGGTCCTGGGACACCCGACAACAGAGTTCTTACATAAATAATGCAGAGTTTTGTTAAAATATGACAAGAACTCACTCCAGATTCCCGCCTCCAAAAATAAAACAGAAGTGTAATCCAAAGCCAGAAAAACTGCACTGAATATAGTGTGCCTCCCTTTTGAGTAACATATAAAATTAGACTGCAGCACTCTTTAAAAAAAAATGATAAAAAAAGTCACTTTTCTAAACTGCATGGTGTAGGAAACCACCCTGATACTGTAACAAGGTGCAGGGTGGTAGCTGTGGGCAAGGCACTATTTTCCTGCGCCCTGGCATGTTACATGAAAGTAGAGGTCTTGGCTGGGTGTGTCGAAATGTGCTTTTAGGGCATTACGCCCATGCAGGCCACATGTAACTGATGTTGCCGGTTTGCCAGGACCAGATGTTTCACAATTCAATGAGGGAAACCACCATTCCAAAATAAACTCTTTACTAAACTGCAATATGGCAAAGGTTATATACCTGGGATAGCGGATACAGAGTCTTATGGATGTTTCTTTTGCAACAAGATGCTTTTTCCACGCAGTATCCATTCTAATAATCACATAAAAGGTCCTTAATATCTTATAAACCCTAACCACATGGGCATATGTATCCCTTCAATAATACAATACTTGAACACAAAGATGTTATGATTGAGTCACCGTAGGAGGCAAAAACAGAAATGCTAGCTAAGTCCTGAAAACCAGAGAAGTTGGCAACTATCAGATTGCAGACCCCTGAACCTATCAACACAACTAGCAGTAGCCGTGGGGGGTTCCTACGATGACCTAGACCCCTCGATCACAGCCGGAGAGATACATAGGCCTAAAGAAGGAAATGGGAAATCTAACTGCCCCAGAGGAGACCCCAAAGCAATAGGCAGCCCCCCACATATGACGGTGAAGCAAGATGAAAACACTTACACAGACAGAAAGACAGGCTGAGCAAAGACGGGGCCCAAAAACTACCTAGATAGGAACGGATAGGAAGGCTGCTGTCTGCAATCTGCCAAAACCCTATCAGAGACAAAAGCCAACAAGCTGATATAAAAATGGCCCTGAAGCAACTAAGCTTCAAAAACTAAATCAGCACTCAGGTACTTTCAGAAGACAGAGCTCAAGGAACACTGCACACTCCAGCAGGGAGTGGCAGAATCCAAAAAGCAAGAAAAACAAACAAATCTTAGATGCAAAAAGGCAAAACAGAAACTTAGCTTTAGGAGAGCAGGAATTAGACTGGTGTCCAAGAGTCCACAGAGAAATCACCCGCAGGGCAGAAAGGGCGTAGGCTGCCTTAAATCCAGTCAGTGACTCCACTCAGCCAATCGTCTTCATTAGTCCCAGGTGCCTGATAATCAGGCTCACTACCTTCCTTCAATAGAATAGGGAGTTCACCAGGCCTCAGTGATGGAGGGGAAAATGAACTCACAACACAAAGAGTTACTCAAATGTAATATAGGCAACACACAAAGGATACTAAATAAAAATATATTTTATTGAGAATCAATATAAAAACAATTTGGATGGAGAAGGTAGAGAAACTTTATTTTTTTCTTCTCAACCACCAAGAAAATTGGATTCCAGTCTGATCGAACGCTGATCCCGCTCTGACCAGGGTGTGATTAGCGTAATTGAGCCGATTTTTTTCGGATGGTGAGAAAATGATCGTCTGCACCTGCCCTCATAGGTACCAGGTTACAAGATCTGTGCAAGGACCCATAATACATATTTTGACAACTTTTTTTTTCAAGCCCTAATAGTAATGAAATACTGCTAGATAGAAAAACCTGAAAATACTGGGTTTGTCTGCCTTTAACCTTAACACGAGAAGCTAAATTACAGTCTGACACGGGTTCATTTCCAAATAAATGCTTATTTTGTTACTCTGCACCTTTATTATTTTTGCCTATCAGGATCAGACCTAGCCCGTGCTCTTTGTACAAACCCATAAACGAAATTGCATTCAGAATTCAATCCAGTTACTATGTGCACCCCACACAAAGGCCCTCTAATGATCTGTGATTAGTTCTTTATTAAATTCATCAACAGAGGCAAAGGAGATGTCAAATCTCTACCCCATTTGTGATTATCTTGATGAGAGTTTTAATTCAATCATTTAATGTGTATTTCTTTTCAGAGGCTGGCCTCTGCACCCCTCTGCCATCAGGACTCTCTATTGAGAGAATTCATTACATGGTTTGTGGTGCAGATCCACTGACCAAGTCATCTGCATCATTACAACTGAGCCTTACAAAGGGCATAAAATCTATGAAATATATTGGTTTGGATGGACGTAATGAATATTAAAAATTTGTGTAAAAAATCAGTTTGAATAAGAAGCTAGCTATAAATATACAGGTGCTTCTCAAAAAATTAGAATAACATCAAAAAGTTAATTTATTTCAGGTCTTCAATACAAAAAGTGAAACTCCTATATTATATAGAGTCATTACAAACAAGATTATCTCCAACAATCAGGAGGTAACGAAAGCATTCCCATCCGAAGACCATACAAGCCTGAAGGACCTTGATCTTGGTTTCGATGTTTTTCCCATGCAACGTAGTCTTGGTCTGTTGTGGGACATTAAACAGGACACGTTCACATTCCAGGTATAGGCCTGCGATAAGCCTTTCACCAAACGAGGAGTCTTATCCGTGGTTAACAGCATTTACGATCCCCTTGGATTTATAGGACCCATCACTATCCAAGGCAAGATACTGTTGAGACAGTTAACTGCCGAGAACACAGATTTTAACACTCTTCTATCATCCCAGAAACAACAAGGGTGGGAAACATGGAATAAATCTTTAAAGATCTTAGAACATCTTCAAGTCCCACGTTGTTATTGCTTAACGTCCCTTTCAACTGCCGTCCGAAAAGAAGTCCATATATTTTCTGGTGTATCTACAGAGGCTATAGCTGCAGTGGCCTATCTGAAAGCCTCTGAATCCAGCAACAGGATACATTGTGGGTTCATCCTGGGTAAGGCAAAACTAACTCCGAAACCCACACATTCCATACCAAGGCTTGAACTTTGCGCTGCCGTACTGGCAGAAGAAATTGCAGAAGTTATAAGGCATGAATTGGACTTTGCTATTGACTCATTTATATTCTACACAGACAGTAGAGTTGTGCTTGGTTACATATACAATCAAACAAAACAATTCTACGTCTA
Organism: Dendrobates tinctorius; assembly: GCF_039654945.1. Taxonomy (NCBI): domain Eukaryota; kingdom Metazoa; phylum Chordata; class Amphibia; order Anura; family Dendrobatidae; genus Dendrobates; species Dendrobates tinctorius. The sequence goes on from NW_027361875.1 coordinate 10,218,137, forward strand.
TGTCAGCAATAAGGTAGAGCGAATCAGAGCATTTTCTACTCAGCGGTAGAACCAGAATCTGACAAGGAAATCAGACCAACCATCTCTACTCACTACACTTCTGTGATAACAAAACCGAAGTTAAGGTCTCATCGGTTTGAACGCTTCTCAAGCTGTACACAGCCTAGAGAGTATCCCACATAAAGTCAATTAAAACATAACCTTTAATAAACCATTAAAAGGACTCCACTTGGTAGAGACAGGGACAGTCACACTAGTTTGTTAGGCACCTCGCCACTGCAGGGCCTGTGGACTTAACGGATAACATTAATTCTATATATCCTTTCCTACTGCTTTATATCTATTTGACTCCCCTGATGAATCTCCACCATTGGGGAAGAAACGCGTAGGGAGTTTCTGTCTATTTTTCCCCTTATTAGTGGGGGTGTCCACTACAGGATCCACTTGGGGCCTGTCCTTGTTAAGACAGGAGTAACAATGGGGCACGACAGGGAGTGTAGGGGAATACTTTACATTAACACTGGTTTTCCCATGTTTCGGCTCCCCATGAGTGGATCATCTCTCCACCAGGATACGCCCTGATGCTGGAATGATATATCTAATACCAATGGTGAGACCAAACCATTTTTTATTGAGCACTGGTTCACATGAGCACTTTTTTGTTATGTTTTTGTGTGTTATGTCCTTTTAATGGTTCATTAAAGGTTATGTTTTAATTGACTTTATGTGGGATACTCTCTAGGCTGTGTGCAACATTTGACCCCTGAGGGTTTTTTTTGGAATAGTGTCAAAAAGCTCACACTATAGCTGAGTGCATGCTTCTCAAGCTGCTCATCTGTCATGCGGGCCGTAGCTCATCTTCTTCACATCGCCCATTGTTTTTAGCAGCAAAAATCAGCAGAATATCGACTAAAAAAATTATTAGATTTGGTTATTAGGGTGAAATTAATTTCGGCAGTGAAACCAACTCTCATACCCTGTAAGGAATCTGGTAAAAATTGAAGCCCACCCATGTACCTGCCAACTTTTTATGATGCACGTAAAGGAATCTGACAAAAGTGCAGTGCGCGAAGAGTTCTCCTCCCCATTACTGTGACCGAGCATTTGAACGTCTAATGACAGTGTCCCACAGTAAACATTTAGCAAATTTGGCCATTTTGCTCATCATTGACATTGGTGTCTTATCTGTCTTGTCGGAAGGGATGGGTAGAGGTCTCTTATCTAGCCAAGGGCTTACAATAGACCACAACTTTGTGCATTATTTTGTGGGTACTTTTTTGCTCTAAGATAGTCTCAGGGTTAAAATCCAATCAATAAATGTGCTATTCCTGGGCCCAGTAATGACACTAATAGGTTCCCCCTTTTATATCCATTTTCCTATACGCCATTTTAGTTATAATAAGTCGACTAAAATAGAAAGCAAGCGGACACATAGCCGCACTTGTATACTTGCTAGCCCTGCCTCGGTCCAAGGACTTCCTTAATAGAATTTGCCATCACACAAATGACTATTTGATAAATAGGACAAGAAAAAAATAAATTAATACTTATGATCGATTGTGGCACAATACTTGACCTTCAGATTCTTATTACTCACCTTCGCTTTAGAAAAGTCCTGAAAAATTGTCAGTAAAAGGTTTTCTACAATTTGTGCTTGATCATTAGATAAATGGATCATGCTTTTCCGTTTTTTCCTAGAAATAAATAGTGGCACTTTAGAGGGCAAGATGTCAAAAGTAGAGTTGTATAATAAGAATAATAATAGGTAATGGTACTTGTGGGTTATAAATTAGAATTTATTAGTAAAGTAGTACTTTACTCTGATGGTCCTTGCTGTGAAATGTAATACTCTAGAGCCTGCAGAAAAGAGATGTCATGTAAGTTATCAAAGCTCCAGACGGGAGTTAAGCATAGCAACATGCCAGAAGTCATGTCATGTCTGACAAATGTCTAGCTGTCTATAGTAGTTGTCAGCAGAACAGCTTTTCCTCTGACTCCCTGGTACATACAGGTGCTTCTCACAATATTAGAATGTCATCAAAAAGTTGACATATTTCAGTTTGTCAATACAAAGTGTGAAACTCATATATTATATAGAGTCATTACAAGCAGAGTGATCTATTTCAAGTGTTTATTTCTGTTAATGTTGATGATTATGGCGTACAGCCAATGAAAATCCAAAAGTCATTATCTCAGTAAATTAGAATAAATAACAAAAAACATCTTCAAAGGCTTCCTAAGCGTTTAAAAAGGTCCCTTATTCTGTTTCAGTAGGGTCCACAATCATGGGGAAGACTGCTGACTTGACAGATGTCCAGAAGGCAGTCTTTGACACACTCCACAAGGAGGGTAAGCCACAAAAGGTCATTGCTAAAGAAGCTGGCTATTCACAGAGTGCCAAGCATATTAATGGAAAGTTGAGTGGAAGGAAAAAATGTGAAAGGAAAAGGACCGGGATAACCACAGCCTTGAAAGGATTTTTAAGAAAAGGTCATTCAAAAATTTGGAGGCGATTCACAAATAGTGGACTGCTGCAGGAGTCATTACTTCAAAAGCCACCACACACAGACGTATCCAGGACATGGGCTATAAGTGTCGCATTCCCTGTGTCAAGCCACTCATGACCAATAGACAACGCCAGAAGCGTCTTACCTGGACCAAGGAGAAAAAGAACAGGACTGTTGCTCAGTGTTCCAAGGTGTTTTCAAATTAAAATAAATTTTGCATTTCACTTGGAAATCAAGGTCCAAGAGTCTGGAGGAAGAGTGGAGAGGCCACAATCCAAGCTGCTGGAGGACTAGTGTGAAGTTTCTACAATCATTGATGGTTTGAGGAGCCATGTCACCTGTTGGTCTAGGTCCACTGTGTTTTATCAAGAGCAAAGTCAGTGCAGCCATCTACCAGGAAATTTTTGTAGCACTTCATGCTTCCCTCTACCGACAAGCTTTTTGGAGATGGAAATTTCACTTTCCAACAGGACTTGGTACCTGTCCACACTGCCAAAAGTACCAATACCTGGTTTAAAAAACAACAGTATCACTGTGCTTGATTGGCCAACAAACTCGCCTGACATTAACCCCATAGAGAATCTATGGGGAATTGTCAACAGGAAGATGAGAGACACCAGACCCAACATTATCTAGTCATGTAGTGATAATCTCCTGCTGATAAAACACTGATTACATTGAAATAGGAAAACACAGCTCAGTAAGTGACACATCATTTGAATTTGAGGTCTCTGCCCCTACATTATGTTGCTCTCACATTACATAGCAGAAACGTGCTGACAGATTCCCTTTAAAGTTGACCCTATACAGTATGTCAGAAATTTGTAAAAATGTGGCTATATACATGAGATTGCAAGTTATCAGCTACTGGATTATTTTTCCGCTGACTGACAATTCTTGTGACCAAAGAGATTCTGCTGGTGACTTATCTCCCATAAGAAGAAGGGATTGGAAGTTAAACTCCAACATGCCAGATTCTTATTTTTTCTCCAACACATACATATGTGATTTGTGGGTTTATCGATTTTGGTTTTAGGTATATGGTTAGCAAAATAAAGGATTAATATTTATATAGCAGTAAGAGCTAAAAAATATGCCTACAACTCTTTGCCCAAATGTTGTCCTGTCAGAATAGCAAAACAACCTGACCACACACCATGGCACTGTCACTCTGGCGGACATGGTCATATACAGTGGCTTGCAAAATTAATCAATTGATGTTCCTTCTCCAATCATTCTCTTTCAGTGTCTAACGTCTCAGCCCAGCGGGTGCAATGATGTCACTACATGACGCCCTCTGTCCCAAATGTGTGGCATATCAGTAAGAAACTGGAGCAGCAGGGGAATGAGGAGAGATGAGTATTGTACTTTTTTTATTTTTTAAATCAGTGAGCACATTTTGGTGTACATAATACGGTATGGAGGACAATGGGATGCATTATACTGTATGGAAGGCTGTGGGGTGCATTATATTATTTTGAGGACTATGGGATGTATTATACTATATGGAGGGCTATGGGGAGTGCATTATACTGTATGGAGGACTAGGGGAGTGCATTACACTGTATGGAGGGCTAACAGAATGTTAGGAATCTGGGTCATTCTATGCATATGCAGCAACCCAGATTCTCACATTTGTCTCCAGAGGCTAAGTCCTTTTTCCCTGCTACTGAGCATGCTCACGGGACGAGCTCTCACTGGAGTTCAGGAGTCAGGTGCTGCTCCTGATTTGATTGGTTATGCTCGGGGCTCTGGAGGTTTCCGGCAGGTCCCGTACGCTATAAAAAGTGCGCATGGCCGCTATGCCATGCGCTAGTATTTTCTATACTTGCTGCTGTGTGTTTGGTGATGGATGCTTGGTCTGGTGGATGACTTATTATGAAACCCCTTCCCTCTGATATTACGTTTGTGTGAGTGATTGGGTCAGCCAGTATTGCGCTAGTGCCAGCGCGCTCAAGCATCCTCTATTGCAGCAGCCTGCGTCCTGCTTTGCGCCTGTTATATCGCGCCTGCAGCCTGCTCTTGGCATTCGCAGTTGCGACGCTGGGCACACGCCTACTTACGGTAAGTCCATTCGGTTGTAGTGCCATTTTTAACTACTCCGGCTTTGGCTACCGCATATGTGCCGCTGAGTGTCTGTGAAGTTAATACAGACTCAGCGTTTTTGTTTTTTTTGTTTTTTGGGTACAGCTTTGTGAGTTCTAACAGAGTCTGCTTTTGTGCACCAGGTACACTTCTTCCCTGTGCACACTCCCGTCCGTGTGCTCTGCCTATTTAGCAGCGGTTATTACACCTGCTGCACGGTGGACCCCGGGCGGCGAACACGTTTATTTATATTTTTTTAAGCGTGTTCCGCCGCCGTAACACAGAGTGCATTGTCCTGTATGGAGGGCTAGGGGAGTGCATTATACTGTATGGAGGACTAAGGGGTGCATTATACTGTACAGAGGACTTTGGGGAGAGCATTATACTGTATGGAGGAGGACTATGGACTTCATTGTACTTATATGGAGGACTGTGGGTTCATTATACTATATGGAGGACAATGGGGGAGTTATACTGTATGAAGAACTATGGGCAGCATTATGCTATATGGAGACCTATGGAGAGTGCAATATAAGTAATGAAGGACTATGGGGAGTGCATTATACTGTATGGAGGACTATGAGGTGCAGTTTACTATATGGAAGGCTATGTTGGGGCTATTATAATATTTGGAGAGCTATGTGGGGACCATTTTAATATTTGGAGGGCCATTATAATTTATGAAGGGCTATGTGTGGGTCATTTTACTGTATGCAAGAAATTATACAGTGTGACGGTTTGTGTGGGGCCCATCATATTGTGTGGGGAAAATTATACTATTTAGAGGGCTAGTGTTAACCATTATACAGTGTGGTGAGGTGTGGGGCTGCATTGAGTGTTGTTTATGGATCACAGTTGGGGGATCATACTATGCTGGGGTCACCCTACTTTGCTGGGGCAGTTGAGGTGGGGTACAGTAGGGTCATCATACTGTGCACGTGGAGGAATTCATTGTGGGGGTATTATACTGTGCTTGGGGGCGCTTTTGTTGACATCATACTTTATAAGTGCAATAAAATGTGAATCTAGGGCTTCAGTAGGAGGAATACTACTTTGTACGGGCTGCAAAGTTGTGAGATATATTCTTCTGTGAACCTGCCGAATTTTAACTTTTTTGTTGGGTTGGGGTAAGGCCCGATTAAATCTTCTGCTATGGGACCCCACGATTTCTATGTACGCACCTGTTCAGACAAAGATATTTCAGAAAAGATCGTTATTATATACAGACTTGAGGCAGGTGAAAATGACACTATTTTCGGTCCAATAAGACAAAACATCAGATTGCACTTGGACCAATGTTGTTCTATGGGGCCATGCACATGTCTGATCTTTCCTCGGATGGAGCAGGTCTAGGAAAAAAAATTGCAACATGCCCAAGTTTGATCCAATATTCAGATTGCCATATATACAGTATATATACATGGGGAGCATAAGAAACTTAAAGGAATAGAGATTTTTTTCACATACCCCTACACTCCTCCTCTCCTTAACAATGGTCATCAGCGGCCATTCATTACATAGACAAACTTTAATATTTTACATGACATGTATTATTTAGACAAGAAATTAGAATGCGGTATATACACGTGGGTGCTCAGCGACAGTCTGTGCGATAGCACCGTCAGTCCAAATTAAACTTGTTTTTAAGGGAGATGTACCCCCTCCTTTCATGGATAGCATGATCCCATGCTACCAATGCGGGCTGCCTGGTAAATAAACACAGTCTGTCGCTGTAGCCACATTTTGTCCCATAGTCCATAGACCTGTAGTTTCATACTTATCCAGTTCTGCCAATCAGCAGAAGGGGCGCAACACAACAAAAAAATGAAAAAATTTTTTTCTACAACGTGTCCTTTGTGACCTGGCTTGGCCTTGTCATCCCCATCCATTGGGGCGGTCAGCAGTCCTCCTACTCCTAGGGAAGCAGAAAAGTCCCACATTTCAATAAGGTGCAACAAGCACAAAATCCTTCAACTCAGCAAAAAAAAAAATAAAAAATATATTGTCTCAATGGTACATGTTTCCTACCGCCTTTTCATCCTGATTTTCTGCCCGCCTACAGGCTAAAGAAGACTCTACAGCTGCAGAGTCCATGGGCAGCATGGTTATTGCTGCAGCAGGGGAGATGGCAGTGGCAGCAGCTGGTTCAGTCTGTCCTGAACTTGGGTCCAGCTATAGCCCGGTAGCATCGTCCTCCCTACATACGGTCACAGCCACCGCATAGAATCCCCTGGGACAATCTTATTTGAAGCCTTGAAGAAGGAGACCCAGTCAACCTCCATCAAGGGTCTCCCGTGTTTGATGGAGGCAGCATTTATGTAAATTTTGGCATCAGTGCCTGACACCTGTAAGAAACTGAACCCTTTTTAAATATTGGCAAACACCAATTGTCCGTATGACCAGTGTTCCGTCCTAGCAGCCTCCCAGTGTTGGTGTAACTTAGCCCAGATTTCCTTTTCCCTTCTTTTTTCTGGGCAACAATATCGTCGATCTACACAGAATGACCGCTGGTGTTGGACAAGCGCTGTGTGGCGCGCTGAACAGGCGTAGTGCCTGAAGCTGAAGCCATGCCTGACGGAGGCCTGACCTCCCGTTCCGGTATGTGGAGGGTCAAATCAAGGGGCTCATCCCCCGAGGCAGATGGTTTAGTGACAGTGCGGCCTAATGGGGTGGTAGGTTGTGGCAAGGACCAGCCCAGTAGCATAGCTACTGCAGGGGCAGAGGGGGTGGTGGCCCCAGGCCCCGCCCAGCGCTACGCTACAGTTACATTGTGAGGCTGAGCAGGGAGAATAAATCTCCCTGCTATTCTGTCTGGCCGCTATGGGGCCCCTGAGCAGGCGGGGGTGGCCCTGTGCCAGCAATGGGCCCCCGCCTGTCATGGCAGGGTCAACTGTATCGGCTACATGCCGATACAGCTGACCGTAATGATGAGAGAAGGAGCGAGCGCTCCTTCTCCCATCATCCCCCTGTCAACGTCTGACGTCACCGTCGCCGAAACTGACAGTGGACGCGATGACGCCAGTACTCGATGCCTGCAGTCGGAAATGAGCGGGAGCAGCTCGGCAACCAGGAGGAAGAGAGGTGAGTATTTAGTTTATGGGGGAGGGGTGCATTATACTACAGATGACTATGGGGGTTCATATACAGAGGATGGCTATGGGGGTGCATATACTACAGAGGGTGGCTATAGGGTGCATTATACTACAGAGGGTGGCTATGGGGTGCATTATACTACAGAAGGTGGCTATGGGGTGCATTATACTACAGAAGGTGGCTATGGGGTGCATTATACTACAGAGGGTGGCTATAGGATGCATTATACTACAGAGGGTGGCTATGGGGTGCATTATACTACAGAGGGTGGCTATGGGGTGCATTATACTACAGAGGGTGGCTATAGGGGTGCATTATACTACAGAGGGTGGCTATGGGGGTGCATTACATTATAGAGGCTGCTTATGGGGGTGCATTACACTACAGAGGCTGTCTATGGGGGTGCATTGTACTACAGAGGCAGCCTGTAGGGGAGCATTACACTATAGCATCTGTCTATGTGGAGTTCATCATACTATAGAGTCTGCCTATGGGGAGTGCATTATATACAGTATAGAGTCTGCCTATGGGGACTGCATTATACAATACAGAGTGTTATGATTGGGTCACCGAGGAGGAAAACAAAACCAAGCTAAGTCACAGAAAACCAGAGAGGTTGGTAACTATGCAGATTACAGACTCCTGATCCTAACCACACAACTAACAGCAGCCATGGAGCGTATCTACGATGATTCTAGACGCCAAGTCGTCACAGCCGGAGGACTAAATAAGCCTAAGGCAAGAAAAGGGGAAATCTAAACTGCCCCAGAGCAGACCCCAAAGGAATAGACAGCCCCCACACATGTATTGACGGTGAAACAAGATGAAAGCACAAACACAGGTAGGAAAATAGGCTGAGCAAATGATGGGGCCCACACTAACTAGAAAGGACAGGAAAGGAAAGATACTGTCTGCAATCGCGCCAAAAAAAACCTGCAAAAATGTCCAACACTTCTAATAGCAAAAAAAAAAACCTGAAGTCACTGGACTTCACCCACTGTATCAGCACTCTGGCATATTCTGAGAACAGAGCAAAAAGAGCCAATCTAATGAGGGACAAAAAGCAAACTGGCACATATAGTAAAATAAGAGTGGAAATTCAGCACAGCCCCAGCCGGGGCTGGCTGACCACACAAAAACTGAATTGACAAAACCAAATCAAATGTGAACATTAGCAGAGAAAACTTAGCTTGAGAAGGCAGGAACTTAGCTGGAAACCAAGACCTCAGGAGGCAGGAAAAAAATCACCAGCATGGGAATAGGGAGTCGGCTGTCTTAAATCCAGTCTGAGACTCCAGATGTCCAATCCTCATTATCAGGTGGCAGGTCTCTGTTAATTAGATCAACTTCATTACCTCCTGCCACCACCAGAGGGAGCCCGGAAAGAAAACTCACAACTCATCTGTCAGCACAAACAGTTCCCTCACCAGAAACCAGAGGCAGACCAGAAAATGAGTTCACAACAATAGTCTGCCTATGGAGAGTGCATTATACTACATGGAGACCTATGGGGAGTGCATTATACTATATGGAGCCCTATGGGGAGTGAATTATACTATATGGAGGACTATGGGGAGTGAATTACACTATATGGAGATAGTGGACCTATGGGGAGTGCATTATACAATATGGAAACCTATGGGGAATGCATTATACTATGTGGAGGCCTATGGGGAGTACATTATACTATATGGAGACCTATGGGGAGTGCATTACACTATATTGAGAACTATCTGGTGCATTATGTTATATGGAGGCTATCTAGGGGCCCATCATACAGTGTGGGAATTATAGTGACGGGACTATTATACAGTGTTGGAGCCATTAAATAGTTTGGGGAATATTAAGGGGTCAGTATATATACAGTGAGGTGGCATTATACTGTGTATAAGAGAGCATCATACTGTGTATAGAGGAGCTGTACGGGGAGACTTGGAACATTATTAAATGTAAAGTGGGAACTTATTGTTATAGGGGAACTATGGGGTGCATTATACTACAGAGGGTGGCTATGGGGTGCATTATACTACAGGGGGTGGCTATGGGGTGCATTATACTACAGAGGGTGGCTATAGGGGTGCATTACATTATAGAGGCTGCCTATGGGGGTGCATTACACTACAGAGGCTGTCTATGGGGGTGCATTATACTACAGAGGCTGTCTATAGGGGTGCATTACACTACAGAGGCTGCCTATAAAGGTGCATTACACTATAGTGTCTGCCTGTGGAGTTCATTATACTACAGAGTCTGCCTATGGGGAGTGCATTATACTATATTGAGACGTATGGGGAGTGCATTATACTATATGGAAATGGTAGACCTATGGGGAGTGCATTATACAATATGGAAACCTATGGGGAGTGCATTATACTATGTGGAGCCCTATGTTGAGTACATTATACTATATTGAGAACTATCTGGTGTATTATGTTATATGGAGGCTATCTAGGGGCCCATTATACAGTGTTTGAATTATAGTAACAGGGCTATCATACAGTGTTGGAGCCATTAAATAATTTGGGGGATATTAAGGGGTCAGTATATATATTGTCACATCGGCGGCGGTGGCTGCCGCCGTTCCAGCAGCGTCGGGGACCGCCGCCGATACTCACCCGTCCTCGCTGCGCTGCGCCCACCACCTCCTTGCTCCCGTCCTCCCGGCGCCTGGGGGCCACGTGCGCTCGCTCTAGGACACGGGTGCGCGCTCTGCAGGTTCCTTAACCCTGCAGCACCCACCCAAAGCTCTGGCCGCCAATCAAACCGCTGCACGTGCTATATCAGGCGTCTCCAAGATGGTGGAGATGCCTGATTATCGTGTGCTTTACCTTGCGGTATTCTGGCCAAATTGTAGGGGCTCTCCCTACAACTCTCTCTCTCAATTCCTGTACTCCGTGCCTCAGTCCTGTACTCTGTGCCTCAGTCCTGTACTCTGTGCCTCAGTCCTGTACTCTGTGCCTCAGTCCTGTACTCAGTCCTGTACTTGCTACTCCATCCTGTAATCCGTTCTCAGTCCTGTACCCCTCACTCAGTCCTATACTCCGCCCTGTGTGCCTGGCCCGTTTTGTATCTCTGGTTCATCTTGTGCTCCCGTTCCGCCAGCCCCTCTCTGGTCCTTTGAGCCACCCCTCTTGGTTCTAGCAGTTGCGGTATCTGTCTTCCGAGTGTCTGCCCCTAACGGTCCCTGTATAGGGGTCAGCACCACCTGGCGCGCTCACCCCCGGGAGCTCCAGTGCCGCGATCCAGAGGGTCCAATCTCGGACGTTACCTTCATGGTCGTCACAGTATAATCAGGCCATGGACCCTGCTAGCGCCTCGGCGGACACGCAGAAAGAATTGCTCTTTTTGCGTGAGAACCAGACCAGAATAATGTCCTTTATGAAATCCATGGACACCCGCCTTTCCACCTTACAAACTCCTGATCCAGGGAACGCCTTGTTGCTAGCGGGACTCCAGCAGGAGCTCGCACAGCAGCAGGACGCCCAGTCCCACATTCTGAGCTACATGGCATCTGTGGATGACCGACTCCTGTCCCTACAGTCCTCTGCTGCTGCTTCAGCTCTACCTCGGGATCCCGTATCCCACCCGCCACCACGCTTGGGGAAACCTCCCAGGTTTAGTGGCGACCCCAAGTTGTGTCGGGAGTTTTTAAACCAGTGCCGGTTGCACTTTGAGCTCCTGCCTCAGCAATACACCTCTGATCGAGCCAAAGTAGCTTTCATTGTGTCCCATCTTGAGGGGGAGGCCTTATCTTGGGTAAATCCCCTGTGGGAGAGAGATGACCCAGTGGTATCAAGCATACAAAACTTCCTAGATACTTTCCGCAGGGTATTGGATGAGCCTGGACGTGTGGCCTCCACCACTGAGGCTCTTTTCAATCTTCGCCAGGGTTCTCTCACCGTAGGACAGTACGCCTTCTGCTTCCGGACACTGTCCTCTGAACTGGGGTGGAATAGTGAGGCCTTGGTCAGGTCCTTTTGGAGGGGACTCTCTGGTAAAATAAAAGATGAGCTTGCTGGCCGAGATACTCCTACCACCTTGGAAGATCTTATATCCCTAGCCACCCGTATAGATTTACTGTTTCAGGAACGCTCCCGGGAGTCAGGGAGAAGAGATCTTTTAGGCTATACCAAGCGCCCATTCCCCACTCCCCGGCGTCTTGTAGTAATTCCACTCCCGAGCCCATGCAAGTGGACCGAGTAAAGTTGTCCGAGCAAGAACGCAGGGAGAGAAGGACGCAGGGGCTATGCCTTTATTGTGGTGGGGCCAGTCATTTTTTGCGTACTTGCCCAGTGCGGCCGGGAAACGCCTCCGCCTAGGCCAGGTAAGAGAGGCCTTCCTCTCTGCCCCTTACCATTTCGGCTTTAATTGCTTTAGGTCGGGAGCGCAGATCTGTGGAGGCGTATGTGGACTCTGGTGCGGCTGGTAACTTCATCCGGCTCAAAGAAGTGGACCAGTTCCGGATTCCGGTGGTACGCTAGAGAATCCACGCACCACCGCCTCCGTGGATGGCAAACCGCTACCTGAACCCATCACCATGGTCACTGTCGAGGTGGAGATACAAGTTGGAGCTCTTCACTCAGAAAAGATCGCCTTTTATGGTTTGCCCAGTTTGTCCCACGCCGTGCTCAGCTTACCTTGGCTTCGTCTACATGAGCCCTTTCTGGACTGGCGTTCTGGGGAGATCCTCCGCTGGGGACACTTCTGCCATGAACATTGTCTGTTGTCGGTATCTCGCCCTGGTCCGCAGCAAGCTCCTACCGATCTTCCTGGGCTTCCTACGGCTTACCACTTGTACGCTGATGTCTTCAGCAAAAAGGAGGCTGAGACCCTGCCACCGCATCGTTCCTACGATTGCCCAATTGAGCTGATTCCTGGAGCGATTCCCCCCAGGGGAAGAACTTATCCTCTGTCTCCGGCAGAGACTGCGGCCATGTCCGAATACATCTGGGAAAACTTGGCTCGGGGTTTTATTCGGAAGTCATCCTCCCCTGCTAGAGCAGGGTTCTTTTTCATCTGGAAGAAAGACTGATTACTTTGGCCATGTATTGACTACCGAGGCCTGAACAGTATCACAGTCAAAAATAGGTATCCCCTCCCGCTAATCTCTGAACTCTTTGACCGCTTGAGAGGGGCCCAGATCTTTACCAAATTGGATCTGCGGGGAGCCTATAACTTGATCCGAATCCGTGCCGGGGATGAGTGGAAGACAGCATTCAATACTCGGGACGGCCATTACGAGTATCTGGTTATGCTTTTTGGTCTCTACAATGCCCCGGCGGTTTTCCAGGAGTTCGTTAATGAGATCTTTCGAGACCTACTCTACTCATGTGTCATCCTATATCTAGGTGACATTCTCATCTTTTCACCTGACTTATCCACTCACAGGAGGAGTGTTCGGCTGGTTCAGCAACGTCTACAGGAAAACCGACTCTGCGCTAAACTAGAGAATTGTCTGTTCGAGCAAACCTCATTGCCCTTCATAGGGTATATTATCACAGACTCCAGAGTGAAGATAGACACCGAAAAGTTGTCTGCTGTGCTCAAATTGCCACGTCCGATCGGAGTAAAAGCCATCCAACGGTTCCTGAGTTTCGCAAACTATTACAGGCAGTTCATTCCCTACTTCTCTTCGGTAACCAAGCCCATCTCCGCTTTGACCCGGAAAGGGACCAAACCAAATGTCTGGACTCCAGAGGCTGAAGAGGCCTTTCTTGGCTTGAAACGGTCCTTTGCTACCGCCCCGATTTTACACCGGCTGTTAGTCAATAGGCCCTTCATCCTAGAGGTGGATACGTCCTCTACTGGTGCGGGGGGCGGTCCTTTCCCAGCGGACATCTTCTGGTCAATTGGTGCCTTGTGAGTTCTTCTATAAATCATTCTCCCCCGCAGAATGCAAGTATTCAATTGGAGATCGGGAATTACTGGCCATTAAGATGGCTTTGGAGGAGTGGCAGTATCTTCTAGAGAGGGCAGTCCATCCATTCATAATCTTCACGGACCACAAGAATTTGGCATATCTTCAGTCTGCGCAAAGGCTCAACTCCAGGCAAGCCAGGTGGTCGCTATATTTCTCCCGGTTTGACTTCAAACTCCATTTTCGACCTGGGGACAGAAACTTCAAGGCGGATGCCCTATCCAGGTCCTTGCAGTCACCTGAGACTGAGGAGGTTTCTTCTCACATCATTGAGCCTGCCAAAGTTATCACCGTGGCACCCATGACACTCTCCCCCATTCCGCCAGGCAAGACCTTCGTCCCACAGAATAAGAGGTCGGAAGTCCTAGACTGGGGCATTCCTCCAAGATTGCGGGCCACGTTTGGGTCAAGAAAACCCTCAGCCTTCTCTCTCGCTACTATTGGTGGCCTTCTCTTCACCAAGATGTGACAGATTTCATAGCCTCCTGCACGACTTGTGCTCTGAACAAAGTACCAAGAAGTCTGCCGTCCGGTTTGCTTCACCCTCTGCCTCCTCCTGAGGCCCCTTGGCAACAGATTGATATAGACTTCATTACCGATCTACCTCTCTCTTCCGGGTATACTACTATCCTAGTAGTGGTTGACCGCTTCTCCAAAATGGCCCATTTTATCCCGCTGCCCGGATTACCTACAGCACCTGAATTGGCCAAGGTCTTCATCCACCAGATCTTCAGGCTTCATGGACTCCCTCAACGAATTGTCTCTGATCGAGGAGTCCAATTCACCTCCCGATTCTGGAGGGCGCTCAGCAAACTCATGGGTATATCTCTGGACTACTCCTCTGCCTATCACCTTCAGTTCAATGGGCAAGTGGAACGGATCAACCAGGTATTGGCAGCCCACCTGCGTCACTTTTCTAACACCCGACAAGACAACTGGGTGTCTCTCCTTCCATGGGCAAAGTTCGCCCATAACAACCATCCTAATGAGTCCACCACTAAAACACCCTTCTTCGTGGTTTTTGGCCAGAATCCGGGTGTTCCGCTACCTCTCCCTCGCCTTCTGGTGTTCCCGCAGCGGATGCGCTTTCTTCCGAGTTTTTTCAAGTCTGGAGAGAGACCAGAGAGGCACTTGAAAAATCCAGTATCCGGATTGAGACATTCTGACAAGAAACGCAGGGACCTTCTGCCATACCAACCTGGCGACAAAATCTGGCTGTCAACTAAGCATATCTGCCTAAAGTTGCCCTCTTACAAACTGGGTCCACAGTACATCGGTCCATTTGAGGCTCTTGGACGCATTAACAATGTGGCTTATAAATTGAGGTTGCCGGCTTCACTCCGGGTCCCTAACGCCTTCCATGTCTCACTCCTTAAACCCCTGTTGTTCTTAATCGGTATCGTCCTATACCACCTCCTTCCCCTCAGCCAGTAGGGGCCAATAACATCTTCGAGGTAAAAGATATCTTAGCCATGAAAAGAGTTCGGGGGCGAACCTTCTTCCTTATCGATTGGAAGGGTTTTGGTCCTGAGGAGAGGTCTTGGGAACCCAGGGAAAATGTTAATGCTCCTCTTCTTTTAAAAGAAGTTTTTGTCCAACCTCAGGAGGAGGGACATAAAGGGGGGGTACTGTCACGTCTGTGGTGGCTTATTGGTGAGTACCACTGCTGGTACTCACCCGTCCTCACCTCGTCGCTCTGTGCCCGCCTCCTCCTCGTTCCCGTCCTCCCGGCGCCTGGGGGCCACGTGCACGCGCTCTAGGGCACGCGCTCTGCAGGTTCCTTAACCCTGCAGTGCCCACCCAGAGCTCTGGCCACCAATCAGACCGCTGCACGTGCTAGATCAGGCATCTCCACGATGGTGGAGACACCTGATTATCGTGTGCTTTACCTTGCGGTATTCTGGCCAAGTTGTAGGGGCTCTCCCTACAACTCTCTCTCTCTCTCTCAATTCCTGTACTCCATGCCTCAGTCCTGTACTCCATCCTGTACTCCATTCTCAGTGCCCAGTCCTGTACTCCATGCCCAGTCCTGTACTCCATTCTCAGTCCTGTACCCCTCACTCAGTCCTATACTCCGCCCCGTGTGCCTGGCCCGTCTTGTATCTCTGGTTCATCTTGTGCTCCGGTTCCGCCATCCCATCTCTGGTCCTTTGAGCCGCCCCTCTTGGTTCTAGCAGTCGGGGTCTGCCCCTAACGGTCCCTGTATAGTGGTTGGCACCACCTGGAGCGCTCACCCCCGGGCGCTCCAGTGCCGCGATCCAGAGGGTCCACTCTCGGACGTTACCTTCCTGGTGAGCTGTACAGGGGGGCAGACTCAGAACATTATTAAATGTAAAGTGGGCACTTATTGTTATAGGGGAACGCAGGTGTTATAAGTTTATGCTAAAGTTCTATGGAGCCCTATGATGTGGGTCAGAAATTAAGACAGACACAGTATATCACATTTCCAGATGTATGTATATATATATATATATATATATATATATATATATATATATATTGCAGAGATATGAACTTCAGATGAGATGCAAACTGTGACTCATAAGCAAGCAAATAAGACAGTCTCAAAGTGTGAAGAGGTAGTAGTACAGACCAGTCCAGCAATGCAGGGTCTGGGGCTCAGGGCCCGGGCCAGCTCCTAAAGGAAAGCAGACCGTAGCAGAGGTGGGTACAGAGCAGGTGTAAAGGAACAGAGTCCTTCTGTGGTACGTAGATCCAAAAGCAGGTGGGGTATCCTGAAGATTAGAAGAAGCAAGCAGGTTGCAGGTCCTTCCAGCTTGGCAGCAAGTAAGGTACAATGTGCAGAGTTCCTTTATATACACAGCAGACAGGAAACCAGGCGTATCAGACAGGAAGCAAGATGGCCCCCATGAAGCCAGCAACTCCATTTTGGTTAAGGGCAGAATCCAACCGAACTAAGGGCAAGAGCAGACAAAACAGGTACACAGTCCCAGTCCTTACATTACTCTCCTCTTTAAATATGTCCTCTGGACGATCTTACATCTGGTTTATTGGTGTATCTGCTGTGGAACTGTCTGATCAGGCGAGGAGCGTGAATATTCTCCAGAGGTTCCCAGGAATTCTCTTCAGATGAGTATCCTTGCCATTTTACCAGATACTGGAGTCGTCCTCTATGAATCCAGGAATCGATGATCTCCACGATGAATTCCTCCTGCCCGTCAATGAGAATTGGATCAGGAGGAGCAGATGTGTGCCCGGAGAACGGATTTGCCACTACTGGTTTAAGCAGAGAAACGTGAAAGACAGGATGTATCTTTGAAGAACTAGGCAACTTGAGTCGGCAGGCTACAGAACTCACTAAACTGCTGATTTTTTATGGACCAACATATTTCTGCCCCAGTTTAGATGTTGGAACCTTGGGTTTCAAGTTCTTTGTTGAAAACCAAACCATGTCTCCTACTTTGTATGTGGGTACTGGCTTATGGTATCTGTCTGCTGCCTTTTTGTATCTCTCCTGTGCTGGAGACAGCATCTGCTTTAGAATTTCCAGATTCTCCTGAAAAGATGAAATGCGATCAGCTACCGCAGGCACCGACATGTCTATCGGAAGTCGAGGAAGAATACTGGTATGTAGTGTTGAGCATTCCGATACCGCAAGTATCGGGTATCGGCCGATACTTGCTGTATCGGAATTCCGATACAGACTTCCGATATTTTTTCAATATCGGAAGTCGGCATCGGAATCGGAAGTTCAAAGTTGATTGACAGCCGGACGTCATCATGATGCGCGGTGTGTGCGCATCATGATGCGCCGTCATTTCGGGCCTTCCGGGGGTCTCTGCCGGCCTGCCGGGGGGCTGTGTGGACTGCCCGGGGTCTGTACCGGCCTGCCGGGGGGCTGTGCCGGCCTGCCGGGGGGCTGTGTGGACTGCCCGGGGTCTGTACCGGCCTGCCGGGGGGCTGTGCCGGCCTGCCGGTGGTCTGTGCACCCTGTGGGGGTCTGTACCGGCCTGCCGGGGGGCTGTGCTGATGTCCGGGGGTCTGTGCAAGCATCGTCCGATGGGACTATAAGTCCCATCTGGCGATGCCTGCTACCATGACAGTGATTGACACATTAGCCAATGATGGGACAGTAGTAGTCCCATCATCCGGCTAATGTGTTAAATGTTAAAAAAAAAAAAAAAAAAAAATACTACATACATACTACATGCATGCTACATACATACTACATGCTACATACATACTACATATATACTACATGCATGCTACATATATACTGCATGCTACATACATACTGCATGCTACATACATACTACATACATACCACATATATACTACATACATACTACATACATACATACTACATACATACTACATGCATGCTACATGCATACTACATGCTACATACATACTACATACATGCTACATACATACTACATACATACTACATATATACTACATGCTACATACATACTACATATATACTACATACATACTACATGCATGCTACATACATACTGCATGCTACATACATACTACATACATACCACATATATACTACATACATACTACATGCATGCTACATACATAACACATATATACTACATGCATGCTACATACATACTACATGCTACATACATACCACATACATACTACATACATACTACATGCATGCTACATACATACTACATGCTACATACATACTACATATATACTACATGCATGCTACATACATACTACATGCTACATACATACTACATATATACTACATGCATGCTACATACATACTACATGCTACATACATACTACATGCATGCTACATACATACTACATGCATGCTACATACATACTACATACATACTACATGCATGCTACATGCATGCTACATACATGCTACATGCTACATACATACTACATGCATGCTACATACATACTACATACATACTACATGCATGCTACATACATACTACATGCTACATACATACCACATACATACTACATATATACTACATGCATGCTACATACATACTGCATGCTACATACATACTACATACATACTACATGCTACATACATACCACATATATACTACATACATACTACATACAATACATTCATACAATACATACATAGACATACAGTACATATAACATAGAGTAACATACTTACCAATACTTGTCACATTGTTCCCCGAAGCCATTGTCTTTTAAAGGAATAAATATTAACATAACAAACCACAAAAATACTCACCCACAATCCGAAGCAGTCCACGAGTGTGTCCCACGACGATCTTGGGTAGAGAACTGCAGCATCAGCTGATGCCGCCGTTCTCTACGGGCTGCAGGAATCCAATGACGGAAGGTAGGTATCCTTCCGCACTGTATTCCTCCGCCACTTAAAAAAAAAAAAGTCCCTAGTCTCACTTTACCCAAGATCGTCGTGTAGTATGTATGTAGCATGCATGTAGTATGTATGTAGTATGTATGTAGCATGCATGTAGTATGTATGTAGCATGTAGTATATATGTAGCATGTAGTATGTATGTAGCATGCATGTAGTATATATGTAGTATGTATGTAGCATGCATGTAGTATATATGTAGTATGTATGTAGCATGTAGTATGTATGTAGCATGCATGTAGTATATATGTAGTATGTATGTAGCATGTAGTATGTATGTAGTATGTATGTAGCATGTATGTAGCATGTATGTGGTATGTATGTGGCATGTAGCATGCATGTAGTATGCATGTAGTATATATGTAGTATGCATGTAGCATGCATGTAGTATGTATGTAGTATATATGTAGTATGTATGTAGCATGCATGTAGTATATATGTAGTATGTATGTAGCATGCAGTATGTATGTAGCATGCATGTAGTATATATGTAGCATATATGTAGTATATATGTAGTATGCATGTTGCATGCATGTAGTATATATGTAGTATGCATGTTGCATGCATGTAGTATGTATGTTGCATGTAGTATATATGTAGTATGAATGTAGCATGTATGTAGTATGAATGTAGCATGTATGTAGCATGTAATTTTTTTTTTTTTTTTTACATTCACCACATTAGCCGGATGATGGGACTACTACTGTCCCATCATTGGCTAATGTGTCAATCACTGTCATGGTAGCAGGCATCGCCCGATGGGACTTGTAGTCCCATCGGACGATGCCTGCACAGACCCCCGAAGCCTGCACAGCCCCCCGGCAGGCCGGCACAGCCCCCCGGCAGGCCGGCACAGCCCACCGGAGCCTGCACAGACCACCGGCAGGCCGGCACAGCCCCCCGGCAGGCCGGCACAGCCCACCGGAGCCTGCACAGCCCCCCGGCAGGCCGGCACAGCCCACCGGAGCCTGCACAGCCCCCCGGCAGGCCGGCACAGACCCTCGGCAGGCCGGCACAGACCACCGGAGCCTGCACAGACCCCCTGGCAGGCCGGCACAGCCCCCCGAAAGGCCCGTACAGACCCCAGAGAGGCTGTACAAGGCAAAAACAGGGTTTTTCTTATTCCGATACCGGAAGTCCCATAGACTTGAATGGGACTTCCGGTATCGGAATCGGCGATACCGATACTTTTTTTTAAGATCGGCCGATCCATTCCGATCCGATACTTTGAAGTATCGGACGGTATCGCTCAACTCTACTGGTATGATATCCCTTATTAGCAAAAATGGAGACAATTTGGTGGATGCAGTCTAAGTTATTATAGTTGAATTCAGCCAACGGGAGCAAGTTCACCCAGTCATCTTGCAGGTGACACACATAGCAACGCAGATACTGCTCCAAGGTCTGGTTGGTCCGTTCCATTTGGCTGTTAGACTGCAGATGGAAAGCGGATGACAAATTTAGGCTGGTTTCACATTAGCGCTTTTTAAGCGAACGCACGGCCGGGGGTAGCTCCGCCCCCGAGCCGGCTCTCTGCCCGGCGTGCCCGCCCCTTGCTTGTAGCGCCGCCTCCTAGCGCACAGCGGCGCCTGCGATCGGCGCACCCTATCTTTAGCATAGGGTGCGCAGATCGTGCGCAGGCCGTGCGCTAGTTGCGCTTTGACTTGCGCTGCGCACTTTTGACGGTGCGCCGTGCATGCCAAAATCCGAAAAGTTTGATTTTGGTGCGCAGCGCAGGTCAAAGCGCAACTAGCGCACGGCCTGCGCACGATCTGCGCACCCTATGCTAAAGATAGGGTGCGCCGATCGCAGGCGCCGCTGTGCGCTAGGAGGCGGCGCTACAAGCAAGGGGCGGGCACGCCAGGCAGAGAGTCGGCTCGGGGGCGGAGCTACCCCCGGCCGTGCGTGCGCTTAAAAAGCGCTAATGTGAAACCAGCCTTACCTTGTGCCCAGAGCAGAACAAAAATGTTGCCAAAATTTTGAAGTAAATTGAACCCCTCGATCAGATATTATTTCATCCGGGACTCCATGTAATTGAAAAATATTTTGTACAACAAGGTCCGCTGTCTGTTTAGCTGTCGGTAACGCGCTACAGGGGATGAAGTGAGCATCTTTGGTTAATCGGTCAACCACTACTAGAATCGTGTTCTTTCCTTGGGATGTTGGCAACTCTACAATAAAGTCCATTGAGATAGACCCCCAGTAACGAGATAGAATAGGAAGAGGTTGCAATAGTCCAGTAGGTGAGGAGCGAGGGACTTTTGATCTGGCACATACCTCACATGATGACACGTACATTCGAACGTCTTTCTGGAAAGTCGGCCACGAAAAGAAGCGAGACACAAATTCTTGAGTTTTCTGAATTCCTCTATGACCGGCGATCTTAGAGTCATGCATTAGTTTTAATACTCTTAATTTTATTGTTTCTGGGACATACAGACGTCTCTGAAACCAAAGGCCATTTTTCAAGGTTAAATTTACCTGAGTAGGTGGTTGAATCAGAAGTGAATCTGTGGCGTAGGCCTCCTTAATATCCTTTAATAGGTCTTGATTGTGCAGCACACTTACGAAGTTTCATTCTGACAGTATGGTCCTTGGAGGCGCAGCTGAAGTTAAGTCATCCGAATGAATCCAGGACAGAGCGTCAGCCTTTCCATTGCGAGAGCCTGGTCTATAGGAAATAATGAAATCAAATTGATTAAGAAATAGATTCCACTGAGCTTGTCTGGGTTCTAGACACCTTGCCGACATCATGAATTCAAGATTGCAGTGATCTGTGAGCACCACAGTCTGTTGAGATGCCCCCTTTAGCAGATGCCTCCATTCTTTAAATGCAGTTATAATTGCCAACAACTCTTTATTCC
Source organism: Dendrobates tinctorius (assembly GCF_039654945.1). Taxonomy (NCBI): domain Eukaryota; kingdom Metazoa; phylum Chordata; class Amphibia; order Anura; family Dendrobatidae; genus Dendrobates; species Dendrobates tinctorius. The sequence goes on from NW_027361875.1 coordinate 10,239,962, forward strand.
CAACATTGTAATTCTTCTCTGTAGGTGACAACTTTTGGGAGAGAAAAGCACAAGGGTGTAGAAGATCTTTCTCACCTGTTCTTTGCAAGAGTATGGCCCCTATAGCACAGTCCGAGGCGTCCACTTCCACTATGAAGGCCCGATCTGGGTCCGGATGCACGAGGATAGGGGCCAAAGTAAATTTAGCCTTCAATTTAGAGAATGCCAGTTGTGCCTGTGGTGACCAGACAAACGGCGTCTTCTTCCGAGTCAATTGAGTAATGGGTGTGACGATCTCTGAAGAGTTTTTAATGAACCATCTGTAAAAATTGGCAAATCCAATGAATCGTTGAACCTCCTTCACAGACCTGGAATTTGGCCACTCTTGGATGGCTTGCGTCTTGCTCGCATCCATGCTGAGACCCTGGGGAGAAATGACATACCTCAAGAATTGTATTTCCGTTTTGTGAAACTCACATTTCTCCAATTTGATGTACAAATGATTTTGCCGTAAATGATCCAGAACCATTTTCACATGCCGCTGGTGGTCTTCGATATTGCTGGAAAAATATTAAAATGTCATCCAGATAAATCACAACAAAAATATCAAGTATATCCCTAAAAATATAATTTGCCAGATGTTGGAATGTAGCTGGCACATTGCGCAGACCAAAAGACATAAGATACTCAAATGTCCATAACGTGACCGGAAAGCTGTTTTCCACTCGTCCTCAGGACGAATCCGTACTAAATTGTAAGCACCACGGAGATCTAATTTTGTAAAGATCTTGGCGTGTCGCATCCTCTCGAGTAATTCGGGAATTAGTGGAAGCGGGTAAGAGTTCCTGATCATCACTTTGTTAAGTTCATGGTAATCGATACATGGTCAAAGAGAACCATCCATCTTTTTGACAAAGAAGATTGGAGCACCTGCTGGGGAGGAAGATGGTTGTATAAATCCCTTTGCTAAGTTCTCGTCAATATACTCTTTGAAGGATTTCAATTCTGGCACAGATAAATATTCCCAAATGGAATTGTGGCATCGGGAAGTAGCTCCACAGGGCAATCGTATGGCTGATGTGGTGGTAATTTGTCTGCATTTTTCTTATCGCATACATCCGCAAAATCTTGATACTCCATTGGTAATTTTAACTCAACTGTGATGGGTGACCTGAGTGAAGTTACTTCTCCCGATGGTATCTGTTTACTTGGAAACTGCAATTCTTTCGTCCTCCAATCGATAATAGGATTTTGTCGCTGTAACCATGGCAACCCTAGAATTATAGGAAAGTGAGGGGAGGAAATTAGCAAAAAGACAGTTTTTCAGAATGACCCTCCCCCATACGAATCTTCAGAGGTGTTGTTTGGAAGTCTATTGGTCTAGACACCAACGGGGACCCATCTACGGTCTCCATTAACACCGGTGAATGTCTCTTCTGCGAGTGTATACCATGTTTTTTAGCGAATGCAATGTCCATGCAATTGCCGCTAGCCCCAGAATCAATCATGGCCTTACTAGTAATCCAACAGGATTGCATCCAGATCTCAATGGGAATAGTATAAAGCGTGTCCTTTCTGACCTCGCCTGAGATCGCCGTAGCAGCACTTATTGGAAATACTTCCCCACCCACAGGTGATGATGCTTCCGAACAAGAATCAGAGAAGTCTGGGGTCTCGTCCGGCATCACTTCTCTACAAGTATTTGGCTGAGAGCAAACAGAAGATACATCGGAGAAGTCACATTCGATTATCGCAGCTGCAGACTTGTGATTTTTTTCCAGGACAGACCGAGATGTAGTGATTTGATTTTCCGCAGTAGCATACATTTTTTCTGAAGCGATGCTCTTTGCGTGCGTCGATGGTACTCCTCCGAACCGCATCAATCTGCATAGGTTCAGACTCTGCCAGAGAAGACGTCTTGTTTTGGGTTTCCCGGGAGGAATATGGAGTTATTGCGATTGGCCTCCGCCCACCTCTCTTACCGGCATTTCGGGAGATGAATATCTATCCGGATACAATGATTTATAAAGTCAGTCAGGTTAGTAGGTGATTCACCCCGAGACAGTTCATCTTTAATAGTGGCAGACAAACCCCTCCCGAACACTGCATATTTTGCTGAGTCACACCATGTAGTGTTCAGCACCCATCTCCGAAATTCCAAAGCATATTCCACCACAGGACGTTTTCCTTGACGAAGTGTTAATAATGCAGTTTCTGCCGTGACATTTCGGTTGGGATCATCGAACATCTGACACATGGCAGCAATAAAGTCAGAGAATTCAAACATGCATCATTGGTTTCAATCAGAGGGTTAGCCCAGTCTAAAGCTTTGCTCGTCAGCAGCATTATCATGGTTAACACCTTGTCCCGTTCAGTTGCGAACTGAGCCACACGTGCAGAAAAATACAACTGACACTGATTCAGAAACCCACGGAATTTCTCTCTTTCTCCACCAATCCTGAATGGTTGGAGTTTGGGAAAAACTGCACCTGGAGTTGTAGTTGGAATGGGGGCTGGAACCTCAGCTGCGACTGTAGTCTCCACATTTGGGAGGTGAGAGGCTATAGCCTGAATAGAAGTATCATCCACATTAGCATTGAGATTAGTTTGGGACTCTAATGCCCCCAGCTTAGTCTTAATTGCCTGAAGCTCCCCGTGCAATCCTGTGACAAATGAGCACAGCTTTTTCACCCGTGTCTCCATCGTATCTGACCCAATGAGCTCCATCTTTGGGGCTTGTGTATTCTGTTATAAGTTTATGCTAAAGTTCTATGGAGCCCGATGACGTGGGTCAGAAATGAAGACAGACACGGTATATCCCATTTCCAGATGTATGTGTGTATATATATATATATATATATATATATATATAGCAGAGATATGAACTTCAGATGAGATACAAACTGTGACTCTACAGATAAGCAAGCAAATAAGACAGTCTCAAAGTGTGCAGAGGTAGTAGTACAGACCAGTTCAGCAATGCAGGGTCCAGGGCCCAGAGCCCGGGCCAGCTCCTAAAGGAAAGCAGACCGTAGCGGAGGTGGGTGCAGAGCGAGTGTAAAGCAACAGAGTTCTTCCGTGATACGTAGATCCAAAAGCAGGTGGGGTGTCCCGAAGATTAGAAGAAGCAAGCAGGTTGCAGGTCCTTCCAGCTTGGCAGCAAGTAAGGTACAAGATACACAAGCAAGGTACAATGTGCAGAGTTCCTTTATATACACAGCAGACAGGAAACCAGGAGTATCAGACAGGAAGCAAGATGGCCCCCATGAAGCCAGCAACTCCATTTTGGCTAAGGGCAGAATCCAACCGAACTAAGGGCAAGAGCAGACAAAACAGGTACACAGTCCCAGTCCTGACATCAGGTTACTGTGACTGTCAAATGGGCACAGAGGGCATTATTACTTTCTAGGGGACAAAATGTGGGCACTGTTTTCTAGGGCACTTGCACCCGGCCTTAGTATTTTCTAGAGGGTTGCTTTAAAATTTAGAGGTCACACAGGGCCACATAGCAGGTGCATTAATAGGGTCACATACGGCAGCAGCGGATCAGCATTGGGGTATCAGCAGGATGAGGAGTTTGTGCAGGTTGGGAATAGTCCCGTTTTGAAATACGGACGAGTGCTATGCAAGAAAAAAATTGCATAGTACTCGGACCAATGTTAATCTATGGGGCAGCTCCCATCAGCCAATTTTATTCTCAGCCATTTTATATGTGCGAGCAAAATCGCAGCATACTGTGATTGTCAGCGTTTCTCGGTCGAGACTCGTCAATGCGTCTATGGGTGCGAGAAAAAATTGGATTACACACGGACCAGACATGTGACTTGCAAGAAATACGCACCGGTGTCCTTTAACAAAAGCCAGCAATTCATTTTGCGATACAGTAAAATTACACTGACATGTTTAATAAAGAATAGAAAGAATAGATATATACACTAGAGTTGAGCGAAATGGGTCGGTCAAATTCATAAGTTGCCGACTTTCGCTAAAGTCGGGTTTCACCGATCGAAACCCAACCATAGCGTGAGGTCGGCCATGAGGTCGCCGACCAGCGTGTCAAAGTCGCGTTTCCCATAATGCTTCCAGTGCCTTTTCTCAGCCAGTCATCAAGGATGCACACTGTGGGCAATGCGATGACATCAGCAGCGGCCACCACCATCTTAGAGAAGGGCATTCATGTGATTGGCTTGCTTTGTGTGGTGTCACAGTGGCTATAAAAGCTCTGAACGCCGACCGCCATTTTACTTCTGCCGATCTTAGCACAGGGAGAGGTTGCTGCCGCTGATTCTCAATAAGGAGAGCATTAGGCAACAAAGAAAGAAAAACTGCTTCTTCTGATAGCGATTTCAACTGTACAGTTAGTGTGCAGTGACAGGGGAGGATTTTTGTGTGAGCAGCAGCTCTGTTGGTTATAAGGCTGCCTTATAAGGCTCCCTGATAGCTGCATTGCTGTGTGCACACTGCTGTGCAGACTGCTTTTTTATAAGCATAAAAACTTTTATTCTGATTTTCTGCACAGTTACAGAGCGTTCATTTTTTCACACACCGTATAGAGGTGTACGCTCCTCACACACTACCGTGTATCGGCTGGTATCACGGACATACACATGCTATCTGTGTGTGACTGTGTGAAAAAATAGACAGAGATTTTAAATTTTCCATACATACACCCTACACTGTGTTCCAAATTATTATGCAAAAAGAGTTTAGGAGTGATAAGGTTAGAATTTTTTTGTTTGTCAATTAAACTCATTGCTGGTGATGTGTGTCAGGGATCTTTATATCACTGAAAGCAATTGCAGATACCTCTGCAAATTAGTTTGGCAGGTGTGTCCAAATAAAGGCAAGACTACTTAAGAAGGCTGTTCCACATTATTAAGCAGCCTACAGTTTTTGCCAAAATGGGAAAGAAAAAGGATGTGTCGGCTGCTGAGAAGCAACAAATTGTGGAGTATTTAGGTCAAGGCATGACTACAATCAACATTGCCAAGACACTTCATCGTGATCATCGCACAATCAAGAAGTATGTAGCTGATTCCCAGCACACACGTGTGCGTGCTGAGAAGGAAAAATTGAGGACTCTTTCCAACAGGCAATTGCGTCAGGTTAAAAGAGCAGCTGCAAAAATGCCTTGTCATAGCAGCAGACAAGTTTTTGAAGCTGCTGGTGCCTCCAACGTCCCCCGAACAACAAGATGCAGGGTCCTTCAGAGGTTTGCAGCTGTGCGTAAGCCATCCTGTCGAACACCTCTATCCACGTCACACAAGCAGAAACGGCTACAGTGGGCCAAACGATACATGAAGACTGACTTCCAAACTGTTTTGTTCATCGATGAGTGCCGTGCAATGCTCGATGGTCCAGATGGATGGAGTGGAGGATGGATGGTTGATGTACACCCCATGAAAACACGGCTAAGGCGACAAGGAGGAGGTGGAGTAATGTTTTGGGCTGGAACCATGGGGAGAGAGATTGCCGGCCCCTTTAGGATCCCTGAAGGGGTAAAGATGACCTCCATTATCTATGTGGAGTTTCTAAAACAGCACTTCCTGCCATGGTTCAAGAGGAAGAACCGTGCTTTCCGCAGCAAGATCATTTTCATGCATGATAATGCAACGTCTCATGCTGCAAATAACAAATCTGCATCTCTGGCTGCTATGGGCATAAAAGAGGACAAACTTATGGTGTGGCCACCATCTTCCCCTGTCCTCAACCCCATTGAGAACCCCTGGAGCATCATCAAAAGGAGTGTCTATGATGGCGGGAGGCAGTTCACATCTAAGCAACAGCTCTGGGAGGGTATTCTGTCCACATGCAAAACAATTGAAGCACAAACCATCCAAAAACTGACAAATTCTATGGACAAGAGAGTTCAGAAGCTTCTTTCCAACAAGGGGTCCTATGTGCAAATGTAACATCACCTAGAATAAAGTTTTGATTTGAAAACTGATTTCATTTTGTAATAAGCTGATAATGCTTATAATTTCACAATTGACCATTTTTTTGTTCAAAATAGAAATAAAAAGGTTGAAAACTCTGCTGTGCATAATAATTTGGAACATGCATTTTGAGTGTTTATTATTTTTAAAAATATACTGTTTTCATAGGCAATTTGTTCAAAAACATTGCAATTATACTAGAATAGTAGATGACTGGAAAATAACAATGACTGCAATTCATATAGGTAATTTAGAGAAAATATGAGGAAATATTTGTTGCATAATAATTTGGAACACAGTGTATAGATGTTAGGAGTCAGATTTCTGCCCTGACTATGCAGGAATCTAGACCCTCACATTCTGCAGTCTCCTGCTCTTTGTCCACTGCAGAAGAGATTGCAGAGGAGATTGCTTTGCAGCAACTCTCTCCGGAGGATAAGTCCTTCATTCCGTTCTCTGAGCATGCTCCTGGGACAATCTCCCATTGGAGTTCAGGAGTCAGGTGCTCAGGTCCTGCTCTTGATTCCATTGGTTCTGCTCAGGGTTCTGGAGACTTCCGGAAGGTCCCGTTCACTATAAAAAGTCATACTTGCTGCTGTGTGTTTGTTGATGGATGCATGATCTGGTGAATGACTCATTGGAAACCCCTACCCTCTGATAATACGCATGTGTGAGGGAATATGCTTTAGCCAGTAATTGTGCCAGCGCGCCTTGCTCCACAGCAAACACCTGCTAGCGCCTGTCACCGTGCCTGCATTGTTAGCGGTGCCTCTGCGGTTACTTCTTCGCTGCGCTGCAGTTGCAGCCTATTAGTGCGTCCGCGGTTGCGACGCTTCGCGCACAAGTACTACGGTAGGTCCTTTGGAGATGGTGCCTGTATATTTAACTACTCCGGTGACCAACTACCGTGTGTGTGCCGCTGAGTCTCTGTGCTGCTAACAGTCTCAGCGTTACTTTATTCATTATTGGTTATAGCAGCTCTGTGCCTACAACAGACTGCTTGTTGCACCTGGGTGATATTGAACCCTGTGCACATTTCCGCCATAGTGCTCTGCTACCCTCTAGCAGCGGTTCTACACCTACCGCACGGTGGACCCCGAGTGGCGAAGGCACTTTATTTATATTTTTTATTTAGTGCCTTCCGCCACTCCTAACAATAGAGCTGTTCGCTTCTCAAACAGTATCGTATATCTTCTGTTTGCATTGCGGTCAAATCTATACATAGACAGCGTATGTGTGTGAGACTCCGTAAATACATATATGGACATTTTAATTTTTCCATACACCGTATAGAGTTGTCCGCTTGTCAAACAGTATTGTATATCTGCTGTTTGATTATGGTCAAATCTATACAGAGACAGCGTGTCTGACTCAGTTAAAAAAATAGATGGAGATTTAAAATTTTCCATACATACACCATATAGAACTGTCCGCTTGTCAAACAGTATCTTATATCTGCTGTTTGATCATGGTCAAATCTATACAGAGACAGCGTGTGTGTGTGTGTGACTCCGTAAAAAAATAAACGGAGATTTCAAATTTTGCATACATACACCGTATAGAGCTGTCCGCTTGTCAAACAGTAACGTATACCTGCTGTTTGAAACGGTCAAATCTACACAGAGACAGCGTGTGTGTGTGAGACTCCGTAAATACATATACAGACATTTCCATTTTTCCATACACCGTATAGAGCTGTCCGCTTGTCAGACAGTATCGTATATCTTCTGTTTGATGACGGTAAAATCTATACAGAGACAGTGTGTGTGTGGCTCCGGAAAAAATTAGATGGAGATTTAAAAATTTCCACACATACACCGTATAGAGCTGTACGCTCCATACACACTACCCTGTACCGGCTGGTATCACGGAAAAATACATGCTATCTGTGTTTAACTCTGTAAAAAAACAGACGGAGATTTAAAATTTTCCGTACATACACCATATACAGCTGTCCGCTTCTCAAACAGTATTGTATATCTGCTGTTTGGATTACGGTCCAATCTATACAGAGACAGCGCGTGTATGTGTGAGTCCGTAAATACATAGACGGACATTTCCATTTTTCCATACACCGTATAGAGCTGTCCGCTTCTGATACTGTACCGTATATCTGCTGGTTGGATTGCGGTCAGATACATACTGGGAGAGCGTCTGCGAATAAGGAAATATATACGGAGATTTAAATTTTTACCTACACCTTATGCAGCTGTACGCTCCTCATACAGTACCATACATCTGCTGGTATTTTTGTTACATTTTCACAAACATGAGGAAGTATGGTGGAAGGGGCCGCGAACGTGGGTGGGGGGCAGCTGGTACTGATGGTGGTGATTGTGCATCTGCTGGTTATGCCAAAAGCACAATAGCAGCTAAGCCAGGAGGTTTTGAGCCTGCGTCATCGTCTGGCACAAGAAGGCCTGTAAGGTTCCCTTTTCTGGTAGTAGGAAAACCGCTTTTAAAGCCGAAGCATCAGGAACAGGTTTTGGCTTACATTGCCAAAACAGCCACCAGCTCTATTGCCTCCTCTTCTGAACTTTCAAAACCTGCAAGCACTGAGTCATCAGTGCAGGGTTCTGGTAAGGAAAAACACCTTTCCTTGTGTTCTTCACCCCCACCAACAGTGAAGGATGCGGCAGCCCACACTTCAGATTACTCCAAGGAGCTCTTTTCACATACCATGCTTGGGTTATCCAGTCAAATCCTGAATTCCCCAGTCCAAGATGAACCTGACATGGAGTGCACTGATGCACAGCCACTGCTAGATGATTCTGCTGGTACATTGACCCACAGCACTACATTGCCCTCTCAGTCTACTGAGCCAGAATCTGACCCTGATGAAACTCAGATGCCCCTTCCCGCATACTATACCACGTTACACGATGACACAGAGGAAGGTGCAGATGAAATTGAAGAGGAGGTGATGGATGACCCAGTTGTTGACTCGGATTGGCATCCATTGGGGGAAGAGGGTGCCGCTGCCAATAGCTCAGATGAGGAGAAGGATCCGCAGCAGGCATCGACATCGCAGCAGCGGTTATCTGGCAGGCCCGTAGCTGTCCAAAAACATGGAACAAAAACCAATAGAGGTGCAGGACAGCTTGGCCACATGGTCAAATTAGCACAGCGTGCAAGCCCTGAAACTGTATACCATAGTAGGAACAGTGCAGTGTGGCACTTCTTTGTCCCAAATCCTACTGAGGTAAAGGTTATCTGTAAGAAGTGCGGAAGGACCTTTAGCTGAGGGAAAAATCTCAGAAATTTGAATACTCGTTGCATGCTTAGATATTTAACCACCATGCACTTGCAAGCGTGGATGGACTACAAAACCTCAGGTACCACATGTGCACCTGCTCCGACTGACGGTAGCCAGCCACGCTACATCGCTTCCCCATTGTAAGATAACCACCACCAGTAAGCACACCACCAGCAACAAATGTTGAGATGTCATCGCAAGGCGAAAGCAGTCAGGGAATCACAATGGTTTTGCAATGAAACACTGAATCTAGGCCATCACCACCAACACCATCACCATCACCAACCCCCTCTCAGTCCATCCGGCCCACCGCTAGTTCCCCCATATGCAGCTCTCAAGTCCAGCTCACCCTAGCAGACACTCTAAGTAGGACAAGAAAGTACTCATCCTCTCATCCGTGTACACTGGCTTTGAACGCCTACATTGCCAAACTGATCTCATTAGAGATGATGCCCTTCCGTTTGGTTGAAAGCGAAGTTTCCAGAGAGCTCATGGCCTATGCTGTCCCACACTATGACCTACCTAGTCGGCACTTTTCTCAAAAAGACATCCCTGCCCTCCACCTGCATGTTAAAGACCACATTGTCCATGCACTCAAACAATCAGTGAGTGGAAAGGTGCAACACCTCACAACAGATGCATGGTCCAGTAGGCATGGCCAGGGCCATTACGTGTCCATCACTGCGCACTGGGTTAATGTGGTGAATGCAGGCTCCACAGGGGACATCGGCGGTGGAACAGTGCTGCCTAGCCCACAGTATAGGAAACAGTTGGCTGTAGGTGTTCGACCCTCCTCCTCCTCCAGAAGCGAAAGCTCGTCGACAGAGCACAGTCGCACAAGCACTCCATCTGTAGCTGACAGTGTTGCACACGAGATGTCCCACTATTGAACAGCTAGTGGTAAGCGGTAGCAGGCTGTTTTAAAGATGATGTCTTTGGGCGACAACAGACACACCGCGGAGGTACTGGCCGACTACTTGCAACGACAAACTGAGTCATGGCTGGGCAGGCTACATCTTGAGCCAGGCAAGGTAGTCAGTGATAACGGCTGGAATTTTGTGGCAGCCATAGCCCTTGCAAAACCCACACACAAACCTTGCCTGGCTCACACTTTGAACCTGGTGGTGCAGTGCTTCCTAAATAATTATCCGGAGTTAACAGCTCTGCTCCATGAGGTGCGAATACTGTGCTCGCACATCTGTTGCTCGCCTGTACACTCCAGTCGTATGCAGAAGCTGCAGCGATTGCTCCACCTCCCCAAGCACCACCTAATCATAGACTTTGCAACAAGGTGGAACTCCACCCTGCACATGGTTGAGAGGCTGTGCGAACAGAGGCAGGCTGTAATGCATTTGTGGGAGGATACACGAGCAGGCAGTTTGAGGGCAGACATGGAGTTGTCGGGTGTGCAGTGATCAAAGCAGAAAGACCTCTGTAAAGTCCTTCAGTGTTTTGAGGAATGCACATGGCTGGTAAGCGCAGACGACGCCATCATAAGCATGAGCGCCACACTTATGCGTCTGCTCATGCAAAATTTGAAGCACATTAAGGATCAGGCATCTGCAGCGGAGGAGGAACAGGAGGAGGAGGGAAGCCTTGTTGACAGTCAGCCATTGTCTGGTCAGGGAACTGTCCTGGATGAGGTGGAGGAAGAAGAAGAAGAAGAAGAGGAGGATGAGGGGGATGATTATTTTGGGGAGGAGGATGCTTCTCAGGGGGCAAGAGAAAATGTTGGCGTGGCAAGGTCAGGTACAGGGTTTGTGCGTGACAGGAGGGATGTGGATTTGCCAGAAAGTGCTCCTCCACCCACCACTGCCTGTTAGGAGTCAGATTTTGGCCATTGCTAGGCAGGAATCTAGACCCTCACATGCTGCAGTCTCCTGCTCTGTGTTTAATGCAAAGAAGATTGCAGAAGAGATTTCTTTACAGCAACTCTCTCCAGAGGCTAAGTCCTTCGTCCCTTCTTCTGAGCATGCTCATGGGATGAGCTCCCATTGGAGTTCAGGAGTCAGGTGCTCAGGTCCTGCTCCTGATTCCATTGGTTCCAGGGCTCTAGAGATTTTCGGAAGGTCCCGTTCACTATAAAAAGTGCGCATGGCTGTTCCGCCATGCGCTATTATTTTTCATACTTGCTGCTGTATGTTTGCTGATGGATGCTTGGACTGGTGACTGTCTTATTAAGAAACCCCTTCCCTCTGATAATACGATTGTGTGAGTGTTTGGGTTCAGCCAGTAGCAGCGCTAGCGCCAGCGTGCCTATGCTCCATCTACCTCAGCATCAAGCGTCCTGCATCGCGCTTGCGATTTAGCGGTGCCATCTCTGCGGCACAGTTTACGCCGCGCTGCGCATGCAGTCCTGCCCGGCATTCGCAGTTGCGACGCCACGCACACGTCCAGTTACGGTAGGTCCTTTCGGAGGTAGTGACGTAATTTTTATAACTACTCCGGTGCCCGGTTACCGCATGTGTGCCGCTGAGTACCTGTGCTGTTAAGAGGCTCAGCGGTTTCAGTTCCATTGTCTGCCATTGCAGCTCTGTGTCCTTAACAGAGACTGTTAATTTGCACCTGGGTGATATCCAACCCTGTGCACATTACCGCCATAGTGCTCTGCATCTTCTAGCTGCGGTTTTTCCATCCACCACACGGTGGACCCCGAGTGGCGAAGGCACTTTATTTATATTTTATATTTAGTGTCTTCCGCCACTCCTAACACTGCCAGTGCATCATTGACACCTGGAACATTGGCCCATATGTGTGATTATGCCTTGCGGATCCTAAAAAGGGACCCCTGCATTGCCAAAATGATGAAGGATGATGACTACTGGTTGGCCAGCATCTTCGATACACACTATAAAGGCAAATTACACAACATCATGCCACAGGAGAACCTAGAAATAATATTGGCTTACAAACAAGCAACTCTGGTAAACCGTTTGTTTGAGGCATTCCCAGCACACAGCAGCGGTGCTGGTTCTCCCACAAGCCATAGTGGGCAAAATGGAAGAGGTGTTCGTGGTGCACACAGCCGAAGTGGCATTGGAGACAGGGGTTTCATGACCATGTTGTGGACTGATTTCTCAAGTACTGCTCACACGACTGCTAATACTGCATCGATTAAAAGTGACAGGAGACAGCAGTTGTCAACTATGGTTACAAACTACTTCTCCTCCCATATCGATGTTCTCCCTCACAGGTCATTCCCTTTTAACTATTGGGCCTGTAAACTTGACACTTGGCACAATATACCTTACAGGAGCTCGCTTGCCCTGCTGCTAGTGTGCTATCTGAAAGAGTCTTCAGTGCTGCTGGGTCAATCCTGACAGAAAAAAGGAACCGTCTGTCGACCCAAAATGTTGATGATCTAACCGTCATTAAAATGAACCATGCATGGGTTTCAAAGGATTTTGTCCCACCTTCCCCTGATGACACATAGGTTGCCAGAAAATTGTCTCGTTTTTGTCCTCCTCTTCCTTGAACTTGTCCAATTCCTCCATTTGCAGCTGCTGAATGTACAGCCTACACATCAACATATGCTATTTTTTAAACCTCCCTAACTGGGCTGCCCCCCCAAGGGCTGGGGTCACCACCTGGTGCACCCGGGCAAGTGCCGTTGCTCTGAACAGGTGGGTGGGCCCACTCTTGGCCGACGGCACTGGCACAGGGCCCCTCATAGTACAATACAGTGTCTCTGATGGTGGGGGGGCCCAATCGCCGTCAGAGACACCGGCGTACTATGAGGGACCTTGTGCCAGTACCGTTGCCCACGAGTGGGCCCCCCCTGCTTGCTCATGGCCACAGCACTTGCAAGTTGCAATACTTACCTCTTCCTGCTCCACCGCTGTGTAGTCTGGGCAGTTAAATCCTTCACAGGGACGGCCACTACAAATTTGGTGAACTGATCGATGATGGTTAAGATGTAGCTATGGCCTGTCCTGCTGGCCTCTACCTTCAGATGATCAATGGCTACTAGAGTTGAGTGAAACGGGTTGGTCATATTCAAAAATAGCCGACTTTAGCTAAAGTCCGGTTTCACCAATCAAAACCCGACATAGCGTGAGGTCGGCCATGAGGTTGCCGAGCAGAGCGCCAAAGTCGCATTTCAAATAATGCTTCCAGCGCCTTTTCTCAGCCAATGATGGAGGACTCACTGTGGGCAATGCGATGACATGCGCAGCGGCCACCGCCATCTTAGAGAAGGGCATTGAAGTGATTGGCTAGCTTTGTGTGGCGACCACCATCTTACTTCTGCCGATCTTAGAATAGGGAGAGGTGCTGCTACTGATTCTGAATAGGGAGAGCGTTAGGCAGGGAAGAAAAAAAAATTGCTTCTGCGCTTTTCACTGTACAGTTAGTGTGTGTCACGTCGGCGGCGGTAGCCACCGCCGCCGTCCCAGCAACAGCGGGGCCCGCCTCCACCTTTACTTACCTGCGCTCGCCGCGCCGCTCTGTGCCCACCTCCTCTTCCTTCTCCTCCGTCCGGCGTGTGCCGGCTTCCTGCGGGCGCCTTAGGCCGCGGGCGCGCGCTCTGCAGGTCCTTTAACCCTGCAGCGCCCGCCCAGCGGTCTGAGCGCCCAATCAGCCGACTTCTGCAGGGTATATCAGGCGTCTCCAACATGGTAGAGACGCCTGATTATCTTGTGGACTTCCCGTACGGTATCCTGGCCTGGGTGTTTAGGGGTTTCTCCCCTTCTCACTCCTTACACTCCTCTGCCCAGTCCTGTACTCCGTGCCTCCGTCCTGTGCTCCGGTGCCCAGTCCTACACTCCTCTGCCCAGTCCTGTACTCCGTGCCTCCCTCCTGTACTCCGTGTCTCCGTCCTGTACTCCAGTGCCCAGTCCTATACTCCAGTTCTCAGTCTGGCACCCTCCACTCAGTCCTTCAAGCCGCCCCTCTTGGTTCTAGCAGTCGCGGCATCTGTCTCCCTAGGGTCTGCCCCTAACGGCCCCTGTATAGGGGTCGGCACCACCTGGCGCGCTCACCCCTGGGAGCTCCAGTGCCGCGATCCAGAGGGTCCACTCTCGGACGTAACCTATTTGTTATCACAGCATACGTCACAGCATAATCAGGCCATGGACCCTGCTAGCGCCTCAGCGGCCACCCAAAAAGAATTGCTCTTTTTGCGTGAAAATCAGACTAGAATAATGTCTTTTATGAAGTCCATGGACACCCGCCTTTCCGCCTTACAATCCACCGACCCGGGGAATGCCCCGTTGCTAGCTGGACTCCAGCACGAGCTCGCGCAACAGCATGACGCCCAATCCCACATTCTTAGCTACATGGCGTCCGTGGACGACCGACTCCAATCGCTACAGTCCTCTGCTGCCGCTTCTGCCCTACCTCGGGATCCCCTATCCCATCCTCCACCACGCTTGGGGAAACCTCCCAGGTTTAGCGGTGACCCCAAGTTGTGTCGGGGTTTTTTGAACCAGTACCGTTTGCACTTCGAGCTCCTGCCTCAGCAATACCCCTCGGATCGGGCCAAGGTAGCTTTCATTGTGTCCCATTTAGAGGGAGAGGCCTTAGCTTGGTAAATCCCCTCTGGGAGAGAGATGACCCGGTGGTATCTAGCATCCACAACTTCCTGGATACTTTCCGCAGGGTATTTGATGAGCCTGGCCGTGTGGCCTCCACCACGGAGGCTCTTTTCAATCTTCGCCAAGGCTCCCTCACAGTAGGTCAATATGCTATCCGCTTCCGGACCCTGGCCTCTGAACTGGGGTGGAATAACGAGGCTTTGGTTGGGGCCTTTTGGAGGGGACTCTCGGGTAAAATAAAGGATGAGCTGGCTGGCCGGGACACCCCTACCACTCTGGAGGATCTCATATCCCTAGCTACCCGTATTGATTTACGGTTCCAGGAACGCTCCCGGGAGTCAGTTAGGGAGAAGAGATCTTTTCGGCTATACCAGGCGCCCATTCCCCGCTCCCCAGCGTCTTCCAGTAATTCCACTCCTGAGCCCATGCAAGTAGACCGTGTAAGGTTGTCAGAGCAGAAACGCAGGGAGAGAAGGACACAGGGCCTTTGCCTTTATTGTGGCGGGGCTAACCATTTTGTGCGCACGTGCCCAGTGCGGCCGGGAAACGCCTCCGCCTAGGCCAGGTAAGAGAGGCCTCCCTAGGTGACACCGATTCCTCTCTACCCCTTACTATTTCGGCTTTAATTGTTTCAGGTTGGGAGCGCAGATCTGTGGAGGCGTATGTGGACTCGGGTGCGGCTGGTAACTTCATCCGGCTCAAGGAAGTGGACCTGCTGCGAATTCCAGTTGTGACGTTAGAGAGTCCGCGCTCCATCGCTTCCGTGGATGGCAAACCGCTACCTGAACCTATCACCATGGTCACTCTTGAGGTGGAGATACAAGTTGGAGCTCTTCACCGAGAAAAAATCGCCTTTTATGTTTTGCCCAGTTTGTCTCATGCCATGCTCCTCGGCTTACCCTGGCTTCATCTACACAAGCCCGTTCTAGACTGGCATTCCGGGGAGATCCTCCGTTGGGGACACTTCTGCCATAAACGCTGTCTGTTGCCGGTATCTCACCCCAGTCCGCAGCAAGCTCCTATCGATCTTCCTGGGCTTCCTACGGCTTACCACTCGTTTGCCGACGTCTTCAGTAAGAAGGAGGCTGAGATTCTACCACCGCATCGTGCCTATGACTGCCCTATTGAGCTGTTGCCAGGAGCAATCCCTCCCAGGGGAAGAATTTATCCCCTGTCGCCGGCAGAAACCGCGGCCATGTCTGAATATGTCCAGGAGAACTTGGCTCGGGGTTTTATTCGGAAGTCATCTTCTCCTGCTGGAGCAGGATTCTTTTTCGTCCGGAAGAAAGACGGATCCCTTCGGCCATGTATTGACTACTGGGACCTGAACAGTATCACGGTCAAGAATAGGTATCCCCTGCCGCTGATCCCAGAACTCTTTGACTGCTTGAGAGGGGCCCGGATCTTCACCAAATTGGATCTGCGGGGAGCCTATAACTTGATCCGAATCCGCTCCGGGGATGAATGGAAGATGGCCTTCAATACTCGGGACGGCCATTACGAGTATTTGGTTATGCCCTTTGGTCTCTGCAATGCCCCGGCGGTTTTTCAGGAGTTCGTTAATGAGATCTTCCGAGACCAACTCTACTCTTCTGTCGTGGTATACTTAGATGACATACTCATCTTTTCCCCCGACTTATCCACTCACAGAAAAAGTGTTCGGCTGGTTCTGCAACGTCTACGGGAGAACAGACTCTACGCCAAACTAGAAAAGTGTCTGTTCAAGCAGTCCTCGTTGCCTTTCCTGGGTATATCATCACGGACTCCGGAATAATGATGGATCCCGAAAAATTGACTGCCGTGCTCAAGTGGCCACGTCCGGTTGGAGTAAAAGCCATCCAGCGGTTCCTGGGTTTTGCGAACTATTACAGACAGTTCGTTCCCTTCTTCTCCTCGGTAACCAAGCCCATCTCTGCTCTGACCAGGAAGGGGACCAAACCAAATGCCTGGACTCCAGAGGCTGAATAGGCCTTTCTTGCTTTGAAGCAGTCCTTTGCTACCGCCCCGATTCTACATCGACCGTTGGTCAATAGGCCCTTCATCCTAGACGTGGATGCCTCTTCTACTGGTGCGGGAGTGGTGCTTTCTCAGCGGACGACTTCTGGTCAAGTGGTACCGTGTGGATTCTTCTCTAGGTCGTTCTCTCCCGCAGAATGCAATTATGCCATTGGGGACCGGGAATTACTGGCCATTAAGATGGCCCTGGAGGAGTGGCGGTATCTTTTGGAAGGGGCAGTTCATCCATTCATAATCTTCACGGATCATAAGAATTTGGCATATCTTCAGTCCGCGCAAAGGCTCAACTCCAGGCAAGCCAGGTGGTCGCTATATTTCTCCCGGTTTGACTTCAAACTCCATTTTCGACCGGGGGACAGAAACATCAAGGCAGATGCTCTGTCCAGGTCCCTACAATCTCCTGAGGTTGAGGAAGGTTCATCTCACATCATTGAGCCTGCCAAAATTGTCACCGTGGCGCCCGTGACACTTTCTCCCATTCCGCCAGGCAAGACCTTCGTTCCACAGAATAAGAGGTCTGAGGTCCTGGATTGGGGGCATTCTTCCAAGGTTGCGGGTCACGTCGGGGTCAAGAAAACCCTCAGCCTTCCTTCGCGCTACTACTGGTGGCCATCCCTTCGCCAAGATGTGACTGATTTTATAGCCTCCTGTACGGCTTGTGCTCTGAACAAGGTACCTAGAAGTCTGCCGTCTGGCCTGCTCCACCCTTTGCCTCCTCCTGAAGCCCCTTGGCGACAAATTGGTATGGATTTCATCACCGATCTTCCACGTTCTTCCGGATGTACTACCATCTTAGTAGTGGTCGATCGGTTCTCCAAAATGGCCCATTTCATCCCTCTGCCCGGATTACCCACGGCATCTGAGCCGGCCAAGGTCTTCATACACCAGATCTTTAGGCTTCACGGACTCCCTCAACGAATTGTCTCCGATCGCGGAGTCCAATTTACCTCCCGTTTCTGGAGGGCACTCAGCAAGCTCATGGGTATATCTCTGGACTTCTCCTCTGCTTATCACCCTCAGTCCAATGGGCAAGTTGAGCGAATCAATCAGGTATTAACAGCCTACCTGCGTCACTTCTCGAACGCCCATCAAGACAACTGGGTGTCTCTTCTGCCGTGGGCAGAGTTTGCCCACAACAACCATCCCAGTGAGTCCACCACCAAAACGCCGTTCTTCGTGGTTTCCAGCCAGAACCCTGGTGTTCCACTACCTCTCCCTACGCCGTCTGGTGTTCCCGCAGCAGATGCCCTCGCCACCGAATTTTCTCAAGTCTGGAAGGAGACCAGAGAAGCTCTTGAAAGATCCAGTATCCGGATTAAAAGACATGCCGACAAGGGGGACCTTCCACCTTACCAACCTGGCGACAAAGTTTGGCTGTCAACTAAGTATATCCGTTTGAAGTTGCCTTCTTACAAACTGGGTCCTCGGTACATCGGCCCGTTCCAGGTCTTGGGACGCATTAATAACGTGGCTTATAAATTGAAGTTGCCGGCTTCGCTTCGGGTCCCTAACGCCTTCCATGTCTCGCTCCTTAAACCTGTTGTGCTGAATCGGTACTGCTCAGTTCCCCCTTCTTCTCCTCAGCCAGTAGGGGACAATGATGTCTTTGAGGTGAAAGAAATTCTTGCCGTGAAAAAAGTTCGGGGGCGCACCCTCTACCTCATTGATTGGAAGGGTTTTGGTCCCGAGGAGAGGTCCTGGGAGCCTAAAGAGAATATTAATGCTCCTCGTCTTTTAAAGAGGTTTTTGTCTAACCTCAAGAAGGGGAGACATAAAGGGGGGGTACTGTCACTTTCGGCGGCGGTAGCTGCCGCCGTCCCAGCAACAGCGGGACTCGCCGCCACCTTTACTTACCTGCTCTCGCCGCGCCGCTCTGTGCCCACCTCCTCTTCCTTCTCCGTCTGTCGTGTGCCGGCTTCCTGTAGGCGCCTTAGGCCGCAGGCGCGTGCTCTGCAGGTCCTTTAACCCTGCAGCGCCCGCCCAGCGGTCTGAGCGCCCAATCAGCCGACTTCTGCAGGGTATATCAGGCGTCTCCAACATGGTGGAGACGCCTGATTATCGTGTGGACTTCCCGTACGGTATCCTGGCATGGATGTTTAGGGGTTTCTCCCCTTCTCACTCCTTACACTCCTCTGCCCAGTCCTGTACTCCGTGCCTCCGTCCTGTGCTCCGGTGCCCAGTCCTACACTCCTCTGCCCAGTCCTGTACTCCGTGCCTCCCTCCTGTACTCCGTGTCTCCGTCCTGTACTCCAGTGCCCAGTCCTATACTCCAGTTCTCAGTCCGGCACCCTCCACTCAGTCCTTTGAGCCGCCCCTCTTGGTTCTAGCCGTCGCTGCATCTGTCTCCCTAGGGTCTGCCCCTAACGGCCCCTGTATAGGGGTCGGCACCACCTGGCGCGCTCACCCCTGGGAGTTCCAGTGCCGCGATCCAGAGGGTCCACTCTCGGACGTAACCTATTTGTTATCACAGCATACGTCACAGTGTGCAGTGAAAGGGGAAGATTTTTGTTGTGTGCAGCAGCACTGGTGGTGATTAGGCTGCCTTTTAAGGCTACCTGCTAGCTGCATTACTGTGTGCACACTGCTGTTCAAACTGCTTTTTTCAAAGCACTCCAACTTTTATTATTTTGTTCTGGTAAGTTACTGAGCGTTCATTTTTTTACACACCTTATAGCGGTGTACGCTCCTCACACACTCCCGTGTACCGGCTGGTATCATGGAAAAAGAAACTATCTGGGTGTGCCTCTGGAAAAACAAGCCGAGGAGTTTTTCCATTTTTCCAGACCTACATCTTATAGAGCTGTCCGCTTTTCAAACAGTTTCGTATATCTGCTGTTTGATCACAGTCAAAACTAGACAGAGACAGCGTGTGTCAGTCTGAATACAAATAGACGGAGATGGACGATTTTCCATACAGACACCGTATAGCGGTGTACTCTCCTCACACTACCGTGTACCGCCTTCTATCACGGACATATAGAAGCTATCTGTGTGTGACTCTGGAAAAACAAGCCAAGGAGATTTTCCATTTTTCCAGACCTACACCTTAGAGAGCTGTCCGCTTTTCAAACAGTTTCGTATATCTGCTGTTTGATCACAGTCAAAATTAGACAGAGACAGCGTGTGTCAGTCCGTATACAAATAGACAGAGATGGACAATTTTCCATACAGACACCGTATAGCGGTGTACGCTCCTCACACACTATCGTGTACCGGCTGGTATCACAGACAAATAGAAGCTGTCTGTGTGTGACTCTGGAAAAACAAACCAAGGAGATTTTCCATTTTTCCAGACCTACACCTTAGAGAGCTGTCCGCTTTTCAAACAGTTTCGTATATCTGCTGTTTGATCATGGTCAAAACTAGATAGAGACAGCGTGTGTCACTCCGTATAAAAATAGACGGAGATTAACAATTTTCCATACAGACACCGTATAGAGCTGTCCGATTCTCAAACAGCATTGTATATCTGCCGATCGCATTACAGTCACATCTATACAGAGTCAGCGTGTGTGTGACACTCCGTAAATACATATACGGAGATTGTTAGTTACACAAAAAGCGCATACAGCTGTACACTTCTGATACCGTTCCGTATATCTGCTTGTTAGATTACGGTCAAATACATACCATGAGAGCGTCTGTGACTAACAAAATATATACGTAGATTTTATTTTTTTAATACACCTTACACAGGTGGACGCTCCTCATACAGTACCATCTCTCTGCTGGCATTTTTGGTACATTTCCCAAACATGAGGAAGTATGGTGGAAGAGGCCATGGACGTGGGTAGGGGGGCGCAGCTGGTACTGATGGTGGTGGTGCATCGGCTGGTTCTGGCAAATGCACAATAGCAGCTAAGGCAGGAGGTGTTGAGCCTGCATCATTGTCTGGCCCAAGAACACCTTTAAGGTTGCCTTTTCTTGGTGTAGGAAAACCGCTTTTAAAGCCGGAGCATCAGGAACAGGTTTTGGCGTACATTGCCAAAACAGCCACCAGCTCTATTGCCTCCTCTTCTGAATGTTCGAAACCTGCAAGCACGGAGTCGTCAGTGCAGGGTTCTGGTCAGGAAAAACACCTTTCCTTGTGTCCTTCACCCCCACCAAATGTTAAGGATGTGGCAGCCCACACTTCAGATTACTCTATGGAGCTCTTTTCAGTCCAATTCTGAATTCCCCAGTCAAAGATGAACCTGACATGGAGTGCACTGATGCACAGCCACTGCTAGATGATTCTGCTGATACATTGACCCAGAGCACTACATTGCCCTCGCAGTCTATTGAGCCAGAATCTGACCCTGATGAAACTCAGATGCCCCTTCCCGCATACTATACCACCTTACACGGTGACACAGAGGAAGGTAAAGAGGAAGGTGCAGATGACTTTGAAGAGGAGGTGATGGATGACCCAGTTCTTGACCCAGATTGGCATCCATTGGGGGAGGAGGGTGGCGCTGACAATAGTTCAGATAAGGAGAAGGATCCGCAGCAGGCATTGACATCGCAGCAGTGGTTACCAGGCAGGCCCGTAGCTGTCCAAAAACGTGGACCAAAAACTAAAAGAGTTGCAGGACAGCTTGGCCAGACGGTCAACTTAGCACAGTGTGCAAGGCCAGAAAATGTATACAATAGTAGGAAGAGTGCAGTGTAGCACTTCTTAGTCCAAAATCCTACTGATGAGGCAAAGGTTACCTGTAAGAAGTGCGGAAGGACCTTTAGCCGAGGTAAACAACTCTGAAATTTGAATACCAGTTGCATGCTTAGACATTTAATCAACATGCACTTGCAAGCATGCACGGACTACAAAACCTCAGGTAGCACATGTGCACCTGCTCCGACTGAAGGTAGCCAGCAACGTTCCATCGCTTCCCCAACTGTAAGACCACTGCCACCGTTGAGCATACCACCAGCACTAAATGTGGAGGTGTCGTTGCAAGGCCAAAAGCACTCAGGGAATCACAATGGTTTTGCAACACAACACTGAATCTAGGCCATCACCACCAATACCATCACCAACCCCCTCTCACTCCGTCCGGTCCACCGCTACTTCCCCCATATGCAGCTCTTCAGTCCAGCTCACTATACCAGACACTCTGAGTAGGACAAGAAAGTACTCATCCTCTCATCTGCCTACACTGTGTTTGAATGCCTACATTGCCAAACTAATCTCATTAGAGATGATGCCCTACCGTTTGGTTGAAAGCGAAGCTTTCCACGAGCTCATAGACTACGCTGTCCCTCGCTATGACATACCCAGTCGGCACTTCTTTTCTCGAAAAGCCATCCCTGCCCTACACCGGCATGTGAAAGAGCGCATTGTCATTGCACTAAAACAGTCAGTGAGTGGAAAGGTGCACCTCACAACAGATGCATGGACCAGTAGGCATGGCCAGGGCTGTTACGTGTCCATCACTGCGCACTGGGTTAATGTGGTGGATGCAGGCTCCACAGGGGACAGCGGTGGTGGAACAGTGCTGCCTAGCCCACGGTATAGGAAACAGTAGGCTGTAGGCTTTCGACCCTCATCCTCCTTCATCAGCGAAAGCTCTTCCACAGAGCGCAGTCGTGCGAGCACTCCATCCGCAGCTGGCAGTGTTGCAGACGAGGTATCCCACTATCGAACAGCTAGTGGTAAGTGTCAGCAGGCTGTGTTAAAGATGATGTCTTTGGGTGACAACAAACACACCGCGGAGGTACTGGCCGACTACTTGCAGCGACAAACTGAGTTATGGCTGGGCAGTCTACATCTTGAGGCAGGCAAGGTAGTCAGTGATAACGGCCGTAAATTTGTGGCAGCCATAACCCGTGCAAAACTCACACACATACCTTGCCTGGCTCACACTTTGAACCTGGTGGTGCAGTGCTTCCTTAATAATTATCCGGAGTTAACATCCCTGCTACATAAGGTGCGAAGACTGTGCTCACACATCCATCGCTCAAATGTCCACTCCACTCATATGCAGAAGCTGCAGCGATTGCTCCACCTCCCCAAGCACCGCCTAATCATAGACATTGCAACAAGGTGGAACTCCACCCTGCACATGGTTGAGAGGCTGTGCGAACAGAGGCAGGCTGTAATGCATTTGTGGGAGGATACACGGGCAGGCAGTTTGAGGGAAGACATGGAATTGTCGGGTTTGCAGTGGTCAAAGCTGAGAGACCTCTGTAAAGTTCTTCAGTGTTTTGAGGAATGCACACAGCTGTGTATTGTAACGGTTCCAATGGATTGTATTGAATAAGAAAATGCTCACACAAGAATTTAATTTACTAAATTGATTTACTTAATAAGTGATAAGATCAAATAATGAACAGTATAAACAATAAATATACACGTGAATTAAACATACATTACATTATTCAGGTAGAATTCAGGTCCATCTCTTTCTCATCTCCCTGTCCTCGTCTGGTCAGATCATCTCCCTCTCTCTCTGTACACATCCCTCCTTTTATCCCCCCAAAAGCATCCAAATGTGTCTTAGTTAAAAAGCTTTGATCTATCCTTGAATACTAATGAAAAAGTCTCCTGAAACCAAATAGATGAGATTTCACCAGGTGACAATCCATGGGGAAAGTTAACACACCCAATCTAATTAGGGTAGTTGCCTTGAATATCAATGGTCCTTTGTTGATGGATAAACAAATGACCAGTAATTTACATTCCTTTATCTTAAGTAAGTTTCAATGACCTTTTGCTTACCTCCCTGGAAGTAAAAATACAGTATATATTACATTAAACTGATTGAAACCATATAAAAATAACTAATAGTATACAGGCTGGTAAGCACAGACGACGCCATCATAAGCATGAGCATCCCACTTATGCGTCTGCTCATGCAGTTTGACGCACATTAAGGATCAGGCGTCTGCAGCGGAGGAGGAGGAGGAGGGAAGCTTTGATGACAGTCAGCCATTGTCTGTTCAGGGAACTGTCCTGGATGAGGTGGAGGAAGAAGAGGAGGAGGAGGAGGAGGATGAGGGGGATGATTATTTTGGGGAGGAGGATGCTTCTTAGGGGGCAACAGAAAATGTTGGCATTCCAAGGTCAGGCACAGTGTTTGTGCGTGACTGTAGGGATGTGGATTTGCCAGAAAGTGCTCCTCCACCCAGCAGTGGCAGTGCAGCATTGACACCTGAAACATTGGCCCACATGTGCGATTATGCCTTGCGGATCCTAAAAAGGGACACCCGCATTGCTAAAATGATGAGGGATGACGGCTACTGGCTGGCCAGCATCCTCGATCCATGCTAGAAAGGCAAATTACACAACATCATGCCACAGGAGAACCTAGAGATAATATTGGCTGACAAACAAGCAACTCTGGTAAAC
Source organism: Dendrobates tinctorius (assembly GCF_039654945.1). Taxonomy (NCBI): domain Eukaryota; kingdom Metazoa; phylum Chordata; class Amphibia; order Anura; family Dendrobatidae; genus Dendrobates; species Dendrobates tinctorius. The sequence continues at coordinate 10,264,010 of NW_027361875.1, forward strand.
CGTTTGTTTGAGGCTTTCCCAGCACACAGCAGCGGTGCTGGTTCTCCCAAGAGCCGTAGTGGGCACAATGGAAGAGGTGTTCGTGGTGCACACAGCTGAAGTGGCATTGGTGACAGAGGTTTAATGACCATGTTGTGGACTTATTTCTCAAGTACCGCTCACACGACTGCTAATACTGCATCGATTAAAAGTGACAGGAGGCAGCAGTTGTCAACTATGGTAACAAACTACTTCTTCTCCCATATCGATGTTCTCCCTCACAGGTCATTCCCTTTTGTCTATTGGGCCTCTAAACTGGATGCCTGGCCTGAATTGGCACAATATGCCTTACAGGAGCTCGCTTGCCCTGCTGCTAGTGTGTTATCTAAAAGAGTCTTCAGTGCTACTGGATCAATCCTAACAGAAAAAAAGACCTGCTTGTCTACCCAAATGTTGATGATCTAACCTTCATTAAAATGAACCATGCATGGGTTTCAAAGGATTTTGTCCCACCTTCCCCTGATGACACATAGGTTTCCAGAAAACTGCCTCGCTTTTGTCCTCCTCTTCCTTGGACTTGCCCAATTCCGCCATTTGCAGCAGCTGAATGTCCAACCAACACATCAACATGTGCCATTTTTTAAACCTCCCTAAGTGGGCTGCCAACCCACCCCCCAATGGTTGGGGTCAACACTTGGCGCACCCGGGCAAGTGTCGTTGCTCTGAACAGGTGGATGGGCCCACTGATGGCCGACGGTACTGGCACAGGGCCCCTCATAGTCCAATACAGTGTCTCTGATGGTGGGGGGCCCACTCGCCATCAGACACACCAGTGTACTATAAGGGGCCCTGTGCCAGTACCGTCGACCATGAGTGTGCCCCCCTTGCTTGGTCATGGCCACAGCACTTGCAAGTTGCAATACTTACCTCTCCCTGCTCCACCGCTGTGTAGTCTGGACAGTTAAATCCTTCACAGGGACGGCCACTAGAAATTTGGTGCATTGATCGATGATGGTTAAGATGTAGCTATGGCCTGTCCTGCTGGCTTCTACCTTCAGATGATCAATGGCTACCATTTGTAATGGACGTCAACTTACAAGCGGATGCAGTGATGCTTTATGATCAGCTTTCACAGTTGTGCTAGTCACAGACGTGTGACATTCCTGCCACCATTTTTCAATGTCTCCTCTCATGCCAATCCAAAAGAATCGCCTACGGCCTGTGGCTTCTGTCGTTTGCACTCCTAAATGACCAGACACATCATGATAGGCAGTGAGGACCATGTCTATATCTCTCCCTGTGATCACAATTTGATGGAGACGAGTAACGGTGATGTGATTCACGCTACTGCGATAAAGCAATCCTTTCTTCACAAAGAACTGTTCTCGCTGTCTCCACAGACACAGTAATTGAGGGTCTGCATCACCTCTGCAACATCTACCGGGAAGTTTTCCCACGATGAGTAATTCCCAAATTTCTGCTAACACTCGACTTTCCATCTGTACTTGTATACATGTAGTTTCCAGTAGCGGAGAGTCTGGACTGGCTTACTGAGATTGAAATTTATACTAAGATTTAAAAGTACCACAACACTGTATACTGTTGTATGCTTCAACTACCTTTCCCTTTTTCTACTTTTTAAATACTGGTTTTATACATAGTAAGCCTGTGAGTGTCTGTCTGTGTCTGATGCCGGAAGTATAGACGGAAATTTACAATTACCCCTAGACTGGATACACCTGCTATGTGCTGATACAGTACCTTTGTTCAAAATTTTGTATTACGGTATTATCCATAGTGAGTGAGCTTGTATGGTTTACGCCTTCTATATATACGGTGAATTGGAGATACCAATTGTTATCCTATACTCGATACAGCTTGTATCTTGTTATTCAGTACCTTTGTTCAACATTTAGTATTACGATCAAATCCATACTGAGTAAGCGTCTGAGAGTGACTACGGGACTATGTATACGGAGATTTCAATTGTACCCTATAATATATATATATTGCTATCTTGTTATCCAGTACATTTTTAACAACATTTTTTATTATGGTCAAACCCAGACTGAGTGAGCTTCTGAGGGGGACTCCGGAAATATATACCGAGATTTCAAATTTGGCCAACAGCTGTACACTTCTGATACAGTAACCTCTTTAGCTATTTAGATTCTGGTGTAATCCATAATGAGCCTGTGAACGTCTGTCTGTTACTCCGCCAATATATTAGGAGCTTTAAGATTACCCCAACACTGTCTACAGATATACGCTTGTGTTACATTACCCATTTACTGCTTTTTATATTCTGGTATAATCCATACTGAGGCAGTGAGAATCTGTTTCTGACTATGTAAATATATATGGAGATTTACAATGCCCCCTATACTGTATACAGCTGTACGCTTCTGATCCATTACCCTTTTACTGCTTTTTATATTGTGGTGTAATCCATACTGGGCCTGAGAGCATCTGTGTCTGTCTCCTCAAATATATACTGAGATTTAGAATGCTTAAACTATACTATATATACCTATTATCTGCTGATACTGTACCCTTTGCCAAATCTCTATATTCTTGTCGAATCTATACTGGGCCTGAGAGCGTCTGTGTCTGCCTCCTGAAATACATACGGATATTTTTTCTACTTTCACTAAACTATATATACCTTGTATCTGATACAGTACCCTTTGAGCCAGAAAGTCCTCCTCCACCCACCACTTTAAGTGCATCATTGACACCTGGAACATTGGCCTACATGTGTCATTATTTCTTGCGGATCTTCTTTTTATATTATGGTGTGATCCATACTGAGCCTGTGAGAGTCTGTGTGTTACTCATTAAGTATATATGTAGATTTAAAAATTACACCAACACTGTATACAGCTGTACACTTGTGATAAATTACCCATTTACAGCTTTTTATATTCTTGTCTAATCCATACTGGGCCTGAGAGCGTTTGTGTCTGCCTCCTGAAATATACACGGAGATTCAGAATGTTTAAACTATACTCTATATACCTTGTATCTGGTGATACTGTACCCTTTATCAACTTGTTAGATTATTGTGTAATCCATACTGAGCCTGTGAGCGTCTGTGTATGACTCATGAAATATATACGGAGATTTACAATTATCCCTAGACTGTGTAGAGCTGTACGCTTCTGATACAGTACCATATATCTGCTCGTATTTTGGGTACATTTTCACAAAAATTAGTAAGTATGATGGAAGAGGCCACGGACGTGGGGGCCATCTGGTACTGATGGTGGTGGTGGTGCATCTGCTGGTAGTGCCAAAAGCACAATAGCAGCTAAGGCAGGAGGTGTTGAGCCTGCGCCATCATCTGGCACAAGAAGGCCTGTAAAGCTCCCTTTTCTGGGAGTAGGTAAACTGCTTTTAAAGCTGGAGCATCAAGAACTGGTTTTGGCTTACAATGCTAAAACAGCCTCCAGCTCTATCGCCTCCTTCTGAAGTTTCAAAAAATGCAAGCACTGAGTCGTCAGTGCAGGCTTCTGGTCAGGAGCAAGCCCTTTCCTTGGGCCCTTCACCCACACCAAAAGTGAAGGATGCGGCAGCCCACACTTCAGATTACTCCATGGAGCTCTTTTCACATACCATGACTGGGTTGATTCTAAATGGGGCACATTATATATGGAGCATTATTTGGGCCCATAAGACACTGGAGCATCATCCATGGGGCCCATAATATACTGGAGCATTCTAAAGGGGGCAAATTATATATGGAGCATTATTTGGGCCCATAAGACACTGGAGCATCATCCATGGGGCCCATCATATACTGGAGAATTCAAAATGGGGCAGATTATATATGGAGCATTATTTGGGCCCATAAGACACTGGAGCATCATCCATGAGGCCCATCATGTACTGGAGCATTCTAAATGGGGCAGATTATATTTGGAGCATTATTGGGGCCATAAGACACTGGAGCATCATCCATGGGGCCCATCATATACTGGAGAATTCAAAATGTGGCAGATTATATATGGAGCATTATTTGGGCCCATAACACTGGAGCATCATCCATGAGGCCCATCATATACTGGAGCATTCTAAATGGGGCAGATTATATATGGAGCATTATTTGGGCCCATAACACACTGGAGCATCATCCACGAGGCCCATCATATACTGGAGCATTCCAAATGGGGCAGATCAGACACTGGAGCAGCATCTATGGGGCCCATTATACACTGGAGCATTAGAAATGGTGCCCATTATATATGGAGCATTATTTGGGCCCTTAACACACTGGAGCATCATCCATGGAGACCATCATATATTGTAGCATTATGTGGAGCTCATCATATACTGTATAGAACATTATATGGGACCAATTATTCTGTATGGAGAAATATATGGGGCTCATTATTCTGTATGGCGCACCATGTGGTGGCCATAATACTGTATGGAGTAATATACTGTCCGTTTTTTGAGCTAATGTAGAATTTAAAATAGATATCAGTCATGTCATGTAAGAAGTGAAGTATTTTTCATTGTGCTATACCTATATTTCTGTGCTGTATCGGAGCATCATGAATTGTAGTATGTGTTAAAGGGGCGCACTGACACTCTTTGGCCCGGGGCACACGAAAACCTGGAGCCAGCCCTACCCCCCACAACTTTAGCCAAATAACCCCCAGTTTTAAATGCGTAATTATTATTATAAAGTAGATTAAGGTTGACAAGCTTAAGTAATAAGAATTGATGTTGTTGGCATTGAAATGGGCACTGTAGGTGTGTTTACTGTCCTCCACTCCCTACCGACTTTGCTTCCCCATTGACTTGCATTGGGTTTTGTGTTTCAGTAGGACCTCCGACTTTTCCCTATAGTCAGCCGATTTCGTTCGACTCGACTTTTGAAAAAGTCGTGTTTCATGAAACCCGACTCGACCCTAAAAAGGGCAAAGTTGCTCATCTCTAATATACACATAGAATACATGCTGTATATATATATATATATATATATATATATATATATATACACATGTCATTGAGACACATATATATGTAGATTTATATTTCATAGCATTCTACATAGCATAATAGCTGCTAAATCAATTGCCGGCTTCTGTAAAATTATTCCAAAATTCAATATGAAATGACACATGGTTTACATGTTTACATACATAAACCATTTCATTTAGTTTGTTATATGTCTTTGACTAATAATTAGATTAGGGTATGTGTGTAAAATTTTGCACATGTAGGTGTTAAATTAGCGGATAAATTCATTGAAAAAAATTGCGTGGGCTCCCGCAGTAATTTCTCCACCAAAGAGGGAAAGTCAGTGAGTGAGGGCAGATATTATTAGCCTAGAGAGCGACCATTGTTTTTGGGCTTCCCCTGGCTAAAAAAAATCTGCCCCCAGCCACTCCAGAAAAGGTGCATCTATAAGATGCACCTTTTCTGACATTTAGCCTCTCTATTCCCATGGCCTTTAGCGGTGGCTCATGGGTTAATAATAATGGGTTAATGTCACCTTGCTATTGAAAGGTGACATTAAGCCGGGTTAATAATGGAGAGGTGTCAATAAGACACCTATCCATTATTGATCCTAGACTAGTAAAGGGTTAAAAAAGACACACAGACATTAATAAAATATTCTTTTAATGAAATAATCCCACAAAGTTTTTGACCAAATGTATTATTCTGTTAATCCAACAGAATCCCTGGTTGTCCTGTAAAATATCAAAAAATCAAAAACCAACAATATCCATACCTCTCCACCGTTCAGTCAGGTCCATCGCTGCAATCCATCACAAGGGTTTAACTAGTTTACAACAGGGACTGGTGCTAATGCTACCGGCCCCGCTTTAAACCACTGCAGAATGAATGAAATCATGTCTGCGCAGGCGCCCCGGCTGATCGGAGATGAACTAATAAGCATGGGAAAGTTTCTGAACTTTTTCCCATGCCCCTGAGTTCACCTCCGGTTAGCCGGGGACTCTGGCAGCCTCAGTGACTTCAGCGGTAGTCAGTGAGGCTATAACAAACTAAATGAAATGAAATGGTTTACTGTATGTAAACTATGTGTCATTTCATGTCGGGTTTTCTATTGATTTTACAGAAGCCGACAATTGATTTAGTGGCTATTATGCTATGTACTAATATATATATATATATATACATATATATGTGTGTGTCTCAATGACATGTGCATATATATATAGATTCAGTATCATCTTTATGCTGATGACACACAGATCTACATCTCTGGACCAGATATCACCTCCCTACTAACCAGAATCCCTCAATGTCTGTCCACTATTTCATCCTTCTTCTCCACTAGATATCTGAAACTCAACATGGACAAAACAGAATTCATCATCTTTCCCCCATCTCACGCGACCCCCCCTACGAACCTATCAATTACAGTAAATGACTGCCCACTCTCCCCAGTCCCACAAGCTCGCTGCCTCGGAGTAATCCTTGACGCTGATCTCTCCTTCAAACCACATATCCAAACCCTTTCCACTTCATGCCGACTTCAACTCAAAAATATTTCACGCATCCGTTCATTCCTCACCCAAGAATCTGCAAAAACCCTAGTCCATGCCCTCATCATCTCTCGCCTTGACTACTGCAACCTCATGCTCTGTGGCCTCCCCTCAAACACTCTCGCACCCCTCCAATCTATTCTAAACTCTGCTGCCCGACTAATCCACCTGTCCCCCCGCTATTCCCCAGCTTCTCCCCTCTGTCAATCCCTTCACTGGCTCCCAATTGCCCAGAGACTCCATTACAAAACCCTAACCATGACATACAAAGCCATCCACAACTTGTCTCCTCCATACATCTGTGACCTCGTCTCCCGGTACTTTCCTGCACGCAACCTCCGATCCTCACAAGATCTCCTTCTCTACTCCCCTCTTATCTCCTCTTCCCACAATCGCATACAAGATTTCTCTCGCGCATCACCCCTACTCTGGAACTCTCTACCACATCATATCAGACTCTCACCTACCATCAAAACCTTCAAAAAGAGCCTGAAGACCCACCTCTTCCGACAAGCCTATAACCTGCAGTAACCACCGATCGACCAAACCGCTGCACGACCAGCTCTACCCTCGCCTACTGTATTACCACCCATCCCTTGAAGATTGTGAGCCCTCGCGGGCAGGGTCCTCTCTCCTCCTGTACCAGTTATGACTTGTATTGTTTAAGATTATTGTACTTGTTTTTATGTATACCCCTCCTCACATGTAAAGCGCCATGGAATAAATGGCGATATAACAATAAATAATAATAATAATAATAATAATAATAATAATAATATATACAGGGGTTGGAAAAAATAATGGAAACACCTAACGTTTTGGCATCATAATCTTCGAACATGTTATAAATATGCAAACCGTGACATATGGTAATGTTTTGTAGTTGATTATTTGTGTCATGTGATATGTGTATGTAAATTAACTGTTTGTTTTGCAGAATTGTAAGAACATTGATGAAAACCTGATACCAATGGCAGACCTCTCTGATTTTCAAAGAGGCCAAATTGTTGGTGCTCGTATGGCAGGCGCTAGTGTAACAGAAAGTGCCTGAATGCTTGGCGTGTCAAGAGGTACTGTCTCCAAAGTAATGACTGCGTTTGAAAGAGAAGTAAAAACGTCCGCAGCAAAGCACAGGTCCGGCCGAAAGTCGAAGTTGACTGAGATAGACCGTCGGACTCTAAAGCGAATTGTGAGAGAGGATCGCAAGACCACGGCTCCGAAAATCACTGCTGAGCTCAGTGAACACCTACAGAACTCAGTTTCCACGAAAAATGTTCTTCGAGAGCTGCACAAATCTGGATTCCACGGAAGAGCTGCAATTCGAAAACCGCTGCTCTCAATGACAAATGTTTCCAAGCATTTAGAGTGGTGTAGACACCTCCAGAATTGGTCCCTCGAGCAGTGGAAACATGTGATATTCTCAGACGAATCACCGTTTACCCTATTTCCGACCTCCGACCGAGTGTATGTTTGGAGACAGCCGAAAGAAGCATTCCATCCAGACTGCCTTCTCCCAACCGTAAAGTATGGTGGAGGTTCTGTGATGATCTGGGGTGCCATTTCGTGGAGATCCGCCAGGCCAATCATATCCCTTCATGGAAGAATTAACAGCTGCGAATATTTAGGCATTTTGGGCGACCAAGTGCATCCTATGGTTCAAGCACTGTTCCCGGAGGGGAACACCATCTTTCAGGATGATAATGCACCAATTCTTACAGCTAGAATCGTTAAAGCATGGCACGAGGAACATTGCAATGAAGTTGAGCATCTCATCTGGCCCCCACAATCCCCAGACCTCAACATTATTGAGCATTTATGGCCGATTTTTGAGAGTCAAGTTAGACGTCTATTTCCGCCGCCATCGTTGCTCAATGAACTGGAGGGTGTTTTAACTGAAGAAGGGCCTACAATTCTTTTGGAAACAATTCACACCTTGTATGAATCCATACCTCGGAGAATTGAGGCTGTAATCGCAAAATGTGGACCTACACCATATTAAACTAACTTTTGTTGATGTTTTCAGGTGTTTCCATTATTTTGTCCAACCCCTGTTTGTATTCTGTGTTTATATGTCTTTTCTTTCGTTTGTGTATTAACCTGTCATTGGGCTCCATTATATGTCCATTTTGCAAGCTGGCAATAAAATCTCGTCACACGGATGCTTAGATGTGAAAAAATCTCATCCTCGCATGACAATCAGATGACATACGGATCACTGTTCATGAAACATTTGTGCGATTCTGGTCCATGAAAAACAGACCGATTTTTTTATATGTTGTGTATGACTCTGGCCTTAATACTATACTACCTGGATAAGGAACTCCATGCCCCATCTAGTGGCCATTACCTTAACTATACTGTCTCTATTATATACAGTACATAGGCTAAACAGCAACAGGAAATATGCACGTTATATCACAATACAGTTTTGAATCACAACAACACGTAGTAACGACATATCTATATAATGATTATATACTGTATATATATATATACAGTACAGACCAAAAATTTGGACACACCTTCTCATTCAAAGAGTTTTCTTTATTTTCATGACTATGAAAATTGTTGATTCACTCTGAAGGCATCAAAACTATGAATTAACACATGTGGAATTATAAAATTAGCAAAAAAAAGTGTGAAACAACTGAAAATATGTCTTATATTTTAGGTTCTTCAAAATAGACACCGTTTGCTTTGATTACTGCTTTGCACACTCTTGGCATTCTCTTGATGAGCTTCAAGAGGTAGTCACCGGAAATGGTCTTCCAACAGTCTGGAAGAAGTTCCCAGAGATGTTTAGCACTTGTTGGCCCTTTTGCCTTCATTCTGTGGTCCAGCTCACCCCAAACCATCTCGATTGGGTTCAGGTCTGATGACTGTGGAGGCCAGGTTATCTGGCGTAGCACCCCATCACTCTCCTTCTTGGTCAAATAGCCCATACACAGACTGGAGGTGTGTTTTGGGTCATTGTCCTGTTGAAAAATAAATGATGGTCCAACTAAACGCAAACCGGATGGAATAGCATGCCGCTGCAAGATGCTGTGGTAGCCATGCTGGTTCAGTATGCCTTCAATTTTGAATAAATCCCCAACAGTGTCACCAGCAAAGCACCCCCACACCATCACACCTCCTCCTCCATGCTTCACGGTGGGAGCCAGACATGTAGAGTCCATCCGTTCACCTTTTCTGCGTCGCACAAAGACACGGTGGTTGGAACCAAAGATCTCAAATTTGGACTCATCAGACCAAAGCACAGATTTCCACTGGTCTAATATCTATTCCTTGTGTACTTTAGCCCAAACAAGTCTCTTATACTTGTTGCCTGTCCTTAGCAGTGGTTTCCTAGCAGCTACTTTACCATGAAGGCCTACTGCACACAGTCTCCTCTTAACAGTTGTTGTAGAGATGTGTCTGCTGCTAGAACTCTGTGTGGCATTGACATGGTGTCTAATCTGAGCTGCTGTTAACCTGCGATTTCTGAGGCTGGTGACTCGGATGAACTTATTCTCCGCAGCAGAGGTGACTCTTGGTCTTCCTTTCCTGGGGCGGTCCTCATGTGAGCCAGTTTCTTTGTAGCGCTTGATGGTTTTTGCCACAGCACTTGGGAACACTTTCAAAGTTTTCCCAATTTTTTGGACTGACTGACCTTAATTTCTTAAAGTAATGATGGCCACTCGTTTTTCTTTACTTAGCTGCTTTTTTCTTGCCATAATACAAATTCTAACAGTCTATTCAGTAGGACTATCAGCTGTGTATCCACCAGACTTATGCACAACACAACTGATGGTCCCAACCCCATTTATAAGGCAAGAAATCCCACTTATTAAACCTAATAGGGCACACCTGTGAAGTGAAAACCATTTCCGGTGACTACCTCTTGAAGCTCATCAAGAGAATGCCAAGAGTGTGCAAAGCAGTAATCAAAGCAAAAGGTGGTTACTTTGAAGAAGCTAGAATATAAGACATATTTTCAGTTGTTTCACACTTTTTTGCTAATTATATAATTCCACATAGTCATGAAAATAAAGAAAACTCTTTGAATGAGAAGGTGTGTCCAAACTTTTGGCCTGTACTGTAAATATACAGCTCTGGCAAAAATTAATAGACCACTTCCAAATGTTCAGTTTGTCTGAATTTTCTCTTTATAGGTATATTTTTGAGTAAAATGTAAATTGTTCTTTTAGTCTGTAAACTTCTGTCAACATGTCTCCGAATTTCCAAGCAATAAATTTTATATTTTTTTCCTGACAAAGAAAAATGGTCAAAATTAGAAAAAAAAACAACCCATTGTTTTCAGACCTCAAATAATGCAAAGAAAACAAGTTCATAATCATTTAGAAACAACAATACTAATGTTTTAACTCAGGAAGAGTTCAGAAATCAATATTTTATGCAATAAGCATGATTTTTAAGGCTATGTGCTAAAAACAGCTTTCATGCCTCTTGGCATGCTTGCCACCAGTCTTTCACACGGCTTATGGCGCACAAATTTTAGCAGTTCTTCTTTGTTTGATGGCTTGTGACTATCCATCATCCTCTTGATTACATTCCAGAGGTTTTCAATGGGGTTCAAGTCTGGAGAATGGGCTGGCCATGACAGGGATTTGATGTGGAGGTCTCTTAATTTTTTCCAGAGCTGTATATTATATATATATATATACATGGAGGAAGACACATGTAGTGTCAAAATATGTCATCAAAAAGGGATTGACAATATGCAAAGTTGTTATTGAAGAAACATGGAAGCTATTTAATGGAAAAATAAAAGTTATATTTTACCCTACCATTGGACTGATCGCTGGAGAGACATTGCTATTTCATATATATATACACACACATGGGGAGCATAAGAAACTTAAAGGAATAGAGATTTTTTTCACATACCCCTACACTGCCGCAACAAAAATATATGGAATCTAAGCAGATATTACCACATAATGTCCTACTTTCTCTAAATCTATATATTCTCCATTTTCTGTGAAACACAAAAGGTTATGGGGTCCCTCGTCCCTCCTGAAGAGTGTGGCACATTACCAATGCACGTATGGAGGGTTCCTTACCCCAATGTCGGGTGTTTGCATAAATCCTGCACTGTACAGTGAGCTCGATTAATCAAGGGAACAGGAAGATAAAAGCATTATCCTCTCAAGAGGAGGCAGTGGAATAGGTCAGTTACATAATCAGAAGCATTAAAATGTGACATTACATCTCAGGAAGGAGAAAGAAGATTCTGTAAGGGAGGGGGACTAAAGAAGTTAATGAGAATACAAAAATGCATCATAGGCGAGAATGTGTGAATGGTTGACTAGCTGAGGAGTGAAAAGACTGGAGCTTTGTGTGCTCTGGATGGTAGATAGATAGATATAGGATAGATAGATAAATAGATAGATAGATAGATATGAGATAGATAGAAATGAGATACATAGAAATGAGATAGATAGATAGATAGATAGATAGATAGATAGATATGAGATAGTTAGATAGAAATGAGATAGATAGAAATGAGAGATAGATATGAGAGATAGATATAAAGATAAATAGATAGATATTAGAGAGATAGATAGATATGGGATAGATAGATAGATAGATAGATAGATAGATAGATATGGGATAGATAGATAGATAGATAGATATGGGATAGATAGATAGATAGATAGATAGATATGGGATAGATATGAGATAGATAGATATGGGATAGATAGATAGATAGATAGATAGAGTGCCTTGCAAAAGTATTCGGCTCCCTGGAACTATTCAACCCTTTCCCACATATCATGCTTCAAACATAAAGATACCAAATGTAAATTTTGGGTGAAGAATCAACAACAAGTGGGACACAATTGTGAAGTTGAACGAAATTTTTTGGTTATTTTAAATTTTTGTGGAAATTCAACAACTGAAAAGTGGGGCGTGCAATATTATTCGGCCCCTTTACTTTCAATGCAGCAAACTCACTCCAGAAGTTCATTGTGGATCTCTTAATGATCCAATGTTGTCCTAAATGACTAATGATGATAAATATAATCCACCTGTGTGTAATCATGTCTCCGTATAAATGCACCTGCTCTGTGATAGTCTTAGGGTTCTGTTTGAAGTACAGAGAGCATCATGAAGACCAAGGAACACAACAGGCAGGTCCGTGATACTGTTGTGGAGAAGTTTAAAGCTGGATTTGGATACAAAATGATTTCGAAAACTTTAAACATCCCAAGGAGCACTGTGCAAGCGATCATATTGAAATGGAAGGAGTATCATACCACTGCAAATCTACCAAGACCCGGCCGTCCCTCTAAACTTTCATCTCAAACAAGGAGAAGACTGATCACAGATGCAGCCAAGATGCCCATGATCACTCTGGATGAACTGCAAAGATCTACAGCTGAGGTGGGACAGTCTGTCCATAGGACAACAATCAGTCGTATACTGCACAAATCTGGCCTTTATGGAAGAGTGGCAAGAAGAAAGCCATTTCTCAAAGATATCCATAAAAAGTGTGGTCTAAAGTTTGCAACAAGCCACCTGGGAGACACACCAAACATGTGGAAGAAGGTGCTCTGGTCAGATGAAACCAAAATCAAACTTTTTGGCAACAAAGCCAAACGATATGTTTGGCGTAAAGGCAACACAGCTCATCATCCTGAACATACCATCCCCACTGTCAAAGAAGGTGGTGGCAACATCATGGTTTGGGCCTGCTTTTCATCAGCAGTGACAGGGGGGAAGATGGTTAATATTGATGGGAGGATGGATGGAGCCAAATACAGGACCATTCTTGAAGAAAACCTGTTGGAGTCTGCAAAAGACCTGAGACTGGGATGGAGAGTTGTCTTCCAACAAGACAATGATCCCAAACATAAAGCAAAATCTAGAATGGAATGGTTCACAAATAAACATATCCAGGTGTTAGAATGGCCGAGTCAAAGTCCAGACGTGACTCCAATCGAGAATCTGTGGAAAGAGCTGAAAACTGCTGTTCACAAACCAGCTCGAGCTGTTTGCCAAGGAAGAATGGGCAAGAATTTCAGTCTCTCGATGTATAAAACTGATAGAGACATACCCCAAGCGACTTGCAGCTGTAATCGCAGCAAAAGGTGGCACAACAAAGCATTAACTTAAAGGGGCCAAATAATATTTCACGCCCCACTTTTCAGTTTTTGAATTTCCACAAAAATTTAAAATAACCAATAAATTTCGTTCAACTTCACAATTTTGTCCCACTTGTTGTTGATTCTTCACTAAAAATTTACATTTGGTATCTTTATGTTTTGAAGCATGATCTGTGGGAAAAGGTTGAAAAGTTCCATGGGGCTGAATACTTTCGCAAGGCACTGTAGATAGATATAAATGAGATATATAGATAGATAGAGAGATAGATATGGGATAGATAGATAGATATGGGATAGATAAATAGATATGGAATAGATACTGTAGATAGATCTATAGATAGATAGATATGTGATAGATAGATAGATATGGGATAGATAGATAGATATGGGATAGATAGATTATATAGATAGATATGGGATAATGTCTGTTAAGCACTGTGGAATTAATGTTGCTATATAAAATGAGTAAAAATATAGATAGATAGATAGATAGATAGATAGATAGATAGATAGATAGATAGATAGATATGTGATAGATATGGGATAGATACAGGCTTGGACTGGCCCACGGGGAAATCGGTGGATCCTCCGGTGGGCCCCTGACTATGACAGTCTCTCTCTTCTCAGTATGCAGCTGAGCACATATGCTGCATGCCCGATTTAAGCTCCGCCCCTGTCTACCCATCAGAAGAGGGGAGAAAAGTTGAGTGTTGATAACCTCCTCACTGTCGGCTCCAACATTGCCTGGCATACTGTAGGGCACTGGCGTAACTACCGGGGTAGCAGCCGAAGCGGTTGCTTTGGGGCCCGGCCCATCTGGAGGGACCCTCGCTCAGAATTTTCATAAACCAGAGCACTGTGTGTGAGGAAGAAGCAGGAGTCACTGTGACAGACAGCTGGGTGAGGCAGCCAGTGCTGAGCAACAGGAGGGCGGGACTTTCCAGCATCCAATTCTGGCTGAGCGTGGGCTTAGTGGGCAGTATGGTGGCTCAGTGGTTAGCACTGCAGCCTTGCAGTGCTGGAGTCCTGGGTTCAAATCCCACCTAGGACAACATCTGCAAAGAGTTTGTATGTTCTCCCCATGTTTGTGTGGGTTTCCTCCGGTTTCCTCCCACACTCCAAACACATACTGATAGGGAATTTAGATTGTGAGCCCCATCGGGGACAGTGATGATAATGTGTGCAAACTGTAAAGCGCTGCGGAATATGTTAGCGCTATATAAAAATAAAGATTATTATTATTAGTGCAGGTACAGTATTCTTCCGTCACACAGTCAGTCACAGTGAGAGTCACTGAGGAGCAGCCTCAGTGAGAGTCTGACCTCTGTCTGTATCATGAAAAGATCAGAGCTGAGTGCCCCCTCACCTCCTGCAGAGAAGCATTAGGCCTCTTTCACACTTCAGTTTTTTGCAATCAGTCACAATCCGCCAGGTTTTGAAAAAAACGGATCCGCAATTTTCTTTTGAGGATCCGTTTTTTTCCCCATTGACTTCCATTATTGACGGATTGTGACGGATTGCCGTCCGTTGCATCCTTTTTTTTGCAGATCCGCCAAAAGTTGCTGTCCGTCACCATCCTCAAAGATTTCAAAACGGAGCTTGCAACGTTTTTTTCTCTGGCAGATCTCTCTCTCTCTCTCTCTCTCTCCTTTTCCAGGCTGCGATTCCTTTAAAATTCTTCATTTGTCAGATCCGTCAAAAAAACGGACAGGTGGCATCCGTTGTCATCAGTTCTAAAACGGATCCACCATCCGTCCTTTTGGCGGATTTTGACTGATGCAAAAAACTGAAGTGAGAAAGAGGCCTAAGACCGCTGAGCCCAGCCTGCCCCTTGACAGGACACAGCCCCCTCTCAGGATTCCCTGCATTTACTCTCTAAACTTGAGTAAAAAACTTCAGTCTTCAGAATGGAGGTGTTGTATCTTGTCAGGGGGCAGAGGGGGCCTTATCCTTCTCTATTCTCTGGGGGGGCAGGGGTCCAGGTCGCTGCTCATCAGGAGGTATAGCGGAGGACCAGGCTCACCTCCCAGAGATGTCATGTAACACAACCACACACTAATATATATACAGTATATATCAAACACAGGATATGTTAGGGTATGTGCACACGTTGCGGATTCTGCTGCGTTGTACAGTACCATTAACCCCTTCACCCCCAAGGGTGGTTTGCACGTTCATGACCGGGCCAATTTTTACAATTCTGACCACTGTACATTTATGAGGTCATAACTCTGGAACGCTTCCATGGATCCCCGTGATTCTGACATTGTTTTCTCGTGACATATTGTACTTCATGTTAGTGGTAACATTTCATTCAAATAACTTGCGTTTATTTGTGAGAAAAACGGAAATTTGGCGAAAATTTTGAAAATTTCGCAATTTTCCAACTTTGAATTTTTATGCCCTTAAATCACAGAGATACGGCACACAAAAAACTTGATAACTAACATTTCCCACATGTTTACTTTACATCAGCACAATTTTGGAACCAAAATTTTTTTTTGTTAGGAAGTTATAAGGGTTAAAAGTTGACCAGCGATTTCTCATTTTTACAACACCATTTTATTTTTAGGACCACATCACATTTGAAGCCACTTTGAGGGGTCTATATGATAGAAAATACCCAAAAGTGACACCATTCTAAAAACTGCACCCCTTAAGGTGCTCAAAACCACATTCAAGAAGTTTATTAACCCTTTAGGTGCGTCACAGGAATTTTTTTGAATATTTAAAAAAAAATGAACATCTAACTTTTTTTTCATAAAAAAAATAATTCAGGTTCAATTTTTTTTATTTTACCAAGGGTAACAGGAGAAATTGAACTGCAAAAGTTATTGTGCAATTTGTCCTGAGTACGCAGATACCTGATATGTGGGGGGGAACGACTGTTTCGGCGCATGGCAGAGCTCAGAATGGAAGGAGCGCTGTTTGACTTTTTCAATGCAAAATTGGCTGGAATTCAGATTGGACGCCATGTCACGTTTGGAGAGTCCCTGATGTACCTAAACAGTGGAAACCCCCTACAAGTGACCCCATTTTGGAAACTAGACCCCCCAAGGAACTTATCTAGATATGTGGTGAGAACTTTGAACCCACAAGGGCTTTACAGAAGTTTATAACGTACAGCGGTACAATTAAAAAATCATATTTTTTCCACAAAAATGATCTTTTCACCCCAATTTTTATTTTCCCAAGGGTAACAGGACCCTAAAAGTTATTGTGCAATTTGTCCTGAGTACGCTGATACCCCACATGTGGGGGTAAACCACTATCTGGGCGCATGGCAGAGCTAGGAAGGGAAGCAGCGCCATTTGACGTTTTTGGCTGGAATTGAGATCGGACACCATGTCACGTTTGGAAAACCCCTGATGTACCAAAACAGTGGAACCCCCCACAAATGACACCATTTTGTAAACTAGACCCCCCAAGGAACTTATCTAGATGTGTAGTGAGCACTTTGAACCCCCCAGTGCTTCACAGAAGTTTACAACGCCCGGGCGTGAAAATAAAAAATTCGTATTTTTTCCACAAACATGATCTTTTAGTCACCATTTTTTTATTTTCCCAAGGGTACCAGGAGAAATTGGACCCCAAAAGTTGTTGTCCAATTTGTCCTGAGTATGCTGATACCCCATATGTGGGAGAAAACTACTGTATGGGCACACGTCGGGGCTCAGAAGGGAAGTAGTGACGTTTTGGAATGCAGACTTTGATGGAATGGTCTGCGGGTGTCATGTTTCCTTTGGAGAGCCCCTAATGTACCTAAACAGTGGAAACCCCCCACAAATGACACCATTTTGTAAACTAGACCCCCCAAGGAACTTATCTAGATGTGTGGTGAGCACTTTGAACCCCCAAGGGCTTCACAGAAGTTTATAATGCCAGGGCATGAAAATAAAAAAATCGTATTTTTTCCACAAACATGATCAATTAGTCCCCAATTTTTTTATTTTCCCAAGGGTAACAGGAGAAATTGGACCCCAAAAGTTGTTGTCCAATTTGTCCTGAGTACTCTGACACCCCATATGTGGGATAAAACTACTGTATGGACACACGTCAGGGCTCGGAAGGGAAGTAGTGACGTTTTGGAATGCAGACTTTGATGGAATGGTCTGCGGGTGTCATGTGCGTTTGGAGAGCCCCTGATGTACCTAAACTATTGAAACTCCCCACAAGTGACCCCATTTTGGACACTAGACCCCCCAAGGAACTTATCTAGATGTGTGGTGAGCACTTTGAACCCCCAAGTGCTTCACAGAAGTTTATAACACTCGGACGTGAAAATAAAAAAATCATTTTTTTCCACAAAAATGATATTTTTGCCCCCAATTTTTTATTTTCCTAAGGGTAACAGGAGAAATTGGACCCCAAAAATTATTTTGCAATTTGTCCTGAGTAGGCTGATACCCTACATGTGGGGGTAAAACACTGTTTGGGCGCATAGCAGAGCTTGGAAGGGAAGGAGCACCATTTGACTTTTTCAACTCAGAATTGGCTGGAATTGAGATCAGACGCCATGTTGCATTTGGAGAGCCCCTGATGTGCCCAAACAGTGGAAACCCCCAATTCTAACTCCAACCCGAACCCCAACACGCCCCTAACCCTAACCCTAGCCCTAACCCTAGCCCTAACCCTAACCCTAACCCTAGCCCTAGCCCTAACCCTACCCCAACACACCCCTAACCCTAGCCCTAGCCCTAACCCTAATGGGAAAATGGAAATAAATACATTTTTTTTATTTTATTATTTTTCCCTAACTAAGGGGGTGATAACGGGGGGTTTGATTTACTATTTATGGCGGTTTTTATGTTTGGCGGCTGTCGCACGCTAAAAGACGCTTTTTATTGTAAAAATAGTTTTTGCATCACCACATATTGAGAGCTATAATTTTTCCGTATTTTGACCCACCAAGTCATGTGAGGTCTTATTTTTTGCGGGACGAGTTGACGTTTTTATTGGTACCATTTTCGGGCACGTGAAATTTTTTGATTGCTTTTTATTCCGATTTTTGGGACGCAGAATGAACAAAAACCAGCGTTTCATGAATTTCTTTTGGGGGGGGTGCGTTTACACCGTTCCGCGTGCGGTAAAATTGATAAAGCGGTTTTATTCTTCGGGTCAGTACGGTTACAGCGATACCTCATTTAGGTCGTTTTTTATGTTTTTGTCGGTTTTATGCAATGAAAACTATTTTATATAAAAAATAATTATTTTTGCATTGCTTTATTCAGCGAGCTATAACTTTTTTATTTTTTCGCTGATGATGCTGTGTGGTGGCTCGTTTTTTGCGGGACAAGATGACGTTTTCAGCGGTACCATGGATATTTATATGCGTCTTTTTGATCGCGCGTTATTACACTTTTTGTTTGGCGGTATGATAATAAATCATTATTTTTTGCTTCGTTTTTTATTTTTATTTTTTAAGGGGTTCACTAAAGGGGTTAACTAATGGGACAGTTTCATAGGGCGGGTCGTTACGGACGCGGCGATACCTAATATGTGTACTTTTATTGTTTGGTTTTTTTATTATTTCCAAAAAATGGATTTATTGGGGGAATATTTTTTTTTTTTTTCTAATATATTTGGCGATTTTTTTTTAATTATCTTTACACTTTTTTTTATTTTTTTTTTTACTTTATTAAATAGTCCCAGGTGGGACATCACTGTCCTGTGACAGATCGCTGATCTGTCACATCACAGATCACTGTGCCAGATCAGCAATCTGTCACAGGCAGTGCACAAGGCTTCCTCATGCCTGCGCTTTGCAGGCACTGAGGAAGCCAGCTTCCTGCAGGCCCCCGAAGGCCCCCGTCGCCATCTTGGATTCGGGGGCCTGGAGGAAAGGAGTCCCCCCGCAGCAGCGCTGCACATTGCGCTGCCGTGGGGGGCTCAGGGAAGCACGGAGGGAGCCCCATCCCTGCCGATGCTTCCCTTTAACCCCCGGTACACTGCGATCGTGTTTGATCGTGGTGTGCAAGGGGTTAACGTGTCAGGGGCGGTCTGCGACCGCCCCTGACACATTGTGCCGGGTGTCAGCTGTGATAATCAGCTGACACCCGGCCGCGATCAGCGGCGCTCACCATGTGGGCGCCACTGATCGCGCCGACGTACTATCCCGTCCATGGGCATAGGGGCCCAGGTCCCATGGACGGGATAGTACGTCGGATGGCAGAAAGGGGTTAAAGTCTATCTAAAACCAAAACCGCAGTGCATGTGCTGTGGATTTTTCCACGCGGATTTTCTGCGGATTTAAATCTGCACCATGTCACTTCTTTGTGCGGAATCCGCAGCATTTTTACACCTATTCCAGGGAAAATCTGCAGAAAATCCACAGCTCCTGGCCACTGCTCATCATCCCGGGAGCCATGGACGAGGACCGCGCCGGGGAACAGATGAGACCGCTGCTCACTACGGTATCAGACGCGGCTCATTGTCTCTGCGGTACCGCATTCCCGGCCAGCTGCTGAGTGTGTATGGGTACAGTAACACAGGGGCACTGTGGTACATGGGCGCTGCATGGCACACGGGCACAGTAACATGTATTTGTATTTACATAAGTGAGCAACTTAAAATATAAAATTATCAATGCTTAACTAATTTGATTGTATTGACTGAGTTACAGGATTAGGAATAATTGTGTTACATTATTTCTAATTCTGTTACTTAATGTGACTCTAGTATGCATTATCGGTAAGGGGGTGCGTCTTAAAGGGGGTGCGTCTTGAAGGTGTGTGTCTTTGAGGGGGGTGTCTTTGAGGGGGTGTGTCTTTGAGGGGGCCCCGTTTAAAAGTTTGCTATGGGGCCCATTCAGTTCTAGTTACGCCCCTGCTGTAGGGTGGGGATCAGAGGCTCAGACTGCAGCATAAAAGAACTTTTTGCCTTGTGGATCTCTACTCTCTCTCTCCCTGCCCAGGAATATCTGGGTATGATGGAGAGAGAGAGGCTCAGCACAGCCCCCCCTCCCTGCACTGCACTCACTACCAGGACTCTTGGAGCCTTAGGCTATGTTTTCACATTAAGGTAACTGCGGAGAGGACTCAGCTCTGCCCAAAGCACTGCCCCTTTTTTACTCGCATCCTATACATAGACTGTGTTATTTACCTTGCAGAGACTGAGCGTCTCCGCAAGATAGACATGCTGCGGTCTATTAAGACACGCTGCATGTGCGTATACGCAGATCTGCCACCTGCGTGTTTTCAGTGCACGCAAAGTGGAGATGGGATTTCATAAAATCCCATCCACTATGTTGTAACATCTGGACACTGTGGATTGGATGCTGCGGCTGTACGCAGCATCCAATCTTCAGCAAATCCTGAATGTGGAAACATACCCTTAAGCTGTGTGCACACGTTGCAGATTTAGACGTGGATCCGTAGCGATTTTGGCTGCACGGATTTGCATCAAATCCATAGTGTAGTGCACATTCAATGTTTATCTATGGGAAATGGAGATTTGTTGTGCACATGCTTAGGAAAAATACACGCAGATTTGCAGCTTTTTTTTGCAGCATGTCAATTCTTTTTTTTTTTAAACTCTATTTTTATTACAAATTTTTTGTTACCAAACAAAAAAGAAAAAGAAACCACAGATACAAGTCAAGGTACATAATTGCATAATTTGGAGAAACACATCCTCGCAGCTATAATTGTAAACATGTACCCCTCGTAGCAGTCTGTCTAATAATCATTAACGTCTCACTTCCTCCCTATGACTACATATTAGAAGATCAACCTTGACCTTATTACCCCTATCCCTTCCCAACAATCTCTCCCGCCCCCCAAAAACCCTAAAACCTTTTCCTCCCTTGCTTTATAGAAAAAAAAAAAAAAAAAAACCTACTCGCTCACAGACCCTAAGACCTTCCGTCTTTGACTTTCTTTGGCTCACAGAAATCATTCGCTTCAATTCAGGCTTAATATTCCCAGTGTCCCCCCCAAGGATTCCCTGTGGTACCACGTTGTGTCTCTGAAAGGACCAACTATGCGTTGTATTTCCTCCTTATTACAGTGCTCCACAATATAATGCCTCCATTTTGTAAAAAATCTAGATGTTTCGCAAGACTTCCTCTTCTCTGCCTCTAACCTCTCCATTAGCATTACATGCTTCAGACGTCCCGAGAGTTCTTTTATGGTGGGCATGTCCTTCTGTAGCCAGTATTTTAATAATAGTTTTTTCATGAGCATTATGATTATGTGGACGACCTGCGGGGGCCCCCCCCCCACGAGCATCGGGGGACCTTTCCCAGTGGTGAAATAAAACCAAATCTCTCGGGATTTCATCGCCCCAATCCCAAATGTTCTTTATATATTTTCTAACTGCACCCCACATGTCCGCCACCTGCTTGCAAATCAGCAGGCCATGAAGTAAGTCAGTATATGGGGTATTACATTTGGGACATTTTGTGAGTCTTTCTGGCTTATCAGTGCTCCTTGGAAATTGGAAGGCGTATATTGCCCTATGTATTATTTTGAATTGAGTTTCTCTCCAGCTTTCATTAATAAGGGACTGGCGAGCTTTAGTCCACCCCTTCCTTATTTTGTCTCCAATAACCCAGTCCTCCAGTTGCGATTCCCATTTTTTATAGAAGGTATCTGGATGACTATCTAAAAGCACCCCTCTCAACGTGCTGTACAGCATTGAAATAGACGAGAAGTTTTTTGCTGCATCCACCATTCTATCGAACTCGTTGCATGTGAACTCCGCCTGCGTGTCAATTAAGTGGGACATGATATGATACCTAATCTGTTCAAATTGTACCGTTTGAAATTTTTGGAGATCAAATTTTTCTATTATTTCGTTTTGTTTTAGCCATCTATTCTCTGTAGGATGAGTCAGATGAGCTATCTCCTGTATACCCCTGTCTCTCCATTCCTTAAACAATTTATTCTCTACTCCCGGTAAAAACTCTATGTTATTCCACAATGGGAGGTATTTAGAAATTCGGAACGGAAGTTTGTATTTTTTTCTCACCTTCTTCCAGGTGGCAATAGTATCCCGGAATATCAAAGAATTTTTGATTTTGGCTGGAAGCATCTTTAGTCTTGCGTGCAACAAGGACCTGAGATCCCAAGGTTGGGCATAATCCCTCTCTATGGCATAGGCCGAATATTTACTCTCTCCATGCAACCAGTTTAAAAAATACCTTGTCAGGCACGCTATATTATAGTTTCTAACACTCGATAAGTTTAAGCCCCCTTCCATCTTTGGAGTCATCAACTTCCCGAGACTTATGCGTGGTTTTTTGTTTCTCCAAATAAATTTGGAGAACGCAGAATTCAAGGATTTTACATCATTGTGTTTCAGCAGGAGTGGGATCGTTTGAAGGTGGTACATTAGTTTCGAAGTACTCATCATTTTAATAAGCTGTATTCTCCCTGTCAAATTTAATGGCAGGTCCTTCCACTTTACTAGATCATTTACTATATTTGCTATTAATGGAGGGTAGTTTAATTTGTATATAGATGATGACTCCCCCCCCTATTTTAATGCCTAGATATTTAATATAAGATTTCGCCATGCCCACCCCCAATTGAGCTCTGTTTAATTTCTGTCTATTCGCCGCATCCCACCTTCCCAGGGGAAGCAGTTCGGATTTAATCTTGTTAATTTTAAAACCCGCATAGTCCCCATATGTATTGATCGTTTCTATAGCCGATTCCACCTGCACAAAGGGATCCCTTAGGAAAAGCAAAATATCATCGGCAAAGAAAGTAGCGCGCACTGCCTCCCCACCGATCTGAATGCCAGGAAACCGCTGCGGGTCAGACAGCTCTCTCACCAAAGGTTCCAGAGCTATATTGAATAGCAGAGGCGACAAAGGACACCCCTGCCTTGTTCCCTTGGACAGTGGGAATCTGTCCGAGAGGAAACCCGGAATGTAGATCTGGGCCTACGGCTTTGAATATATCTCTGTGATGTAGGTCAGGAAGGAGCCGTCAAAACCCATTCTTGCCAATACCTTGAAAAGCCATTCCCACCTGACATTATCAAATGCTTTTTTGGCATCGATTGTTAGTAGTGCTGGCTTTTTACTTGGAGTGGGATTGAGGTTTACATGTCAATTCTTTTTGCGGATCTGCAGCGTTTCTGCACCCATTGACTTACATAGAGTTAGGCACATCTGCAGCAGAACCGCAGATATAAAAAAGATCTGCAGATTTGCTGCTGATGTGGGTGCTAGAAACGCTGCAGGTCGGGAGGAGGGAAGTGTGTGGGCGGAGTGTGGGCAGAGACTGTGTGCGTGCCTGTGTGTGCGGGGGTCTGCGTGTATGTGTGTGTGCAGGTCTGTGTTTCTGTGTGTTTGCGGGTGTAAGATGAGTCGAGATGGAGTCAGCAGTGTGCGGTGACCTTTAAGGCCGGAACTATCGGGGCTGTCACCACTGTTGGCAGGGGAGATTTCCTCTGAAAGGGAGAGACCTTTCTGTCAGATAGCAGGGGGCACGGGGTACCTTATGAGACCTGAGCGTGGGAACAGGTCAGACTTTGTGGGAAGGTGACAGGAGACGGTTGACTCCCTCTCTGCTGCTTACACTGACAACTCCACGTTTCCCAGACCTCCGAGTGCTGACCTTGAGACTTCTCATGATGCTATTAAGTTACCGTCTGTTCCTGCGCTGTTGGATACCCCTGTTTTACCTGAGATACAGGACAAACTGCTTAGAGACTACTCCAAAAGACCGCGGGCTGTTGCGGCCTGTACATGTGCTCATGACCCGTGTGCGGTGCGATGTTTGAGGGATCATATAAAGGACTATTATCACGTTCCAGCGCACTTAAGTCAAGCAGGACTGAATCCATCAGCACTGTCGGGTCGGCAGTGCTGCTCGTTTCTTCGTAGCAGAGCCAGAGACTTTGTACATCAGTTGAGACGCTGCTGGAAGATTTTCCAGCCTTCCCCCTGCCAGAACTGCAACCATTATGTTGTCTTGTTCTTTTTGTATGTTCTTTTCCTGATTGTTTTTACTCCCTGCGTGGAGTACTACTTGTTGTTGCTTGTTCAGTAAATCCATGTTAACCCCTTCTCTGTCTCCAGTTACTCACTGCATCCCATGAACTGTTTGTTCCTTATAATTTGGCGTTGTTGGTAGGATGCAGTCTGGTAGCGCGGAGACAGCAGAATAGGCTGCTGGTACCAGAACCAGTATCTCTCTGGAGGCCATGCTGAGCAACTTGCCAAAGTTTACAGGGTCTAATACTATGCTGTGGAGTTGGACGGAACATATGAGGGGTATGATGAGAATGCACCCAATGACCTCCACACTTGAGGCCGAGGTGGTTATTATGGCTTTGGATGGAGAAGCTCGAGACTTCGTGATGCTGCGTACCCCGCGGGACCAAGACCCGTTTGCTAAAGTACTCCAGATCTTAGAGGCAACACATGGGGACCCCACTGACATAGGGGAACTTAGGACACACCTGTTTAGCCACATGCAAAGAGAGGGGGAGACAGTTACACAATAAATGAATGCCCTACAAGAATTACACACCGCCATTGTCAGAAAAGATGGGATGGGGATAGGGCCAACAGATGCCGTGCTGCGTGACTTGTTGGCGACTGGCCTGCAAGATGCCATGACCAAACAGACCCTGAGAGAGCGGGTACGGGTAGACTCTTGTATTACTTTTGCTGACATAGGGAGAGAGGCCTGCTCACGTGAATAGGAGCAGGGGGTGACAGTCCCGGTAGGGAAGGTCCAGAGTGATGAAGCAGCAGTGCAGTCGACAGTTGAACTCCAATGGGTTGAAGAGATGTGAAGAGAACTGGTAAATATTTAAGGAGAACTGGCCCAAATGAAAGAGAAAGTTGAGACCGGCCAGTGTACCGCTGGAAGTCAAGGCGAAGCAAATGCCCGTAAAGAAGGCAGAAGGGTCAATCGGAAAGGGTCTCTCACATGTTATACAGTTGTGGCCAAAAGTATTGACACCCCTGCAATTTTGTCAGATAATACTCAGTTTCTTCCTGAAAATGATTGCAATCACAAATTCTTTGGTATTATTATCTTCATTTAATTTGTCTTAAATGAAAAAACACAAAAGAGAATGAAGCAAAAAGCCAAACATTGATAATTTCACACAAAACTCCAAAAATGGGCGAGACAAAAGTATTGGCACCCTCAGCCTAAACGTGGTTGCACAACCTTTAGCCAAAATAACTGCGACCAACCGCTTCCGATAACCATCAATGAGTTTCTTACAATGCTCTGCTGGAATTTTAGACCATTCTTCTTTGGCTAACTGCTCCAGGTCCCTGATATTAGAAGGGTGCCTTCTCCAAACTGCCATTTTTAGATCTCTCCACAGGTGGTGTTCTATGGGATTCAGGTCTGGACTCATTGCTGGCCACGTTAGAAGTCTCCAGTGCTTTCTCTCAAACCATTTTCTAGTGCTATTTGAAGTGTGTTTTGGGTCATTGTCCTGCTGGAAGACCCATGACCTCTGAGGGAGACCCAGCTTTCTCACAGTGGGCCCTACATTATGCTGCAAAATTTGTTGGTAGTCTTCAGACTTCATAATGCCATGCACACGGTCAAGCAGTGCAGTGCCAGAGGCAGCAAAGCAACCCCAAAACATCAGGGAACCTCCGCCATGTTTGACTGTAGGGACCGTGTTTTTTTCTTTGAATGCCTCTTTTTTTCTCCTGTAAACTCTATGTTGATGCCTTTGCATAAAAAGCTCTACTTTTGTCTCATCTGACCAGAGAACATTCTTCCAAAACGTTTTAGGCTTTTTCAGGTAAGTTTTGGCAAACTCCAGCCTGGCTTTTTTATGTCTCGGGGTGAGAAGTGGGGTCTTCCTGGGTCTCCTACCATACAGTCCCTTTTCATTCAGACGCCGACAGATAGTACGGGTTGACACTGTTGTACCCTCGGACTGCAGGGCAGCTTGAACTTGTTTGGATGTTAGTCGAGGTTCTTTATCCAACATCCGCACAATCTTGCATTGAAATCTCTGGTCAATTTTTCTTTTCTGTCCACATCTAGGGAGGTTAGCCACAGTGCCATGGGCTTTAAACTTCTTGATGACACTGTGCATGGTAGACACAGGAACATTCAGGTCTTTGAAGATGGACTTGTAGCCTTGAGATTGCTCATGCTTCCTCACAATTTGGTTTCTCAAGTCCTCAGACAGTTCTTTGGTCTTCTTTCTTTTCTCCATGCTCAATGTGGTACACACAAGGACACAGGACAGAGGTTGAGTCAACTTTAATCCATGTCAACTGGCTGCAAGTGTAATTTAGTTATTGCCAACACCTGTTAGGTGCCACAGGTAAGTTACAGGTGCTGTTAATTACACAAACTAGAGAAGCATCACATGATTTTTCGAACAGTGCCAATACTTTTGTCCACCCTTTTTTTTTATGTTTGGTGTGGAATTATATCCAATTTGGCTTTAGGACAATTATTTTTGTGTTTTTTCATTTAAGACAAATTAAATGAAGATAATAATACCAAAGAATTTGTGTTTGCAATAATTTTCAGGAAGAAACTGAGTATTATCTGACAAAATAGCAGGGGTGTCAATACTTTTGGCCACAACTGTAAGTCACATGCTTAGTTAAAGGAAGTTTACCTGTGTTGAAGTCTCAGGTGTTCTGTCAGTATATACTGTACACACCTTTTCTGAAAGGCCACGTGTGCTTTAACACTATTAAGCAAGAGGCGCCACTAACCAAACACCATGAAGACCAAGGAGATCTCCAAAGAAGTCATGGATAAAGTTATTGAGAAGTACAAGTCAGGGTGGGGTTATAAAAAAAAAAAAAATCCCAATCTCTGATGATCCCCCAGAGCACCATCAAATCCATTATCGTCAAATGGAAACAACATGGTGCCACAACAAACCTGCCAAGAGAGGGACACCCACCAAAACTCTCAACCTGGGCAAGTAGGGCATTAATCAGAGAGTCAACACAGAGTCCAAAGGTAACCCTGAAGGAGCTGAAGGGTTCCCAAGCAGAGACTAGTGTATCTGTCCATACGACCATAATGTCGTACACTCCATAGAGGTTGCCTTTATGCAAGAAAGGGGAGAAATAAGCCTTCACTTATACACAAAAATTGTAAGGCTCATTTTGAGATGGCCAAAAGACACGTGGGAGATTCTCCAAATGTATTGACTTATGGATATGGGACGGACCCCCACTCCATGTTAAAACCACCATAACTACAGTAAACCTAGGCACTAGAATAAATACACAACACATTATTTTTGGTTGTCAAAATGGCCACAGCTTTATTTAAATCACAGGATTAACACAATCACAGTAGGAGTCAGGTGAAGTGCTAGTACATTGGGATTGACAAGTACTGTGATATCCCAGCTGTCTGACATACAGAACCAGGCCAGACAGCCATAAAGGGGCGGCACACACTGGCTTGCCATTCAAGCAGAGCCAGTAAACTTTCAGGGCACCAATGACCCTATTATCCTCACTCCTGTGCTTAACCACTGTGGCCGCCCCTGATTGACGTTACCATTACAACGTCCTTGAGGCTGGCCACCAAAGCCGAGCCTGTTCACCACCATGAGGTTTTACATCCTCTATTAGTTAAAATGAGTCCACCTTAACTTGCCTGCAACTTCCACCTGACTCCTAAACCGCAAAGCTGTGACGGGTTATAAATTCACATTTGACACTTTTTTTTTTTTTTTTTTTTTTTTTTTAATAAATCACTTTAGTAAACTTATAAGCTAGAAGTCCCTGCAAAAGCATTAAGGGGACTAGCTTGGCAAACCTCCGACTCACAAAGAGTCATCCTACAGCACTCAGGAGAGGAAAAAACCCCTGTGGAGGAAACCTCTAGGGAACCATGGCTGAAGGATGGCCCTTCCCTTGGGCTTAGAAGGTTAATGCTGTTAACTCTTTATAGCCATGATAAAATTGAGCCAGGAACAAGATATACATGGTAATTTCAAAAATACAATAAAGCATTCATCATACAAGCAATAATCAAAACGTTTTAGGACAATGATTGTAAACAGGGCGGGTGGGCGGGAAATGCTTCCTCCTGTTCATCCTGTCCAAGAAAGAGGGAGAGAGACACAGATTTCCTGCTCTATATAAGCCCCACCCTCCTCACAGTAACCCACCAGGCACAGACATACTGTGCTTCTTACTCTGAAAGCAACATCACTCTAGCTTAAAAATCTACACTATACCAAAAAGCTGCAGGAGTAAAGGTCCACCCATCCCCAAGTCATGTCCTCCTCCGCCTATGGCTCCAGTGGTTTCTAGACATATGATGAGACCAAAATTGAAAATGTTCTGGAGAGGCCTTGTCAAAGCCAGACTTTAATCAAATTCAGAATCTGTGGTCAGAGTTGAAGATTGCTGTTCACTAGAGGAAGCCATCTAAGGCCTCTTTCACACATCAGGTTTTCGCCGTCAGGCGCGATCCGGCTCTTTTGACCAAAACCGGATCCGGAAAAATGCAATGCCGGATCCGGTTTCCCCCCCATTGACTTGCATTAGCGCCGGATCGCTCCGGATGGCCATGCGTTTCGTCCGGTTTTCGCCGTATCCGGCAATGTGTCGCAATCCGGCGTCTGGGAAAAACGGCTACTGTAACGTTTTTTGTCTCCGGCGAAAAAGCCGGACCCGCCGGATCCGGCACGTCCGGCTTTTTCACACAATGAAAGTCTATGAGGGCCGCAATGTGCCTGATCCGTTTTTTGGGGTCTGAGCATGCTCAGTAGCTCTGCCCACAGCACACATATATAAAACCATGACAGTGGGACCCTCAGCCACACCCAACATGCCACCCAAGACAGGAACCAGGCGCAGGAGAAGGCACGAGAGAACTTCACCACCACCAGCACCACCACCCCAAATGGAGCAAAGCGACCATGCAGAACAACCGGAGGGGAGTCCACCAGCAGATGACAGACGGTAATTATCAAATCCCCCATTCCTCAAAACTAGGGCCATGGAATATCAAGATATTCATTGGCCCTTTGTTTCTCTTTATTCAACAGCCGCCCAAGAGATGCAGCAGCAGCAGCACTGGCAGCACTGGCAGCAGCAGCAGCACCACCCACAGGCATGGAGTCTGGCCAGCAGGAGGACACCACATCTTCTTCTGGGAGCCCTCCCCCGCATCGTCAGCTTTTGACGGTAAGTTTTTATTTCCAAAATCCATCATCTCTGTAATATATGTCTATTCATTGGCTTTTATTTCAAAACAGGAATCACAAGCTGAAGAGGAGCTCCCAGAAGAAGAAGGAAGGGGAGGACAGACACCTGGAGTGGGCTCACAATTGGTAAGTTTTTTTCATCAAACGCAGAAACACAACATCACACTACACACAACACATAGAAAACAATGTACCGCAGACATCACACAGCAAACAAATATGCAACATCCAAACACATAAATTTTTTTCTTTTCTTCTCTAGTCTTCCCAATCTGGTGCTCGGCCAAGAGGTCTTCACAGTGCCTCCCAGGGTCGTCGGCGACAGCAACGCAGCGGTTACCAGCATGTAAGTATAATATTTCATTTAAATTTTGGTATACTTTTTATTTCATGTCTTAAAGTGTGGTGCCTAATTTTGCTATTTTTCTCTTTTACTTTAACAGCCTTCACAGTGTGCTCCCGACTCTGACGGTGAGGATGGAGGAATTGATGTTGACCAGCTAATCGATCTCGTCAGAGAAAGGGAGCCGCTATGGAATATGGCTGACCGCCGCCATGCTGACCTGATAGTTACCCGACGGCTCTGGGAGGAAATCTGTTCGCTCCTTGTGGACCGCTGGGAGGACCTCGATGCTCGGGCCCAGATTAAAGAGCGTAAGTATATACAGTACCGGTTGCTTGATGTAAACCAGTGTTTCCCGAACTCCAGTCCTCGTGGTCCCCATGGATCATGTGTTCAGGATTTCTATTTACTATGGAAATCATGAAAACATAACCCCTGGGGACCACGAGGACTGGAGTTTGGGAAACACTGATGTTGTATACTAACCACTTTGTCCTTTCTCGTTTCAGGGGAGAGAACTGTGAAGCGGTGGCAGTCTGTGAGGGATCGTTTCAAGAAGGAGTTCAATAAAGAGATGCGGGCCCCGAGTGGATCTGGAGGACACAGGAGCAAGTACAAGTACGCACGAGCCCTGTCGTTCCTCCGGGATACAATGGTCACCAGAAGGTAAATATTACACACCACATGTAAAAAAAAAATGTTTAGATGTAAATTTTTTTTTTCAGCCAGGGCCATGCCATGTCACTATTTTAATTGTTTTTTTTTCTCTTTATTCCACAGCACGGTGAGCAGCACTTGGGAGCCTGCATGGTTGGACCCTCCTGAGGCGATCCCTGAGGAGACCGGCACCGAGGGACACTTCGACCGCCCCGGTACATCTGCACCTTCCCAGCCTTCCCACACATTAGACCCATCTGTCCCATCCACCAGCGCAGGAGCATCGTGGCCGACAACATTACATGGAGCTGCTGGTGAGGAGATCGCTTTCCCTTTACCCCACCCTTCTGCCCCTGCCACCTCTAGTACACCTGTGGGTACTGGGCAGCAGCGGCAGAGGGGTCAAGAAAAGACTTATGCGCCAGAGTTCTTGCATCTGAATGCATCTTTCCAGAACTGTCTAAAAGTCTTGTCAGAGCAAATCTCCACAGGCTTTCAGCAGATCAACTCCAGCATTCTGGAGGTGAAGACACTTATGCAAACCATGCATTCAGAAGCAAGATCTTCGCCAAACCACACCTTTTTCAGGTCTGTTGTAGAGCGCTTGGAAATGCTCTCTCCTAGCCAGCAGATGCATGTAATGCATTCGTGCCACGGTGCTCTCCAGCACGTTACCTCCCAACCTCCTCCTCCCACCCCAGTAGTCCCTCCACCTGCACCCCCTCCAGCCACTTTCCCTCCTCCCCCTCCTATTACATACCAGCCACCTCCCCAGTACCAGCAACCTCCCCAGTACCAGACATCTCCCCACTTCCAGCAACCTGCCCCGTACCAAACTCCTTCCCTGTACTAAACTCCTTCCGCATACAACTTTCCATCAACATCATCTGCTCCTACAGTCCCTGCCCAACCCTCCACTCCACCACCCACCACCTCTTCTGCCTCCCACATGTCCACCCATTCTCTAGCTTTTTCCACACCTTCACCTCTAACTGTTCCTTCCCCAACACGATCCCAGTCCTCTCTCCACACTCCCAGTGTCGAAGTGTCCCGCAGCCCCTCCAGCAGTATTTCCACCCCACACTACACAAATTTATAAAAATGTGTGTATTTAAATAAATGACCAATTTTATGGTTTCAAAGGTTTATTAAAAAAGTTTATTTAAATTTCAAAAAAGTTTTATAAAAAAAAATTTTTCAATAAAAGTTTAATTATTGTTTTACACTGGTTGTCTGTCATTTCTTTCTGTGGCGAAATATGGTAAAAAAAAAAAGGTTAAATACAGGGTATTTAAAAGGTAAAAAGATTTTCAAAACCAGGTATATAACTGCAGGTAAAAGGTAAATAAATTTTACCTTTTTGCCACAGTTGTGTTCCTGGTTGTGTTTGAAGCAAAGTATTTCACCAAAAAAGTTGTGTATCTTGTTGGTGATTTCCTAACAGTGTACACAACTTTTGTTAAAAGGTGAAATACTTTGCAGAAAACACAACCAGGTACACACCTGTGGCCTAAAGGTAAAAATAGTTAAACCAGGACAAGATAGCCAACTTTGGTTGGCAAAGGTATATACTGTTGGTACAGAAGGTACACAAGTTTGGTTAGGGCACAAATCTTTCACACTCTGTCATCCTGCCAGTCTATTCTGCCTTGAGGCGACATAAAGTATTGTGCAAAATTGTCCCTCATTACTGAAACCGTCACAGAACTTCTAGTGGTAATGTTCTGGTAATCTTGCAGGTGGTTTCTTCAGAGGTGTCCTCAATAGAAATGGGTTCCTTGCAGATAACAAAATTGTGGAGTACCACACAAGCTTTGATCACCTCGTCAACAGTTTCTGTCTTGAGGTTGATCGCAGTCAATAGGACCCGCCATTTGGCTGTCAGAATACCAAAGGTACATTCAACCATTCTTCTTGCTCTTGTGAGGCGGTAATTAAAAATGCGTTTTGTTCTTGACAATCCTCTGCTACCGTACGGTTTCAAAAGGTGTTCTGACAGCTGGAAGGCTTCATCCCCTACACAGACAAATGGCATAGGTGGGCCAGATGTTTGCGGCAGCGGTCTAGGGGGTGGTAACTGGAAGGTGTTTCCATACAGTTTACGCCCCACGGCAGACAGTTTGAAAACTTGAGAGTCATTGGAGCGGCCATAGGCCCCAATATCAACAGCAATAAATTTGTATTCCGAGTCAGCGATGGCCATGAGGACAATTGAAAAATATTTCTTGTAATTGAAATATTCCGATCCCGATCCGGCTGGCTTTACAATGCGGATATGTCCACATCGCCCAAGCAGTTCGGAAACTGACATATCTGTTGAAACTTTTCTGAAATTTCAATCCACCTCTCTGTTGTGGGCTCTGGTAAAAACTCTTCAGCTAAGGAGTCCCACAGTGCATGGCATGTGTGCTTCACTATTCCAGATATGGTTGAAATCCTGAGTCTGTACTGGAAATGCAGTGACGAAAGGGATTCTCCAGTTGCAAGAAATCTGTGGGGAATTAAAAAACAATCAATTAGTTTAAAATAACAGCATTACATACCAAAACTCAGCTATAACACTTGGAGATACAAACTACCACCAACAAGATTGCAGTGGAAGTGTGCTCTGATGCGAGCACATCCAATAAATGTGGCTTACCTTAAAGTCACCATCAGACGCTCTGCGGGTGAAACAGAGAAGCGGCAATAGGTGTCCGCTTTTCTTATGAGGTGTGCAATGCGCTCCACCAAGTAATCAAAATTCTCCATTTTCATCCGAACATATCCAAAAAATTTCTCCGGGTTTCGTCTAAGGTCCATGCAGAGTGTAGAATAGACCCCACGCGTCATTCTCTTGGCTGTGATGGGGTGGATCCACAAACGTCGTCTACGATGCCTGATGCGCAGCTGTCTCGCTCTCTCCTTCTCCATAACAATCACCCTCAAACGATTCGCCTATGCTGTAAAATCCGCCAAATTCTTCAAAATATTTCCAATCACAACATCCATCTTCCCCAGTCACTTGCTCTTCTCTCCAACCTGCACTTTCTCCTCTACAACCTGTCAAAGAAGGGCTGTAGGAACACGGTATATATAGTTTTTCAGTAGCCAATCCCGTTCGGAAGGCCACAAGGGACCTTTTTAAAAACCGGATCCGGCGTAATCCGTCGAAAAACGGATCAAAAACCTGATGAACCTCATGAGATGGATCCGGTTTTGGCTGTCATGCGCAAGACGGATCCGGCAGAAAACCATTTGCCGGATCCGGCACTCCGGCACGATGGAACGCGCCTGACGGCGAAAACCTGATGTGTGAAAGTAGCCTAACTTGAAGTAGCTGGAGCAGTTTTCCCTTGAGGAATTGGCAAAAAGCCCAGTGGCAAGATGTGGTCAGCTCATAGAGACTTATCTAAAGTGACTTGTAGCTGTAATTGCCACAAAAGGAAGCTCTATAAAGTACTGACTTTAGGAGTGTGTGAATAGTTATGCACACTGAAGTTTTCAGTTATTTTGTTCTATTTGTTGTTTGCCTCACAATAATAAGAAAACAAAATGTTTACAGTTGTAGGCATGGTCTTAACTTAAACTGATGCAAACTCTCAAAAAAATGAAAGTGAAATTCAAGTTTGCGAGATAGCAAAACATGAAAAATACCAAGAGGTGAATACTTCCAAAGCCACTGTACCATTGTGCTGAAAGTGTCCAAGTCTATAAGAACCCACCTAATTGACAAGGAGAAAGGAAACGCCCAGTTGTTAATTTATTAATACATTTCCAGGAAGAACAATAGGTAAACAGATGATCTAGCAATATATTTAATTGGGAATAGATGTATTTACTAAAGCATACAGTGGGTACGGAAAGTATTCAGAACACCTTAACATTTTTAACTCTTTGTTCCATTGCAGCCATTTGGTAAATTCGAAAAAGTAGAAATTTTTGCAAATTTATTAAAAAAGAAAAACTGAAATATCATGGTCATAAGTATTCAGACCCTTTACTCAGACACTCATATTTAACATGCTGTCCATTTCCTTGTGATCCACCTTGAAATGGTTCTACTCCTTCATTGGAGTCCAGCTGTGTTTAATTAAACTGATTATAACGAATGGAAGCGAAGGCACAGGTGATGAAGTTCACATTCGTTTTTTATTTTTTGAGTGGAACCTCGGGACCTCCGGTCCCGGGGGCTCTGAAGGGGGCGTAACTAGTGAGCCCCAGATATCCGTAGTAAGATCCTTTGAACAGGACCAGAGTGGAATACCTGGGGGACACAGGTGCTACCTCCAGTTAGACCCCGGACACGTGGCAGCTGTCCCAGCGGGACAAACAGATAAACAGATATTACAGATATAGTGGAGCTGACCGGCGGACACCGGATTTGACAGATGAAGCTGGCTCTGGTGAGAGTAGTCAGATTCCTGGTAGATGGGTGGAAGCTGGCTCCAGCAACTTTAGCATCGTCTAGGGGTTCGGATGGCGAGTGGCGGAACGGGATGGCACTTGAGTATATAGGTACAGGTGTCATCTTAGGATAGCCGAACAACTGGTCACTGGTATTCTGCTGAAACAAATAGTATAAGCAGAGTGCAAAATGGAATGCTATAACAGCGCAGATAGAACAGGGACAGGACCAGATATAGCAAGAGTAGATACTTGTCGCTCCGGCACCCTCCCTATGACGGAGGGGCAAGAAGTAGTAAACAGTGCGCTGCCATTAGTTAATTGAACTTTTCAAAAAAATGTGTGCTGTCCCTTAAAGAGACCGGAGGTAAGCGCTCACACATCCTAAGCATTCTCCCTAGAGGACTGCTGGCAGTGTGCCAGGAAGTGGGGGAGAGAGAAGCAGCAGCAGGATGCCGAGGCACAGACAGAGAGCGAGGATCCTGACAGGAACCTCGCAGAGGTACAGAGGTAGCCTCGGGAGCAGGAGTAGGTGAGGGACCAGAACTGAGGGCAGCGCCAGAACCAGGTGCAGGGCCAGAACTGGGTGTAACACTGATAGGACTTGATTTGTAAAGGCACACACCTGTCTACTTTATATAAGACCTTACAGTGCATGTCAGACAAAATGAGAATCATGAGGTCAAAGGAACTGGCCAAGGAGCGCAGAGATAGAATTGTGGCAAGGCATAGATATGGCCAAGGTTACAAAAGAATTTCTGCAGTACTCAAGGTTCCTAAGAGCACAGTGGCCTCCATAATCCTCAAATGGAAGAAGTTTGGAACCACCAGAAGTCTTCCTAGACCTGACCGTCCAGCCAAACTGAGCAATTGTGTGAGGAGAGCCTTAGTGAGAGAGATAAAGAAGAATTCCAAGAATACGGTGGCTGAGCTCCTCAGATGCAGTAGGGAGATGGGAGAAAGTTCCACAAAGTCAACTATCACTGCAGCCCTCCACCAGTCGGGCCTTTATGGCAGAGTGGCCAGACGGAAGCCTCTCCTCAGTGCTAGAGATATGAAAGCCCGCATAGAGTTTGCTTAAAAAGACATGAAGGACTGTCTTCCAGACTATGAGAAGTAAGATTCTCTGGTCTAATGAGATGAAGATAGAACTTTTTGGTGATAATTCTAAGTGGTATGTGTGGAGAAAACCAGGCACTGCTCATCACCTGCCCAATACAATCCCAACAATGAAACATGGTGGTGGCAACAACATGCTATGGGGGTGTTTTTCAGCTGCAGGGACAGGACGACTGGTTGCAATTGAAGGAAACATTAATGTGGTCAAGTACAGAGATATCCTGGATGAAAAACTCTTCCACAGTGCTCTGGACCTCAGACATTCCAACAAGACAATGACCCAAAGCATACAGCTAAAATAACAAAGGCGTGGCTTCAGAACAACTCTGTGACCATTCTTGACTGGCCCAGCCAGAGCCCTGACCTAAACCCAATTGAGAATCTCTGGAGAGACCTTAAAATGTCTGTCCACCAACATTCACCATCCAACGTTACGGAAATGAAGAGGATCTGCAAGGAAGAATGGTTGATGATCCCTAAATCCAGGTGGGAAAAACTTGTTGCATCATTCCCAAGAAGCCTCAAGGCTGTACTAGCTCAAAAGGGTGCTTCTATCAATACTGAGCAAAGGGTTTGAATATTTATGATCATGTGATAGTTCACCTTTCCTTTTTTAATAAATTTGCCAAAATTTCTACATTTCTGTTTTTTTCAGTCAAGATGGGGTGCAGAGTATATATTAATGTGAAAAAAAATGAACTTTTTTGAATTTACCAAATGTCTGCAATGAAACAAAGAGTGAAAAATTTAAAGAGGTCTGAATACTTTCCGTACCCACTGTATGTGATGACACAGCATTTAATCTTAATTATCCAGACATCTATTTTCAGTAAGCCAGGAATTTGAATTTTTGTTTGTTCTTCGGTTGGTCAAGAAACCCAGATTATTGTTTGTATGAGCCTCTAATGTTGACTTTTGAGTTGACACTTGTAACTTATTGTCTGCTATCTTTGCTAGAAAGGGATGCAGGAACATTGAAAGAATACAGATGTGCTCCTTTGACCATTACTGAACCCATGGATACATTTGGGGAAGCCAGGATTTGGACCCTCTGATAACCTGAGCACTAAGGACAGGTTTTGGCAAGCCAGGTTTGGGAACCACCATTCACCTGACTCCATGGAGAGGTTCGCAGAAGTCAGGTCATGACCCTACTGTCACCTAGTCACATACCTCAAAGGACTGTTAGCTTCCTAAGCTTGTCATTACCACCTCTATGTGCGTACCACAGATGGGGGTAATTGGCCCTGGAAGCTCTGAAGTTGATGCAGTGTGAGGGGAGCCAGGGCCGTAGTCATGGCTGACATAGATTGCTCAAACGTGCCCTGGTCTCCCGCCACATGTTTCCAATGTCCCTTTTGCGGCATACCTTTTGTTACGCCTTCTGCACCATCAAGGTCCCATCTGGTCTGCTAAAGTTCTGTTGCTGGCGTTGTTACACATAAAGAGACAGAGTCCAGTTCCAACTCAACATAAAAGAATTTACTTGCATCCTTACACATTATGTCCATTTCAGTTATAGCCATATCATAAGGTTCCACACAGAATGCATCCTTCGCTTTCCCTGTGTCTTCCCTCTGTCCTTCCAGGGTGTCCCCGGGATGTACCAACCCATCTGGTACTGCAGCATCTCTCTTGTCCAGCTTCACTAACTTTAGGAGTTCCTCTGTCCATTTTTCCCCGGACATAAGGGCATCAGCCCATGTAGTTAGCTGCCACATCCTGGTGCTGCCCTGCAGCACTTTCCTGCTGTGACCTTCGGGTCCTAAAAGACCCTGGGCAAACTGGGCTATACTCTTGGGTAAAGTTGCATTGACAGCCGCCCTTAAAGTTCTCCGAGGCCCGACTGAATCAAATGAGGAAAACCTCATAGCTTACCTGCAGCTGGCCCCTCCTACATTAACTATTTACTAGGTCTATACTACGTGCTCCTAATGCACCTCCTCTAGTGGCTCCAACCATTTACTATGCTTTTCCCTATTCTCAGTACACACACAGCAGCAATAAGTAAATAACATTATGTACATAGCTGCAATAGATATTAAAACATGCGCAATTATCAACATTGGACCAAGAGGAGCGTGGGGGATCTTTACAGTCTTTGCAATCCTTTACAGCTGCACTAATCCCGGAGAGTCAGTGGAAGGGTGAGACTATGTTGTCTTGCACCATTTTGGGTATTTTGCAGGGACAGGTCTATATGTTACTGTCTGTTTGATGGTTCAATAAAGTGCATAGAGCACCCACTGACCCCCCATGTCTCCACAGCATACATAAGGACAGATGGCATATAAGGTCTCTAGTTTTCTCCGCAGTCCATTATTGCTTCCTAGGAGTATTTACTTTTTTCGTGGGCTCAAATTCCTATTTCCTGTCCATGTTTTTATGCTACTGTTTTCTCCCTCGTATTTTTTCTGTCTAGTCTAACTAATCTATTTATTCCATCAGAAAGAAGCAGCTGTGCCCGGTTTTGATTTTTAACATGTCAAGGAGCTTGGAAGGTCAGATTTGATGGGTTGTAAATGTTCTTTGTCTCTGAATTGTTTTGTCTTATTACAAGAGGCATATTCCAATCACAGCCCCAGATCTGGTCAAAAGACCTTAGGTAAGTGATCAAAGAAAGCAAAATGAAAAGGATCCATAGCAACAAGTGCACGACCCGCGTTACATTCACAGCATTGTGTAACCTCAGTCTTTGTGGTGATCAAGGTGTGACACCCAAAGTCTGCCCACTGCCGCTCTATCACTTGTGAAAAACCCATATTAATCAATTAAAAACCATTAAAACTAAAGATGAAGGTGCTAAGTAAAAGTGCTATTATGCAGGAAAGGCTGGCCACACTGTAAG
Organism: Dendrobates tinctorius; assembly: GCF_039654945.1. Lineage (NCBI taxonomy): Eukaryota > Metazoa > Chordata > Amphibia > Anura > Dendrobatidae > Dendrobates > Dendrobates tinctorius. Next base: position 10,303,106 of record NW_027361875.1, read on the forward strand.
GATAGAACCTAATTAGTCTTAGCTGAACATAAATAGAAATGTTACCAACATTGTAATCTGTGTAGTCCACCAAGCTACTTGACATTGTCAATGTGGACGAGCACTGGATATTGAGTCCAGTATATAAGGACTCCGAAACAGAAAAATTCCGTCATTAAATTTTTTTTCTATTACTTATACATTAAAATCAATGTTCCAGTCATGTAGACCAATAATTAATTGAAACCAAATGGCCTTAAAATAGCAGTGGAGTTCCTAAGAAATATAACATGGCATCAAGCATTGACCACCCATGTTTCTATTTTCTAATTTCCCTATTTTACACTTTGCTGCCCTCATGCCAGACCGCTAAACTCAGTTGTGCTCCATGTAGGGCTTTGCAGATGACCCGATGTGATCCCATCTAAATAATAAATCTTGACCTATATAAGGCTCACCAAGAAACACACCTGTGCCTTGATGTTAAGACTTTAATGTTCATGAGTCCTGTCTGCCTGCGGCCTTCAGCATCTTTGTAACCTATCTGCGCTGTCCTATACATCTGTTGGCTGCCTGCAGCTTCTAGTTTCTCAATATCCTGTCTGCCTGTGACATTCATTATCTCTGCAACATGTCCGGGGTCTTCAAGATGTCTCCTAGTTGCACGTAGCTTCCAGTATCTCAGTCTCCTGTCTGCCTGCAGCCTTCAGTATCTCTGCAACCTGTCTGTGTTCTCCAAGACATCTCCTGGCTGCCTGTGTCTTCCAGTCCCTCAGTCTCCTGTCTACCTGCAGTCTACAGTTTCCTGTATGTCTTACCTGCCTCCTGCACGAAGCCCGTGTGCTCACCCAGACCTTGGACTTGGAGGATCCACCTCACCAGGTGGGCCTTACATGCTATCCTAAAGGGCATGTCACACTAAGCGATATCGCTAGCAATATCGCTATAACTTGTGACGTTATAGCGATATCGCTGTGTCTGATTCTTACCTACGACCCGCTCCCCCGCTGGTTATCGCTGATCGCGCGAGAACGTCCTGGACCGTTTCTCGTCGTCAGCTTCCTGCGGCGCTTCCTGCTGTGACGACGAGCGACGCGTGGAGCCGGGTGGGAGGACGCAGGATCGCCTGGTGTGACAGGTAAGTAGCGACCCCTGACCCCAGCGATGTCGCTGGTGAGATCTGACTGTGTGGCAGCTCACTAGCGACCACTTAGCGATGCACCAGCGATCCAGACCGTGTCATATCGCTGGTCGGGATCGCTGGTACATCGCTAAGTGTGACAGTACCTTCAAGCAGAAGTCTAATGACGTTGTCTAATTGAAACCACTTTTACTGCTGGTGTGTTAAAATCAGGATAAAACTGGTAAATTACAATAAAAAAAGTCAAGATAGATTAATCTAACACTTTTTTGGTTCTGTACTAGGTTTAATAGTTCATCCTCTTTTAGTTGGAGGAACTAATGTATGAACATGCAGCATGAAGAAGGGCTATAGGTGAAGTCATAAGAGATCATGACCCAAGGTCCCAAAGGATATCTCACCATCCCCCTACCCCCAACACCACCATTTAAAGGGCACATGTCAGCTTTGAATTGCTGTGCAATCTGATAGCGGTACATTATACAGTAAAAGAAGCTGGACAGATTGATATGTAGGTTTGTGGGAAAAGACTAAGTAAAACCTGTATTTTATTCAATGTAATCTCTGATGTTTGGATATGTACGAGTCCAGAGGGATGTCCTAATCAGTAATTGATAGCTATCTCTGCATGCACACTTACATATGGAAAACTGTCAACTACTGATTAGGACCACCCACTTGACTCATATTTAGTCAAACAGCAGTTTTATAAATTATACCTACTCTTTTCCCACAAAGCTATATATCAATTTCATCAGCTCCTTCTACTCTATAATATACTGGTCACAGATTGCACTGCATTTCAAAACTGACTAGTGTCATTTAGCTGACCAACATCTACTCACTTTCTCATCCCTGTCCTCCTCACCTGTCATCCATGTCCAGCAACATGCGCACCCCCGCAGAAACCTTGCACACCTTGACACCCACACGCTCTCTGACTGTATTCTACCACTGGCATCCATATTGTTCATGGCAGAGTTGGACGTATCAATAGACAGCCCTGGCACAATAACATCACTAAAAAGCTTCGGCAAGTGTCCAGGGTTGCAGAGCGACGTTGGAGGAAAAAAAATTTGCAAGATGATTTCTATGCATTCAAACGGGCAACACTCGCTTTCAAATCTGCCCTCACCTCTGCTAAACAGGCCTACTTCACAACCCTTGTATCCTCCCTATCCTACAACCCCAAATAGTTATTCAAAACTTTTAACTCTTTTAACTCCCTCCTCTGCCCACCAATGCCGCTCCAACCTCCCTCATCTCTGCTGAGGACTTTGCCACACACTTTAAAAATAAGATCGACCAAACAAGGCAAGTCTTTATTATTCAACCACCACAACCCCTTTGTATACCAGACCAATGCCCAAATCCCATAACCTCCCTCTAACATCACTGAAGGTCAGCTTGTCTCCTCTCCAAATCACACCTCACCACTTGTGCACTCGACCCCATCCCACCTCCTCCACAACCTCACCACCACACTTATCCCATCCCTAACCCAACTCTTCAACCTTTCACTAACTTCTGGTACCTTCCCTTCTGCTTTCAAACATGCCACAGACACGCCTATCCTTAAAAAGCCAACCCTTGACCCAACCTGCTGTGTCCAGCTATTGTCCAATATCGCTGCTCCCATTCGTTTCTAAACTCCTGAAGCAGCACGTCCATGCTAAACTTTCCTCCCACGTCTCTTCTACTTGCTCTTTGACAATCTACAATCTGGTTTCAGTCCACATCATTCCACTGAATCTGCCCTGATCAAAATTACTAATGACCTACTTACAGCCAAAGCTAACATACAATAATCTATATTCCTCCTTCTAGACCTGTCCTCTGCTTTCGACACAGTTGACCACTGCCTCCTTCTGTGGTATCTAGCAGGTACGTGGGATGCAGTGATGAGCAGGAGGCAGAGCAAGGGTTAAACTCAAGGTTTATATGAATATATAGGATAAAGCTGACAACGAGTTCTCCACGCAGGGAGGTGAAATACAAATCTACAATGTCACACAGGATGAACAATACTGGGCGAGAGGTGACCATTATGTGGCCACGGTGTGGGCAGCTAGGGACCCTTGGGGGCCAGACAGGGGAACGAACAATGGTGAGTCACATATCGTTCTCTGACGTCCTGCAGAGGTGGTGTGCGGGGAATGTCCTGGCGGTGCCTTAGTCGACGTGCCCAGCCGAGGAAGCGTTGCTGGAGGGTCTGGAAGTCCTTGCGCTCTGGTACCGCAGGGTGTACACAGGCCCCTCGTTTCTCTCCTGAAGCCGGGGCTTCCGCGGTGAGGGGTGGAGCGGAGGAGGCCTCGGATACCAGGGAGAGGGCCCCTGCCGCGGTGCCCCCTCTGAGTCTGTCAGGACCGGTGGCACAAGGCGGGCTGTCTGCAGGGAAGCGCTGTCCAATGCGTGGGGGGTGCTTCGCCTGAGGGTGCACTGTGGGCTGAGCTCTGCAGCGACTCTGAGAGAGGCTTCTACTCCGGTTGCACGGTTCGAGCCATCTGCCTTGTCAGGTCGGGTGCTGAAGCTCCAGCCAGGAAAGCGCTGACTCACGTCTGAGGGGAGACGCCTGCTTGGCTCCTCCCACCTACGTGCAGACTCTCTTCCCGCCAAGTCCTCCTTGTTTACGTGTACTCCTCGTCTTATAGTTGACCCACCCCCTTTTTGTCTGGTCAAAGGTCGGTCCTGGCCTGAAATAGTACCCCCCAGGAACATCGGTGACAACCCTCTTAGTTCCAGCCCAGACACACGGTCGGTCCTCTTACCTGGACCCACTCCCCTACAGTACTACAGATCCTGTCTTCCTTTGGCATCAAAGACCTCGCCCTTTCCTGGATCTCCTCATACCTTTCCAACCACACATTCAGCGTCTCCCACACTACCTCCTCATCCTACCCTCTCTCTGTTGGAGTCCTCCATGGCTCTGTTCTAGGACACCTTCTTCTAAATCTATACACTTGGCATGGGACAACTCAAAGTCCTATGGATTCCAGTACCACTTTTATGCTGCTGACACTCAGATCTACCTCTCTGTCCCAGACGTCAACTCTATGCTGTCCAGAGTGTCTACCAGCTATATCCTCCTTTTCTCCTCTTGCTTCCTCAAACTCAATGTGGACAAATCTGAACTCATCATCTTTCCTCCATCTCACAAATCTTCTCTACCTGATCTATCTATCATATTAATGACATCACGCTTTCCCCCGCACCAGAACTCCGCTGCCTCGGAGTAACCCTGTCCTTCAAACCACACATCCAAGCTCTTTCCATCTCCTTTCGCCTCCAGCTTAAAAATATCTTCAGAATCCATCCTTTCCTCTACCCTTAATCTACAAAAATGCTTGTGCATGCCCTCATGATCTCCCGTCTCGAATACTGCAGCATCCTTTTCTGTGGCCTCCCTGCTAACACTCTCGCACCTCTCCAGCCCATCCTTAACTCTGCTTTCCGACAAATTCATCTCTTTCCTTGCTACTCCTCTGTTTCTGCCCTCTGCAAATCTTCAGTGGCTCACATTCCCTCAGTGTATCCACTTCAAATTACTAATACTGACCTACAAAGCCATAAATAACTTGTCTCCTCCATATATGTCTGAACTAATCTCCCGATATCTTCCCTCACCTAATCTCTGGTCCTCCCAAGACCTTCTTCTTCCCTCCACACTTTTTCGCTCATCATCTAATCGCCTCCAAGACTTCTCCAGAATATCCCCCATCTTCTGGAATTCTGTGCCTTAACACGTCCAACTATCAACCACATTCAGATCCTTCAGATGGAACCTGAAAACCCACCTCTTCAAGAAAGCTTACAGCCTGCAATAACCCTGCTTCCTCTTCGCTACTACCGGAGCTACTGACTCACCAACACCGAAGCTGCTGCAACCCCCCCAACCTACTGTCTCCTTCCCCACTAACCTGTAGAATGTAAGCCCACAAGGGCAGGGTCCTCTCCCCTCTGTATCAGTCTGTTATTGTTAGTTTGTTTACTCTATGTGATTTCTGTAATTTGTATGTTACCCCTTGCACAGTACCATGGAATCAATGGTGCTATATAAATAATAATAATAATAATCTATGTATATAATGTTATTTTATCATATAATATAGTTGCAGCTATACAAGTACTAAGTAATACTTACATACTCTTACAAACAAAACACACTATACATTGACCATTGCTACTGCTACACCATAAACACTACTATTACCACCACAAAGTGAATACATGGTACTTATACAGAACAAAACATACTATACAGAAAAACAAATATCGCTAAAAACCTAACAGTATAGAGTGACTAAATTGTGAAAAACTGTTACTAAACAACAAAACAAAATTTTAAAAAAATCGATATTACTGTCATACAGTGACCATACAGTGATGAATACCAGTTCTGCAGGCTTTATTAGGGACTACAGTAAAGTTATATATGGACTTATAGGTGATGCTTTATTTTACTGGAGTTGTTCACTTTTCCATCTTTTCCATATTGCCCAGACCACCATGATGACTTGCATCTACAGAAGTTGTAAAACGCACACATTTTACTTCTCACTTTTTCAGTACCGTTCCCATCTATTCCCAACCTACACAAACTTTCCATCCTGCTTCTGCCCCTAAATCTATGGCTCAACTAATAATGCTCCTTAAGTTTCCTCTGCAATAATAATGTCACCCCCCATTAAAAATATCCCCTAGACTGCCCCATTCAATAATTATTGAATTATTTTATAATTATTATTATAATTATATAATTATTCCTTGTAAGTAAAAAATGTTCTTCAATATGTAGCTTTCAGTAACAATGCCCCCCACAGTAATCTCCCAAAGAGCCCTTTCCAATAATCATGCCACCACAGTAAAAAATCCCACCCAATGTGCTCTCTTCTGTAATAATTCCCTCATCTGCTGCACTCCCTGCAAAATATAACGTTTATACTCCGCTAATCTGGTCTCTCGGTGCACTGAGTCTGACGCGTCCCAGGGGCCGTGGGAAACTCGGTACCGGGCCGGTCGTCTTAAAGGTATGTGTCACAGTGGCAGTGACCCGGTCCATGGCCCCAGGCGGCCATGTAAAAGGGGAATATTGATTAGAGATAAAGTTTATGTAGTGATTCGTGACGCCAGTTGGAGTGTTCGATTGTAGTATAGCTGGCACTGCAGATGATCCCTGGGGGAGTAGATGGTGATGGCAGTGCAGATGTTTAACCCTCTCCAACCGGGGCTGTCCCCTAGAGATTGTGATGGAAGTAGAAGGCACAGAGTAATAAGGCAGGAGGCAAGGAAAGTCACTTTATCATTTACTGCAGTTCAGGTGCAATTCAGAGGAGATATTACAATTCTCACCAGGTCACAGTCTGCTCTGGAGAATGGGAGGTATCCTTCTCTCTGCTGTGACTTGGTGTAAGCTTCCTGCTATTCTAATCCCTTCAGGGACCAAGGCTTCCCAGAGTTTGGAACTTCTAGTATAGGCTCTACTCACTGTGTTTTCCTCCTCGGGCAACTTGTAGCTTGGATCCTATGTGAAGCTCAAGTTTCTTCTTGCACAATCCTCACTGATCCTAGTTTGCTTCTGTAATCCTGGGGAAAACACTGCGCTGTTGGTTGTATAAACTCACACATTCTCTCAGCTTACCACCCTGCTCTGAAAGCATGGATGGTCTAGGGACTGGTCCCTGATGCTTATTAGCTTTACTCCTGAGGGAGCACATGTCATCATGGCTCCCAGGAGAGTTCGCCATCTTTCCTCCACCTTCTTCTTCACTGAAAACAACAACTCTCGACTCCTCCCCCTCCCAGTTAGGGTATGTCTGCAAAGCTCTAAGCTTCAGACAAGTAAGGGAGTGAGGTAAATTGTGTGTGTTGTGGTCTCTAGCAGAGAAAGCATAACTCCCATTGCTTACTGTGATAAAACACTCCGGGATCGCCTTTGCTGGGGTCAAAGGTCACGTGCGTTCAGCATAAAACTCAGGCGCAGAGCTGGGATTCGGGTATAACTGACTCTGGGTCAGGTTTATTAATGGTGAAAGCAATGCATAAAGAAATAAAACATAAAACAAATCCTGGCCTGTCCGGCACTAACTAAACAAAGTACAACCTAACTACCAACTGGCGGGCTTCTCCCGTCCAGCCAAACCACAGTTGCCGTGGGCACTGCTTCCACTCAGGTGTGTCTCTCACACAGACAGGCTCTCTGTGTTCCCAGGCTGAGACACTCACACAACCACCTTGCATCCTTTTATATCCACCTCCCAATATTCATTAGCAAGCAGGTGCGATACTGACCAGACTAGGCCACATAGGAAAGGAATCTGGGCGAGATATACCTGTCCTCATCCACTATTCCCACATGATTCTCACATATCCCCCCCCTCTGCTCAGACCACTCCGGTCGAGCAATGACACCCGCCAAACAGTGCACTCGGGACAGGGCATCTGCATTTCCCATCTGTACCCCTGGGCGGTGCTCCACCGTAAAAGTGTAGGCCTGCAGGGCAAGGAACCACCAGGTCACCCGGCTATTCCGTTCCTTGTTCAAGTGCATCCACTTGAGAGAGGCATGGTCAGAGATCAGCCTGAACTTTCGGCCCACCAGGTAATATTTGAGGGCCTCTAGAGCCCACTTAATGGCGAGGCACTCTTTTTCTACGACTGCATACCTTTGCTCGTGTTTATTCAGCTTCCTGCTGAGATAGAGGACTGGGTGTTCCACTCCGTCCCTCACTTGTGAGAGTACGGCCCCGATACCGGTATCAGAGGCATCCGTTTGTACCACAAACTCACTGCGGAAGTCCGGAGTCACCAGTACGGGCTGAGAGCAAAGTGCCCGTTTTAGGCTATGGAAGGCTTCTTCAGCCGCTAAACTCCATTTAATCATGACGGAGTCTTTCCCTTTTGTAAGATCCGTCAGGGGGGTAGCGATGGCTGCAAAATTGGGTATGAACCGGCGATAATAACCAGCGATCCCCAGGAAGGCTTGCACCTGCTTCTTGTTGACAGGTTGTGGCCAGTCCTGAGCCGCCTGAATCTTATCAACCTGGGGTTTAACAACACCCCTCCCAATTACATACCCCAAATACCGGGCTTCTTCTAGCCCGATGTGACATTTCTTGGGGTTCGTGGTTAGACCTGCCTCCCACAGGTCGTCAATCACAGCTTGTACTTTCTGGAGATGAGTCTCCCAGTCCAAGCTGTAAATGACAATGTCATCCAAATAGGCCGAAGCGTACTGCCTATGTGGCCTCAAGACTCGATCCATCAGTCTCTGGAAGGTCGCCGGTGCCCCGTGCAGTCCAAACGGCATATACACATACTGAAATAAACCTTCCGGCGTAGCAAATGCCGTCTTTTCTCTGGCCGCCTCAGCCAGAGGGATCTGCCAATACCCCTTTGTTAGATCTAGGGTCGTAATATACCGGGCTTTTCCTAACCGATCTATTAACTCGTCGACCCGGGGCATAGGATAGGCATCAAATTTTGAGACCGCATTCAGTTTCCTGAAGTCATTGCAGAACCGGATAGTGCTGTCCGGTTTAAGAATTAGCACAATCGGGCTGGACCACGCACTGTGCGATTCCTCAATGACTCCTAACTCTAACATTGCCTTCACTTCTCGGGAAACGGCTTCACGGCGCGCTTCCGGGATTCGGTAGGGCTTTACGTGAACTGTGACACCAGGTTCCGTTACGATGTCATGTTTCATTAGCATAGTCTGCCCGGGTTTTTCTGAGAAAAACTTTTGGTTGTAAAGTAGAAACTGCCTGACCTCAGTCTTTTGCCGCTCCGAGAGAGTCTCTGCAACCCGTACCTCCGGCACGGTATGTGGGCAGACAGGACGGGCAAGCTCCGCTGATAAGGCAGACCGATCCTTCCAGGGCTTTATCAGATTTACATGATAAATCTGTTCAGGTTTCCGTTTACCTGCCTGGTATACTTTGTAGTTTACTTCACCAACTCTTTCCTTGATCTCAAAGGGGCCCTACCACTTTGCCAGGAACCTACTGTCCACCGTGGGGACCAGGATCAACACCCTATCTCCGGGTGCAAACGTACGGATCTTGGCGCCCCTATCATAGATTCTTTTTTGGGCTCCTTGAGCCTGTACCATGTGTTCTTTGACGATAGGCATAACAGCCGCAATACGGTCCTGCATTTGTGTGACGTGATCTATCACTGTTTTAAACAGAGTGACCTGACCCTCCCAGGTTTCTTTTGCAACGTCTAACAGTCCGCGAGGACGTCGGGCGTACAATAACTCGAAAGGCGAGAATCCCGTGGAAGACTGGGGTACTTCCCTGATGGAAAAAAGCAAATACGGAAGTAAATAGTCCCAGTTCTTCCCATCCTTGTCTATCACCTTTCTCAGCATCTGCTTCAGAGTTTTATTGAACCGTTCAACCAACCCGTCTGTTTGAGAGTGATACACGGATGTGCGTAACGGTTCGATTTGTAACAGTCGGCAGAGCGCCTTCATTATCCTGGACATAAAGGGGGTCCCCTGGTCGGTGAGTATCTGTTTTGGTATACCGACCCGACTAAACACATGCACCAGTTCCTTGGCAATCGTCTTGGTGGCCGTGTTACGGAAAGGGATGGCCTCCGTGTAACGGGTGGCATAATCCAAGATGACCAGGATATGTTGGTGTCCACGTGCAGACCGTGGAAGGGGCCCAACTAAATCCATCCCAATCCTCTCAAACGGGACTTCAATAATAGGTAGGGGTACCAAAGGGCTACAGAACCGGGGCTTAGGTGCAGAGGCTTGGCAGTCAGGACAAGACTCACAATATACACGAATATCGTGATGCATGCCTGGCCAAACAAAACAGTGTAATATCCTTTCGGTGGTTTTCTGGACTCCCAGGTGACCTCCCATCACATGTCCGTGGGCCAGGTCCAACACCTGCCGCCGGTAGGGTTTTGGCACGACTAATAGTTGCACCGTATCTTCCCCCTTTTTCTCTATCTGATAGAGTAAATCATTCTCCAGAACCATGTAAGAATATGCCAGCCTAGAGCCAGGTTCTACGGGTACCCCATTTATCACTTTTACATTTGTCCTAGCCTGAGAAAGGGTAGGATCCTTTATTTGCTCGCTTTGGAAGTCATCTTTCTGAACTTCTAAATCCGGCAAACGGGGAGGTGGACGGCTGTCGGCCTCCTCCTCTTCCCCGGTCTCCTCCGTATCACCCGCCATGACTGAAAACGGGAACGGCAGGTCATTTCCCGCAGACTCTTCCCCAGAGTCTTCCGGGGAGACCTTTTCCAGGGGTTCGGGACCCACACTTGCCCTGGGAGAAGAACCATGTACACTATTACCCTGGGGTATCAACTGATTCTCCCACAATTGCCAGAAGTGGGGAAAATCCCGGCCCAGGATAACATCATGCAATAATGCCGGGACGAGTCCCACTTTATGTTGCACAGACCCATAGGAAGTTGTAATGCATATGACCGTGGTGAGGTACGAACAGGTGTCTCCATGCACACACGTTACAGAAAATTTGTCTGATGGTCCAGTCGGGGCTGACACCAGACTGGCCTTCACCAGAGTCACCACACTTCCTGAGTCTAACAATGCCACCACATTTTTGCCATCAACAGTTAAATCACACAAGTGTTTTTCCACATCCTTTTGACCGGCATTCACACTCACTACCCGTGCAACCATAGACATGCGGTTTTTAGAGTCTGTGACGTCGCACTGCATGGGTTCAGTAGTGACCGGACAGTTCACAGCAATATGTCCCATCTCTTGGCAGCGGAAACACCTAACGGGCCCCTTGCTTAGACCATAGTTCATTACTCTCGGCCTCACAGTGCGGGCAGTCCCGTTTTCCTCCCCCACTGTCTTAGGGATTTTTCCATCTCCCCTACTCCCTGGAACAGTCTTACCGGTTCCACGTGGAGATGATGAAGAACGAGGTGGGGTAGCGTCGTCTCGGAGTCCTTCCGCCACGGAGTAACGTTCAACCAGATCCACCAGTTGATCTGCCGTCGTAGGATATCCATGGCTTACCCACTTCCTCAGGGCTGGCGGTAGAGCTCTCAGGTACTTGTCCATGACGACTCTCTGGATTATCTCTGGCGCTGTCAGCACCTCGGGTTGTAGCCACTTCTTCGTCACGTGGATCAGGTCGAACATCTGTGACCCCGGTGGTTTATCCGGCTGATAAGTCCATTGATGCACTCTCTGTGCACGGACAGCGGTCGTCACTCCCAGCCGGGCCAAGATCTCGGCTTTCAATTTGTCAAAGTCCTGCGCGGCTTCAGGCTCTAAGTCATAATAAGCCTTTTGGGCTTCACCGGAAAGAAACGGGGCAATCAGGCCGGCCCATCGTGCCTTCAGCCATTTTTCTCGCACCGCCGTCCGTTCAAACGTGGTCAGGTATGCCTCGACGTCATCTTCGGTCGTCATCTTCTGCCAGTACCGACTCACGTGAATCACTCTCGACTCGGCTTCCAGGTTAAGCTCAGGTAAGCTTGCCAAGCGCTGCGCCACCTGCTGGAGAAGCGAACGATCGGTAACTGTCATGTCCACCAACTCCTTCAGCTGGGCCATCATCACCCGATTAGCTTCTTGCTGGACGGCGGTGGACTGTACCAGCGCTTTCACCACGTCCTCCATGCTCATGCTTGCAACGTGATGCCCGCGTTCTCCACCACAATGTGATAAAACACTCCGGGATCGCCTTTGCTGGGGTCAAAGGTCACGTGCGTTCAGCATAAAACTCAGGCGCAGAGCTGGGATTCGGATATAACTGACTCTGGGTCAGGTTTATTAATGGTGAAAGCAATGCATAAAGAAATAAAACATAAAACAAATCCTGGCCTGTCTGGCACTAACTAAACAAAGTACAACCTAACTACCAACTGGCGGGCTTCTCCCGTCCAGCCAAACCACAGTTGCAGTGGGCACTGCTTCCACTCACGTGTGTCTCTCACACAGACAGGCTCTCTGTGTTCCCTGGCTGAGACACTCACACAACCACCTTGCATCCTTTTATATCCACCTCCCAATATTCATTAGCAAGCAGGTGCGATACTGACCAGACTAGGCCACATAGGAAAGGAATCTGGGCGAGATATACCTGCCCTCATCCACTATTCCCACATGATTCTCACATTACAAAACACATGCAAAACAGTACATATTTAACCTTTTTGTGGCGGTAAAGATGCAGGGCGCCACAAGTCTTCTTCCCCATGCACTCAAGAGACGGTTAGCATAGATTGCACAATACATTGACATCATAGCACAAACTCTGCCAGGAGCTTCAAGTATTTTAATCCGCAGGCCTCTGTACTTTGCAGCTGACAAGACTGAAAGTGGTAGGGTAGGGAGCCTCATGCCCCTTTCTCTACAGCAGGATCAAACTGTATTGGCATCACTCTGATACTGATACAGTTCAAATGTGTGCTCACCGAAGATTCGGGGCACCAGGCAAGAAGTCCAAGGAGTCCATGGCCCCAGATATTTGGTGCTAGAAATGCCATTTGTATGAAGTATTCATATAGGCCAACAGAAACAAACAGCATCACTTCATATTCAGCTGTGTGATGTCTCTCAGATGCAGTGGTCTAATTAGTCTGATGGGCCCTGATGCAAAATTTTGACCTGGGCCCCCATATGCGTGTTGGTCAGATATATAGGCCTTTGTAGTGTTTTAGCCTTCCTGTAATAATGTCCCACATCCTGAACCCCTTCCTGTAATGATGCTCTTCATCCTGGGACTCTTCCTGCTATAATGTTCTCCATCCTGGGGCCCTTCTAGTAATAATATCCCCCATTCTGGGCCCTTTCCAGTAATAATGTCCCCTATGCTATACCCCTTTCTGTTATAATGTCCCACATCCTAGGCATCTTCCTGTAATAATTTTCTCCATCCTGCACCCCTTCCTGGTAAAATGTCCTCCATCCTGGGCCCATTCCAGTAATAATGTCCCCCATCCTTGGCCCCTACCAGTTATAATATCCCCCATCATGGGCCCCTTACTAGTATAATGTCCTCTGTTCTGCTGCTCTTCTCCAACACATTTAAAAAAATAAAACAAACAATTCTAATCTTCCTGTGCTTCCATGCATGACATGTAGTGTCATCTTTAACAGCAGCTGACTTCACCGTGCCAGCCATGGTTGGTGCATGATGTCATGGCAATGCACTGCACCTATGACGGGCACACCAATGTCAGCTGCTGGCAGCATGTATTATAGTGCAGGGAGCCCGCAGGTCTCTGTGCTGTAATACTTTTCACTTTAATGTGTGTTTCAATATTTATTCAAATATTTCAGCTGTTGACTACTTTTTGGCCACCAAAGTAAATGCTATGTCTGGAGCCAAACCAACACAGCTCGTCATCCCAAGAAAACGATCCCCACAGTGAAACATGGTGGCAGCATTATGCTATGTAGTTGTTTTGGCAGCAAGGACAGGGAAAATTGTCCAAGTCAAGGGGAAGATTATTGAGCAAAACCTGTTGCAGTCTGTCAGTGATTTGAGACTGGGACTGAGGTTCACCTTCCAACAAGACGATGACCCAAACCCTACTGCTAAAGCAACACTCAAGTGGTTGAAGAGAAAAACTGTAAATGCTTTGGAGTCAAAGCCCAGACCTTAAATGTGGTCACTCTCCGCAAGGAGAAACCTTACCTCTTAGACCTCAGTCCAGAGCCTCTCACCTAGCCAAATCAGATCTCATACTTTGCACTGACGAGAGCCAATAGCTCGAAACACCGTGTCTGCAAATTGAGATTCTGATTTGGCTTGTATCCTAAGTCATATTACAAGACTCGTTAAAGGGTTGATTGTGACTTGTAGGATCGCTACTACCAATAGGTGGTGCTGTAGAGTAAAAGTCCTCTTTCTTTCTGAAGAGGCAATTTGCATAAATGTGGTTAGACATTTAAGTTGCTTTTCACCAGAGGAAACCATCTAGCTTGACGGAGCTGGAACAGTTTTGCCTTTAATGAATCGGTAAAAATCCCTGTGGTGAGATGTAGAAAGCTCATAGAGACTTATTGAAAGCAACTTGCAGCTGTAATTGGCTCAAAAGGAGGCTCTACAAAGTACTGACTTAAGGGGGGTGAATAGTTATGCACACTGAAGTTTTCAGTTATTTTGTCCTAGTTGTTTGCTCACAATAAAAAGAAAACTAAATATTCACAGTTGTAGGTATGTTCTTTAACCCCTTTACCCCCAAGGGTGGTTTGCATGTTAATGCCCAGGCCAATTTTTACAAATCTATCCATGCCCTTTATGAGGTAGAAGAATATTTAGAATTGAAAGTCCTCAGTGGTTGATACCTCTTAAGGGCTAACTGAAAAGATGGTAACAAATTGCAAGCTTTCGAGACTTCGCAGGTCTCTTCATCAGACTAGACTACTACAACATCTGAAGAATCACATATTTATACACATGACAGCACAGAAATAACGCAATATATGACAAGTGATGTGAAGCAGAATTGTCATTATGGGAGAGGGATAAGCATAAATATTGGAGCAGTTCATAGATAAGCAAAAAGATGCCCGACTACAATCCCCCCATGAGCGACGCTGATCACTATGACGTACTATCCCATCCATGGGCATAGGGTCCCGGGTCCCATGGACGGGATAGTACGTCAGATGTCATGAAGGGGTTAAAATACTCATGCACTCATTTTGGTCAAATCCAGTCAGTCAGCACATCATGTTGTCAGGTTGCAGTCCATAAAGGAGCACTCGGCATAGTGAGAGAGTAAGTGTTTTTCATGTCATTTCTGGATTCGCAGCTACACAGCTCAGTACTGCTGTGTATTGTCTTCCATGCTGCTGCTTCTTCTATCTGTGTGCTGCAGAGAAAGATGAGCAGGAATACATATCTGTGTGTATTGTGTAGATAAGACATCATGGCAGCAAATCTGCACCCACCAACTAAACGGTATATTGGAAGTAGAAGCTACAGAAGAGTAAAAATGCGAGATCTACAGTGCCTTGTAAAGGTATTCACCCTCTTAGCATTTTTCGAGTTGTATTACCTCACAATCTGGAATTTCACTGTTTTTTTAGGGTTTGTTTCAGTTCATTTAATCTCTTTCTGACATCAGACGTACTATGCCATCCTTGTGCCCTGGGCCCATATGCCCATGGACGGGAAAGTACGTCATCTGCAATTAGTCACGCTCACGGGGAGAGCGCGGCTGATCGCAGCCAGGTGTCAGCTGATTCTCACAGACCGCTCCCGGCACTTTAACCCCCGGAACACTGCGATCAAACATGATTGCAGCATTCCGGAGCCTGCAGAGGAGCTGACAGCCCCTCTGCTTTGGACCGGAGACACCGCGGCATGACGCGGGTCCCGATCGCTCCCATGGTAACCCGATGTTGTCATGATGACATCCGGGTTACCAGAGCTGAGAGACTTCCTGTCATGCGCAGTGCATGATCAGGAAGTCTCTGAGGTCAGTGTGCACAGAGAGCAATGCTGACAGCTTATATGGCATGCAGATCTGCATGCCATATAAGTGATCAGCCTGCACAAAATGAGTGTCCCATATTGGGACAAACTGTAAAAGTAAGAATTAAATAAATAAAATTAAAATAATTGTAAAAATATTTAAAAAAATGAAAAATAATAATAAAAAATCAATATTTATTCCATCAATAAATAAATATTTGAATTAGAAAAAAATATAAACAAAAGTACACATATTTGGTATAGTCGCGTCCGTAACGACCCGACCTATAAAACTGTCCCACTAGTTAACCCCTATAATGAACACCATAAAAAAACAAAAACGCTGCAACAAAACAATGCTTTATCATCATACCGCCGAACAAAAAGTGCAATAACGCACGATAAAAAAGACAGATATAAATAAACATGGTACTGCTGAAAATGTCATTTTTTCCCGCAAAAAACGAGCTGCCACACAGCGTCATCAGCGAAAAAATTAAAAAGTTATAGCTCGCAGAATAAAGCGATGCAAAAATAATTACTTTTTATATAAAATTATTTTCATTGCATAATAGCACCAAAACATTAAAAATGACATAAATGAGGTATCGCTGTAATCATACTGACCCGAAGAATAAAACCACTTTATCAATTTTACCGCATGCGGAACGGTGTAAAAGCACCCCCCAAATGAAATTCTTGAAATGCTGGCTTTTGTTTATTCTGCATCCCAAAAATCAGAATAAAAAGATAAAAAAAGTCACATGCCCGAAAATGGTACCAATAAAATCATCAACTCGTTCCACAAAAAAAGAGACCTCACATGGCTTGGTGGGTCAAAATATGGAAAAAGTATACCTTTCAAAATGTGGTGATGCAAAAACTATTTTTACAATAAAAAGCGTCTTAGCGTATGACAGCTGCCAAACATAAAAACCCACCATAAATAGTAAATCAAACCCCCCGTTATCACCCCCTTAGTTAGGGAAAAATAATAGCATTAAAAAAAATGTATTTATTTCCATTTTCACATTAGGGTTAGTGTTAAGGCTAGGGTTAGGGCTAGGGTTAGCGCTAGGGTTAGGGCTAGGGTTAGGGCTAGGGTTAGGGCAGAGAAAAGGGTTAGGGGTGTGTTGGGGTTAGGGTTGGAGTTAGAATTGGGGGGTTTCCACTGTTTGGGCACTTCAGGTGCTCGTCAAACGCAACTTGGTGTCTGATCCCAATTCCAGCCAATTCTGCGTTGAAAAAGTCAAATGATGCTCCTTCCGTTCCAAGCTCTGCCATGCGCCCAAACAGTGTTTTACCCCCACATAAGGGGTATCAGCCTACTCAGGACAAATTGCAAAACAACTTTTGGGGTCCAATTTCTCCTGTTACCCTTAGGAAAATAAAAAATTGGGGGCAAAAATATCATTTTTGTGGAAAAAAAATATGATTTTTTTATTTTCACGCCCCGGCGTTATAAACTTCTGTGAAGCACTTGGGGGTTCAAAGTGCTCACCACACATCTAGATAAGTTCAGTGAGGGATCTAGTTTCCAAAATGGGATCACTTTTATGAGGTTTCCACTGTTTAGGTACATCAGGGGCTCTCCAAAGGTAACATGACACCCACAGACCATTCCATCAAAGTCTGCATTCCAAAACGTCACTACTTCCCTTCCGAGCCCTGACGTGAGCCTATACAGTTGTTTTCTCCCACATATGTGGTATCAGTGTACTCAGGACAAATTGGACAACAACTTTTGGGGTCCAATTTCTCCTGTTACCCTTGGGAAAATAAAAAAATTTGGGACTAAAAGATCATGTTTGTGGAAAAAATATGATTTTTTTTATTTTCACGCCCGGGCGTTATAAACTTCTGTGAAGCCCTTGGGGGTTCAAAGTACTCAACACACATCTAGATAAGTTCCTTGTGGGGTCTAGTTTCCAAAATGGTGTCATTGTGGGAGGTTTCCACTGTTTAGGCACATCAGGGGCTTTCCAAACGCGGCATGGCGTCCGATCCCAATTCCAGCCAAAAACGTCAAATGGATCTGCTTCCCTTCCGAGCTCTGCCATGCACCCAAATAGTGGTTTACCCCCACATGTGGGTTATCAGCATACTCAGGACAAATTGCCCAATAACTTTTAGTGTCCTGTTACTCTTGGGAAAATAAAAGTTGGGGGTGAAAAGATCATTTTTGAGGAAAAAATATGATTTTTTAATTGTACGGCTGTACGTTATAAACTTCTGTGAAGCCCTGGGGGGTTCAAAGTTCTCACCACATATCTAGATAAGTTCCTTGGGGGGTCTAGTTTCCAAAATGGGGTCACTTGTGAGGGGTTTCCACTGTTTAGGCATATCAGGTGCTCTCCAAACGTGACATGGGGTCCGATCTGAATTCCGGCCAATTTTGCATTGAAAAAGTCAAACTACGCTTCTTACCTTCTGAGCTCTGCCATGCAACAAAACAGTGGTTGCCCCTCACATATCAAGTATCAGCGTACTCAGGAGAAATTGCAAAATAACTTTTGCAGTCTAATTTCTCCTGTTACCCTTGGTAAAATAAAAAAAGTTGGACCTGAAGTAATTTTTTTGTGAACATTACATTTTCATTTTTTTTTAAACATTCAAAATATTCCTGTGAAGCACCTAAAGGGTTAATAAACTTCTTGAATGTGGTTTTGAGCATCTTGAGGGGTGCAGTTTTTAGAAAGGTGTCACTTTTGGGTATTTTCTATCATATAGACTCCTCAAAGTGACTTCAAATGTGATGTGGTCTGTAAAAATAAAATGGTGTTGCAAAAATGAGAAATCGCTGGTCAACTTTTAACCCTTATAACTTCCTAAGAGAAAAAATTTTAGTTCCAAAATTGTGCTGATGTAAAGTAAACATATGTGAAATGTTACTTATCAAGATTTTTGTGTGCCATATGATTTTAGGGCATAAAAATTCAAATTTGGAAAATTGCAAAATTTTCAAAATTTTCGCCAAATTTCCATTTTTTTCACAAATAAACGCAAGTTATATCAATTAAATGTTACCACTAACATGATGTACAATATGTCACGAGAAAACGATGTCCGAATCACCGGGATCCATAGAAGCATTTCAGAGTTATAACCTCATAAAGGGACAGTGGTCAGAATTGTAAAAATTGGCCCGGTCATTACTCCCAAGGATGGTTTGCACGTTAAAGGGGTTAAGAGGCAGGAAGAGAGGAGGAAGCAGCTCATAAAGAGTGAAGGAAGCTGTTTTCTATGAGAAGATACATCACAAAGGTTTTCTCATATTCACATATATTATGGATTTATACAACAGCTTGCCCCTGCATTCTTTCTTTGCATAGAAGAACCAGAATGCTAGCTGGTGGATAGACTTGTTATATCTTGTCTGGCTGCACTCTTGGCTACGCAGACTGGCACGTTTTCAATTAACTATGTCACTTTTCCATTGCAACACCTTTTTCCCTAAACTCTCCTTGAGATTTACATCTGATGTAGCGCAAATGTACTAAAATACTGACTGACTGCTGTCTTTGCCAGTTTCTTGTGCTGCTCCACTCTTCTTTTTGCCCACATGACTTAAAAACAGACTACACACGGGTTTAGGTGTGGAGCGGAAGTCGTTTTCTCAAGTAAGTCTATGGAGCCTCGTTCAGAGTATCACAGGGTTACATGGGAAAGGAGCACTGCCCTACACAGAGTGAGTCATCGGAGATGAAGAGCGGTCAGTGGAGCAGGAGAGGACCAGAACTGTGCTGCAAACTGGGGAAGACAGCGATCATTAAGTATTTTAACACACTTGTACTATATCACATACATAATTAGGAGGGATACAGGAAAAAATTACTGAGACCTCTTCATAAAAAGGGAATCTGTCACCCGGTATTTGCTATGTAATTGGAGAGCACAATGATATAGAGGCAGAGACCCTGATTCCAGTAATGTGTCACTTACTAGGCTGTGTGTTGCTTTAATTAAAAAAAAAATTGTATCAGCAGATTATCACTGCAAGACTAGTTGTGTTGTGCTTCCTAGTCAATTTGTTCTGTGTAACTCCGCCCCCACCACTGATTGGTTGCTTTTTGCCAATATACAGTGTACACAGAAAGCAGCCAATCAGTGGTGGGGTTCAGCATTGAGAGAACTGCTAGATCTACAGCAGAGAAAACTGTGATTGTATCAAAATGACAGCAATCAGCCTACTAAGTGAGACATCACTGGAATCAGAATCTATGCCCCTACATCTTGCTGCTCTCAGATTACATAGGAAAACCTGCTTACAAATTTTCTCTAAGGCATGCTTCACTCTGTGACTAAATTTTCTTACAAAAACAAGGAATATGACAATACGAGGAGTGTTACTCATCACATGTGGGGCATAATAAAAAGCTTTTAGAAAAAAAAAACCTAACTAATCTGAGGACGTCAGAATGACACTGGTTACATAGATGTAGGTGGAGGCTAAGAATATAGGTTTAGAGGTCCAAGTCATCATATCGGTCCTAATTGTGAATCATCTCATAATTCTCTCAAAAACACAGTAATGGGGATTATGATAATAGTTGAACATGTCCCTGGATGACATCACATTTATCCATCAACACTTTCATTTTGACTCCATGTCAGTGAGATGGGAGATCTTAGTCATGTTTTGAGATCTCAAAAACCATAGTGCTCTTAGTAGTTATCGGGCGGGGGCTGAGTACAGAGTACAGAGTGGGAGTAAAGTGCTGTCTGCCCATATATTAGCACTTACTACCATGGAACTGTGGATCTTAATGCAGAGGTGTAAGAATGACAGACTCACGAGTATTCAAAGCAGATGCCTTTCACACCATTAGGTTAAAACTAAACCCGCCACAGACAATAGAAGCAAACCTAAGGAAATGTTACCGTTAAGTTCTTAGGCTACAGACGAGGAAGATATGTTTATCTGTACCAAAGCTCTTTACACTCCGCATATCCCATCCTTTCTTTTCCTCTCTCGTCTGAGAGCCTTTATGTCACTTTTATTCTTTTTTTTCCCCTCTAAGATCTTTTCATGCATTTACTACTGAGAATGTGACTTGTATGCCACCTTGCCTATTGTCAGATTGTGATTTTAGAATTAATGTGTCTTGGTTTTGTATCATTATCGTTGCCGTTGTTGTACTTCATTTATTTCCTTATTTGTTACTCTGTCATGATTGTTATTATGCTTTCAGTTTTCTTGTTAATGGAAAGTTAAAAGTTCTTACAGAATGACATGTATATATGTGCAGAATGACAGGAGTGATCAGTAGGGGGCTGGCACTTATGCAACCCCATTATTATACTTTTGTTCTTTTTTTATTCTCTGCCTCTGAATTATTTCAGTTTAAAGGTGGAAAAATGGTTCTTCTGGATATGACTTTTTACGCTGCTGAATAATCATATGCCCTGACGTATTTCACATAAAGAGAGGTGGTTTATTCAACGCTTTTCAAAGTCTCAGTGACTTCTTCATCAGGAAATACCACACAAATTGTTATTTTGTAATTGATGTTGGTATTTGTGTGGTATTTCCTGATGAAGAAGTCACTGAGACTTTACGTTGGATAAGACCCTATTTGCGCTGATCTCTCCAGCAGCATTCCTTGAATATGATTTTTTGACATGACAGAAACGTGGCATTTTAACAAGGGGTGCTTAAACGTTATATATCCCCTGTAGTAATACCGGCCACTGTGCCCCTTTCATAATATGGCCCCCTAGTCCCTAATAGTTCCTAGGAAATATCAATTCCCTCTGTGAGCACTCCATAAAATAATAATGCATTTTGTGTTAAATGTCAGCTGATACCTTGGGTTAAGAAGGGATTAAATTAAATTATACCAATAATGGAGAAATAGACTGCAAAAAAAAATGAAAAATATATTTTTTTTGAGGAAAATTCTGCAAATTAATATGAACTAATTCATATCATAAAAAAAGGTCTTGTCTAGTATTCCATTGTCTGTTTAGTAATTTTCGTTTATGATCTATGCGATTTTTAAGCATTTTTGCCGTGATTTTCGGCACGAAAACGCTGCGAAAACATTTAAAAATCGTGTACAGAACGCCCCCCATGCATTCCTATGGCATTCCGCACATGCTGTGCTAATGCTGCGCTTTTTTCCGCGGCGGAATCGCATCGCAGAAAAAATCACAGCATGCTCATTCTTTGTGCGGAATCGCAAAGAATTGCCGCGATTCCGCACCCATAGGAATGCATGAGAATCGCTTACTTCCCGCATGTGGCTATGCCCACCATGTGGGAAGTTAAGCGTCTCATGTGCGGTTGGTACCCACGGTGTGGAGGAGAGGAGACTGTCCTCCAGGCCCTGGGTACCATACCCCTGTAAAAAAAAGAATAAAAAATAAAAAATCGGGGTATATTTACCTTCCGACGTCCCGCACTGCCATCCCGGCCTCAGCGTTCCCAGTAATGCCTTGCGGCAAGGTCCTGTGATGACGTTATCTCGCGAGATCGCTATAGTAACGCGAGACGAACGTTATCACAGGTCTCACAAGGCATTACTGGGAACGCTTAGGCTGGGAATGCAGCGCGGGACGTCGGAAGGTAAATATACCCCGATTTATTTTTTAATTATTTTTTACATTCTTTCTTTTACTATTGATGCTGCATAGGCGGCCTCAATAGTAAAAACCTGGTCACACTTGTCAAACACTATGTTTGACGAGTGTGACCAACCTGTCAATCACTTTCCAAGCGATGCTTCAAATCGCTTGGAAAGTGCTTGAGAAAATCGCGGCAAAATCGCGAACAGAATCGCGGTGAAATCGCGCGGAAAAAACCGCGCGATTTCTGGGAAGGAGTCCGGTTTTCACTGTGCGTTTTAAAACGCTACGTGGGCACATAGCCTAATACTAGACAAGGCTGTATTTTACAATATTAATTACTGTAGTTCATCTTAATTTGCAGAATTTTCCTCCAAAAAATATTTTTTCATTTTTTTTGCAGTCTGCATCTCCATTATCTGTATAATTTATTTTAACTCAAGGTATCAGCTGACTTTTATTTCCAAATAGCCTCCCCTATGAGATTTCAATACTAACTGGAATCACCCAGTGACAATATAAACAGATAGTATATAAGGAGCGCTTGGTTGCCGGCATTCAGACCATGATTAAGGCTGAAGTTACACTAGCATATAAAAAAAATCGGTCCGATGTTGATACAGAAAAGTGGGAAGAGTGTCATGCGACTGCAATGCAATTTTTCTCAATTAGCATCAGTATGACATCTGTATGACATCCGTATGCAATCTGTTTTTAACATCATCTTTTACATACTATGAATCTCTAGTGTAAGGCAGTGACCCATATTACAGCTAGGGGGCACTGTATGTGCTCCTCAGGGTATGCATGCAGGCGTTTCCTTGATTGTGATGGTGAAACAGTGACTGACATGATTGTAAATGGCCGGTATGTGTTGCAGAGGTGCTCTGCGCTGTAAGCCCAAAAATGATGTTGTGCTGGGACTTGTAGTTCCATTATTTTATTTACTTATAAGGGAGGTTTATAGGGCTAGTCGGAGAGCTGGGCGGGATCGGCTAGCCACACATACACAGCCCACAATTGCGGGTGGTTTCGGATATATAATGTGACTAAGGTCTGGTCACATGGTGTGGAGTGTGTGAACCTGAGTGGTCAGAGTGCAAGGTCCTGGAAGGCCTGTGTGTTGGAAGTTGCTAACTTCCTGAAGAGCACATGGTGAGGCCTTGGACCTTGAGGCCTGTATGTTGGACGGTCCCAGGGGGGGATGTCCTGAATAGCACCCAGAGAGGCCATGTGTGAGCAGAGTCTGTGACGGCCCTGCATTGGGAAGCTACTGACCTTCTGAGTGTCTGGAGTGCCTAGGTCACAAGGACGGTGATCCCAGTAAGGCAGCTTCCCTGGGAGAGAGGACTGACAAGGAGTCAGCGGGTGGAGCTGGAGCTCCCGTAAGGTACCTCTGCAGACTGTTGGTGCTTATTATGTTCCATGAACTAATGAACTGTTTGGTGTGCGGTGGCCCACAGTCAGTGGACAGTGATGTCAGGCGTGTTTAGGGATCGCACGTTAAAGCCATATCTTGTAAAGTTCTATGGACTATGTAATGTATAACATATCCCACAGCAGTTTATGATGGCATAATAAACTGTATGGACTGTTTAAGTAAGAAAGCGGCCTTGTGTGCCTCAAATTGGTTGCCAAGTGAGTGTCCCCCAACACAAGCAGTAAGCGCTGTCTTACAATAGGTAATTTAAAGCTACAGTAGTTTTCAAATTAATAAAGTAATTTTATATACAGATACAGTAAGCGCTGTCTTACATATGGTGCTATACTGCAGGCAATGGTCCAGGAAGCATGTGTGGAGGTGATAGCTGTGGCTCGGCGGGGTCACAAAGTTTTTTTTCTTTGAAGATACTTGCTGTAACTCGGCGAGGTTACGAAGTTTGCTGTGGATCGGCGGGTCCACGAAGTCTGCAGTGCAGAGCCATGCAGAGCCTTGCGGAGAGGAGCTGTAGTTGCAGCAATTGGTTCTGCAGGAGCTGCAGTTTCAGCAGTCGTAGCAAGAGGTTCTGCAGCAGCAGGAGCTGCAGTAGCAGTAGCGGCTTGTGATCAGCAGCTGGAGGTGCCGGTGATTTGTGGCTGCAGCAGGAGCTGTGGCAGTGCCAGCCGGAGCTGGTGAGGTGTCATAAGGACATTAGTGGTCCAGGTCATACAAACTCTTAAAGGGCCAGTGCAAGCCCAGAGACATCTTGGTGTACTGTGCGAACTGGGGTTTGAGAGTGCCGTGGGGAAGTCCACGGGGTGTACCCAGAGAGGGGTGGAGTCCAAAAAAGGGGGCGTTGACCAAAACAGGGATGTTGCCAAAAAGGGGGGTGGAGTCCCAATAGGGGCGAAAACCCAATCAGCGATGGGTTCCCAAAATGAGGTGGAGTCTCAAAAGGGGGTGGTGGCCCTAAAGGGAATAATGGCCCAAAAGGAGGCAGAGTATCCCAAAGTTAAATGGGAGGTGCATTTGAACTGTTGCCAGGGGCAAATGTACTATATGTGTCCAGTCTGCTATATGAACTACCCACCTGGCAAGAGGCTATGTGGGTGTTCCCTGCGGATGTATGCAGAGGATGTGGTTGGACTGATCGATTCTGGGAGCTTGGTGACTCGTGAGGGTTGCACCCACAGGATTTGTAATACCCAATAGGAAGGTCGGGGTCACTTGCATCCATGGGCGCACTAGGGACTATTCAGTGGCCAGGGTGATCCTCGAGACGGCCTAGGACAGTAGAGGACAGGACATCGCTATAGTCCCGAATTTATCTTACCTGGTAATAATAGGCCAGGACACTAAGCTCTTCTCAGATGTGTGGGAGAAGGTAATTCCTATATAGCAGGAGGATGGAGGACTCACTCCTGATAGGATCGTGTACATGACGGTAGCAGTAATAGCTCCCAAAATTGTCGGCTCAGATGTAGGGGTGACCAGAGGAAAGAATACGTCTGCCCAACTTATGGACCTGACGTCACCTGAAGGTTACCACAGTGTGACTAGTAATGATGTGATAGTTAAGAGGGGAGCTGACACCCAGATAGAGAGCAACTTGAGGGTTTACCATACTGTGGGGTGTGAAACAGGCTCTGGGGGTGATTGCGATGTGTTGTTGCCAGTAACAATCACTAGGGCTGAGTACAATGTTATACAGACAGAATCTCGAACACAGTGGAATGACAGTGCTCCACAAGGTGAAGTGAGGATGACGGTGGTAGCCATACCAGAACGTTTGACCGGACGGAAGTAGGGATCTGACCGACTCTGGGACCTGGCAGAGGTGACCAAAGGTGTGACAATTGAAGACGAGGAGGCTCCAGGATTGGGGTCCAACATCGTTAGAAATGGGGACCACTGGTTCCAGGATGACCGATCGGGTGGTGGTGACTCCCATTCAGACTGTGACGACAGTGGAAAAGAGTGCAGTAAGACTGACTCTGGTCTAAATGGCAAGTCTTCCTCCCATTGCCAGAAGCATAGAAGTCAAAATGGGGCTGAACAAATGGCGTACTCTGAGAAGATAAATAAAGAAGAGACAGGAACAGATGCCAACAAGGATAATGTCCTTAAGAAAGAAGTCACTGTACCATTGACAACACCCAGCACTGAGGTAGTCAGGACCCGGCTTGTTCAGAAGGAAGCCCCCGAGTTCCAGGACCTCCCTAAAGAGTTGTCTCATGAGAAGCAAAAGGTGGCAGGTGTCATGGGGCAGTAGGGAAAAGGCAGGAGACATGGAACCTGGGCCCCTGAACTGTCCCTCAGGCTAAGGAGGTGCCCTGACTTTCCTTAACTTGGGGGTACACTTGATGGTAGTGAGGCCCTAGTCCCTGACCTGTCCCTATCTCCTGTTTATCCCTGAGCTAAACCCACAACTCCCTCCCCAGGAGGTGAGACAGGGAATAAAGTGAACTGCACCAAATAACACACAAGGGAAAATAAAACAGACACCACGGGGTTAAAGCAACTAAAAACCCAAACTTAACTTTATCTGCTGCCAATGCTACAAGCAGCAGAGAAAGGCACCCGATCAGCATCCAGCAGCAACTCCACTGCTCCAGATAAGCCAAACCCTTCTCCACCAGGTAGGTCCAGTATTCACCAAGGTTGGTTAGCAAATGACCAGTATTACCAACAGAGAGCAGCAGCTGATGACCTTTTATAGGAAGGAGGGGGGAGGTCACCACCTGCTGACTAATTAAACAAGTAGTAACACCAGCGGCCACCAGGGGCAAAAACCTAGCAGCCAACCAACTACAGTTGTAGTAACACTAGCGGCCACCGGGGGCAAATCTCCATCTTAACCCCCGAGGCCAGAAAGGAAAAAGGTTTATACAAGAAAGTCCAGACTCTGACACAGATCCAAAAATGGATCGTGACAGCAGGTTTACAGGCCGAATTAAAGACAATAAAAGAGCATATCGAACAAGAAAAGGCCCTCAGACAAACGACTGAGCATAGAGTGGCTGAGCATAGAGTGGATGAGCTGGAGAAGGAAGTCTCTGAGCTCAGAGGTCACCTGTCAATTTGGCAACGTGTGAATAAGGCCTTAAGGGAAAATGTGGAAGTGCTTAGAGAAACCTTAAGAGGTCTTCTGCAAGAGAAGAAGTTGGTGGTCGAAGACTTACAGTGGCCATGTCCAAGGGGTAACAAGGCGGAGCTGCAAATGCCCATCTTAGTGAAGGGTCTTGTAGAGTAAAAAGCTGAGGAAGAGTGTGCACCAAGAGTGGAACTAAACAATCACCCAGTCGTGGCAGAGGTTTTGATGGAAAGGTCCATGGCAAAGCAGGAGCCGTCCGTCCATGGAAAGAATGAGACTTTGTTCTTCACGTGCGTGATAGAGGTAGCCGAAGAGGTGCGAGAAGCGTGTGCCAGTGAGAATGTGCATGAGGCCTTTAAAAAGGCAGTCAAAGCGTGTAGTGTGCACTGGGCGCCTGAGACTCAGCACTTGGTCATACTGTCAACTAGGGAAGTCAAAGTGAAGCGGGTTGCTGTCCTGAGGGATATACATCTACAATGCCTCCACACGAAACAGATGATCATGTTGAGAAATAAGGAAGCCGCTCGACGTCTGGAGCTTGCGAGTGAAGCTCAAAATTGGCTGGGCTTTGTGGAAGACATCGTTCTGGTACCCAGAAATTTGGTGGGGAAAGTCATTGGAAGACTTGGGAGAATGATGCAGGAGATTGTGAATAGATCCGGTGTGAAGAGACTGAGGATTCCGGCTGATGACAAGGCCCAGGTTGTGGGTGAAGATGGGATGGTTCCATTCCTTGTTGTCTGATCCATGGAGAGTCTTGGGAATATCCGGATGCTCCTAGGGTATCGCGTGGCGTACCTAATAGAAATCGAGCAGCTAAGGCTTGAAAGAGAATAGATCAATAAAGAGCTGCAGGAAATGGGAAACAGATGGCCGCCACCTTGAATTAGTGGGATAGAGAGGCGAAGAGGTTCGCTAAAGACTGAAGGTCCTCAAGCTGAAGCTAACAGAGGACATAGAGACATATGGAAGAACTGCTATCTGGGCAATAAAGACCATAGGAAAAATGGCCAACAGAGAGGTTACAGAAAGAGGCCTGATGAAAGAGGTATAAGTAATGTCGACTCAGTTAGCTCAGGGCTGAGTGACTTAGGCGGGAGACCCAGTATTGGACGTAGTGACAAAGGGGCAGACTCAGATCAGCCAGTAGGTTCGACTAGACATGGGGCTCATGACCGCAACAACCATGAGAGGTGGCCATGGAGAGAGAGGTCACGTGAAGGGGCACCCTTGGGAAGTGTGGTGACTAAAAAGGGTCTGGTGACACAGACAGATAGTGACTCAAGGGCTGAAGCCCAAGACTGACATACTGACCCCTGGGGCCAGGGAAGTCCTCACAAGGGTATGACACTGAATGATGCCCAAAACCGACTGAGACAGTTCTCTCAACGGATGGGGCTAGGTAACGTGCGTGACCTGTCCCAAGACCCCAGGTGTGTGACAGGTGTTCAACCCCACAAGTTTGAACAGAGGAGGGTATGTAAGGCAGTGACCCCTGTTACAGCTAGGGAGCATTCGATGTGCTCCTCAGGATATGCATGCAGATGTTTCCTTGATTGTGATGGTGAAACAGTGACTGGCATGATTATAAATGGCCGATATGTGTCGCAGAGGTCCTCTGCGCTATAATCCCAAAAATTATGTTGTTGTACTGGGACTTGTAGTTCCATGAGTTTATTTACCTATTAGGGAGGCTTATAGGGCTAGTCTGAGAACTGGGCAGGATCGGCTAGCCACACATACACCGCCCACATTTGGGGGTGGTTTCGGATATATAATATGACTGAGGTCTGGTCACATGGCGCAGAGTGTATGAACCTGAGTGGTCAGAGTGCAAGGTCCTGGAAGGCCTGTGTGTTGGAAGTTGCTAACATCCTTAAGGGCATATGGTTTGGCCTTGGACCTTGAGGCCTGTGTGTTGGTCGGTCCCAGGGGGTACGAACGTCCTGAATAGCACCCGGAGAGTGTTATGAAAGGGTCACCGAGGAGGATGGCAGGAACAGGCTAAGCCACCGGAAAACCAGAGAGGTTGGTAACTAAGCGGATTGCAGAACCCTGATCCTATCCACACAACTAGCAGTAGCTGTGGAGCATATCTACGATGCCCTAGACGCCTCGGCACAGCCAGAGAGCTAACTAAACCTAAAGCAAGAAAGGTGAAATCTAAACTGCCCCGGAGCAGACCCCAAAGGAATAGATAGGACCCAATCATATATTGTCGGTGAGACAAGATGAAACACAAACGCAGGCAGAAAAATAGACTGAGCAAATGATGGGGCCCAAACTGACTAGATAGGATAGGAAAGGAGAGACACTGTCTGCAATCACGCAAAAAACCCTGAAAAATCCAACACGTCTGATGTACAAAAAAAACACTGAAGTCACACGACTTCACCCCCACTATATCAGCACTCCGGTATAAACTGGAAGCAAAGAAAAAGACCAATATAACAGGGGACTGAACAAACTAACACAAGCAGTGACATATGGAGCAGTGGTCCAGCAGCCCCCAGCAGGAGCAAGCTGAACCCGCACAACAAGCAGAGATAGATAAAACCAGATCAGATGCAAAGGATTAGCAAATGAACCACTTAGCTGAACAATGAAGGATCAGAGCAGGAGTCATCAGACCTCAGAATGCACAGGAAAGAAATCACCAGCAGGGATTGAAGGAAGTCTGCTGACTTAAATACTCCAATCAGTAACCCCAGATATCCAATCGTCATCACCCTCATCAGGTGGCAGACCTCTGTCAATCTGGCCAGCTCCACTACCTCCAGTAACCACCAGAGGGAGCCCTGAAAGAGAATTCACAACAGGAGAGGCCATGTGTGAGCAGAGTCTGTGATGGCCTTGCATTGGGAAGCTACTGACCTTCTGAGTGTCTGGAGTGCCCTGATCACAAGGACGGTGATCCCAGTAAGGCAGCATCCCTGAGAGAGAGGACTGACAAGGAGTCAGGGGGTGGAGCCGGAGCTCCCATAAGG
Organism: Dendrobates tinctorius; assembly: GCF_039654945.1. Taxonomy (NCBI): domain Eukaryota; kingdom Metazoa; phylum Chordata; class Amphibia; order Anura; family Dendrobatidae; genus Dendrobates; species Dendrobates tinctorius. The sequence goes on from NW_027361875.1 coordinate 10,332,735, forward strand.
TACTTCCACAGACTGTTGGTGCTTATTATGCTCCATGAACTAATAAACTGTTTGGTGTGCGGTTGCCCACTGTCACTGAACAGTGAGGTCCGGCATGTTTAGGGACAGCAAGTTAAAGCCATATCTTGTAAAGTTCTATGGACTATGTGATGTATAACATATCCCACAGCAGTTTATGATGGAATAATAAACTGCATGGACTGTTTAAGTAAGAAAGCATCCTTGTGTGCTTCAAATTGGTTGCCAAGTGAGTGTCCCCCAACACAAGCAGTAAACGCTGTCTTACACTAGGTAATTTAAAGCTACAGTAGTTTTCAAATTAATAAAGCAATTTTATATACAGATACAGATGGATAGAATAACTAAATAAAATAAATGATCGAATATATAGATATCCTGTAGACATATCATTTTACAAGCCCCATACATATAATAAACTTTCATCTTTTGGTGTCTTTCATGTGGCACTAAAGGGTGTTTTAACCATAAATAAATAAAAAAACTACGTGGGTCCCCCCAATTTTTGATAACCAGCCAAGGTAATGCAGACAGCTGTGGGCTGATATTATCAGGCTGGAAAGGTCCCTGGTTATCATGCCCTTCCCAGCCTAAAAATACCTGCCCACAGCCACCCCAGATTTGGCGCATCCATTATACGTGCCAATTCTGGTGCTTTGCCTTGGCTCTTCCCAATTGCCCTGATGCAGTGGCAATCGGGGTAATGGTTTATGGAGCGGATGTCGCCTTTGTAATGTCCTCTGGCATCCAACCCAGGGGTTAGTAATAGAGAGGCATCTATCAGACACCTTCATTACTAACACAGTAATCAAAAATATAAACACACATAAAGAAAAAATTGTTTATTTTTAAAAGCACTATAACACGTTGTTCACCAATTTATTAAAAGCACCTTCAAAAAACATGAAGATCTGACATAGTCTCCTGAATTTGAAGTAGTTCAAAAATGGGAACCAGAAAGACATAAAAAGAGAGAGGAAAATAAATAAAAATGAGAAACACTCCCTCATTCACCAATTTATCATTTTTAAAATATTTATGCAGTAATCCATTGAGATCCCACGACGTCCAGCAATTCTGTACAGTAATTTATGGAGCGTTGGTCAAGTCTCACGCTCAATGACATCAGTAACTCAGCAGCGTCATTGCTCGTGACTCACGAAACTTGACCTAGAGTAACCTATGAAGTCTCATTTTCATAACGACACTCCATAGATTGCTGTGCAGAATTGATGGACATTGTGGGATCTTGTTGGATTACGTCAGAGCTGCGGTGACTCTGATGAGCGGTGTAGTTACTGGTTTCACCGCTGCTCAGAGCCGCTGGGTTTGGAGGGAGCCAGAAACTTTGAATCTCTACTGAATCCTACAGAGCATTGTTCTGAGAATGATGCTTCAAAGGTTGCTCGCATTCATGTCTCATGTGTGAGAACGCTACTGAGTTATTGACGTCATTGAGAGTGAGACATGACCGAGAGTGACCTATGAAGCATCACTCTCAGAACGACGCTCCATAGGTTGCAGTACAGAATTGCAGGATGTCGTGGGATCTTGATGGATTATGTCAGAGCTTCAGGGATTTTTTTAATCACAAATTGGTGAATGGGGGAGTGCTTCTTGTTTTTATTTCTTTTCCTCTTTCTTTTTATGGCTTTCATATTCCAAGAGGGACTACTTCAGCTCTTCATGTTTTTTTTGGTTCGTTTTTTAATAAATTGGTGAACGACATGTGGGGGAGTGTTTTTAAAAATAAACAATTTTTTTCTGTGTGTGTGTTTATTTTTGATTAATGGGTTAGCAATGCGGGTGTCTTATGCCTCTCCATTATTAATGCCTGGGATTTGTCACTTCAATGGAAGTCTTCAAACAGAGGCTGGACAGACATCTGACTGGGATGATTTAGCGAATCCTGCTTTGAGCAGGGGGTTGGACCAGATGGCCCAGGAGGTCCCTTCCAACTCTACGATTCTATGATTCTATGATTCTATGATTCTACGATCCATTTTTGGATCTGTGTCAGAGTCTGGACTCTGGGATCAGTCGTGTGAGGGCTGCTGCCTGGGGGCTACTGTCTCTGCCCTCATGCTACAACCGTTCCCTTCTCCAGTGGGGCAGCAGAGGTGTTGCCAGGGAGTAGGGGTAAGTCTCTACCCTCACCACATGCTAACCTTGGGTGTCGGAGTCCTCTTAGGAGGAGGGATCAGAGGAAGGTGGTGACTCCTTCTGAGCATTGTGGGGCTGTGAGTGTGAAGACACAGGGGGAGGCCTCTGTTGTCGGTGCTGTGAAGAGTTCACCATCTTGTGGCAAACGTGTGCGTGGCAATAAACTTTCAGGTCCGGACCTGTGTTTGAATGAGTACGTATGGCTGTCCACCAAAAGCATCCATGCCGGTGGAGGGCAGGGATGGCTTTTCGAGAAAAGAAGTGCCGACTGGGTAGGTCATAGCGTGGGACAGCGTAGGTCATGAGCTCTCGGAAAGCTTCGCTTTCTACCAAACAGAAGGGCATCATCTCTAATGAGATCAGTTTGGCAATGTAGGCGTTCAAAGCCAGTGTACGCGGATGAGAGGATGAGAACTTTCTTGTCCTACTCAGAGTGTCTGGTATGGTGAGCTGGACTAGAGAGCTGCATATGGGGGAACTAGCATTGGACATGACGGACTGAGAAGGGGTTGGTGATGGTGAGGGTGTTGATGGCCTAGATTCAGTGTTTCCTCGCGAAAATATTGTGATTCCCTGACTGGTTTGGCCTAGCGATGACACATCAACATTTCTTGATGGTGGTGTGCTTAGCGGTGGCCTTACAGTCGGGGAAGCGATGGAGCATTGCCGGCTAACTTCAGTCAGAGCAGGTGCACATGTGCTACCTGAGCTTTTGTAGTCCGTCCATGCTTGCAAGTGCATGTTGGTTAAATGTCTAAGCATGCAGCTGGTATTCAAATTTCTTAGATTTTTCCCTCTGCTAAAGGTCCTTCGGCACTTCTTACAGATAACCTTTGCGCCATCAGTAGGATTTTGTTCAAAAAAGTGCCACACTGCACTCTTCCTACTATGGTACAAATTTTCAGGGCTTGCACGCTGTGCTAATTTGACCGTCTGGCCAAGCTGTCCTGCAACTCTTTTCGCTTTCTTGCCAAGTTTTTGACAGCTACGGGCCTGCCGGAAAACCGCTGCTGCGATGACGATGCCTGCTGCGGATCCTTCTCCTGTTCTGACCTATTGTCACCAGCACCCTCTTCCCCCAATGGATGCAAATCCGAGTCAACAACTGGGTCATCCATGACCTCGTCTTCGATGTCATCTGCACCTTCCTCTGTACCTTACTCTGTGTCACCGTGTAAGGTGATATAGTATGCGGGAAGGGGCACCTGAGTTTCATCAGGGTCTGATTCGGGCTCAGCAGACTGCGAAGACAATGTAGTGCTGTGGGTGAATGTACCAGCAGATTCATCTAGCAGTGACTGTGCATCAGTGCACTCCATGTCAGATTCATCTTGGCTGGGGAATTCAGGATTTGACTTGATAACCCAGGAATGATATGTGAAAAGAGCTCCATGGAGTAATCTGAAGTGTGTGCTTCAGCATCCTTCACTTTTGGTGTGGGTGAAGGACACAATGAAAGGTGTTGTTCCTGACCAGAGGCCTGCACTGACGACTCTGTGCTTGCAGTTTTTGTAACTTCAGAAGAGGAGGCAATAGAGCTGGAGGCTGTTTCGGCAATGTAAGCCAAAACCTGTTCCTGATGGTCCGTCTTTAAAAGCGGTTTACCTACTCCCAGAAAAAGGAACCTTAAAGGCCTTCTTGTGCTAGACAATGACGCAGGCTCAACACCTCCTGCCTTAGCTGCTATTGTGCTTTTGCCAGAACCAGCCGATGCACCACCACCACCACAACCATCAGTACCAGCTGCGCCCCCCCGCCCATGTCCACGGCCTCTTCCACCAGACTTCCTCATGTTTGGGAAAATGTACCAAAAATACCAGCAGAGAAATGGTACTGTATGAGTAGCGTACAGCTGTGTAAGGTGTATATAAGAAGTGAAATCTCTGTATATATTTTGTGAGTCACAGACGCTCACCCAGTATGTATTTCACTGTAATCCAACAAGCAGATATACAGTACTGTATCAGAGGTGTACAGCTGTATACATTGTTGGTGAAACTGTCAATCTCGGTATATGTATATACGGAATGTCACACACACATGCTGACTCTGTGTAGATGTGATCGTAATAAGAACACCAGATATCCGATACTGTATGAGAATCGTACTGCTCAATATGGTGTAAAAGAAATGGAAATGTCCATATAGGTATTTATGGAGTGTCACACACACACACACGCTGACTCTGTGTAGATGTGACAGTAATAAGAACACCAGATATCCGATACTGTTTGAGAATCGGACTGCTCAATATGGTGTATAAAGAAATGGAAATGTCCGTATATGTATTTATGGAGTGTCACACAGACACGCTGACTCTGTGTAGATGTGACCATTATAAGAACACCAGATATCCGATACTGTTTGATAATTGGACAGCTCAATACGCTGTATGGAGAAATGGAATAGTCCTTATATGTATTTACAGAGCCTAACAGACACACGCTGACTCTGTGTAGATGTGACCGTAATAAGAACACCAGAGATCAGATACTGTTTGAGATTCGGACTACTCAATACGGTGTGTAAAGAAATGGAAATGTCCGTATATGTATTTATGGAGTGTCACACACACACGCTGACTCTGTGTAGATGTGACAGTAATAAGAACACCAGATATCCGATACTGTTTGAGAATCGGACTGCTCAATACGGTGTATAAAGAAATGGAAATGTCCGTATATGTATTTATGAAGTGTCTCACACACACACGCTGACTCTGTGCAGATGTGACCGTAATAAGAACACCAGATATCCGATACTGTTTGATAATCGGACAGCTCAATAAGGTGTATAGAGAAATGGAAATGTCCGTATATGTATTTATGGAGTGTCACACACACACGCTGACTCTGTGTAGATGTGACCATAATAAGAACACCAGATATCCGATACTGTTTGATAACACAGGTCTGCAAAAAAAATTTTTTCAAGAGCTGTTTTGGTTATTCCACGTAATCTTTATGTTTTTGAGTGCGTTGAATCCAAAAATGACCTCCGTTTTGTCATAGGACATCACGTTTTCTGACAATTTAAGTAACTATGTTAAATAAGACAATACCTCAAAAGAAATGAAAATAGACTCATAAAATTAATTTTTTATTACAAATGTTTCATGAAAATCATTTTTTTAACTGCAATGAGCTCACTAACACACACTAAAATCGATTCTTCTTCCCTGTGAGGCTTCTCTTGGTACATTTACGCTTGTGAGTAGCATCTGTAATGTCTCTCTTTAGCGCCCAACAGTAGTCTGCCATCATTGTAATGCTCCATCTTCCCTGGTATCTTCTTTCCATCTCTTTAATGTCCTGGTGGAATCGTTCACCTTGCTCTTCACTCACAGCTCCCAAATTTTCAGGAAAGTTGTCAAGGTGGGAATGGAGGAAATGCACTTTCAAACTCATCAGGCAACCTAAAGCTTGAAATGCTTTCAGCATTCGTCCGACGATTTTTTTTGTAGTCAGGGTCTTTGTTATTGCCTAAAAATTTCTCTGCGACCTCTTTAAATGCAATCCACCCTTCTTTTTGAGGATGCGTCATGGTATTGATAAACTCTTGATCAGCTATAAGCCTTCTAATGTCTGGTCCGACGAACACACCTTCCTTCAATTTTGCCTCCGAGAGGCCTGGAAACTTGGTGACCAAGTATTTGAAGCATTCTCCATCTTTTGGAAGTGATTTTACGAATTGCTTCATCAATCCCAATTTGATGTGGAGAGGTGGTAGAAGAACTTTATGAGGAGGAACCAAAGTTTCTCGGAGGACATTTTTTTCACCAATTGTGAGCACCCTCGGCTGCCAATTCTTCTTGGTCCAGTGATTTTGTCGGTCTCCACTGTCCCATAGACACAGAAAACAAGGGTATTTGGTATACCCAGCTTGCTGCCCGAGCAGCATGCACGAGACTTTCAAATCCCCGCACACTTGCCAACCGTGGTCTTCATATTTAAGTTTACGAAGAACCAATTCCTACAGGGATGGAAGCAAAAAAACCGCCGTTGTGGAGTAAAACTGCTTTGAGACTTCTTTTTGAAGAATCTATAAAAAGACGCCATTGCGCTGAATCATATTGGATTTTGAATTGACCCATCAAACCTTCGACATCGATGCAATAAACCAACTTATCTTCCTGGGCAAAGTTAGGAGCGAACTCGTCTTCACGATGTCTGAACCATGAAAAAGACACTCCTGGCAACAATAAATTCTTGCTTTTGAGCCTTGATCCGAGTAACTCAGCGGCATCTTTGGGAAGATTCAAGTCTCTTACCAAATCATTCTTCTCCTCCTGGGAAAACAATTTTGGTCTTGTATGATCTTCAAAGTCAGAACTTGATTCATCATCTGGTTCAGGTATGACTTCACCTTCATCGGAGCTAGTTATCTCTTCCAAGGTAGCAGGGGCCTTAGGTACTGGTATATCTGTGCCATGGGGGATGGGACGAATTGCTGAGTGAATATTGGGGTATGAAATGGAATGCTTCCATTTTGAATTATACCCTTTCACATCGCATGAACAAAAGTAACTATGGTTCTTTTGCTCTCGCCATACCATAGGAATCCAATAACGGAAAGCTTTTTTCTTACCCTTGAACCAATTTCGGAGGTCCTCAACACACCGATTGCACACTTTATGAGGTGCCCAAGCTTTATCTTGATCTCCAAGCTTTAGTCCGAAATATGCGAAGTATACTTTTTTCACAAAGTCTGTAATATTCAGCTGTTGCTTCAACACTGTATATTCACCACAAATGTAATAGAAACTTTCAGGCGAATTAACACACTTCTGCTGAGCCATAATGCTAATTTTGGAAAACACGGTTGAATATGATGAGCTAACACAAACTGAGATTAAAAAGTGTGAACAGGCGAGAACCAAGATAAAACAATTGAAACAAGCCCAGGCATGTCAAGGCTCGCACATTCAGCTTGCAACATGTTGATGCTGGTTTTCTTAGCTCACTCAGCAAGTTCTTTTCTTTGAAAGATATATTTTTTTTGCATTGTATATCTTCAATGCAGTGATGTGAATTAATTAATAGTAATTTTGACTTTCAAAACCCTAAGATAAAAAAAAAAAATTAAGAGAAATTTACTAAATTTGAAGAGAATTTTGCATTTTGTGGCAAATCCTGACGTCCAGGATTTTTTTAAATATTTTTGTCATTTTCAGCACACCAAAATACATGGAAATTAGATGAAAATAATAAAACAGCTTTTTAGTCGCAGACCTGTGTATAATCGGACACCTCTATACGGTGTATGTATGGAAAAATGTTAATCTCCATGTATTTTTTTACGGAGTCACACACATATAGCATGTATTTGTCCATGATACCAGCCGGTACACGGTAGTGTGTGAGGAGCATACACCTCGATACGGTGTATGAAAAAATGTACGCTCAGTATCTACTGTGCAGAAAAAAGGAATAAAAGGATTTTTGCTTTTAAAAAAGCAGTCAGCACAGCAGTGTGCAAACAACAATGCAGCTATCAGGGAGCCTTATAAGGCAGCCTAATAACCAACAGAGCTGCTGCACACAAATATATCCTCCCCTGTCACTGCACACGACACTGTTGTGTTTTAGGGTATGTGCACACACTGCAGATTCACCTGCGGGTTTTTTCCTGCGGAACCGCAGGTAAACCGCAGTGCTCACCATTTTTATTTACAATTGTCTTTTTGATCGCGGTTTATTACACTTTTTTCGGCGGTATGATGAGAAAGCATAGTTTTTTGCTTCATTTTATAATTTTTTTAAGGTACTGACTTGCTACTGAAAAGTGGCATCAGAGGGGTTAAACACTCGCAATAGGTGCTAGCACTAATCATGGGCATCGCTGCAGTGTGTAAGCTCTCATGTAGATCTGACACCCGCATTTACACACAGTGGCACTTATGAGCCCTTCGATCATCATGCAGTATACATCATACATGGAGGTTAGTGAGAACACAGCTCCCACTGCGCCATATATATACAGTGCATGTCGTGAAAAAGGTAAACAACTTGATTGTTGCTTTAGTAATATTCGTTGGGTCATTGTCTTGTTGGAGGGTGAACCTCCGTCCCATCTCAAATCACTGATAGACTGAAGCAGGGTTTGCTCAAAAATATCTCTATATTTCATACCATCCATATTCCCCTCGACTTGGACAATTTTTCTTGTCCCTGCTGCCGAAAAACATCCCCACAGCATAACGCTGCCACCACCAATTTTGTGGGGATGGTGTACTTTGGGATGATGAGCTGTGTTGGATTGGCTCCATAAATAGCGTTTACATTGGTGACCAAAAAGTTTAATTTTGGTCTCATCTGACCACAGCACCTTCCTCCATACATTTGTGTTTAAGTAAAGGCTTTTTCCTGTCTACTCTTTCATAAAGGCCACCTCTATGGAGTGTACGGTTATTATGGTCTGTTTGGGAACTCTGCAGCTCCTTCAGGGTTACGTTTGGTATCTGTGCAGCCTCTCTGTTTAATGCCCTCCTTGCCTGGGCTGAGAGTTTTGGTGGGCGGCCCTCTCTTAGCATGTTTGTTGCGGTACCATGTTCTTTCCATTTGATGAAATGGTTTTGATGGTGCTCCAGGGGATCATCAGAGATTTGGGATATTTCTTTTTTTTATAACCCAACCCTGACTATTACTTCTCAACAACTTTGTCCCTGACTTATTTGTAGGTCTCCTTGGTATTCATGGTATACTTTGGTTAGTGGTGCGTAATGGTGTTGCAGCGTCTGTGTCCTTTAAGAAAAGGTTGTATATGCTGACAGACCATGTCACACTTAGAATGTGACTTACGAAGTGAATTGTTTGCACCAGAAATGTTTAGGGGCTTCAAAACAAAAGAGGTGAATACATATGCACATGCCAATTTTTAGTTATTTGATCCCATAAATTGAATTTTTGCCTATATTTTTCTCACTTCACCAACTTAAACTATTTAGTGCTGCTGATGCGTCACTCCAATTCGGATTGCAAAAATATTTGAACACAGGTTGTAATATAGCAAAATAGGTAAAAAACCAAGGGGTGAATACTTTGAACACATAAAGAAGCATATAGCAGTGCTCTGTAAGCGCTAAGATGTATGTAAACACTGAATATATGAAATTTGGACTGTACTACTGCTATATGGAATATACTTATTAAAATGAAAGTACTTATGAATTGGCTAATTTACTGAGAGCCCATCAGCCATGCCAAGGTGACCTTTCTTTGATGGGACCCTAAACCTAAAATGTATCAAATATACCTCTCCTGAGCTAAAAGCCTACACATTAAAAGGTCAGGTAGATTTCAGAATTAATTAAAAACTGCCTTAGGCTGAAGGGAGGAGCTCAGACAAATATGGAGGCAGTCATCACATCCAATAGTATACTTGTCATGGCTCGACTCCAGGACTCAATCCTTTGTCCTCTCTGTTGGACCACAGTCTGTGCTGTCTCTGTCCAACTGCTAATAATGCTCATCTTTATTTTGCATTGCTGTTTTGTTTCTGTGCAGGTCTTTTCACTTTCGCAATATGGTTTGTCCTAGCACATATTGGAAGAGGCTATTTACACTCTCCTGACACATGCAGTCTTTGCTGGCTTTATTCTAAGTCAGATGGATGTTAGGAGTCCCAGCTTCCCAGTGAAGGGCTATTTTGCTGAGGTTTTCTCTATTTGCTCCTTCTGTGGTTTGTTTGTCTATTCCCCTTCTCAACTCCTTTCCCACTTTGTTATTTTCAGTGTCTAGGGATTTTCACGTATATTGAAGGTCTTTTTGGGTTCCATTCTTTTCCTTCTGTCTTTGATATATGACTGTGTGAACATGTCTTTAGCCTTTTGCCTCGCCCTCTGCTGGGTCGGCGTCTGGAGCAGGCAGCCCAGACAGCTCCCCCAGGGGCTCCCAGCTAGTGGCACATCATGCAGCCGCTATGGGGCCCATGAGGCAGGGGGGCCCGTCTGCCCCCAGCGCCGACTCCCCCCGCCGCCGCATTGAACTATACCGGCGTCACAAGGTATTATTTCTAAGAAATTACTGGATAATACTCATAATTTTCATCCGAAATTGGCAACTTTTTATTTAACACCAAAGCTGCATAAGAACTCCTCTGATCCACCTGGACGTCCAATTGTAGCAGGTAATTCTGGTTTGTGTGAGGTTATTTCTGGAATTGTGGATTATTTCTTGAAACCTTTGGCTGCTGAGTTGCCATCGTATGTTAGAGACACCACATCTGCACTACAACGCATTGATCAATTAAAACTTGAAGACAATATGATGCTGGTGACGGCAGATGTGGAGTCTCTATATACTTCTATCAAACATTCAGATGGTGTAGCGGTGGTAAAATGGTTCCTTAGCTCCAGCAACATTGATCCCCCCATTGCTGACCTAATTTTGATTTTGTTAGAATTTTTATTAAATCACAATGTTTTTACTTTTAATGGAGAAATTTTTTACAGTTACAGGGTACAGCAATGGGGGCTTCTTGTGCCCCGGTTTGCACCAATTTGTTTTAAGGGGCATGGGAAAGAAGTATCTTTCAAGACGACCTCATCCAGGGTGTGGACCAGGTCCACAACTGGATGAGGTACATCGATGATGTTCTCTTCATATGAGAAGGCACCAGTGATGATTTATGTGCTTTTTTTGGTAAGATTAATTACAACAATATCAATGTTAAGCTTACCTATAAATTTGGAAGAAGTCTGGAATTTCTTGACATTTTGATTACTGCATCTCTAGATGGCCGTCTTCAACAAATATTTATCAGAAGCCAACGGCCACGAATTCCTTTTTGTTGGCACAGTCATCACACCCAGCATCCACAATAAGAGGTATACCAATTGGCCAATTTCTTCATGCTAAAAGAATATGCTCTGATTTACCAGCATTTGAAAAACAATCTGAGGACCTCTGTAGAAGATTTGTGGACAGAGGATATAGTGGTAAATCCATTAGAAGAGGATACTTTAGGGCTTCCAGAACCAAAAGGGACCAACTTCTCTATGGACAATCAACGAATTAAAAAAGAGACTTCTGATTTGAATAATGTGCATTTTATTTTGACATTTAATGGTCAATGGCAGGAATTAACAGACATCATACATAAACATTGGCAAACCCACCTAGTGGATCCAATTTTGAAAGAAATATTACCAGTGGTTCCATCTTTTGTGGCCAAGCGATCAAAAAACTTGAAGGATATATTAGTCCATAGTCATAGAATCACAGAATCGTTGAGTTGGAAGGGAACTCCTGGGCCATCTGGTCCAACCCCCTGCTCAAAGCAGGATTCGCTAAATCATCCCAGTCAGATGTCTGTCCAGCCTCTGTTTGAAGACTTCAATTGAAGGAGAACTCACCACTTCTCGTGGCAGCTTGTTCCACTCATTGATCACTCTGTCAAAAAGTTTTTTCTAATATCTAATCTGTGTCTCCTCTTATTCAGTTTCATCCCATTGCTTCTAGTCTTTCCTTGTGCAAATGAGAATAAAGTTGATCCTTCTACAATGTGACAGCCCTTTAGATATTTGTAGACAGCTATTAAGTCTCCTCTCAGTCTTCTCTTTTGCAAACTAAAACATTCCCAAATCCTGCAACCTTTCCTCATAAGACAGGGTTTGCAGACCGGTCACCATTCTGGTCGCTCTTTTCTGAACTTGCTCCAGTTTGTTGATGTCTTTTTTAAAATGTGGTGCCCAAAACTGGACACAATATTCCAGATGAGGTCTGACCAAAGAGGAGTAGAGGGAAATAATGACTTCACGTGATCTAGACTGTATGCTTCTGTTAATACATCCTAGAATTGCATTTGCCTTTTTTGCTGCTGCATCACACTGTTGACTCATATTCAGTCTGTGACCTATTAGTATACTCAAGTCTTTTTCACATGTGCTGTTGCTTAGCCCTATTCCTCCCATTCTGTATATGCTTTTTTCATTTTTATTGCCCAGATGTAGTACTTTGCATTTTTCCCTGTTAAAAACCATTCTGTTAGTTGCTGCCCACTTCTCCAGTTTATTTATATCTTTTTGAATCCTCTCTCTCTTCTCTAGTATTAGCTATCCCTCCTAGCTTTGTGTCATCAGCAAATTTAATCAGTTTACCCTCAATTCCTTCATCTAAATCGTTGATAAAGATGTTGAACAATACAAGGCCCAGGACAGAGCCCTGTGGTACCCCACTTGAGACATTCTTCCAACTGGATGTGCAGCCATTTACAACCACTCTTTGGGTCCGATCACTAAGCCAGTTATGAATCCACCTAACAGTTGCCTTGTCCATTCCATACTTAGTCATTTTTTCAATAAGGATTGTATGAGATACTTTGTCAAATGCTTTGCTGAAGTCAAGATATACTATATCTACAGCATTTCCTTGATCCACCCAATCAGTGATTCCGTCATAGAAGGAAATTAAGTTAGTCTGACATGACTTATTAGTTACAAACCCATGCTGACTCTGTTTAATCACTTCATTCTTATCCAGGTACTGACATACATGATGTTTAATAATTTGTTCAAAGATCTTTCCTGGTATAGAAGTCAGACTCACCGGCCTATAGTTGCCTGGGTCCACCTTCTTCCCCTTTTTGAAGATAGGAACAACATTTGCTCTTCTCCAACATTTCTTGATGGTGGTGTGCTTAGCGGTGGCCTTACAGTCGGGGAAGCGATGGAGCATTGCCGGCTAACTTCAGTCAGAGCAGGTGCACATGTGCTACCTGAGCTTTTGTAGTCCGTCCATGCTTGCAAGTGCATGTTGGTTAAATGTCTAAGCATGCAGCTGGTATTCAAATTTCTTAGATTTTTCCCTCTGCTAAAGGTCCTTCGGCACTTCTTACAGATAACCTTTGCGCCATCAGTAGGATTTTGTTCAAAAAAGTGCCACACTGCACTCTTCCTACTATGGTACAAATTTTCAGGGCTTGCACGCTGTGCTAATTTGACCGTCTGGCCAAGCTGTCCTGCAACTCTTTTCGCTTTCTTGCCAAGTTTTTGACAGCTACGGGCCTGCCGGAAAACCGCTGCTGCGATGATGATGCCTGCTGCGGATCCTTCTCCTGTTCTGACCTATTGTCACCAGCACCCTCTTCCCCCAATGGATGCAAATCCGAGTCAACAACTGGGTCATCCATGACCTCGTCTTCAATGTCATCTGCACCTTCCTCTGTACCTTACTCTGTGTCACCGTGTAAGGTGATATAGTATGCGGGAAGGGGCACCTGAGTTTCATCAGGGTCTGATTCGGGCTCAGTAGACTGCGAAGGCAATGTAGTGCTGTGGGTGAATGTACCAGCAGATTCATCTAGCAGTGACTGTGCATCAGTGCACTCCATGTCAGATTCATCTTGGACTGGGGAATTCAGGATTTGACTTGATAACCCAGGAATGGTATGTGAAAAGAGCTCCATGGAGTAATCTGAAGTGTGTGCTTCAGCATCCTTCACTTTTGGTGTGGTTGAAGGACACAATGAAAGGTGTTGTTCCTGACCAGAGGCCTGCACTGACGACTCTGTGCTTGCAGTTTTTGTAACTTCAGAAGAGGAGGCAATAGAGCTGGAGGCTGTTTCGGCAATGTAAGCCAAAACCTGTTCCTGATGGTCCGTCTTTAAAAGCGGTTTACCTACTCCCAGAAAAAGGAACCTTAAAGGCCTTCTTGTGCTAGACAATGACGCAGGCTCAACACCTCCTGCCTTAGCTGCTATTGTGCTTTTGCCAGAACCAGCCGATGCACCACCACCACCACAACCATCAGTACCAGCTGCGCCCCCCCGCCCATGTCCACGGCCTCTTCCACCAGACTTCCTCATGTTTGGGAAAATGTACCAAAAATACCAGCAGAGAAATGGTACTGTATGAGTAGCGTACAGCTGTGTAAGGTGTATATAAGAAGTGAAATCTCTGAATATATTTTGTGAGTCACAGACGCTCACCCAGTATGTATTTCACTGTAATCCAACAAGCAGATATACAGTACTGTATCAGAGGTGTACAGCTGTATACATTGTTGGTGAAACTGTCAATCTCGGTATATGTATATACGGAATGTCACACACACATGCTGACTCTGTAATATTCAGCTATTGCTTCAACACTGTATATTCACCACAAATGTAATAGAAACTTTCAGGCGAATTAACACACTTCCACTGAGCCATAATGCTAATTTTGGAAAACACGGTTGAATATGATGAGCTAACACAAACTGAGATTAAAAAGTGTGAACAGGCGAGAACCAAGATAAAACAATTGAAACAAGCCCAGGCATGTCAAAGCTCGCTCATTCAGCTTGCAACATGTTGATGCTGGTTTCTTAGCTCACTCAGCAAGTTCTTTTCTTTGAAAGATATATTTTTTTTGCATTGTATATCTTCAATGCAGTGATGTGAATTAATTAATAGTAATTTTGACTTTCAAAACCCTAAGATAAAAAAAAAAAATTAAGAAAAATTTACTAAATTTGAAGAGAATTTTGCATTTTGTGGTAAATCCTGACGTCCAGGATTTTTTTAAATATTTTTTTCATTTTCAGCACACCAAAATACATGGAAATTAGATGAAAATAATAAAACAGCTTTTTAGTCGCAGACCTGTGTATAATCGGACACCTCTATACGGTGTATGTATGGAAAAATGTTAATCTCCATGTATTTTTTTACGGAGTCACACACATATAGCATGTATTTGTCCATGATACCAGCCAGTACACGGTAGTGTGTGAGGAGCGTACACCTCGATACGGTGTATGAAAAAATCTACGCTCAGTATCTACTGTGCAGAAAAAAGGAATAAAAGGATTTTTGCGTTTAAAAAAGCAGTCAGCACAGCAGTGTGCAAACAACAATGCAGCTATCAGGGAGCCTTATAAGGCAGTCTAATAACCAACAGAGCTGCTGCACACAAATATATCCTCCCCTGTCACTGCACACGACACTGTTGTGTTTTAGGGTATGTGCACACACTGCAGATTCACCTGCGGGTTTTTTCCTGCGGAACCGCAGGTAAACCGCAGTGCTCACCATTTTTATTTACAATTGTCTTTTTGATCGCGGTTTATTACACTTTTTTCGGCGGTATGATGAGAAAGCATAGTTTTTTGCTTCGTTTTATAATTTTTTTAAGGTACTGACTTGCTACTGAAAAGTGGCATCAGAGGGGTTAAACACTCGCAATAGGTGCTAGCACTAATCATGGGCATTGCTGCAGTGTGTAAGCTCTCATGTAGATCTGACACCCGCATTTACACACAGTGGCACTTATGAGCCCTTCGATCATCATGCAGTATACATCATACATGGAGGTTTGTGAGAACACAGCTCCCACTGCGCTGTGTATATATATACAGTGCATGTCGTGAAAAAGGTAAACAACTTGATTGTTGCTTTAGTAATATGCGTTGGGTCATTGTCTTGTTGGAGGGTGAACCTCCGTCCCATCTCAAATCACTGATAGACTGAAGCAGGTTTTGCTCAAAAATATCTCTATATTTCATACCATCCATATTCCCCTCGACTTGGACAATTTTTCTTGTCCCTGCTGCCGAAAAACATCCCCACAGCATAACGCTGCCACCACCAATTTTGTGGGGATGGTGTACTTTGGGATGATGAGCTGTGTTGGATTGGCTCCATAAATAGCGTTTACATTGGTGACCAAAAAGTTTAATTTTGGTCTCATCTGACCACAGCACCTTCCTCCATACATTTGTGTTTAAGTAAAGGCTTTTTCCTGTCTACTCTTTCATAAAGGCCACCTCTATGGCGTGTACGGTTATTATGGTCTGTTTGGGAACTCTGCAGCTCCTTCAGGGTTACGTTTGGTATCTGTGCAGCCTCTCTGTTTAATGCCCTCCTTGCCTGGGCTGAGAGTTTTGGTGGGCGGCCCTCTCTTAGCATGTTTGTTGCGGTACCATGTTCTTTCCATTTGATGAAATGGAATAGATGCCGGTACAGTTCAAAGCAATGATGGAAGAGAGAGTGCCAGCTGACACTCCCTCTCTCATCAATCCCTGTTCTGCCTCTGACACTGTGGGTGCGCAATGACGTCATCGCGCACTCACTGTGTGCCAGGCAGAGCAGAAGACAGGAGCCAGGAGCAGCGCGGGCACGAGGAGAGGTGAGGAGTGTGTGTTTTTTTTAATGTGAGTACTGGACTGTGGGACCATTCTCAGGGGGCAAATGCGGGCTGTGCTGTATACCATGTGGTGCTTTGCTGTGAACCATGGTACTGTGCTGTATACCATGGTTCTGTGCTGTATACCATGTGGGGCTGTGCTGTATACCATGGTGCTAAATAGAAACCAGAAGGGCACCACTAAATAGAAATTGGGGATATGCCTGTAATCAGTATAAAAGTGGACTGAAAAATTAGTAGAAAAAGCTACTGATCATGCAAAGACAGGGATCACCATATCAAATACAAATTTTATTAATTACAGAAAGACAACACCAGATAAAAACATTTAAAAGTCATAAAATGACACATGAAAAGCACACAAGGCCCATAATAGAGCCAACAAGACCCAAAACCATGAGAGCTACTGAGTGGGCTCATAAATAATACACTTTGACCATGTAGTCAAATCCCTATAATATCAACCAAATATGTCACCAAGCTATTCCTGATGGTAGAAGATGAAAGGCCCAAGATGGTGGGCGAACCACAGTAATCCAAATGTCTGAATGAAGACCAATATTAGCACAATGAATGGCAAATGAGACATAAAAAGGAACAAACATTGGATACCTACAGGGAGAGCCTGGAAGGGAATGCACCAATTTTACAGCGGCATGGCTAATATGATAAACACTCATACCACAGAAGAGCCACACACGATAAAAAAATGAGGCGCAACCAATAGTGCAATATTGAGCAGTATATCTACCTGTGTTCTGTTCAATGGAGCGCGTCATCGGTAGTGATTTTATCCGGCGGCTCGGATTTACGCAAGCGCCGCATGTGTCTTCTGATTACCGGCAACTCACGCCTTCATTCAGATTTAATTGGTGCGCTGGGGTATTTAACTTCATGTTACCCACACCTTAGTCATGCACCCGGAAGAAGCCATTGCAAAACGCGCGTTGGGGTGGAGAAGGTGGACACGCTGCTTCTGTGATCTGGACCCCGCTCATTTAGGTGAATAATATACTTATGTGATCATTTTCTCTTGGGTAATAATCCGGTTATGGGTAACCTGTATGTGCATATCAGTCACTTTAGAAGATTTAACCGTCTCTAAGTAATTTTGCTACATTTGCACATTGGTGTCATTAACCCTGTTAGGAGTAATTTGTATGCGCACAGCAGTCACTTTACAAGATTTAATCGCTTTATGTTTTACAGCGGTTGGTATTAACCCTATTATTGGTAATCTGTATGTGCACAATGGTCACTTTAGAAGATTTAATTGTCTCTAGGTAATTTGTTAATTTTGTTAAATTTGCACATTGGTGGTATTAACCTTTGAATATATGGTATATACCATGGAATATGTTGCAGTCATTGTTTACATCGGTATATTGGTAATTTATTACATCTTTTATATAGCTGCATCATATAATTTTTTGCGGGAATCAATATATTTTTGAATTATATCATTATTTGGGATTTATTTGTCTTATCTTTAAGAGAATATTAATTGTAATGTGTCATCTTTGGTCCTAAATTATTTACACTATATATAATTTTTGTGAACGTGTCCTGCCCTTCTAGTGGGTTATTTTGTTTTTTTAGAAGTGAGTATAATGTTGTTTAATGATAGTTTGTGGACTAAAATTTTGTATATTGATTATATTTACTGTTGTTTCAGACAGATTAGTCCTACTAATATGGATTTAAAAGCCAAGGAAACATCTTGGCGAACTAAAGCTTGTGATATTTTCAAACAGAATACCCAGAGTGTTTCGCTAGATAATGCTAAGGATCAGAAAGAATTAATGTATCGATATAGGAGTATGTTACATCGCAAAACTAGGCTATGGTGGAACAGAAGTTCCCTGGAAAATTATTTAACCACTAAAATCATCTCAAGGGGTCTAAGGATTCAGTTATATCCGACCTATGAACTAGGGAATGAAGATTTTATTTAAAGATGGATGGTGGCTGCATCCACATGTTCCTTTCAGTTTTTGCAAATATTGGTGGATAAAAATACAGCTTATTTACAGAAAATTGATGAAGAAATGGAAATCATATATAAAAATTTGCAAAAGGATATTTCTAAAGAACATTTTGATAAATGGTTAAAAAAGCTGGAAGCAGTCTCTATGAAGTGGGATGAAGAGGTGAGCCTTAATAAGTTGAAGAAATTTCAGCGAGATGTGGCAGATTTTGAAACGGAGAAGATTTACAAATGGCAACAGAAAAAGGTAGTGCCTAAGAGACAGAGATCTAGGGACCCCTCCGAAACTTCGGTATCTGGGGCAGAAAGCAATATATCATTGAGTGACAGTGAACACCATAGAGATTTTTCCCTCAGAAGTGGGACTCAGAGACGAAAATTTCCCGAAATGTTCAATAGGACACAACGAGGTCGCAAAGGGAAGGATCATTTTAAGGTGGCTAATTTGTCAGAATATGTTTTATCTGTCACCCAATTAAATGTATTAGAAAAAGGGTTAACCTTTTCTCCATCTTCTAATATTGATCCATTTACATTGAGCCTTAAGAAGATGCATTTTAAAACTCAAAATAATGATATTTTTACTACAAAAGAAGAAATTGATGCCCTAGAGATTTTGGAGTCCCTGGAGGAGGAAAATACAATGAAGCAGGTAAGTACAATTCCCAGTCATTTATTTGACAAGTCAAAAAAATTTCCCTCATTGGGACTTTGTCCAGCCATTGAAGCATTTACTAAGTTGGTAACTAATGACATTGAATCTTTAGCTAAAAACAGGAATGGAAACCCTAACCTCAATAAAAAAGAGAGATTGGCCCTGGAAGAACTTAGGAATTGGGATGACGTCGTTTTTAAGGTGGCGGATAAAGGTAATAGAGGTAATCTGGCCAACTAATTTGTATGAAAAGCAGGCATATGCTCTCCTTAACGATAACAAATGTTATCGTAAAATGACTTTCAATCCCCTGTCTTCATTTCAGGCAAAATTAATCAACATCCTGGAGGATGCCTTTTCACAAGGTATTATTTCTAAGAAATTACTGGATAATACTCATAATTTTCATCCGAAATTGGCAACTTTTTATTTAACACCAAAGCTGCATAAGAACTCCTCTGATCCACCTGGACGTCCAATTGTAGCAGGTAATTCTGGTTTGTGTGAGGTTATTTCTGGAATTGTGGATTATTTCTTGAAACCTTTGGCTGCTGAGTTGCCATCGTATGTTAGAGACACCACATCTGCACTACAACGCATTGATCAATTAAAACTTGAAGACAATATGATGCTGGTGACGGCAGATGTGGAGTCTCTATATACTTCTATCAAACATTCAGATGGTGTAGCGGCGGTAAAATGGTTCCTTAGCTCCAGCAACATTGATCCCCCCATTGCTGACCTAATTTTGATTTTGTTAGAATTTTTATTAAATCACAATGTTTTTACTTTTAATGGAGAAATTTTATACAGTTACAGGGTACAGCAATGGGGGCTTCTTGTGCCCTGGTTTGCACCAATTTGTTTTAAGGGGCATGGGAAAGAAGTATCTTTCAAGACGACCTCATCCAGGGTGTGGACCAGGTCCACAACTGGATGAGGTACATCGATGATGTTCTCTTCATATGAGAAGGCACCAGTGATGATTTATGTGCTTTTTTTGGTAGTATTAATTACAACAATATCAATGTTAAGCTTACCTATAAATTTGGAAGAAGTCTGCAATTTCTTGACATTTTGATTACTGCATCTCTAGATGGCCGTCTTCAACAAATATTTATCAGAAGCCAACGGCCACGAATTCTTTTTTGTTGGCACAGTCATCACACCCAGCATCCACAATAAGAGGTATACCAATTGGCCAATTTCTTCATGCTAAAAGAATATGCTCTGATTTACCAGCATTTGAAAAACAATCTGAGGACCTCTGTAGAAGATTTGTGGACAGAGGATATAGTGGTAAATCCATTAGAAGAGGATACTTTAGGGCTTCCAGAACCAAAAGGGACCAACTTCTCTATGGACAATCAACGAATTAAAAAAGAGACTTCTGATTTGAATAATGTGCATTTTATTTTGACATTTAATGGTCAATGGCAGGAATTAACAGACATCATACATAAACATTGGCAAACCCTCCTAGTGGATCCAATTTTGAAAGAAATATTACCAGTGGTTCCATCTTTTGTGGCCAAGCGATCAAAAAACTTGAAGGATATATTAGTCCATAGTCATAGAATCACAGAATCGTTGAGTTGGAAGGGAACTCCTGGGCCATCTGGTCCAACCCCCTGCTCAAAGCAGGATTCGCTAAATCATCCCAGTCAGATGTCTGTCCAGCCTCTGTTTGAAGACTTCAATTGAAGGAGAACTCACCACTTCTCGTGGCAGCTTGTTCCACTCATTGATCACTCTGTCAAAAAGTTTTTTCTAATATCTAATCTGTGTCTCCTCTTATTCAGTTTCATCCCATTGCTTCTAGTCTTTCCTTGTGCAAATGAGAATAAAGTTGATCCTTCTACAATGTGACAGCCCTTTAGATATTTGTAGACAGCTATTAAGTCTCCTCTCAGTCTTCTCTTTTGCAAACTAAAACATTCCCAAATCCTGCAACCTTTCCTCATAAGACAGGGTTTGCAGACCGGTCACCATTCTGGTCGCTCTTTTCTGAACTTGCTCCAGTTTGTTGATGTCTTTTTTAAAATGTGGTGCCCAAAACTGGACACAATATTCCAGATGAGGTCTGACCAAAGAGGAGTAGAGGGAAATAATGACTTCACGTGATCTAGACTGTATGCTTCTGTTAATACATCCTAGAATTGCATTTGCTTTTTTTGCTGCTGCATCACACTGTTGACTCATATTCAGTCTGTGACCTATTAGTATACTCAAGTCTTTTTCACATGTGCTGTTGCTTAGCCCTATTCCTCCCATTCTGTATATGCTTTTTTCATTTTTATTGCCCAGATGTAGTACTTTGCATTTTTCCCTGTTAAAAACCATTCTGTTAGTTGCTGCCCACTTCTCCAGTTTATTTATATCTTTTTGAATCCTCTCTCTCTTCTCTAGTATTAGCTATCCCTCCTAGCTTTGTGTCATCAGCAAATTTAATGAGTTTACCCTCAATTCCTTCATCTAAATCATTGATATAGATGTTGAACAATACAAGGCCCAGGACAGAGCCCTGTGGTACCCCACTTGAGACATTCTTCCAACTGGATGTGCAGCCATTTACGACCACTCTTTGGGTCCGATCACTAAGCCAGTTATGAATCCACCTAACAGTTGCCTTGTCCATTCCATACTTAGTCATTTTTTCAATAAGGATTGTATGAGATACTTTGTCAAATGCTTTGCTGAAGTCAAGATATACTATATCTACAGCATTTCCTTGATCCACCCAATCAGTGATTCCGTCATAGAAGGAAATTAAGTTAGTCTGACATGACTTATTAGTTACAAACCCATGCTGACTCTGTTTAATCACTTCATTCTTATCCAGGTACTGACATACATGATGTTTAATAATTTGTTCAAAGATCTTTCCTGGTATAGAAGTCAGACTCACCGGCCTATAGTTGCCTGGGTCCACCTTCTTCCCCTTTTTGAAGATAGGAACAACATTTGCTCTTCTCCAGTCTTCTGGGACTTCTCCTATTCTCCAAGAATTTTCAAAGATTTTGGTGAGGGGTTTAAAAATTTCTTCTGCTATCTCCTTCAGTACTCTGGGGTGTAATTCATCTGGACCTGGAGACTTGAATTCATTTAGGTTATCTAAGTGTTTCCTCACTATCTTTCTGTTTATAGATATCCTGGATTCTTCTATTCCCTTAATAGGACAGTGAAGAACAGTTGATGTTACATTTCCTTTCTGAGAGAAAACAGATGCAAAATAGGAATTTAAAAGTTCAGCCTTTTCAACATCCTGTCTTACCATTTCATCATTTTCATCCTGTAAAAATCCTACAGCATCTTTGACTTTTCTTTTACTTTTGACATATCCTCAAAATCCTTTATTATTGCTTTTGACATCTCTTGCAAGCCTCAATTCATTGTCAGCTTCAGTAATCTGATTTGTGCCCTGCAGGTTCTGCAGACATCATTATATTCTTCTTTAGATATGCCTCCCTCTTTCCATTTTATAAACATTTTTTTCTTCCTTTTTAGCATGTGCTTAAGTTCTGTGTTCATCCGTCCTGGTTTCCTTAAATGCTTCCTATTCTTCCCTCTTTTCAGAATTGTTAACAATTGTGCTTTGAGAATTTCATTTTTCAAGATTCCCCATCCTTCCTGGACATTTTTGTCTTTAAGGATATCCAGCCATTGGATCCCTCCAATTCTCTTTCTGAATCCCTTAAAATCTGCCTTTCTGAAATCTAACCTTGACGTTTGAGTCTTCACAGGTCTTCCTCCTCTAGTTATCCAAAATTCTAAAATAGCATGGTCGCTACCTCCTAGGGTCCCAGCCACTTTTACCTCCTCAACCATTTCCTCCCTGTTTATAAGGATTAGATCCAAGGTAGCAGTTCCTTTTGTTTTCTCCCCTACCTTTTGGAAGATAAAGTTGTCAGCAAGAGAGAATAAGAATTTCCTTGACCTGTTAGTTTTGCCTGAGAGAGATTCCCAACAAATGTCTGGATAGTTGAAATCTCCCATGACAACTATGTCATATTTTTTGGAGAACTTGGCCACTTGATGCATAAAGAGTTCATCCATATCTTCAGCTTGCACAGGCGGCCTGTAGTAAATGCCTACAATGGTGTCCTTTCCATTGTTCGGTCCTTGTATTCTTACCCAAACAGTTTCCACAGAACTCCCAGTCTCTGAAGCTTCAATCTCTGTGCAGATATACGCGTTTCTAACATACAATGCGACACCTCCTCCTCGTTTATCAAGTCTCTTTCTTGCAAATAAGTTGTATCCTTCTAGTCTTGTATTCCAATCATGTGTATTGTCCCACCAAGTTTCAGTGATTCCAATGACATCATATTTCTTTTCCTGTGTTAGTAGTTCCAATTCTCCTTGTTTGTTGCCCATGCTTTGTGTATTAGTATAGAAACATTTTAGTTTGTGATTGGTTTCTCTTTCTCCAATATTTTTATTAATTAGATTCTTTGTCTTTGTTCTTCCTTTCCACTTCTAATAGCAGAGTTCTCAATAGCATTTGTCAGGTGTATGGCTTTTTCTGGTCTTTTGCTTCCCTTCCCATGTTGTTCTAGTTTAATGCTCTCCTTACAAGTTTAGCAAGGCGACTTCCAAATACATGTTTTCCAGTCTTCATAAGGTGCACCCCATCTCTAGCAAGTAGTCCATCGTAAAGGTAATTCACTCCGTGATCCATAAATCCAAATCGTTGCTGACGGCACCATCGACGTAGCCAGTTGTTCACCTGCAGAATCTTATTCCACCTCCTTGTTCCATGGCCATCCACTGGGAGGATGGAAGAGAAGACCACCTGCGCTCCCAGTTCTTTCACTTTCTTGCCTAAGTCTTCAAAGTCTCTGCAGATGGTTTCCAGGTCGTTTCTTGTGGTGTCATTTGTCCCCACATGTAATAGCAGGAATGGGTAGTCATCTGTAGGTCTGAAGAGTCCTGATATCCAGTCAGACACATCTTTAATTTTTGCACCTGGAAGACAGCACATTTCTCTTGAGGTTATAGTCATTATGTATCTGAAGATAACAAAAGGAGAATTAATAATAATTCAGGTAAGTCTGTTTTTTTCCCGTGCGGTATCTGCAAGGGATGTTTGATTTTGGTCAAAACCAGAAACTTTTCTAATCAGGATGGGTCTAAGACCTTTGACATTAGGAAACATATAACTTGTTCTTCGCAGGGAGTCATCTACCATGCTCAATGTCCCTGTGGTAAGATACATATAGGCCTTACCACAAGTGAACTGAAAATTAGAAGTAGAGAACATGTTAGGGACATCAAGAAGGCAAAAACTGTAGTGGATGACTCCATGTTAAAAACTCTCCCCCGTAATTTCAAGCGTTATCATGATTGTAGCGCCAGGGGTTTAATTATAAAAGGCATTGATATGATTTCCTTGGGCTTTAGAGGGGGTGATTTGGGTAAAATTCTCTCTCAAAAAGAGAGCCAATGGATTTTCCGTATGGGTAAATGAGAGTTTGGGATTTGCATCATTCTTATAGGGTCTAATTTTAACAATATAATCCGTTATATAGCAGTATCTTTTCATGGGGTGTGGGGTTAAATGTTTTTGTTTTGTGATTTTAATATAGGTTTTTTTAATGTAATATTTTTTTTTATAGATAGCGCACTTTATATGGAATGCTTGCCGGATGTTTTCTACATTTTCCATGCATCAGTTGTTACATGTCTCAAAAATATTGGACCGTGGCATTTATGTATTGGGGGAAGAATAGAAGAAAAAAGAAGAAATAAAGTAAATAAGAAAAAAAGAAAAAGGAAAAAAAGAATTAAAGAATAAGCACAATTATTGTGTTGAAATAATTTAGTCTGGATTGTACATTATATATGCACTTTGTCACTGTGTCCTTTTGTGTCTCATAATAAGGCTTATTGATTAATATATTTATTATTATTTTCTTCTTTTTATATATAAATAAGGGTTCACATTAATATATAATTATATAGAGATTGAAGCTTCGGAGACTGGGAGTTCTGTGGAAACTGTGTGGGTAAGAATACAAGGACAGAACAATGGAAAGGTCACCATTGTAGGCATTTACTACAGACCGCCTGTGCAACCTGAAGATATGGATGAACTCTTTATGCATCAAGTGGCCAAGTTCTCCCAAAAATATGACATAGTTGTCATGGGAGATTTCAACTATCCAGACATTTGTTGGGAATCTCTCTCAGGCAAAACTAACAGGTCAAGGAAATTCTTATCCTCTCTTGCTGACAACTTTATCTTCCAAAAGGTAGGGGAGAAAACAAGGGGAACTGCTACCTTGGATCTAATCCTTATAAACAGGGAGGAAATGGTTGAGGAGGTAAAAGTGGCTGGGACCCTAGGAGGTAGCGACCATGCTATTTTAGAATTTTGGATAACTAGAGGAGGAAGACCTGTGAAGACTCAGATGTCAAGGTTAGATTTCAGAAAGGCAGATTTTAAGGGATTCAGAAAGAGAATTGGAGGGATCCAATGGCTGGATATCCTTAAAGACAAAAATGTCCAGGAAGGATGGGAAATCTTGAAAAATGAAATTCTCAAAGCACAATTGTTAACAATTCCGAAAAGAGGGAAGAATAGGAAGCATTTAAGGAAGCCAGGATGGAAGAACACAGAACTTAAGCACATGCTAAAAAGGAAGAAAAAAATGTTTATAAAATGGAAAGAGGGAGGCATATCTAAAGAAGAATATAATGCTGTCTGTAGAACCTGCAGGGCACAAATCAGATTACTAAAGCTGACAATGAATTGAGGCTTGCAAGAGATGTCAAAAGCAATAATAAAGGATTTTGGGGATATGTCAAAAGTAAAAGAAAAGTCAAAGATGCTATAGGATTTTTACAGGATGAAAATGATGAAATGGTAAGACAGGATGTTGAGAAGGCCGAACTTTTAAATTCCTATTTTGCATCTGTTTTCTCTCAGAAAGGAAATGTGACATCAACTGTTCTTCACTGTCCTATTAAGGGAATAGAAGAATCCAGGATATCTATAAACAGAAAGATAGTGAGGAAACACTTAGCTAACCTAAATGAATTCAAGTCTCCAGGTCCAGATGAATTACACCCCAGAGTACTGAAGGAGATAGCAGAAGAAATTTTTGAACCCCTCTCCATAATCTTTGAAAATTCTTGGAGAACAGGAGAAGTCCCAGAAGACTGGAGAAGAGCAAATGTTGTTCCTATCTTCAAAAAGGGGAAGAAGGTGGACCCAGTCAACTATAGGCTGGTGAGTCTGACTTCTATACCAGGAAAGATCTTTGAACAAATTATTAAACAACATGTATGTCAGTACCTGGATAAGAATGAAGTGATTAAACAGAGTCAGCATGGGTTTGCAACTAGTAAGTCATGTCAGACTAACTTAATTTCCTTCTATGACGGAATCACTGATTGGGTGGATCAAGGAAATGCTGTAGATATACTATATCTTGACTTCAGCAAAGCATTTGACAAAGTATCTCATACAATCCTTATTGAAAAAATGACTAAGTATGGAATGGACAAGGCAACTGTTAGGTGGATTCATAACTGGCTTAGTGATCGGACCCAAAGAGTGGTCGTAAATGGCTGCACATCCAGTTGGAAGAATGTCTCAAGTGGGGTACCACAGGGCTCTGTCCTGGGCCTTGTATTGTTCAACATCTATATCAACGATTTAGATGAAGGAATTGAGGGTAAACTCATTAAATTTGCTGATGACACAAAGCTAGGAGGGATAGCTAATACTAGAGAAGAGAGAGAGAGGATTCAAAAAGATATAAATAAACTGGAGAAGTGGGCAGCAACTAACAGAATGGTTTTTAACAGGGAAAAATGGAAAGTACTACATCTGGGCAATAAAAATGAAAAAAGCATATACAGAATGGGAGGAATAGGCCTAAGCAATAGCACATGTGAAAAAGACTTGGGTATACTAATAGATCACAGACTGAATATGAGTCAACAGTGTGATGCAGCAGCAAAAAAAGCAAATGCAATTCTAGGATGTATTAACAGAAGCATACAGTCTAGATCACGTGAAGTCATTATTTCCCTCTACTCCTCTTTGGTCAGACCTCATCTGGAATATTGTGTCCAGTTTTGGGCACCACATTTTAAAAAAGACATCAACAAACTGGAGCAAGTTCAGAAAAGAGCAACCAGAATGGTGACCGGTCTGCAAACCCTGTCTTATGAGGAAAGGTTGCAGGATTTGGGATTGTTTAGTTTGCAAAAGAGAAGACTGAGAGGAGACTTAATAGCTGTCTACAAATATCTAAAGGGCTGTCACATTGTAGAAAGATCAACTTTATTCTCATTTGCACAAGGAAAGACTAGAAGCAATGGGATGAAACTGAATGGAAGGAGACACAGATTAGATATTAAAAAAAACTTTTTGACAGTTAGAGTGATCAAAGAGTGGAACAAGCTGCCACGAGAAGTGATGAGTTCTCCTTCAATGGATGTCTTCAAACAGAGGCTGGACAGACATCTGACTGGGATGTTTTAGCGAATCCTGCTTTGAGCAGGGGGTTGGACCAGATGGCCCAGAAGGTCCCTTCCAACTCTACGATTCTATGATTCTATGATAATTATGTATGAATGTATATTTTTATTATTATATTAATAAATTTTCACTAGTAAATTTGCACTTTTTCACTCATCGCACTTTTTCTTCAGCACTTCTGCACAGTAGATTGGATTCTTTTGGTTAACATGCCTTTTGAGATTGTGCGCTTGCGTGGATATCAGGGCTCTGTTCACTTCCATGAGTGCTCTAATATTGAGCAGTATACCTACCTGTGTTCTGTTCAATGGAGCGCGTCATCAGTAGTGATTTTATCCGGCGGCTCGGATTTGCACAAGCGCCGCATGAGTCTTCTGATTACCGGCAACTCACGCCTTCATTCGGATTTATTTGGTGCGCTGGGGTATTTAACTTCACATTACCCACACCTTAGTCACGTCCCCGGAAGAAGCCATTGCGAAACGCGCGTTGGGGTGGAGAAGGTGGACACGCTGCTTCTGTGATCTGGACCCCGCTGATTTAGGTGAATAATATACTTATGTGATCATTTTCTCTTGGGTAATAATCCGGTTATGGGTAACCTGTATGTGCATATCAGTCACTTTAGAAGATTTAACCGTCTCTAAGTAATTTTGCTACATTTGCACATTGGTGTCATTAACCCTGTTAGGAGTAATTTGTATGCGCACAGCAGTCACTTTACAAGATTCAATCGCTTTATGTCTTACAGCGGTTGGTATTAACCCTATTATTGGTAATCTGTATGTGCACAATGGTCACTTTAGAAGATTTAATTGTCTCTAGGTAATTTGTTAATTTTGTTAAATTTGCACATTGGTGGTATTAACCTTTGAATATATATGGTATATACCATGGAATATGTTGCAGTCATTGTTTACATCGGTATATTGGTAATTTATTACATCTTTTATATAGCTGCATCATATAATTTTTTGCGGGAATCAATATATTTTTGAATTATATCATTAATTGGGATTTATTTGTCTTATCTTTAAGAGAATATTAATTGTAATGTGTCATCTTTGGTCCTAAATTATTTACACTATATATAATTTTTGTGAACGTGTCCTGCCCTTCTAGTGGGTTATTTTGTTTTTTTAGAAGTGAGTATAATGTTGTTTAAATTTTAAATAATTTATGAATAAAAAAAATATTTTAATTATTTTTCTGGATCTCTTTATCGGCAACTGTATGATGTAAGTCCGTTTTTTGGTAGATATATGGTCAAAGTGTATTATTTATGAGCCCACTCAGTAGCTCTCATGGTTTTGGGTCTTGTTGGCTCTATTATGGGCCTTGTGTGCTTTTCATATGTCATTTTATGACTTTTAAATGTTTTTATCTGGTGTTGTCTTTCTGTAATTAATAAAATTTGTATTTGATGTGGTGATCTCTGTCTTTGCATGATCAGTAGCTTTTTCTACTATTTTTTCAGTATACCATGGTGCTGTGCTGTATACCATGTGGGGCTGTGCTGTTTACCATGTGGGGCTGTGCTGTATACCATGTGGGGCTGTGCTGTATATCATGTGGTGCTGTGCTGTATACCATGTGGGGCTGTGTTATATACTTTGTGGCTGTACTATACACTATGTGGCTGTGTTATATACCATGGGGGGTACATTAAACATTATAATCTATGGGGGAGGCTGTGTTATATACTATGGGGGGATACATTATATTCTATGGGGGCTGTATTATATTTATTATATTCTATGGGGTGATTGCATCATACTCTATGAGGGGGCTACATTATACTATATGAGGAGGCTACATTGTATTCTATGGGGGGCTGCATTATATTCTATGGGGGCCTAGATTATATTGTATGGGGCTTCATTATACTTTATGAGGGGGTTACATTATATTCTATTTTGGCTTCATTATACTATATGAGGAGGGCTACATCGTATTCTATGGAGGGGCTACATTATACTATATAAGGGGCAGCATTATATTCTATGGAGGACTGCATTCTACTCTGAGGGGGCTGACATATATTCTATGGAGGGGATGTATTATACTATATGAGGGTGGCTGCATTATATTCTAAGGAGGGTTATATTATATTCTCTGGGGTGGCTGCACTATGCTCTAAGGGGTGGCTGCATTGTACAATAAGAGGGGGGCTGCATTATATTCTAAGGGGGTTACATTATATTATATGGCAGGGCTGCATTATACTCTCTGGGATGGCTGCATTATGCTCTATGGGGTGGCTGCATTATACTATATGTGGGCTGCATTATACTTTATCAAGGACTATGGGGAATACATTATACTATATGAAGAACTATGGGGTGCATTATAATATGGGAAGTTAATTGTACTACATGGATGACTGGTGGTGTATTATACTATTTGGAGCGCTATGAGGAGTGTATTATACTATATGGAGGACTGAGCAGTGTATTTTAATATATGGAGGAGTGTATTATATTATATGGAGGACTGAGTGTGTTTTAATATATGGAGGGCTATGAGGAGTGTATTATATTATATGGAGGACTATGGGGAGTGTATTATACTATATGGAAGACTATGGGGCACATTATATTATATGGAGGACTATGGGGTGTAAACTGTAGATGTGCTTCTGATAACATGATGCTGTATGGGAACAGATTGATCCATTAGTGATCGTTCTGTCCCCAACATTCTTTCTCAGACCATGGAAAGAGGTCTGCAAGCCAATGTTGAATGACTTCAATATTGTCGATCACACTCATTTACCGTCCTGAACTCAATGCATGTAAATACAACAGATATGCTTCTGTGTGATGTGCAATATT
Organism: Dendrobates tinctorius; assembly: GCF_039654945.1. Taxonomy (NCBI): domain Eukaryota; kingdom Metazoa; phylum Chordata; class Amphibia; order Anura; family Dendrobatidae; genus Dendrobates; species Dendrobates tinctorius. Next base: position 10,363,014 of record NW_027361875.1, read on the forward strand.
ATAGCATTTGGGGCCCCATTTTAAACTTTGCCTAGGGCCCCACTAAAACCGACCCTGACCATCTGTCTGTGTGCATTTCATTCTGTTGTTGTGGTTTTGGGTTACACTCTGTGTATAATTGATGGTACAGTTAGGAACACTTAAAAACAGTCAACGTTGAGTGGAGATGCCATTGTGTAATTTTTGGGTGCCAACCTCTGTGGTCAGTCATGGACAAATCAGGGTCAGGTTAGGGATTACCTGGTTTGTATATGAACCTGTGGTGGTAAAGTTTAACATCTACCAGATTTTGCTTATTCCCATGTCAGTGTTTGAGCTCAGTTATAACAATACTACAAAAAAATTGATTAGCATACAGCACTTTTTAAGATGTATGCTTGTTATACAGTATATACAGCTGTAGCAAACATTAAGAGACCACCACATCAAAACCCTGTCATGGGCAGCCCATTCTCCAGACCTGAACCCCATTCAAAACCTCTGGAATGTAATCAAGAGCTAGATGGATAGTCACAAGCCATCAAAGAAGAACTGCTTAAATTTTTGTGCCAGAAGCAGTGTGAAAGACTGGTGGAAAGCATGCCAAGATGCATGAAAGCTGTGATTAAAAATCACGGTTATTCCACAAAATATTGATTTCTGAACTGTTCCTGAGTTAAAACATTAGTATTGTTGTTTCTAAATGATTATGACCTTGTTTTCTTTGCATTATTTGAGGTCTGAAAGCACTTGTATTTTTTCAATTTTGACCATTTTTCTTTGTCAGAAAAAAAATACAAAATTTATTGCTTGGAAATTCGGAGACTTGTTGTCGGAAGTTTATAGACTAAAAGAGCAATTTACATTTTACTCAAAAATATACCTATGAAAAGAAAAATCAGACAAACTGAACATTTGAAAGTGGTCACTTAATTTTTGCCAGAGCTGTGTATATATAATGAGACAGGACAAAAATGACCACTCCCATTGGGGTTGAGAAGAAAGTTTTTTTGTTCATATATATATATATATATATATATATATACATACAGTGTATATATATATATATATATATATATATATATATATATACATACATACATATACACTCACTGGCCACTTTATTAGGTACACCTGTCCAACTGTGTGTTAAGACTTAATTTCTAATCAGCCAATCACATGGCGGCAACTCAGTGCATTTAGGCATGTAGACATGGTCAAGACAATCTCCTGCAGTTCAAACCGAGCATCAGTATGGGGAAGAAAGGTGATTTGAGTGCCTTTGAACGTGGCATGATTGTTGGTGCCAGAAGGGCTGGTCTGAGTATTTCAGAAACTGCTGATCTACTGGGATTTTCACGCACAACCATCTCTAGGGTTTACAGAGAATGGTCCGAAAAAGAAAAAAAATCCAGTGAGCGGCAGTTCTGTGGCCGGAAATGCCTTGTTGATGCCAGAGGTCAGAGGAGAATGGGCATACTGGTTCGAGCTGATAGAAAGGCAACAGTGACTCAAATTGCCACCCGTTACAACCAAGGTAGGCAGAAGAGCATCTCTGAACGCACAGTGCGTCGAACTTTGAGGCAGATGGGCTACAGCAGCAGAAGACCACACTGGGTACCACTCCTCTCAGCTAAGAACAGGAAACTGAGGCTACAATTTGCACAAGCTCATCGAAATTGGACAGTAGAAGATTGGAAAAACCTTGCCTGGTCTGATGAGTCTCGATTTCTGCTGCGACATTCGGATGGTAGGGTCAGAATTTGGCGTAAACAACATGAAAGCATGGATCCATCCAGCCTTGTATCAATGGTTCAGGCTGGTGGTGGTGGTGTCATGGTGTGGGGAATTTTTTCTTGGCACTCTTTGGGCCCCTTGGTACCAATTGAGCATCGTTGCAACGCCACAGCCTACCTGAGTATTGTTGCTGACCATGTCCATCCCTTTATGACCACAATGTACCCAACATCTGATGGCTACTTTCAGCAGGATAATGCGCCATGTCATAAAGCTCGAATCATCTCAGATTGGTTTCTTGAACATGACAATGAGTTCACTGTACTCAAATGGCCTCCTCAGTCACCAGATCTCAATCCAATAGAGCATCTTTGGGATGTGGTGGAATGGGAGATTCGCATCAGGGATGTGCAGCCGACAAATCTGCGCCAACTGTGTGATGCCATCATGTCAATATGGTCCAAAATCTCTGAGGAATGCTTCCAGCACCTTGTTGAATCTCTGCCACGAAGAATTGAGGCAGTTCTGAAGGCAAAAGGGGGTCCAACCCGTTACTAGCATGGTGTACCTAATAAAGTGGCCAGTGAGTGTATATATATATATATATATATATATATATATATAGTGGTGTAGTAACCACTGTGTCCGCTAGGGGGCGCTGTGTGGATGTCCCAGGAGAAAGGATGAATAGCAGAATACTGAAAGGCCGTTATGTATCTCAAAGTGGGTGGCTTTGAGATGGAGACTTACAGTATGTGTTGATCAGCAGTGATACCGCTGAGGTGCTGCTTTAATGTGTCAGGGAGAAGTCTCCAGGTAACTAGGGAGCTGGGCAGGCCAGTTACCTACAAACCCACCCAGGGGTGTGTTTAAGAGTGTCATAATAAAGTATATGTGTATGAATGCTTAAAGGACATGTGATGAGGTTATAGCCATGTGACCCGGGGGCGTGGCTACGGACCATATAAGGTAACCAGAGTAGGTCACATGAGAAAGAGTGCATGGATTTGATTGAGCTATGTGGAAGGTCCCTTAGGCCTAGGTGGAAGAAGGTGTGCTACCTTCCTGAAGACCACGTGCTGAGGCTGCTGACCCGGGGAGGCCTATGTATATTGGCTGTATGCGAGGAGGGATAAGCCTCCTGTGTTTGCTGAGGCTCCAGGACTGAGCCTGAAATCATGGACACTTATGCTTGCTTTCGCCTGAGCTAAAGGCTATTCCTTGTGTTATGTGCTGCTTTATGGGTTATGAAGCAATAAACTCTGTGAACTTTTAAAAGGAACGTGCCTCCTGGTTGTCTCCCATCGCACCTAAGTGAGTTGAATCCCTACAATATATACATATATATATATATATATATACCCACACATATATATAGTTGAAACTGGAAGTTTACATACACTATATAAAAAGATAAAAAAAACACATCTGTATGTTTTTCTCAATATCTGACATGAGATCAGAATAAACCTTTTCCGTTTTAGGATAATTAGGATTACCATAATTATTAATATATGCCAAATGCCAGAATAATGAGAGACAAAGAAAGTTTTAAGGCATTTTTATTACTTACTGCAAAGTCAAAAGTTTACATACATTTCATTAGTATTTGGCACCATTGCCCTTAAACTGAATGACTTGGGTCAAACATTTGGGATATCCTTCCACAAGCTTCTCAAAATAGTTGGTCGGAATTTAGGCCCATTCCTCCTAACAAAACTGGTGTAACTGATCCAGGTTTGTAGGTTGCCTTGCTCACACCTGCCTTTTCAGCTTTGCCCATAAATTTTCAATAGGATTGAGATCAGGGCTCTGTGATGGCCCCTCAAAAACATTGACTTTTTTTTATCCTTAAGCCACTTTGTTACCATTTTTTCAGTGTGATTTGGGTCATTGTCCATTTGGAAGACCCATTTCTACCCAAGCATTCACTTACTGGCTGATGTCTTGAGATATTGCTCCAGTATTGCCACATAATCTTCTTTTCTCATGATACCATCTATTTTGTGAAGTGTGCCAGTCCCTTCAGCAGCAAAGCAACCCCACAACATGATGTAGCCACCCCCGTGTTTCACAGTTGTAATGGTGTTCTTAGGCTTGCAAGCTTTTCCCTTTTTCTCCAAGCATAACAATGGTCATTATGTCCAAAAAGTTCAATTTTAGTTTCATCCCACCATAGGACATGTCTCCAAAAATTAAGGTCTTTGTTCCTGTGTGCATTTCCAAACCTTAATCTAGCTTTTTTATGTTTTATTTCGGAGTAATGGCTTCTTCCTGGCAGTTTGGCCTTTCAGACCATGTTGATATAGTACTCGTTTCACTGTGGATATTGACAAAATCTTACCAGCTTCCGCCATCATCTTCACAAGGTCTTTTGCTTTTGTCCTTGGGTTGATATGCACATGTTGGACAAAATCACGTTCATCTCTTAGACACAAAACCCGTCTCATTCTTGATTGGAATGATGGCTGGACATTCCCATCTTGTTTGTACGTGCGTATAATTGTTTCTACAGATGAATAAGGCACCTTTAGGTATCTTGAAATTGTACCCAAGGATGAGCCAGATTTGTGCAAGTCCATAATTCTCTTCCTGATATATTGGCTGCTTTCTTTAGACTTTCCCAAGATGCTACACAAAGAAGCAGTGTGTTTCCGGTGTGCATTAAAATACATCTACATGATAGGAACGGCGGAACTCACTAAATAAATAAATAATAAAGTGCGTTCGCTGCTCGGGGTCCACCATGCAGAAGGTGTTATCACTGCTGCTGAGTAATGGCAGACGCACTATATAGCAGTATAAATGCGCACGGGTTAAACGCCACCCGGGTGCGCTGAGCGATCTCTGTTAATTCACAGAGACGCCTATGTGTTAAACACAGAAGGCTGAGCCTGTTAATGCCACAGGTCTCAGATAAATTGCACGCGCGGTATACGGTGACAGGACACGGACCCAAGGCAGAGGGTGCCGTGAGACATGACACAATCGGACGCTAGTGAAGAGGTGTGGTTTGCACAGTGGCCTATGGCTTGCCACTGACTGGCGCTGACTGCTACTCTAGTTCCCTATCCCCATACGTAATATCAAAGGGAGGGGAATCTTAATGAGTCAGTCACCAGAATCATACATCCATCACCATTCACACATCTAGCAAGTAAAGCCTATACTAGCGCATGGCCAAACGGCCATGCGGTCCTTTTATAGCCGTGCGCTGCTGGGACCTTCCAGATCTCTGAGATGGACCAATCAGACCAGGAGAAGGACCTGAGCACGTGACTCCCGACCTCCAATGGGACATCGTCTCATGAGCATGCTCAGTGGAGTGGCAGCGGGACAGCCTCAGGAATAACTTGCTGCAAAGCAGTATGTGAGGCTCTGGACTCCTGTTGTGTAGCTGCAGGAATCCGACGCCTAATACTATAGGTGTGTCTCTAATTCACTCAGATGTTACCAAAAAAGTAGCTTCCAAACACATGACATCAGAATATGGGCAGTCCAAAATTGTTTAAAGGTATAGTAATCTTAGTGTATGTAAACTTTTAACTTTGCAGTAAGAAATAAAAATGCCTTAAAACATTATCTCTCTCTCATTATTCTGGCATTTGACAAATAATAATTATGGTAATCTTAATTGACCTAAAACGGGAAAGGTTTTTTCTGAGTTCCCATCACATATTGAGAAAAACATGCATGTGTGTCTTTTTATATAGTGTATTTAAACTTCTGGTTTCAACTGTATGTATACATATTGCTTCCAAACTCATTGAGTAGCACATCCACGCTGAACTTTCCTCTCACTTTGCATCTAACTCACTCTTCGACAACCTACAATCTGGCTTCTGTCCCCACCATTCCATTGAGACTGCCCTGACCAAACTTACTAATGACACTTACAGCCAAAGCTAACAGACAATTCTCTGTACTCCTCCTTTTAGACCTATCCTCTGCCTTCGACACAGTTGACCACTGCCTCCTATTACAGATCCTCTCTTCCTTTGGTGTCTAAAGGTAGTGTCACACTTAGCGATGTACCAGCGATCCCGACCAGCGATATGACGCGGTCAGGATCGCTAGTACATCGCTAAGTGGTCGCTAGTGAGCTGCCACACAGGCAGATCTCACCAGCAACATCGCTGGGGACGGGGGTCGCTACTTACCTGTCACACTAGGCGATCCTGACGTCCTCCCGCCCGGCTCCACGCTCGTCGCTCATCTCTCCACAGAAAGCGCCGCAGGAAGCTGACGACGAGAAATGGTCCAGGACATTCTCACGCGATCAGCGATGAGCAGCGGGGGAGCGGATCGTAGGTAAGTATCAGACACAGCGATGTCGCTAGCAATATCGCTATAACGTCACAAGTTATAGCGAAATTGCTAGCGATATTGCTTAGTGTGACAGTACCTTAAGACCTTGCCCTATCCTGGATCCCCTCATACCTTACCAACTTCACATTTTGCATTTCCTACTCCCACACTACCTCCTCTTCTCACCCCTCTCTGTTGGTGTCCCTCAAGGCTCTGTCCTAGGATCCCATCTCTTCTCAATCTATACCCTTGGCCTGGGAAAACTAATAAAGTCCTACCTATGGCTTCAAGTACCATCTATATGCTGATCTACCTCTGGGGCCCAGATGTCACCTCTCTGCTCTCCAGAATCCCAGAGTGTCTATCAGACATATCCTCCTTCTTCTCCTCTCGCTTCCTAAAGCTCAATGTGGACAAATCTGAACTAATTATCTTTCCTCCATCTCGCATACCTTCCCTACCTGATGTATCACAATAAATGAAATCACTCTACCCTGTACCAGTAATCCGCTGCCTTGGAGTAACCCTTGACTGTGCCCTGTTCTTCAAACCACACATCCAAGTTCTCACCACCTCCTGTCACCTCCAGCTCAAAAATATTTCCAGAATTCTTCCTTTCCTCAACCCTCACTCTACCAAAATGCTTGTGCATGCCCTAATCATCTCCTGCCTCGACTACTGCAACATCCTCTTCTGTGGCCTACTCTGCTGCCCGACTAATTATTCTCTCTCCTCACTACACTCCTGCTTCTGCTCTTTGCAAATTCCTTCACTGGCTCCCAATTTCCCAGCATATCCAGATTAAACTACTAACACTGACCTACAAAGCCATCCATAACCTTTCTCCTCCCTATATTTCCAAACTAATCTCTCAATTTCTTCCCTCCATCTCTCCTCCATGCTTATTCGCTCCTCAACCAATTGCCTCCAAGACTTCTCCCGAATATCCTCTATCCTCTGGAATTCTGTGCCTCAACATGTACGATTATCCACCACATTTGGATCCTTCAGACGGAACCTGAAAATCAGCCTGTAATGACCGCACGGCCACCTCAACACCATCGGAGCTACTGCAACCTCCAACCTACTGTCTCCTTCCCCATAATCCTGTAGAATGTAAGCCCGCAAGGGCAGGGTCCTCTCCCCTCTCTACCAGTCTGTCATTGATAGTTTGTCTACTGTAAGTGATATTTGTATTTTGATGTAACCCCTTCTCGTGTACAGCACCATGGAATTAATGGTGCTATATAAATAAATATTATATACACTTACATACATACAGTAAATACATACACATATAAACTTACACACATGTAGCAGCATCTGGCAATGAATAACCCATACACACAAATATATACCAGCATAAAGAGACCATATACATAAATATACAAGCATCCCAGCTACTTTGGAGTGAGCAGGAACACTCTCTCTAAACCAGCTATTATTGCCCAATCCAAATTGCTGAATTTCTGGATTTTTGAGTCTATGGCTTTTGTCTTTACATCTCCATTGAAATGAATATCTGGTAAGATCACCAACATTAGGACTATGGAAAGACATATACAGCATGCATGGTTGGGTATGCTACATTCCAGTCTATGCCAACAGCTATCTAACGGCTGTGTGTGAAGTTACTCGCTAATTCCCCTTCACATAAAAATACATTTGTAGTACAACAAGTTTTAGAGTACAGCATTTTACAACCTAAAATAACTCTCTGAGCTCTTTGGGTGACCACATTAAGTAGCTGTGAGAGCTGCTTCATTCTCAGGCGTTGACGAGTACAAGGACGGAGGCGTACACTGCTTTTCCATAGACGTTCCTTCCTCACAGCCCAGCCATCTTATAATCTCCCTAATTTTTCACAGTAAAAGTGGACACGAGTTGCATTTGCCTTTCATGCCTTGTGATATTCAGTCATTTAGGGCAAGTCAAAAAGTCACCATACTGAAGGTGAATGGGACCACTTTATACTGCCCTCCATGGTCAGCCACCACTGGAAAAGACAATTGGTTATCAACGGCAGAAAAAGGGGAAAAAAAATCGTTTTTCCTTCAAATCATATTATAAATGGGTTTTTACACTGCCAGCTACTCGATATGTAGATGAAATAGGTCTATTAACCCTTTTGGCAGCTAAAAAGCTGAAAAATTGCTTATTGTATCCTATCGCCTACATTGAAAGTGTGACAGTCATTAGTCATTAGCAAGGCTTGACAACCATTGAAATGAGTGGGTGTTAAAAGCAGACAATGACACTTTGGTGAATGTGGCCCAAAAAGTCAACTGCTATTCATATAGTCAGCCCTCGCAGGTACGATAGTGTAGTTCTGCCATCTAGTGGCAGCTGTGTTAATAAAAAATAGGAAATCTCTATATTACGCAGTATATACGCCATGTGCTTAATTTATATTTATCTGTAATTAGAAATACGTTAATGAAAGCCACAAAAAGAAGGGACAGTAACACAAGGGAATAACTCTTTAATGTAACATAACTAGTTTAATGGGGAAGTTATCAGCTATTCATAAAATAGAAGATAACATAGATTGGGGGTGGTTTGACCACAGAGAGCTCCATTAATCGGCAGAATGGGCACTTTCCTTTAGTACATCGATTAGAAGTGCATGCTCAACCTCCGCTCCATTCCAACAGCCCATATGGAATGAATGGAGCAGAGGTCGGGCATGCACACTGTCGCTCCATTCCAGTAGCCCCTATGGAATGAATGGAGCAGAGGTCGGGCATGCACACTGTCGCTCCATTCCAGTAGCCCCTATGGAATGAATGGAGCAGAGGTCGGGCATGCACACTGTCGCTCCATTCCAGTAGCCCCTATGGAATGAATGGAGCAGAGGTCGGGCATGCACACTGCCGCTACATTCCAGTAGCCCCTATGGAATGAATGGAGCAGAGGTCGGGCATGCACACTGCCGCTCCATTCCAGTAGCCCCTATGGAATGAATGGAGCAGAGGTCGGGCATGCACACTGTCGCTCCATTCCAGTAGCCCCTATGGAATGAATGGAGCAGAGGTCGGGCATGCACACTGTCGCTCCATTCCAGTAGCCCCTATGGAATGAATGGAGCAGAGGTCGGGCATGCACACTGCCGCTACATTCCAGTAGCCCCTATGGAATGAATGGAGCAGAGGTCGGGCATGCACACTGCCGCTCCATTCCAGTAGCCCCTATGGAATGAATGGAGCAGAGGTCGGGCATGCACACTGTCGCTCCATTCCAGTAGCCCCTATGGAATGAATGGAGCAGAGGTCGGGCATGCACACTGTCGCTCCATTCCAGTAGCCCCTATGGAATGAATGGAGCAGAGGTCGGGCATGCACACTGCCGCTACATTCTAATAAGGATAAAAGTGCTGCAATGTGCCAATCGATGCAGGTCATGGTTGGTTTGGGTCTGACAATCTATTAGTTATCTGCTATCCTTTGAATAAGTGATCATTTGTTAACCCCTTTAAAGGAAACCTGTCACCTGTTTTGGCCGCTATAAGATGCTGCCACTGCCTTTCAGGGCTTATCTACAGCATTCTGTAATGCTGTAGATAAGTCCCCGGTCTGCGCAGGCATACCTCCCTGCCCTGTTGAGGTGCCGGGAAAGGTCAGAGAGGCCCAGCGCCTGCGCACTGCAGTACTTTACTCTGCCCTCAGAGAAGTACGCCTGCGCAGAAGCTTGATGCCAGAAGTGATTAAGCAAGCAGGAGAGCGGCGTCACAAGAAGATGGGAGGCGCGAGACCAGGACCTGTGACACCCATCGGACCGGACCACTCTGCAGGTGAGTATAATAAAACTTATTTTTCTTATCTTTCTGGTCAGAATGCTGTAGATAAGCGCTGAAAGGCAGTGGCCGCATCTCATAGCAGCCAAAACAGGTGAAAGGTTCCCTTTAAATATGTTTGTAGATGGTGTAGATGCCTGGGAATACTCCAAACATTCCCTAAAATATATCAAAACCCCTTTCATTAACTTTCCCATGCCAGTTACAGAAGAAAAATGGAAAAGATCAGCAGGAGATAAAACCTTGTGTTCTTTAAAGAATTTCTAGAAGATTTATTTTTTCAGGAACATGTAGAAAATCTTGAGGACTGACAAACAATAATTACAAGATTATCTTCCGATTACTGGTTTAGTTTTAGTGTTCCTTTAAAGGGGTTGTTCAGGTTTGGGGATGTAGTCTGCAGTCACTTTATGTAACTGCAGACTTGTGAATTGTCACAGCGCGCTGTCAGGATTTTCTGGTGCCGACGCTGGGAGTGGATGGTCATTCTAACTAAACGTTTCCAGACTCTCTCAATTCACTTGTGTAGGATGAGGTCACACATGTCAATTTGTCTGTCATGTGACAGCATGTATACAAATCATACTAGCAATCATGTGACCGCCTGTTCCTAGGGCCTGAACTGGAGGATCTTGACAGCATGCACACTGCGCACTGTTAGGATTCACAAGTCTGCAATCATACAATTTCATTGCAGTCTTGAACCCCAAACCAGATTGCCATCCCTATGGAGAAGATTTTCCATAATATGAAGTCTCTCCAGCTATCTGATATCTATTTTATGAACTGGAGCCCAAAATAGGACTGCATATTAGTAATACAACCTCTCTAGATGTGCAAAGACTGATTGGTAATAGATCATTACGTGCACATACACTGGTATTATTCTCGGCAGCACTTGTCCTGTTTACACAGGATGATTCACTGCCAGGAAATTACAGTTTTACAGCAAGCTTAAAAATCATTTCAATGGCCGAATGAGCATTTTACTCTTTGATTGGGTGATTGGCTGCTTGCTTACAATGCATGATCATTAGAAAATGTGCTTTCCTGCAATGATTTCTTTGTTCTTATTGGAATGTGCACATAGTAGATTTAGACTGAAGGCAGCAATAGCTGTACACTAGTCACGATTGAGTGTGCTCAGATAAGGTGCTATCCGAGCCTGCTCAGGTGCTGAGTGACTCTGGCATGCTTGAATAATATGTTCGACTCCCCTGTGCCATCACGTCTCCCGGCTGTTCGACAGCCCCAACACATGCAAGGATTGTCTAACAGCGGTGGGGACTCGAACACATTTTTCAAGTACGCGAAGTCACTCTGTTAGCAACCGCGCATGCTCGGATAACACCATGTCCCAGCAAGTTCACTCATCACTACTGTACACCCCCTTAGCATTCTCTCCAGCAGCTTCATCAGGTCATCACCAGTGAACAGGTATGTCTCATAAAGAGTTCATTTATGGAACCATCGGCCTTCAGAAAGTGCTTGCGACCATCTGATTTGTTTTACAGCGACGGTATTGGTACACAGTTACATACACTGCGGACAGAGGCGTATCTAGGCTTTCTGGCACCCGGGGCAAGAATTTGGTTCGGCGCCCCCCCCAGCACATATGCGACTTGCACACTTAGCCATGTACCCACGAGCTGCTCTCCCTAATGCTCTCAACGTTCAGTAAAAAACTGAAATCAAGATGAGATGCTCGTTGTCACAGGACCATAACTATGAAAATCGCATATGAGTGAAGTGTCCATGTGTTGACTACTGGAACCTGCAGAGCTGAATCCTGACATTGCAGCTTCTGAATTCTCACAACTAATCCACTGCACACTTTTAGGATTCTCCTTTGCCGATGTACAGTCAAGTCAGCACAGGTATGTGATTTGTATACTTCTGGCCACATTCTGACTAGACTTGCCCGGCCTCGCTCTGTTCACTTTCATTGAGTGAGGCCATGTATGTCTAGTCAGCATGTGACCGCATGTATGTAAATTACCGGCATGAGAGAATCCTAACAGCGTTCAGTGAGCACTGTGAGAATTCAGAAGTCTGCAGTCACATAGAATGACAGCAGACTCAGCACAAACCTGGACAACCCCTTTAATGTTCCTAACAAATAAAAACAAGATAATAAGTCAGTATCACAAATAACATTTACATCCAGGTACCTTATAGATGACGTCGTTTCTGGAGTGGTTCTTCTTGTCCAGACCCCATGATGAGTTTTCTCATCCACAGCCATCTCTGCAGATTTCCATCTTCTCCGGTCTTCTGCAGCAAATCTCCACACGATGCCCTTAAAGATAGAAGTGTCATTATAATGCTCCAAAATAAAAAATATCTGCAATATACTGTTGTCTCACTCTATTCCCCTCCCTCCTCTAACATCCCTCTGTTCACCATACTGTCTCATCATATATTTACCCCCACACTCTCTATACTGTCTGCTCACACATACCCCCGACTCCCCATACTGTGTCTGCACACATCCCATCACCCTCACTCCCCATACTGTGTCCACATACATTTTTCCCATCGCTACTCATACTGTGTCCACATACATTTACCCGATCACACCCCTTACTGTCTGCATCCATCCCACAAACTGTTTCCTCATACATGCCCTCATACATACTCTTCATTTTGTGTCCTCAAATCTCCCCACACACATTAAATCCCCCCATCCCCACTCCAAATCCACCCATCCCCAATCCCCCACACACATTAAGTAGCCCCCATCCCCACTCCAAATCCCCCCACACACATTAAATCCCTCATCCCCACTCCAAATCCCTCTCACACAAATAACCCCCCATCCCCACTCCAAATCCCCCCACACATTAAGTATCCCCATCCCCACTCAATAAGCCCTGTTCCTACTCCCAAATCCCCCCACACATTAACCCCCATCTCCACTCATTAACCCCCACACATTAACCCCCATCTCCACTCATTAACCCCCATCCCTACATTAACCCCCATCTCCACTCATTAACCCCCATCTCCACTCATTAACCCCCCACACATTAACCCCCATCTCCACCCATTAACCCCCCACACATTAACCCCCATCCCCACATTAACCCCCATCTCCACATTAATCCCCATCCCCACTCATTAACCCAATCCCTACATTAACTCCCATCACCACTCATTAACCCCCATCCCCACATTAACCCCCATCTCCACTCATTAACCCCCATCCCCACATTAACCCCCATCACCACTCATTAACCCCCATCCCCACATTAACCCCATCTCCACTCATTAACCCCCCACACATTAACCCCCATCTCCACTCATTAACCCTCCACTCATTAACCCCCCACTCATTAACCCCCCCACTCATTAACCCCAATCCCCACATTAAGTCCCTATCTCCACTCATTAACCCACATCTCCACTCATTAACCCCCCACATCTCCCATCTTCGGTGGTTCCTCAGCTCCACAGAGGAGCACACTTACCACCAGCATTCGCTCTGGGCGCCGGGGAGTGACGTCAGCAGCGTGATCACATGACCTGATCACGCTGCTGATGTTGCTCTGACCCGGCGGTCAGAGCTTCAATTGTACTGGCGTCTGTATATATCTTTGTCTGTATAGACGCCAAGTACAATTGCTGCCTGGGAGCCAGCGCGGCCTCCTTCTCTGTGATGGCTGTCAGCTTGACAGCCGTCACAGAGAACAGCTGACTCACAGGACGGGGGGCGGCAGAACGCAGCTGCCGGGGGGAGACACTGCGGACCGCTGCATTAGGCAGCCCAACTGCGACCCCCTGCTGGCTGCGCCCGGGGCAACTGCCCCGGCTGCCCCCCCCTGGATACGCCTCTGACTGCGGAGCCTTGGAGAGCCTGTGTGTTGGGCTCTCCATGCATGTGCTGTGACAGTGTCATGTACGTGGTTTGTGGAACCACTGTGCCATGGACCGTGGAGAGCTTCGAGAGGCGAGACTAAGCGAATACCTGACTGTTCACTAATGCCTCTGATGGTGAGGTTAGACTTGGCTCCCAGTGAACACCAGGTGATACTCCAGGACAGACCAATGGACACGCAGCAGCTGGACCCAGGGGACAGACTGGAGGAAGCAGCTGGCAGAGTTCGCATCAGAGTGCAGCAGAGTTCATATCAGAGTGCAGCAGGCAGTATTTGTGTCTGAGTGCAGCAGGCAGGCCTTGCACCAGAGTGCAGCAGGCAGGATTTACAACAGAGTGCAGCAGGCAGGATTTGCACCAGAGTATAGCAGGGACTGGTATGCAACCTTACACAACTTAGACTGCAAAACAGGAACGTTGCTCATGAACTTCCCCAGTGGAGAGGAAGCAATATATATATAATGCCTCTCAACCATCGGCTGGGGAGGAAATAGAAAGTGCACGTGCTGGCCCTCTAAGAGGGCGGGAGTGCAAGTGCATGTCCTAAGGACACGGTTGGAAGACCGGCTGGAAGTGCTGCTGGGAGCATGCAGAGCATGAGGAAGAGAGGAACTGACCGCAGCGCAGGTGAGTGAAGCAACACTCCAGAGACCCTGCCTGTCAGAGCAGGGATCTGGCGTGGCGCTAACAGACAGTAACACAACTGTGACACATTCAGCAGCGGCGGTGATCAGCTGTTCAGCCGGTGCTGTAGCTTATTCAGCAAGCGCTATAGCTTGCCAAATAAGCGGGGAACCGAAGATTTTCACTGACCTCTACATATGATGGCTCTTTTGAATGCGAGAGAGGAAAGTTTTGATTCCGTTTGGGCCCCGTGGGATTTCTTATGTGCTCAGAAAAACAATTAGGCCATCCTTTAAACACTTGGTCTCCCCTCTTCTCAAATTTATATTCTCCCCTCTTCTTCCCTTTCTTGATGTGTGTCCTGTCTTTTTGTCTGTCTATATGAAGTTATGTTCATGACAACCTGCTGCTGCTTTTGGTTTTTATTTATCACTAGATTATGGCCCGATGCTATCGCATCGGGAGGATGCGATATCATCACACCTCTTGCCATGTTAACCCTCAGCAAACACTCCTCTCACCTTTCACCATCTCCACTCACTCTTTCACTCCACATACGAACCCTTCTCTCACTCCGTCTCTCATACTCACGCCGTCATCGCCGCTGCTCCACGATCCCCGACATCTTCTTCCGCCGGCGCCATCCTGGATCCAGACGTTGTCCACGCCGGCGACATGTTCTTGCGGCGACGCCATCTTGAGTATCGTGAAATCCCGCGATATTCAAGATGGCGTCGCCGGAAGAACATGTCGCCGGCGTGGACGACGTCGGGATCCAAAATGGCGTCGGCGAAATCTCGTGCGATTTCGCCGACGCCATTTTGGATCCCGACGTCATCTTGAGTATCGCGGGATTTCGACGATCCAAAATAGCGTCGCCGCAGGAACACCTGTGAAATGCGCAGACGCTGCACCTGTGAAATGCGCAGACGCTGCACCTGTGAAAAGCACGCCCAGCACCTGTGAAATGCGCAGACGCTGCACCGGTGAAATGTGCAGACGCTGCACCTGTGAAAAGCGCAGATGCTGCACCAGTGAAATGCGCAGACGCTGCATCGGTGAAATGTGCAGACGCTGCACCTGTGAAAAGCGCAGACGCTGCAGTGGTGAAATGCGCAGACGCTGCACTGGTGAAATGCGCAGTCGCTGCACCGGTGAAATGCGCAGACGCTGCACCTGTGAAAAGCGCGCCCAGCACCTGTGAAATGCGCAGACGCTGCACCTGTGAAATGCGCAGACGCTGCACCTGTGAAATGCGCAGACGCTGCACCTGTGAAAAGCGAGCCCAGCACCTGTGAAATGCGCAGACGCTGCACCTGTGAAAAGCGCAGACGCTGCACCTGTGAAAAGCGCGCCCAGCACCTGTGAAATGCGCAGACGCTGCACCTGTGAAATGCGGAGACGCTGCACCTGTGAAAAGCGAGCCCAGCATCTGTGAAATGCGCAGACGCTGCACCTGTGAAAAGCGCAGACGCTGCACCTGTGAAAAGCGCGCCCAGCACCTGTGAAATGCGCAGACGCTGCACCTGTGAAAAGCGCGCCCAGCACCTGTGAAATGCGCAGACGCTGCACCTGTGAAATGCGCAGACGCTGCACCTGTGAAAAGCGCAGACGCTGCACCTGTGAAAAGCGAGCCCAGCACCTGTGAAATGCGCAGACGCTGCACCTGTGAAATGCGCAGACGCTGCACCTGTGAAAAGCAAGCCCAGCACCTGTGAAATGCGCAGACGCTGTACCTGTGAAATGCGCAGACGCTGCACCTGTGAAAAGCGCAGACGCTGCACCTGTGAAAAGCACAGACGCTGCACCTGTGAAAAGCGCGCCCAGCACCTGTGAAATGCGCAGATGCTGCACCGGTGAAATGCGCAGACGCTGCACAGGTAAAATGCGCAGACGCTGCACCGGTGAAATGCGCAGATGCTGCACCGGTGAAATGCGCAGACGCTGCACCGGTGAAATGCGCAGACGCTGCATCGGTGAAATGCGCAGACGCTGCACCGGTGAAAAGCGCGCCCAGCACCTGTGAATTGCGCATACGCTGCACCTGTGAAATGCGCAGACGCTGCACCGGTGAAATGCGCAGATGCTGCACCGGTGAAAAGCACAGACGCTGCATCGGTGAAATGCGCAGACGCTGCACCTGTGAAAAGCGCGCCCAGCACCTGTGAAATGCGCAGATGCTGCACCTGTGAAATGCGCAGACGCTGCACCGGTGAAAAGCGCAGACGCTGCACCTGTGAAATGCGCAGACGCTGCACCTGTGAAATGCGCAGACGCTGCAACGGTGAAATGCGCAGACGCTGCACCGGTGAAAAGCGCAGACGCTGCACCTGTGAAAAGCGCAGACGCTGCTCCTGTGAAAAGCGCAGACGCTGCACCTGTGAAAAGCGCAGACGCTGCACCGGTGAAATGCGCAGACGCTGCACCTGTGAAATGCGCAGACGCTGCACCTGTGAAAAGCGCAGACGCTGCACCTGTGAAATGCGCAGACGCTGCACCTGTGAAATGCGCAGACGCTGCACCTGTGAAATGCGCAGACGCTGCACCTGTGAAATGCGCAGACGCTGCACCTGTGAAATGCGCAGACGCTGCACCTTTGAAATGTGCGCCCAGCACTCCGTCTCTCATACTCACGCCGTCATCGCCGCTGCTCCACGATCCCCGACGTCGTCCTCGCCGGCGACATGTTCTTGCGGCGACGCCATTTTGAGTATCGCGGGATTTCGCCGATCCAAAATAGTGTCGCCGCAGGAACATGTCGCCGGTGTGGATGCCGTTTGGATCCAAAATGGCGTCGGCGAAATCTCGCGAGATTTCGCCGACGCCATTTTGGATCCCGACGTCCTCCACGCCGGCGACATGTTCTTGCGGCGACGCCATCTTGACTATCGCGGGATTTCGCCGATCCAAAATGGCGTTGCCGCAAGAACATGTCGCCGGCGTGGAGGACGTCTGGATCCAGGATGGCGCCGGCGGAAGAAGATGTCGGGGATCGTGGATCAGCGGCGATGACGGCGTGAGTATGAGAGACGGAGTGAGAGAAAGGGTCGTATATGGAGTGAAAGAGTGAGTGGACGTGAGTGGAGATGGTGAAAGGTGAGAGGAGTGTGTGTGTTGAGGAGGAGTGGTGTGTTGAGGGTTAACATGGAAAGAGGTGTGCGGTGACGTCACCGGTTACAACTGGACGGAAGTTGTTACAACCGGAAGCTGCTTAGGGCATTTATTATTATAGATAGTTTGATTATTGCTGGATATTTCTAACTGGGAAGGCTGGAGAATTTGTTGTTTTTTGCTTAGCTCTGTGAGGGGTGTACCGGGACTGTGTGATACTCCACTCCCTTCCTAGATGTAAATATTTCCTTTGTGTATATTTCTATATATGTATAATAAGTGCAGTGCCACAGTTTAGCCACTAGAGGTGACACAGTGTAGTTTGTAGCAGTAGCCTTGAAAATAGTTAACATAGGAGAAGTTAGCTGGGGAGGAGGTCAGCAACTGTTCCTGAACAGAGAGAGAAGGGGCTAGGGAGCCTGTACAGCTTGGGTAGGCTTAGAGCCCGAGCTACCCAGTAGCTCCACAACGTTACAAGCGAGGGACCCAGATATCTAGAGCCCAGTGGGCAAAACTGTAACTGATCCAGTACAGGGTTCATCAGTAGTGAAGCAGAATTTACAGCGGGGTCACAGCAGTATGGGGACACAGGTCGCTCAACATGTGGTAGATCATCACATGGGCTGACGCCTTCAGATCCAGGGCAAAACGGACGAGGGAACCCCCAAAGCATAGTGAGTCTGAACAGGGAGGATGCTACATTATAGCAAGAGGCTGTACGACCTGGGCACGTACTGAAGGATTAAGGAAAGAGTACAGGGAAAGTGGAGGATGTGAGCGGTTTGGAACCCTATGTAAATGCTGTGTCTGATAAGGATGTATTGCGTACTGAAGAAAGTAAAGTTTTACGTTTCAAGTTGCAACTGGACTGTTTCTCTGTTTGTACACAAGCGACCGAAGGAGACCTAAGGCAATGGAGAGAAGGCCCTGAGTAAAGAGGCAAGTACACTAAAAATGGGATGTTATTTGCATGTGACAGGAAGCTAGGGTGCACAAAACCTGATAATCTCAGCCACGACTACGGCCCTGGCACTCCCTCACAGCTCGATATAACAGGTATTCATTAACCCATTTTATATCTTACATCTGAGCCTCCAATTACCCTAGGGAGTTCCTCCCTTTATTGTTCTCCACATTGCCTTGCCAATGTAGTTTCTTTTATTTCTTATGTCTTTGAATATAATTGTTCGTCCTGATTTATGTTCATTTGCTAAAATTTTGTAAAACGTTAATAAAAATTAACAGTTTAAAAAAAGATAAAGTTTTAGATTATTGATAACTGTCTTCTTGAGATGCAGATAAGGTGAGAGTTTCTACATGAGTAGTGCCCACCGTAAAGCATGGAGAGGGAAATATAATGGTGTGGGGGTTCTTTGCTGTTCTGCTTTTAATGGAACCAAAAACAGATCTCCAGGCTATGCAAGGGCTCTGTGACCAAGAAGGAGAGAGATGAAGGCTGCGCCAGATGACATTGCATCCATAATCACCCAATTTAAACCCAACTGAAATGGTTTGGGATGAGTTGGATGCAAAATGAAGGCAAAGCAACCAACATGTTCTGAACACCTCTGGAAACTTCTCTAAGGCTGTTGGAAGCCATTCCAGGTGATATCTAGTAAAGCTGCTTGAAAGAATATTAAGAATGTGTAAAGCAGACATCAGAGGAGTCTTGAATGAAGTGGCAATTGTTTGCCACTCCATTTATTGTCTGTTGGACTGCTAGAAGTAACCAAGCGCTATGAAATGTTAAAACTGTAAGGCTAGGGTCACATCACTGTATTTTCTCGCACCCGAGAGAATCGGGATGATTATGTTAGTCACACTCTTATCACAGTATGAACCGATTTTCGCCGATGAGGAAATTATGGAATAAAAAAATTCTACATCTTCTCCATTCTGTCAGTCTGTGACAATCGCACTGCACTCCATGTTTTCCCAATGAGTTTCGTGGCCAAGCGCAAACTGAATGTCAGATGCAAGTCATCCAAGAGTATGTCCAAGGAAAAAAATGGACATGTACACAAACACACAGAATAAAATTTTTCTGAGTTCGATGTTACCCATACGATGTACGATGTACTAATGTTATATCAGATTGCACTGCCAAAAGTGTGGTCGCCTGCATGAGTCCCCCAGCAGCAATAAATGCGAAAGGCGGAACTAGCTAATTAGCCCTATGTGGCTACAATAGTAGGTACCAGTACAGAGGAACTGGTATGGAGTCTCCGCCACGTCTTATCTCTTTTATGGCGTAAGTATCAAACCAATGCTCCTTTTTATCCTAGCCCTTTTTTGCTTTTGTTCATTAGTTACGTGAATAGCCATTGAAGAAAAATGTTTTTTATAGTTGTTGCAATCAAAAAAATGAATTTCTTTGAGGTGATGACTTTAGAGACAAACATTTCTTTGATGTATTTTCTGTATGGGCAGTACAGAGGTTGTGTGAGCTTTTTAGCAACTAAAATGAATGGGAGCCAGTAGATATGAGTACAATAGAGCCATCATTACATCCTCCACAATCTAACGATAATGAAATGACTCTGCTCATGCTGTCCCAGTCTACGCATACCAAATAGTTAGTTACAAAAAATAAGGAGTGTTTATGTGTTGTACATGGATAATCACCAAAAACACACTGCTACAGCCGCTCTTTGCCATATTTGTTTTTCTCCCACGCATTTCCTCTTCTCTTTGCCCAAAAAACGTTGCCAGCCATATTGAGCAACCTTTCCATTGGGCATTGACTACATCTGTCACACTTTTGGCACACTCAGCCTGTAGTTGACCTGCCCAGCCAAACAGGGACAAAACGTTTCTAGCAATGTGTAATACGGATTAATATTCATACTGTAAAATGGATGAAATTCAGATGTGAAGGTCATAAATTAGCAGGTAGTCAGGATCATTCTGTCTGTGTGATGTTGTGATTGCCACAGTTATTCTTAGCTCTCTGTAATTCGTTCTCTTGTGTGTGAATCAAAGTTATAATTATCCGGCAGATACAAGCTAAACAAATTAGACTCCCAGTGCAAAGTTCAGACTCCACATTACAGATCTGAATTTATATTACTAGTTTACAAGAGGAATAAGCTTTTACCGTAATTTTACAATATGATCCAGCATTTATGAGGAGCCGTGCCATGCACCAACTTAAAGGGTCCAACAGAGAGAAGCTGCTCATACGCTCTCTGTATATGTACAAAATGGGTTTTGGTGTGTGACCAGGGTTCCAAACTTGACTTTTTAGTTTTTTATACAGTTAATCAAAAAATCACAGACAGACAAGATTCTTTATGGACACATTGGAAAACCATAATCATTATGATTATAAGCACATAATTCTGATATGAAGACATCAGCTGCATTCACTGTAAAATGATAATTACTGTCAAAATTAGCAAAAGTTTCTTCAGCTTAAAAAAAAAAAATCACAGGTATATATATATATATATATATATATATATATATAATTTTTAACAGACAGAGCAAAAAAGAAGCCTATTTTTATGTTTTTTTTTTAATTTCTTGACAGTTGGCAATCCTGTGTGTCATAATAATCCCTTAACCAAACCAATTTTAACCTTGAGTATAAGCCCAATTTTTGTGTCTTCTTTGCATTTCGGAGGTCAAAACATTTTAATGTTTTAGTTTCACATAACTATATGAGTCAGTTTTCAGGGGGTAAATTGTACTTTCAGTAGCTGCCATTGTTTGGAGGAAGTATATTAATGCTCCCCCCATATTAACTTTTTTTTCCAAAATAAAACAATTCCACTTGAGATCTTAGGAGTTTAGTATTGTAAATATGTGAAAACACCCTTTTTTATTCAATAAATGAGTTTTATTAAACATAAAGTCCAAAACACGAAATAATATACACATATTTTGCATTTGCCTTGACTGTAGAAACTGTAGAATAAATTTAATGCATCCGTTGTAATCAATGGGGAGCAACGTAAAAAAATATCATATATAGGTTAATATGAGGCTAATATACGGTAGGTTGAACATTAATACTACGTTTACTGAATTCTAATGGGATTAAAATAAAGAAATCATTTTTATTTTCCGTTGGATTTTGTATTTTGCCCCCAATTTTTTCTTGTGGATATTTTGCCTGGATAAGCCAACGGACTGGCCGATACTCCAGTACAACATGGCAAACTAAATTGGTGAGTTAATTATCTTCTTTATTTGGTATCAGTAAAAGAAAGGCAGGAAAGATTCGCTTCATATGTAAAACTACAAAATGACTGTAAGGGTAATGGTATGAGAAACGTTCTCCTGGGCTAGTTCTGTGTGGCACAACTCAGTTCTAGGTTTCAAAGCAAACACTGGATGTGTGGTGCACTCACACCCGCCTGGTGGTCAGGCATTGCCAAAGTCACTGGTATCTCAGGTACTGCGGTTGTTAAAAGCAATGCTTTTCACACTTGGTTCCAATACACCTGAGGAAGGGGTTGAACAAACTCTGAAACACATTTCTTTTAATAAACCTACTCATCCAGTTCCTGTGATATCTGCGACATTGTTGGCAGCGCCAGAACACCACTGCCGATCATTCTACACTCGGTTATTTGCCGTTATCGAAGTACAGCCAGTCATTCCTGCCATCAGGAGCCATGGCACACAAAAAAAGTCCATTCCTCCACTGCCTATATTATGTGAACTTAAAATTTATAATCAGGGCGTAAAGATGATTGCCTTGAAAAAAGAGATAGGCTATGCAATGTAATGGGGCCCATTTCCTTCTCTAACCTAATCACCGCAGAGGCCTTGCGAAGGCTGAAACATGGCAGTATTGGGAAGGAAAGTTCCCCTTTGCCCAATGTGCAGTGTACAGCAGAAGTGTGAAGAAGGTGCAAAAAGATTCCCAGCTAAAGGTACTGTCACACTAAGCGATATCGCTAGCAATATCGCTATAACTTGTGACGTTATAGCGATATTGCTAGCGATATCGCTGTGTCTGATACTTACCTACGACCCGCACCCCCGCTGGTTAACGTTGATCGAGTGAGAACGTCCTGGACCATTTCTCGTCATCAGCTTCCTGCGGCGCTTCCTGTGGAGAGATGAGCGACGAGCGTGGAGCCGGGCGGGAGGACGCAGGATCGCCTAGTGTGACAGGTAAGGAGCGACCCCCATCCCCAGCGATGTCGCTGTTGAGATCTGCCTGTGTGGCAGCTCACTAGCGACCACTTAGCAATGTACCAGCGATCCTGACCGCCTCATATCGCTGGTCGGGATCGCTGGTACATCGCTAAGTGTGACAGTACCTTAAGTCTTCCAGTGTCGGAGGATGTCAAGGCTGAAAAATATTTACTATCCAGGATCTATGGGGTAGTGGAGAGGTAAAGAAGGTGAGTATAGGAAAGAAAAAAGAAAGAGAGGTGGGCAAGAAGAGAGGCTGTGCTGTAGACCACAGACAACCTGGATGGTTGATGGTGCAACAGTGACATGTATGACAGAGAGTGCGGCCTGTAAAAACTGGCAAGAGAGGACAGCCATAAGACTCAATGCTTTCGTTTGCAAAAACTAGATCCCTGAATGGAATACATGTCCTTCTAACCTGCATCCAGAGGACCAGACAAAAACCTAATAAGTCTGACAGTCATTCAAAGCAGCAGGCATGAACTGGGGTCAGAATTGATAAAGTGGTCTGGGGTCTAAAATAATTTGAGAGTCTACTTTGGGGTCTGTTTTAATTTCAGGGAGGGTGTAAGCTACAAATCAATTTAGAACTTGGCATGACGTCTAAATTAATTTTGTGGTTTTGTCTGGGATCTCAACTAATTTTGAGGTTTGGTGAGATTTTGAATATCTACTTACCCACAGTCTTCCCCTTGGCTCCCTACAGAGCCCCTGTCCACCAATTTCCTCCCAGGGCTCCAGTAAACTTGTCTCCCCACCTGCCCCACAACAATACCCTGGTCAGGTTACATTTTGCCATCTGCTACCATCCCCATCACTACAGTTCCCAGGGCCTCCCTCTCCATCCACAAGGACCTGACACCAGTTACTACTATTGTCCCCTGTGGTGTAGTGACCACTGTGTCCGCTAGGGGGCACTGTGTGGAAGTGCTAGGAGAGAGGATGAATGGCAGAGTCCTGAATGACCATTATGTATCTCAAGGTAGGTGGCCTTGAAATGGAGACTTATGTGTGTGTTGATCAGCAGTGATACTGCTGACGTGTTGTTTCAATTTGTCAGGGAGAAGTCTCCAGGTAGCTGGGGAGACGGGCGGGTGTGTTTAAGAACGCTATTCCAAAGTGTGTGTGAATGGTTCAAGAATCTGTGATGAGGTCATAGCCATGTAACCCAGTGGGCGTGGCTGCAGACCATATAAGGTGACCAGGGTAGGTCACATGGGGTGAATGCACGGACCTGGTTGGTCCGTTAGGAAGGTCTCACTGGGAGATGTGTCTGCCTCCCTGAAGTGCCTGTGTGTAGTGGCTGCACATGTCTGTGAGTCCCCAGAGGAGGGAATGGACGTCTGCAGCATGGAGAAACAGCCATGAGGTAGAACCCTGACGGGTGAGATAACTATGAGGCTGAAGAGCCTGCGTATGGAACATTGTATAACCTGTGTGACCACAGGGAGGACAGAGTGAAGCTCTGTCAAGGATGCTATGCTGTGAATATGAACTTTATGTTGCTGGTTATGGTTTATGATGCCTGAATAAACCACATGGGCTGAGATTGTTTTATGGAAAACCCGTGCCGGATGTGATTATTTGGCTGCCAAGTGAGAATCCCCTGCTTGAATGACAGCGCTACCTCACACCCCTCAAAGAGTCACTGCCTTCCTACTGTCTCGGCATTGTGCAATTTGAGTCCCACCTCTGTTTGCCTGACATTTTGAGTTAACAAAAGTGCTCTTTGCCCCCTAATAATGGGACCAAGACCCTTTGGCTGTATAATGACAAAAAAAATTACTTATGGTGGCCCTCTACAAAGGCTTAAAGCCATTATAAGTAATGAAGAAAACAGTGCTGTTACATCTTCCAAGGATTACCACACAGACCAGGAGTACTTGGATTTTCTTAACATAGCTGATACAAAGAGCTTCAGTTGCTTCTAGAAGTCCTAATGCCTGTTTGCTGTCCAAAAATATCCCTAGTGGCACCAGCACCAATATTTATCCACTCCCTTTCTAGCACACATTGTCAATTTTTGATCAGTCTAAAAATGCACCATGAAAGGAAAAATACATCTGTTTCTAAAACAAAGTCTGTAAATAACAGTCAGTAGTCAAATACTCTAAAATATAGCTGACAACGCACATCCAGCTGAAATGTATTGCTGCGCAGAGACACACTGGGTCCATGCACTGCCATACTTGCTGCCAGCCAATCAGAGGCAGGCAGCTGATGTTGGTGTGCAAATCACTGGTGATGAATGGCAGTAATGTTATGCTGCCCGTCGCTTGGACGCTGAAGTCAGATGCCGGATTCTGCCCCAGTAATGGAAGTGGACGTCGCACATTGTGGCAGCACGGGAAGGAGAGTAGAAAAGTTAATGTCTTTTTTTATTTATTGGAGAAGAGCCATAGAACATTATTACTGGAAGAATTCCAGGATGGGGCACATTATGCCATTATGTTGAACATATATTACTGGAAGGGGCCCAGTATGGGGGGCATCATACCAGGCTGGGGGAAATATATTACTGAAAGGGAGCCAGGATGGGGGACATTATTCCAGAAAGGAGGACATTATTATTGGTAGAGGCCCAGGATGTAGGACATTTTACCAGGAAAATGCCCAGGATGGAGGACATTATACCTGGAAAGGGTCCAAGATGGAAGACATTATTACAGGAAGGGGCCAGGATTGGGGACATTATTTCAGGATGGGGGACATTGTTACATGAGATGGTGAACATGTATCTGTGCACAGGATCTGGAATGGTACAAGCGTCCATATATCTGATGAACATGCAGGTGGGGGCCCAGGTCCAAGTTTTGCAAAGGGGGCCATTGTACTCTAGTTATGCCACTGCTGTAATCCACTGCAAATTTTACCTACTTGGTAATGTAATCCACTGCAGCTTTTACCTGCTAAGTACTGTGATCCACTGCAGATTTTACAAGCCTGGTAGTATAATCCGCTGCAGATTTAGCCTACCGGATAGTGTAATCCACTGCAGATTTTATCTGACTGGTACCATAATCTACGACAGATTTTACCTGTGCAAATTCAAGTAAAATTGACAGCAATTTGGTCTCATTTGGATTTCCCTTTACAGTAGTGTGAAATAAGAAAATGTATTAAATAAAACGAAAAAAGTGGTTTGGTACCGTGTTAGCCAGTAGAAAAAAATATATAAAGTGCTCTCAGTGAGAGAAACAAAATAGGAATCTTGTGGGTATGATACTTTTAATGGCTAACAAATAACATATCAGCCTGATGAAGGGACATAAGCAGTCCCGGAAGCTTGCTTTGTAACAACATTCACTATTATTTGTTAGCCATTAAAAGGTATCATACCCACAAGATTCCTATTTTGTTTCTCTCACTGAGAGCACTTTATATATGTATTAAATAACACATGGAGCGAGCTTTGTGCGGTAATATTGTGCACACCAGCAGAAATGTAATTTACCTTCTCTCTGTAGATCTGCATATATGGATGTGGCAGCAGAAACAATGGTCTCCTTGATCTGTCGGTGACCATCTTTTGACATGAAGGACATCACAATGTTCCAGCACTCCAGGTGCCCAGTGCACTTAGTGTAAAGTGGCTTCCGCTTCAAGGCATGATTGATAGCAGCCTATTCTCAGTCTTTTATCCTCAAAACCTATGATAACATTCACAATTGTATCTTTGTTTTATGCCGACACTAAAAAGTCACCAGAAACATATCTTCTCCACCCACTGCTTGAGCTCCACGAATGAATGCCAATGTATTATAACAATATTTAACCATAAGGTCATTCTAAAAATATATTCAAGGAATGTGACCCTTTAGAATCCATAAGTCGTCCTTCAATAAATAAAGTTGCCCTGCCATCTTGTTTCCAACACCACCACAATGTTTAAGGATTTAATACTGTATGCTGTCCTTTGGTGCATTATGCTCTTATGCACTTGAAAATTTGCTAGCATTAAAATTTGCTAGCATTAAATATAATAGAAAATCGATGGAATAAAAGTTATAAAAGACTCGATTTTAGGACACATGAACAATACAAAATGATTTTTGTGAATAGAAAACAAAATGTTCGGATTATCATATACAAGGATGCATAAGATAAGCCAACATGCCTGGGTGAATGGGCCACCAGCGAGTTTTGTGATTGTCAGACACCGGAAAACTGTGGGTGGCCCACAGCTTAGCTGGGAATTGGTCTTGTTAATTGAGTGTAAGCTCTGGCCTATTCACAGACATGAACTCACATAGACAAAGATCATCTATACACAGAGGTCAAAAGTGGACAATGCCGCTTCCCTCCCATTTCCCAGCACCTTAACTGATCCCGTGGTCTCAGTCGCTGGGCTTTTTCTTGTACTGACATGATAGCACCAGTGACATCGGTGATATGCTAATGTACCACCATTGTGGATTGGGATTTGCAAGGAACTATTACATCTTTTTCCGGGCATTGTATGGACTATAATGTTCTTCTTACTCCTACAAGTGACCTTCAAGACGTCTTCTTGTAGCAAATGAACATTTCTTTCTGTTGCATAATTCTATTCAGTATAAACCTTATTCGCCTTTTATTTAATAAATCATCTACAATCGTAGTTAATATAGTTAATAACGTGTACCTCTTGTTACAAATTCCTTCTTACATGTTACATCATTTGATTAGAGGTCTCTCACTTTTATAAAAGATGGACCACCCTGCTGCTGGTGAATGCACAAGGGCTTGTACACATGACCGTAATAATCAGACGAGTGCTGTCCGTCGATTTGACAGATAGCACTCATCCCTATATTACTCTATGGGATCGTGTACATGAACGATTTTTTTCTCAGACCAATTCGGCCAGAGGAGAAAAATAAATAAATAAAAAATTGCAGCATGCATGAGTTGATTCAGACAACCAGACAGCACTCGGCCATTTATGTACAGCTCTGGCAAAAATTAAGAGACTACTGCACAGTTTCATAAAAATCATATTCTCTACATGTCTGACAGCCATTCTATTCTAGTGTCAGTCGAATTCCAGTCAGTGTACACCTCATTATACTTAATGTGCTTCTGACTAGGTGACCACCTGAACCAAATTTTATTTAACAAAGGAAAATATAAGAAACCCTGCTGTGGTGTTCACAATCCTCTTGCAATAGGATAAGCTGCATGGCAAAAGAAGTGCTAGTATTATCCCAAAAGTAATAGGAATGAAAAAATAACTTTTAACCATGCCGAAGGCATTGAAAGGAAAAGTCTTGAGTGCGGAAAAGAAGGGCTCAATTCTGGCTTTACTAGCAGAGGGATACAGTGAGCATCATGTTGCCTCCATCCTTAAAATTTCGAAGACGGTAGTCCATTACAACAAGGTCAAGCAGCAGACATTGGGGACAACAAAGCTACAGACCGGCAGAGGGTGAAAACGACTCTCCACTGACTGGGATGACAGTCATCTTATTCGAATGTCACTCAGCAACCACAGGATGGCATCAAGTGACCTACAAAAGGAATGGCAAATGGCAGCTGGGGTGAAGTGCATGTCAAGAACAGTTCGTAACAGGCTCTTAGAGGCAGGGCTCAAGTCATGTGAAGCTAGAAAAAAGCCTTTCATCAATGAGAAGCAAAGGAGAACCAGGCTGAAATTTGCCAAAGACCATAAGGATTGGACCATAGAGGACTGGAGTAAGGTAATCTCTAATGTCTAATTTTAAGCTTTACCCAACACCTGGTCATCTAATGGTTAGACGGAGACCTGGAGAGGTGTACAAGCCACAGTGTCTTGCACCCACTGTGAAATTTGGTGGAGGATCGGTGATGATCTGGGGATGTTTCAGCAAGGCTGGAATTGGGCAGGTCAATTTTTACGAAGGACATATGAATTAAGCCACATACGAGGTTATCCTGGAAAAACAGTTGATTCCTTCTGTTCAGGCAATGTTCCCCTACTCTGCAGACTGTTTTTTCCAGCAGGACAATGCACCATGCCACACAGCAAGGTCAATCAATGTGTGAATGAAGGACCAACACATCAAATCCATCTCATGGCCAGCCCAATATCCAGACCTGAACCCCATTGAAAACCTCTGGAATGTAATCAAGATGAAGATGGATAGTCACAAGCCATCAAACAAAGAACTGCTTAAATATTTGTACCAGGAGTGGCATAAGGTCACCCAAAAGCAGTGTGAAAGACTGGTGGAAAGCATGCCAAGACGCATGAAAGCTGCGATTAAAAATCATGGTTATTCCACAAAATATTGATTTCTGAACTTTTCCTGAGTTAAAACATTAGTATTGTTGTTTCTAAATGATTATGAACTTGTTTCTTAGCATTATTTGAGGTCTGCAAGCACTGCATTTTTTTTGTTATTTTGACCATTTCTCATTTTCTGAAAATAAATACAAAATTTAGTGCTTGGAAACTTGAAGACATGTTGTCAGTAGGTTATAGAGTAAAAGAGCGATTTACATTTTACTCAAAAATATACCTATAAAGAGAAAAATCAGACAAACTAATTTTGCAGTGGTCTCTTAATTTTTGCCAGAGCTGTATAAGGGGCCTTCAAAAACATTGTACCTCTCTCTGATGATATCCCTGTGTGATCCGATTTTCTTGGACAGACAGAATGGAGAAGATGGAGAAACTTTTTTTTCCCTCCACATCCAAGAACATCGGACTGACAGAATGGAGAAGGTAGAGAAAATTTTTTTCTCCTGCACATCCGAGAAAATCAGATCCCACTCTGATCAAAGTGTGATCAGAGTGTGATTACCATAATCAGATCAATTATCACCCTGGTCTGAAACTACAAGTGGTAGACAAAACAGAGTGTGCAGATCCCACACCTATTGGTAGCCTTGGTGTAATGCTCCTTCTTTAAGAATAGGATTCTTGCATCATGTGGGTGCAGCCGCCCAGGAGACAGAGCCTCCTACTCACAGGTCTACATAGGTTATTAGCCATTAGCCAAAGAGCATTTAGGGAAGTGGAGGACAGCCCGAATATTTAAATTGAAGCTGCAGCGAGTTAAGGCCCTTTTACATTTAGCGATGCACCAGCGATCCGACCAGCGATCCGACCATGTCAGGATCGCTGGTGCATCGCTAAATGATCGCTAGTGAGCTTTCACACAGAAAGATCTCACAGCGATGCAGCGGACGATACTCACCTTTCACACACAGCGATCCTGGCGTCCTCCCGCCCGCCTCCACGCATCGCTCGTCTCACACAGCAGGAAGCCCAGCAGGAAGCAGACGACGAGAAATGGAGCTGCGCGATCTCGCGCGATCAGCGATGGACAGCGGGGGAGCCGGTCGGAGGTAAGTATCACACATAGCGATATCGCTAGTGATATCGCTGCTGCGTCACAAAATCAGTGACGTTTTAGCGATATTGCTAGCGATATCCCTATGTGTAAAACCCCCTTTACTCACCTGTCTGGTCTCTAGCACCGATTTTGCTTCCTCCTTCTCCTACATCCAGCTTCCTCTGTGCCAGTCCTCGCCAAGTTACGATACTAATCTAGCATGTACCTCTGATGTCATCATCTCAGACCTTCTAAGGTATTCAGGTACTAGTGCCCTCTGCTACCATGTGCTTCCCAAGAGTCAAGTCTCTCTTCTCATTTGGTTCTGACACAGCAAGGTGCTAGACAGCATGAAGCGCTGATTACCAACTCAGCACTGGTTGCAGAGCGACAGACAAGACTGGTCAGTATGTGACCTCGGCTGCAGGATGCCACGGATGAGGATATATCTCTTCCCCTCTTCATACATACTGTATATATATGTATCTTGTAATGTAGTCCTGTAGCCGCGGTCAGGGTCCTATCAGTCCAGTGTCTGTGTCAACTCATATCAGTAAATACAAGGTGAAAAAAATGTAAACCCGTTATAAAGCGTTTTCTAAAAAGAAAAAGAAAAAATCCCTACAAAGTTGAGTACAAATATATATGATAAAGAGTCAAATAGAAGAAAATAGGAACAGCCAGTAGGTGTGTATAGACAATCACGTATGGATGTATATGTATACTCAGTCTGGGCATCATGGCCCCCAAAGGGGGATAATGGAAAGAGAGAAGAGAAAACTTACAAGTTGGCGCACTTTCTTCTTTACATGTGTAATATTTTACCTCCCCCTCTTTGTTCTGCTTCCCTCTTTCTTTCCGTTCCCTTCTTTGGGGTCTTGTCCAGACAAGAGTATTCCTTTTAGGAATAACAGGATACATTCAGGGAGCGATACCCATATGATGGACTCTGTCCACACTTACTGGCTGTTTTTATTTTCTGCAAGTTGCAGCCCACAGAAAGGGACAGAGACCAGAATCCAAGGGAGATATGAGGAGCATGCCTTTGTGCCACACAGTAGATGTAGCATTAGGGGCACAACAGCAGCGGCTCAGTATTGGGGTATCATTAGGATAAGGAATATTGCAGGTTTGAGATAGATAGGGACGGTTGCTGGAAATGTGAGCATTCAAATGTGTTTTTGTTGTAATCTCTGCAGGTGAGTCCTGGGTGGAGAAGTTGTCATGTCGGTGTGAGCAAGATGGAAAAGATGAGAAAAGCGATTGACTCCCTAAAAATGAATGTCATCTGGAAGTCATTGTCTGTTATTGTAATTTTAACTCTTACATGTTCTGTAGTACTCATGTCTACCATTATATGATCACCACATTGCGGTAGTGTTAGTCTTTATGTACTGATTTATTTTCAGCTACAGCAGGATCATTTGCTGAGGTTCCCCTATATCCATGATTAAAGTCTGCCACCATAGTTGTAATCAAGGGTTAGGGGTCCTCTCAGATGGTTTGCCCCCCCCCCCCCGAGCTGAACCCTTAGCTACACCTTTGCTAATATTACTGGTGCTATATACACACCATAAGCTGTTGTATCAACGTACCTACTTGCCTACTTGTCTCTGCTATTCCTGGTGCAAACTACACTCTCAAACTCTGATGCTTCAAGGTTCCCGTCAGCCTTCTCAACTCAGCTATTCAAAAGTGCAGTGCAGTCTGCACACCCAACTTTGGTGTTCCTGTGTGCTATCCGCACTTCTGAGTACTGATGGAGCCATACCATTCTGGGTCTGTACACCACATCAATCTGACACCATACACAATTTACATCCAGCTTCTGACTGCTACTTGTGGGAGTACCAACCAATCTGATATTGATGAACTATCCTATGGATAGATCATCAATAGGTTAAGCTTGGACAACCACTGAAACACGGAATTTGGTTGTGTTTTTTAGGAATTGATCAGATTGGAAATTTTTCATGAAATTGCACAGAAAAATCTAAGTATTGACCCATAGACGTCCAAAGGTCCTGTATTACTGCTCTGTACAGCATGAAAGTTTTACAAAGCCGTAATAGTGTGAATACTGTCTCATACATGAAAAGAAATACGTTTAGTTTTATCATAGTTCTAAACCCCTTCACCTCTACATATGAATAACTACTCCATCACACGTCTACATATTGACATTATTTTTAAAGCTACCAGAAAGGACTTTTTTTCTCCTCCCAAATTGCACAGCAGTGAAGATAAAAAATAAAAAGAATAATTTTCTGACACATTCATAGTTTTCCATGAACATGAAAAGTAGGATGGATAATGCTGTTACTTATCATTATCTTCCAGGGTGCGGCTGAGAATAACTTACAGCATTATGCAAAGGTTTGACTTAAACCTGTCATACAGCAGTAATAACAGTGGTAGAACAGAGAAATCTCAGCGCTTGCTGCACGGCAGTGAGGTGTGGGCGTATTCACAAATTGAGCAAAGGTTTCCCATGGAGGAGTTAATGGGCTACGCATAGAGCTTGTGTCATTACAGACAGCTTTTTCTTCGGTGCGTTTCTATTTCTCCCACTGTACCGCCTGCTGTTTACCTCTTTGTGAGAGCATTTTTGGAAATTCTTAAATCTGTTTTAAATTGGCCCCAGCGGATTGAATACTGAACCACTCTTAAGATGTTAACCTTCATTCACCTGTAGTTCATGGCACTTAAACATTTTTCTAGTTTTCCATGTGGTCATGTAATCTTGCAGGTGAAGAAGCCGATACGGTATATTGTGTTTGGATTGGAATGGGAAATACACAAACAAGACACAGATTATTGGCATTATATGGATTCATGTTGACTGCACCCCGTTAGGCTAGCATCATATTGCATGCCCATGGAAGCCAAAAGAAAGAGCCCATTTGGCCCGTGTTTGTCTGGAAACCCTTACCCTAACAGTATTGGAAATTGGTACCTTTGTCTAATGTAGGCGCCCAGGACGTATACGGCCAACAGTGGCCACAGTCCAGATGAATGCCATAACATCGGTTCCCCATTAATAGCCAATGCAAAAAAATATATACTTCTATGCAGAAGTTTATACTTTTTTTTTTGTGGTCACCCTCTGTATAGGAAAGTGCAGTTTTGTAGTAAGACGAACTGCATGCAGATGCATATCTATCAGATGGAAGCCATAAGATGGAGTTCTATGGCAATGGTAGCTGCAATGCATATAAAAAGTTTATACATCGTTGTTAAAACGTAATTATTGTGAGAAAACCAAAAGCAAAACACAAAACAAATATATTTGTTTTGTGTTTTGCTTTTGGTTTTCTCTGTGTAAAGGTCATGTGTTCATATGCAATTACATTTTGCATGCACATTAATTTACTTTTTCTGCTCAGACCCAGTTTCTCATTTGTTTCAACGTAATTATTGTGTAAAACAAACCCTAGAAAAATAATTTCAGATTTTTTTTTTACTTTTAGTGTCACCTATAATCTGTACAAATCGATTGAAAAACAAACTACTTTTCTTTTCCTAACCGAAAAGATTACAAAGGACTAAAATAATGTGGCTGCATATGGGTCACCCTCCCAGGGCTGTGGGGTACTCGGTACCGGGCCGGTGTCAGGAGATGTGTCACAGCAGCGGCGACCCAGTCCGTGGCCCTGGGCGCCCAAGCAATGGGGAGATGTAGTTAATGGTAGAATAGTTTATTGGAATAGTTCGTGACGCCACCTGTGGTGCTCGGCAAGTGTGATGTCAGGCCAACGCTGCGGGCAGATCCTCTGGGACTGATGGTATGCGCAGCTTAGATGGTAAAGCTCCCCACAGGCGGAGCTGTAGTCCCAGGGGAGTGTAGATGAAGTAATGGCGGGGAGGCGCAGTTGGTGTAGGCGCAGGTACCCAGGTGTAGCGGTGCTGGAATAACTGGAGGACGCCAGAGTATGCGGTTCCAAAGCTTTACTCACTGTTTGCAGTTCACACAACGGCCTGCCTCCGCACTGTGTTCTTCAGGTCAGGGCCCCAGTCAACCTCTAGGCATGATAGGATTCTCCCCTCCACACTCCGCCAATATGTACCTCACTGAACGACTCCTCCAATGCGCCTTTAGGTGTGAAGCACTCCAATACTTAGTTACCCTGGAATGCCTCTCTCTAGTTGTTCCTAGTCTCTACTTGTATGACAGAAAGCTGTAGCCTGCTTCGGGGACTCCTCTCTGCGTCCCGGCTCACTATCCAGATGCTGTTGTGTCCCAAGTCTATGATGGGAGTAAGGCGTTAGTGGTTCACTACTCCTCCGGTGTCTGTTGCCAGACATAAAGATCCAATCAACCTCGGGGACCGGGCCCCGGCCTTTGCTCTCTGGACTGGAAGGGTTCTCTCTCTTTCTCAACCTGCTTCCCACCGTCCTTCTATTCTCCTTCGTTCCGATCTGTTCTATCTCTCTTATGGAATCTGTAGTCTCCCGTCTGTGTCTCTTTCTCCTTCTCTTCCTTCCCATGCCAGCTGGCTCAGATCACTGAGGCAGCTGCAGCACTCTTTCTAAACTGAACTCAAACTGAACTCAAAACTAACTTCAGAACTGAACTCCTCACGACTGACCTCCTGTCAGACTGACCTCCTTCTCTGGGACTCACCCCAGACTGACCTGAAATCCTACACCTTCCCTCTCTTTTATATCTAACTCCACCCGCCTCCCCAGCACCTCTCGTGTTATGAAGCCAGGGACCACAAAAGGCACCCTATGACCTTTCCAGCATAAAGCATGGATGGGTCCCTGCTGAACTATCCTGTGTGTGGGGTGCAGGTGTTGGAATGTGAAAGGGAGTTCCCACCCTACCTGGATGGTGGGGTACCACACCTTAGGAGAAGGTGCAGTACCTCTGTGGCGACCGAAGCCTCAGGGGCGCCACACATACATGTGCATACCCTTAAACTAATCCTTTGTTGAAGTACCCTTTAAGTTTATGACATAATTCAGTCTTAGGGCTCCTTCACACATCCTGATATCTCCAGTACTGGAGAAACCAGTACGGGGGATAACAGTGTCCATGTGTATGTGTGTTTCATACTTGTGGCATACATATGGCAACCATGTGCTGCATCAGTATCACACATACCGGCGATTCCGAAGCTGGCATAGTTCACGCTGTACTCAGACACCGGGTGCTGAAGACAACTCACATTATTGTCCCTTGTTCTGCCTGTGATCTGTGCGAGCAGGAGATAATGTTCAGAGTTGTATTCAAGTGTAAAATTAAGAATAAAATAAAAAATAACAGTATCCCTCACCTGTCCAAAGTTGAAAGAATCCAGAGTGTCCCACACTGTAATCCTTCTGTGCGACATTTGCTCATAAGCATAAACTGTGGACAGGGAGCAGGGGAGAATGACTCGCTTCAGCGAGAGCGGGCCTCACGGTGAACTGCGGTAACCTCAATTAGATCACCGATAGCACCATGAGATAAAGTCTCATGGGGCAGCACAGAGCTCATTGAGGTAATCACAGTTCAGGGGCCCAGGTGGGAACGCAGCCTCAGTGACCTGCGGTAACCTCAGTGAGGTCAGTGAAGGTGCGCTTGCTGCTGCTCAATCTCCAGTGGTTTTCAACCTGGACGGACTCATCTTGGCACCAGCCAGGTTGACAACTAGTTACCGCAGACATGGATTACGGCATGGGACAGAACGTCGGACAGGTGAGGGATATGATTGCTTTTTTATTTTTGCTTTTTCTACAGGAGTCCATGGCTTCAATGAAATGGGTGTTAGGTGAGTAGAACTGTGTATGTTATTTTTAAATAAAAAATTAAAACTGTCTCTTTCTATTTCAAGGACTTAGAATCATAGAATCATAGAATCGTAGAGTTGGAAGGGACCTCCTTGGCCATCTGGTCCAACCTCCTGCTCAAAGCAGGATTCGCTAAATCATCCCAGTCAGATGTCTGTCCAGCCTCTGTTTGAAGACTTCCATTGAAGGAGAACTCACCACTTCTCGTGGCAGCTTGTTCCACTCATTGATCACTCTAACTGTCAAAAAGTTTTTTCTAATATCTAATCTGTGTCTCCTCCCATTCAGTTTCATCCCATTGCTTCTAGTCTTTCCTTGTGCAAATGAGAATAAAGTTGATCCTTCTACAATGTGACAGCCCTTTAGATATTTGTAGACAGCTATTAAGTCTCCTCTCAGTCTTCTCTTTTGCAAACTAAACATTCCCAAATCCTGCAACCTTTCCTCATAAGACAGGGTTTGCAGAACGGTCACCATTCTGGTCGCTCTTTTCTGAACTTGCTCCAGTTTGTTGATGTCTTTTTTAAAATGTGGTGCCCAAAACTGGACACAATATTCCAGATGAGGTCTGACCAAAGAGGAGTAGAGGGAAATAATGACTTCACGTGATCTAGACTGTATGCTTCTGTTTATACATCCTAGAATTGCATTTGCCTTTTTTGCTGCTGCATCACACTGTTGACTCATATTCAGTCTGTGATCTATTAGTATACCCAAGTCTTTTTCACATGTGCTGTCACTTAGCCCTATTCCTCCCATTCTGTATATGCTTTTTTCATTTTTATTGCCCAGATGTAGTACTTTGCATTTCTCCCTGTTAAAAACCATTCTGTTAGTTGCTGCCCACTTCTCCAGTTTATTTATATCTTTTTGAATCCTCTCTCTCTCTTCTCTAGTATTAGCTATCCCTCCTAGCTTTGTGTCATCAGCAAATTTAATCAGTTTACCCTCAATTTCTTCATCTAAATCGTTGATAAAGATGTTGAACAATACAGGGCCCAGGACAGAGCCCTGTGGTACCCCACTTGAGACATTCTTCCAACTGGATGTGCAGCCATTTAAGACCACTGTTTGGATCCGATCACTAAGCCAGTTATGAATCCACCTAACAGTTGCCTTGTCCATTCCATACTTAGTCATTTTTTCAATAAGGATTGTATGAGAAACTGTCAAATGCTTTGCTGAAGTCAAGATATACTATATCTACAGTATTTCCTTGATCCACCCAATCAGTGATTCCGTCATAGAAGGAAATTAAGTTAGTCTGACATGACTTATTAGTTACAAACCCATGCTGACTCTGTTTAATCACTTCATTCTTATCCAAGTACTGACATACATGTTGTTTAATAATTTGATCAATGATCTTTCCTGGTATAGAAGTCAGACTCACCGGCCTATAGTTGCCTGGGTCCACCTTCTTCCCCTTTTTGAAGATAGGAACAACATTTGCTCTTCTCCAGTCTTCTGGCACTTCTCCTGTTCTCCAAGAATTTTCAAAGATTATGGAGAGGGGTTCAAAAATTTCTTCTGCTATCTCCTTCAGTACTCTGGGGTGTAATTCATCTGGACCTGGAGACTTGAATTCATTTAGGTTAGCTAAGTGTTTCCTCACTATCTTTCTGTTTATAGATATCCTGGATTCTTCTATTCCCTTAATAGGACAGTGAAGAACAGTTGATGTTACATTTCCTTTCTAAGAGAAAACAGATGCAAAATAGGAATTTGAAAGTTCAGCCTTCTCAACATCCTGTCTTACCATTTCATCATTTTCATCCTGTAAAAATCCTACAGCATCTTTGACTTTTCTTTTACTTTTGACATATCCCCAAAATCCTTTATTATTGCTTTTGACATCTCTTGCAAGCCTCAATTCATTGTCAGCTTTAGTAATCTGACTTGTGCCCTGCAGGTTCTGCAGACAGCATTATATTCTTCTTTAGATATGCCTCCCTCTTTCCATTTTATAAACATTTTTTTCTTCCTTTTTAGCATGTGCTTAAGTTCTGTGTTCATCCATCCTGGTTTCCATAAATGCTTCCTATTCTTCCCTCTTTTCGGAATTGTTAACAACTGTGCTTTGAGAATGTCATTTTTCAAGATTTCCCATCCTTCCTGGACATTTTTGTCTTTAAGGATATCCAGCCATTGGATCCCTCCAATTCTCTTTCTGAATCCCTTAAAATCTGCCTTTCTGAAATCTAACCTTGACGTCTGAGTCTTCACAGGTCTTCCGCCTCTAGTTATCCAAAATAGCATGGTCGCTACCTCCTAGGGTCCCAGCCAATTTTACCTCCTCAACCATTTCCTCCCTGTTTATAAGGATTAGATCCAAGGTAGCAGTTCCCCTTGTTTTCTCCCCTACCTTTTGGAAGATAAAGTTGTCAGCAAGAGAGGATAAGAATTTCCTTGACCTGTTAGTTTTGCCTGAGAGAGATTCCCAACAAATGTCTGGATAGTTGAAATCTCCCATGACAACTATGTCATATTTTTTGGAGAACTTGGCCATTTGATGCATAAAGAGTTCATCCATGTCTTCAGCTTGCACAGGCGGCCTGTAGTAAATGCCTACAATGGTGTCCTTTCCATTGTTCTGTCCTTGTATTCTTACCCAAACAGTTTCCACAGAACTCCCAGTCTCTGAAGCTTCAATCTCTGTGCAGATATAAGCGTTTCTAGCATACAATGCGACACCTCCTCCTCGTTTATCAAGTCTGTTTCTTGCAAATAAGTTGTATCCTTCTAGCCTTGTATTCCAATCATGTGTATTGTCCCACCAAGTTTCAGCGATTCCAATGACATCATATTTATTTTCCTGTGTTAGTAGTTCCAATTCTCCTAGTTTGTTGCCCATGCTTTGTGCATTAGTATAGAAACATTTTAGTTTGTGACAGGTTTCTCTTTCTCCAATATTTTTATTAATTAGATTCTTTTGTCTTTGTTCTTCCTTTCCACTTCTAATAGCAGAGTTCTCAATAGCATTTGTCAGGTGTATGGCTTTTTCTGGTCTTTTGCTTCCCTTCCCATGTTGTTCTAGTTTAAAGCTCTCCTTACAAGTGTAGCAAGGCGACTTCCAAATACATGCTTTCCAGTCTTCGTAAGGTGCACCCCATCTCTAGCAAGTAGTCCATCGTATAAGTAAATCACTCCGTGATCCAGAAATCCAAATCTTTGCTGACGGCACCATCGACGTAGCCAGTTGTTCACCTGCAGAATCTTATTCCACCTCCTTGTTCCATGGCCATCCAATGGGAGGATGGAAGAGAAGACCACCTGCGCTCCCAGTTCTTTCACTTTCTTGCCTAAGTCTTCAAAGTCTCTGCAGATGGTTTCCAGGTAATTTCTTGCGGTGTCATTTGTCCCCACATGTAGTAGCAGGAATGGGTAGTCATCTGTAGGTCTGAAGAGTCCTGATATCCTGTCAGACACATCTTTAATTTTTGCACCTGGAACACAGCACATTTCTCTTGAAGTTATATCCGGTCTGCAGATAGCGGCCTCTGTTCCTCTCAACAGGGAATCCCCCATGACCACCACTCTCCGTTTCTTCTTCACAACATTTTTCTTTCTCCATCCAGAAGGACTTTATTCTGGAAGTGTGTTTATTTACAATATAACTATAGGATTAGTAATGGTTACGCATCTTATTGACACTTCTCATTTACTAAGCAGTGGTCTTGATGTCACCGGACAATACAAAGGTGACATCAACCCCACAAATATGAACCCCACTTGCCACCATAGGAGAAATGGGAAGAACCGGGCAAAGCGCCAGAACTGGTGCATATACTAGATGCACCTTTTCTGGGGTGTCTGTGGACTGCTATTTTTAGGCTGGGGGGGCTATATCCATGGCCCCTTCCCAGAATGAAAATACCAGCCTATAGCTGTCTGCTTTAGCTTGGCTGGCTTTCAAAAATGGGGGGACCACATGCCACTTTTTTAAATTATTTATTTGATAACCAGCCTTACTAAAGCTGACAGCTGAGGGTTGCAGCCCACAGCTCTCAGTTTTGTCTGGCTGGTTATCAAAAACACAGGGGAACCATTTTTTTAAAATATTTATTTATAGCGAAGGCAACGGCTGAGGAATACTCCAATCAGCTGCCGCCTACTCTCACTGCTATTAGCGGCGGCAGTTATTGGCTGATGGGAGTAGTCTGTGACTGGAGGGAAACTGTCAACTTCGGACAGGTGAGGGATACTGGGTTTTTTTTATTGTTTACAAGTAAAAAAATACAATCCTCAACATTGTCTCCTGCTCCCGCTGATCGCAGTCAGAGCAGGGGACAATGTTGTGAGATGCAGCGGGGATCAGCGAGAACAGTACCATTGATTCCCAGGCGCTGATATGTGTCACACTGATGACACACAGATGTCATCCCTGTGTCACTGTGCACATGTGCGAGACGTTCTGCAGCTCGTAACTGCAGCTTAAAATCGGACATGTCAGCTTGTTTTGCCGCCGACACGGTCTACGTTTGTACGTGTCTCCAGTACCTGTGGTAACAGTTTTCACATGTACTGGAGACACTTACACATGTAGACAGTGTCTGATGTGTGAAAGAGCCCTTACTGAGTAGTAATCTATCAACATGGCACATCTATAATTAGGAATTTTTGCCTACTCTTTCTTGTAGTAGATCCAAATCTGTCAGATTGCGAGGGCATCGCCTCGTTTTGTCTTTTCATCAATTTTTGAGAGATGTTCTGTTTTAGGTAATGTCACTGTTAAGGCCCTTTTACATTTAGCGATGCACCAGCGATCCAACCAGCGATCCGACCCGGTCAGGATCGCTGGTGCATCGCTAAATGATCGCTAGTGAGCTTTCATACAGAAAGATCTCACAGCGATGCAGCAGCGACGCAGCGCACGATACTTACCTTTCACACACAGCGATCCTGACGTCCTCCCGCCCGCCTCCAGCGTCGCTGGACGTCACAGCAGGAAGTCTCAGCAGGAAGCGCCCGACGAGAAATGGAGCCGGACATTCTCGCGCGATCAGCGATGGACAGCGGGGGAGCCGGTCGTTGGTAAGTATCACACATAGCGATATCGCTAGCAATATCGCTATAACGTCACAAAACCAGTGACGTTTTAGCGATATTGCTAGCGATATTGCTTAGTGTAAAACCCCCTTTAGGCTAAATTAAAGCCACTTGATGATGACCATCTTCAGTGTTCCATAGTATAATCTGATGCCTTGGAGATTTCACTGGACAACGAAGATTTTGCTTCTTGAACACTTTTGGATAAATGTTATGTAATTTA
Source organism: Dendrobates tinctorius (assembly GCF_039654945.1). Taxonomy (NCBI): domain Eukaryota; kingdom Metazoa; phylum Chordata; class Amphibia; order Anura; family Dendrobatidae; genus Dendrobates; species Dendrobates tinctorius. The sequence goes on from NW_027361875.1 coordinate 10,403,939, forward strand.
AGCTGCTGATCACAAAAATCAACTTGAAATTTTCCTATCACGTACTGTTTTTCTGAAATCTTCTGTTTGAGCAATTTTTTTTTCATATTTTCAGGCTGTCCATGTAATGTCCACAATATATGTGCTGTTATGTACTGTAATTTAGAGGTAAGCAAAGGCATGAATTCCTTGCATTTCAGTGCAGTTGCAAAACCACAATTGTTACAGACTAGGCACACCGAGACATGTCTGGACGCTGCCTCCTGAGGCTGTAAAATCTGCTTGCAAAGATTCTTCAAGCAACTATAAACTTCTACAGTACTATCTGATAAGACCATACAGGTTGAAAACAAAGGAGGAGACATGATGGTAAGCTGGTACAAAAAGGGGGAGAAAAACAAAGTTCCATCCCAGGATAGCTGAGTCTTAAAAGATAATTAATCGTCCATAGTACTCAAATAAACAAGGAGAGCAGACAACATACATAGTTGCCAAAGAAGCAGTATCCCATATAGCTCCCACTCGCATGATCTTTCACTCAAGCTTACCCATATAAAAGGATGGCTCCCCCTGCTTGAACAGCCGCCCCTTGACATGCGTTTTGCGGTCCAGCTTTCTCAAAAGGGGTTAACAAACGCCCAGTCTCACGTGTTTAATTAAGACTAATGCCGGAAATGCAGCTAAATCACGGCGCACGCGTCCTGAAGCCCCCGGCCTCACCTCCCCCATGGCCGTCAATGCGATGTGGACGAAAACCCTTCCAGTGACGTCATATGACATGCGCACACCGCAATCATAGATAGCCACCGAGAGACAGAGACATGTTGAGATCAAAGCGCGTGTGCGCACTAGCGTCGGCCATTTTCTAGAAGATCATGACATCGACCATTGAAGGGGAAAAAAATGCTAATACTAGAACGCATATCACTCGCCCATAAACCCCCACACACAGGCGGATGCATAAATAAAGTGACAAAGTGAAAGATGGTCAGAGAGCCAGACAAACTGACCCAATAAGAAAGAGAAAGGATTAAAGAGCGAAGTGCAGAGACTAATGCATTTTATATATCAAATACAAATAAAAATCTGACAAGTGCAGAGACTAATACATAATATATATCAAATACATATAGAAATATGAAAAAGACAATAATCATATAGCTTAAATAGCAAAAGAGGTGCAAATGTGATGACTAGAGTTGAGCGACTTTGGTCGGATCAGGTTTCGTGAAACCCGAATGAAACAAAATTTGAGTCGGATGAAACTGGTCCGACTAGGGCAAAAAAGTCGGAGTTTTGTCCGAAACCCGACCCCAATGCAAGTCAATGGGGAATAAAAGTCGGCATTGAGTGGATGAATGTCATCCACTCAATGCCGACTTTTATTTCCCATTGACTTGCACTGGGGTCGGGTTTTGGACGAAACGCCGACTTTTTTTGCCCTGTTCGGACCAGTTTCATCCGACTCAAATTTTGTTTCATTCGGGTTTCACGAAACCCGATCCGACCAAAGTCACTCAACTCTAGTGATGACATATAGATGATACAAAAAACATAGAAGACATCCATTTCTTTTAAGAGAACAGCGGGAGACGTCTCATAAATCCATAATAGGCCAGGAAGTTCCAGGAAGCAAAACCGGTAGATGCAAATAATGAAAATGCACCAACAAGTAAAAAAAGAGAAAGACAAAAAACATAATTAGTAAAAACAAGGTGGGGAAGACCCACTGGAGGGGAGGATGGAGACCAGAGTTACTAGCAAAAGTGAAAAATATATAAATATATTACAGTGCATAATAATGGATATATATATATATATACTGTATATATATATATGGATATATGGGTGCAGCCAAGTGTTCAGAGCTGCAGCTGAGACCAACGGTGGGCGCGGTGTCTGCATCTCTGAATGCTTGGCTGCATCCAACAATGCTTCTACCCGGACTGAATCATTCAGCATTACTGCTCACGAGTAGTGTTGAGCATTCCGATATTTGCAGCATCGGGTATCGGCCGATATTCGCTGTATCAGAATTCCGTTACCGAGTACCGATATTTTTACAATATCGGATACCGGAATCGGAAGTTCCCATAGTGCAATGAGCCAGTGTTGTGGCTGTGATTGGCTGCTGAAATGATGTCATCATGATGCACGGTCTGTGCACATCATGATGCGCGGTCTGTGCGGGCCTGTCGGGGGTCTGTACGGGCCTGCCGGGGGTCTGTACGGGCCTGCCGGGGGTCTGTACGGGCTGCCGGGGGTCTGTGCGGGCCTGCCGGGGGTCTGTACGGGCCTGCCGGGGGTCTGTACGGGCCTGCCGGGGGTCTGTACGGGCCTGCCAGGGGTCTGTGCGGGCCTGCCAGGGGTTGTGTGTGTGTGTGCAGGCATCGTCCGATGGGACTACAAGTCCCATTGGGCTATGCCTGCTACAATGACAGTGATTGACACATTAGCCAATGATGGGACAATAGTAGTCCCATCATCCGGCTAATGTGTTGAATGTAAAAAAAAACATACATACTACATACCTACTACATATATACAACATTCATACAACATACATACATAATACATACTACATATATACTACATTCATACAACATACATACATACTACATATATACTACATTCATACAACATACTGTACATACATACATACATACATACTACATATATACTACATTCATACAACATACATACATACTACATACATACTACATATATACTACATTCATACAACATACATACATACTACATATATACTACATTCAAACAACATACATACTACATACATACTACATATATACAACATACACACATACATACTACATACTACATTCATACAACATACATACATACTACATATGTACTACATTCATACAACATACATACATACTACATACATACTACATATACTACATTCATACAACATACATACATACTACATATATGCTACATTCATACAACATACATACATACATACTACATACATACTACATATATACTACATTCATACATACTACATACATACTACATACAGTATATACTACATTCATACAACATACATACATCCTACATATATACTACATTCATACAACATACATACATGCATACTACATTCATACTAAAAACAATACATTCATACATTCATACAATACATACATACATATAGACATACAGTACATATAACATAGAGTACATACTCACCATCACTTGTCACTTTGATCCCCGAAGCCAGTGTCATCCCACTGTAAAAAATATTAAAACAACAAACAAGCAATATACTCCGTGATCCGCAGAAATCCACAAGTGTCCCACGACGATCTCCTGCAGTGCATCACTGAGAGGTTACTATAGTGCACTGGTCTCACTTTATGGCAAAAGCTGCATGGGAACTTTCTCACACAGCAATGCCAAAAGTGAGACTAGGGACTATTTTTTTACAATGGCGGAGGAATACAGTGCGGAAGGATACCTACCTCCCGTCATTGTATTCCTGGGGCCCCTAGAGAGCGGTGGCATCAGCTAATGCTGCTGTTCTCCACGGGAGATCGTCGTGGGACACTCGTGGATTTCTGCAGATCAGGGAGTTTATCGGTTGTTTGTTATTTTAATATTTTTTAAAGATGACACTGGCTTCGGGGATCAAAGTGACAAATGAGGGTGAGTATGCACTCTATGTTATATGTACTGTATGTCTATATGTATGTATTGTATGAATGTATGAATGTATTGTATGTAGTATGTATGTAGTATGTATTTTGCATGTCTGTAGCATGTTTTATATATGTTGTATGTATGTAGTATGTACTATGTATGTATGTTGTATGAATGTAGTATATATGTTGTATGCATGTTGTATGAATGTAGTATACAGTATATGTAGTATGTATGTAGTATGTATGTATGTATGTATGTTGTATGAATGTAGTATATATGTAGTATGTATGTATGTTGTATGAATGTAGTATATATGAAGTATGTATGTAGTATGTATGTTGTATGAATGTAGTATATAAGAAGTATGTATGTAGTATGTATGTATGTTGTATGAATGTAGTATATATGTAGTATGTATGTATGTTGTATGAATGTAGCATATATGAAGTATGTATGTAGTATGTATGTATGTTGTATGACTGTAGTATATATGTAGTATGTATGTAGTATGTATGTATGTTGTATGAATGTAGTATATATGAAGTATGTAAGTAATATGTATGTATGTTGTATGAATGCAGTACATATGTAGTATGTATGTAGTATGTATGCATGTTGTATGACTGTAGTATATATGAAGTATGTATGTATGTAGTATATATGAAGTATGTATGTAGTATGTATATATGTATGTTGTATGAATGTAGTTTATATGTAGTATGTATGTAGTATGTAGTATATATGTTTGTTTTTTTTTACATTCAACACATTAGCCGGATGATGGGACTACTACTGTCCCATCATTGGCTAATGTGTCAATCACTGTCATTGTAGCAGGCATAGCCCAATGGGACTTGTAGTCCCATCGGACGATGCCTGCACACACACAACCCTCGGCAGGCCGGCACAGACCCCCAGCAGCCCGCACAGACCCCCGGCAGGCCCGTACAGACCCCCGGCAGGCCCGCACAGACCCCCGGCAGCCCGCACAGACCTCCGGCAGGCCCGCACAGACCCCCGCAGGCCCGCACAGACCCCCGGCAGGCCCGCACAGACCCCCGGCAGGCCCGCACAGACCCCCGGCAGCCCGTACAGACCCCGGCAGGCCCGCACAGACCCCCAGCAGGCCCGCACAGACCCCCAACAGCCCGCACAGACCCCCGGCAGGCCCGCACAGACCCCCGGCAGGCCCGCACAGACCCCCGAGAGGCCCGTACAGACCCCGCCTGCACACACAGACATGCACAGTGTCCGCCCACACTCTTCCCCCCTCCCAAACTGGATGTGCAAGTAAAGAAAGGGTTTTTTTAATTCCGATATTTCTGTCCCATTGACTTGAACGGGGGGGTTTCTGGTATCGGAATCGGCGATACCCGATACTTTTTGGGTATCGGTCCGATCCAATCCGATCCGATATTTTCAATATCGAAAAGTATCACTCAACACTACTCACGAGCTCTCACTGTGAGAATATTAAGCCTCTTTTGCATATCCTGCCACATTTATTAGTACGCAACTGATGAAGGTCTTGTAAATTGAACAAAACGTTATGTCGTGCTATACTCTACCACTGTCTGGGAATAAATTCACCTATATATTACTACCAAGTTGAGTGCCAGATTCTTTGTTTAATATTAGTGGAAAAGGAGACAGATGAGCTGCCAGAACGTTATCGGTACATAAAACAGGCCAATGTTTATTGAAAATGTCACGGATCCGATCCCAATGACAACTGGAAGTAGAGATAAACCCCACCTCAGAGGTATCTTCCCATCCATCCTTCTTAGAGTTAATCAGCAAGTTCTCTCTTCGGGTGGATTTAGCCCATTTATAACCTGCCCTGATGCACCGACGACTGTAACCAATTGCCTTGAACCGATCAACAAAAGCCGCGGACTGTCTCTGGAAACGGGCCTCAGTAGAGCACACCCGCCTGTTCCTCAAGAATTGACCAAGTGGAAAGGCTTTAATAACAGAATAATTATTTGCCGAGGAGGCGTGCAACAAGGAATTAACAGATGTCTCCTTCCGGTATAAATCCGTCTCGATAGTGCCATCCTCCGCGACACATAAAGTGATATCAAGAATTTCAATTCTGTTATAGTGCCAAGAATATGTGAATTTTAAATTAAAAGAGTTGTTGTTAAGTTCCTGCATGAATTTTGATAGGCTGGTCTCGTCACCATTCCAGATTATCAACACATCATAAATGTAGCACTGAGCAGAGCGCTGGGATCGATGAGTCTGCTGAGCAGCCTCCTCTGCAGCCGGAGAGGAATGGGAGACTGCCGAATGCAAGGTTCGGGATTCCTGCTGTGCAGCGACAGGAACCCGACGCCTAACACCCGCGCATGTTCGCAGCGATGCTGTGAGCGGGCATTCAGGAGGAGGAAGGCAGTGGGAAAAACTTGAACTGCGCATATCAAAGCCAAAGCTATGACGTAAAAACACCAGTCTGCGCGCGCACTACAGGAACTTAATAGAGGTATACTGAGCGCATGGAGACAACATGAAGCCTGGTCTGCAAGGTGTATAGTGAGCGTGAGAGCATCACGATCAGGACTAGCACATAGAGGTAACAATATAGCGCTCAGGAGAAAGGAGCCCATAGACACCAAATAAATGTGAAACATAAAAAAGACAAATATCAAAATACTGGGACCATGGGGTAATGCATGATAGCGCCACGATCAGGGCTAGCACATAAGAGCAACAATATAGAGCTCAGGCGACAAAAGGTCCATAAATATCCTGTAGGCATAAAGCATAAAAGAGGCAAATGTCAGGACACCAAAATCCTGGAACCAAGAGAGACAGAACAGGAGAGTGCAAGATGTATATGAGCACATCTCCATAATTGCACACATCGGGTACAGTAAGGATGTACAAATACATTTACTCAATACAAGGCATGTATGAAATGAAAATGAAATAAGGTGACCCAACAAGTCCAAATTAAGAGAAAACGGGGGCCACAAATCAGGGTATATAGTCTAATATGTCCAAAAAGCAAAACCTTAGGACCATGTAAGAAGAGGTACTACCGAAGGAAAGTACAGTAATTTCGGGCAAACAATGGTACCCCAAATAGGTCAATGGCAAAATATAAAAGGAATACAGAATAAACCCGTTTTATTGTTGCAAAAACATAAGACATACAATATATAGAAAAATAAGGAAACAAAAAATAAAAAATATATATATAAAAAAAGAAGGGGATGAGACGTCCAGAAGTAGAAGCAGTAGGGACAAACGAGTCTCAGCCAAGAAAGCTCTAATATTTCATTTTTTCATTTACAGAAGATCTTTCTGAATGCTAGAGGAGGCAACTTCAAGAAGCTCCTGCTCCAGATGGAATCTCGCTGGATATTTAACTTATGAAGTTTATCACCTAATGGACTAAACAAGGAACACCTATTGTGCTGCAGTTCTTCTTTTTGATCAGGAGGTAGAAAGGCTCTGGAGAGTGCGTCTGCTTTGACTTTTTTGTCAGCTGGGCGAAAATGAAGAAAATTAAAGCGAGCAAAAAACAAAGCCCAGCGAGCTTGACGAAGGATTCAGCCTTTGCGCAGTTTGGAGGTAAGCAAAGTTTTTGTTATCGGTGTATATGACTACCTGATGAAGAGCTCCTTCTAGAAGATGCCTCCACTCCAGCAGAGCCAATTTGATAGCCAACAATTCCCAATCTCCAACGGAATAATTCCTTTCTGCAGAAGAAAAAACCTTGGAAAAAACCACAGGAGTTCATTCGCCCGGTGGACGATTTCTAGGTAAGTACGGCACCCACACCAACGGAGGAAGCATCGACCTCAAGAAAAAATTGTTCACTGGAGTTAGGACGATGAAGAACAGGTGTGACAGCAAAGGCCTTTTTGAGAGAAACAAAAGCCTCCTCAACATCAGGAGGCCAATCCTTGGGATTTGTACCTTTCCGGGTCAGAGCTGAGATGGGCGCCACTCGGGTGGAGAAGTTAGGAATGAATTGTCTGTAGTAGTTGGATCCATTTTCAATCGTGTGGAGGAAACAATGTAACCGAGGAAAGGCAAAGATGATTGCTCAAAGAGGCACTTTTCAAACTTGGCATACAGTCTGTTCTCCCTGAGCCTCTGTAAGACTAGGTGTACTCGCCTCTGGTGCAAGACCAAGTCAGTGGAAAAAATCAGAATGTCGTCCAAATAGACAACAACACAGGTGTAAAGCAGATCCCTGAAAATGTCATTGACGAACTCTTGGAAAACAGCAGGTGCATTGCTTAGACCAAATGGCATTACCAGGTACTTGTAGTGACCATCACAGGTGTTGAAGGCTGTTTTCCATTCGTCTCCATCCCTGATTCGGGTCAAGTTGTAGGCACCTCTGAGATCCAGGTTGGTGAAGATTTGGGCCCCTCGGAGACGGTCAAACAGTTCTGAAATTAGAGAAAAAGGGTACCTGTTTCTTACCGTGATCGGGTTCAGTCCCTGGTAGTCAATACAGGGCCGCAAGGATCCGTCTTTTTCTTCACGAAGAAGAAGCCTGCTCCTGCCGGTGATGATGATTTTCGGATAAATCCTCTGGCCAAATTCTCCTGGATGTAGTCCGACATAGCCTGAGTCTCTGCCTGGGAAAGAGGGTAAACTCTCCCACAGGGAGATGTTCCAGGAAGAAGATCTATTGGACAGTCATGCGACCTGTAAGGGGGGGAAGTTTTTCAGCTTCCTTTTTCCCGAAGACATCTGAGAAGGACCAGTAGGTGGATGGTAATCCAGGCAGGGTAGCAGGTTGGACTGGGGGTGAAACTGGTTCAATCTGGATTAAGCAACGGTCCGAGCAGGAATCTTCCCAATGCAGAATTTCGCCTGTTCTCCAATTAAGGACTCGTTCGTGTTTCTGGAACCAAGGCAAACCTAAAAGCAAGGGGTGAGACAAACCACGGTACTGGATGGGTTCGGTCAGTGGCTGGCCATCGACAGCAGTCACCCGCAACGGATTGGGAAGAGCCTGAACTGGTAAGTGGTAACGATCCACAAGCGTCTGCTGGATAAAACTCCCAGCGGCTCCGGAATCCAACAGACAGAGTCCAGAAAATGTTATTGCTCTGCAGGTCACGGAGACCAAGATCTGCAATGAAGAAGAATATTCTCTACCTAGGGTGGCCTCTCCTACCGAGCCTAGGCACAGGAGTTTCTTCTTTGGACAGGAGCGGATCAGGTGTTCAGAACTACCACAGTATAGACAGCTTCCGTCTTTGCGACGCGCCTCCTGGTGGCGGCTAGCCAGACTTACTCGATCTACCTCCATAGCTTCGGAAGATGAGGTAGCCATTTTGGAAGAACTAGATTCCAGGTGGTAGGACCTTTTATCTCGCTTGATCTCCATGGAACGCTCCTGGAAACGCAGGTCAATCCGGGTCGCCAAGGAAATCAGGTCATCCAAGATGGTAGGCCTGTCCCGTCCCGCCAGCTCATCCTTAATTTTTCCAGATAGGCCCTCCCAGAAGGTAGCCAGCAAGGCCTCATTGTTCCAGGATAACTCAGACGAGAGGGTGCGGAACTGAACAGCATACTGAGCCACCGTGAGGGTTCCTTGGCGTAAGCAAAGCAGGGCAGAAGTGGTCAACGTGACCCGGCCAGGCTCATCGAAGGTCCTGCGAAAAGTCTCTAGGAAAGATTGAAGATCATTAACCAGCGGGTCTCCTCTCTCCCATAACGGGTTTAGAGAGCCTCTCCTGCTAGATGTGACATAATGAAGCCCACTTTGGCGCGGTCAGAAACATACATGTGCCCCAAGATTTCGAAGTGTAGGGTACACTGATTGAGATAACCCCGACACTGAGTGGGATCACCATGGAAGCGGGGAGGAGCCGCCAGGAGAGGAACCTTGCTTGCCGTGACAACAGGTACCTGGGTGCTGATAGGTGAATCAGGAGCAGCCGGGTTCAGCCGAGAATCCATGCGGGTTACGTAGATAAGAAGTGATCTTGTCTTGTTGATCTTTTAAGCGGGTCACCTCTTGGCACAGCTCCATAGTCGGAGGCCTCTGGGGTCCACCGATTTCCATGGCCGGAGCAATCTGTAACGAATGGAAGTGAAGGCAGAGATGGTGAAGTTCACATTCGTTTTTTATTTTTAAAGTGGAACCTCGGGACCACGGTCCAGGGGGCGTGACTAGTGAGCACCGGGTACCCGTGGTAAAGCCCCTCAGACAGGACCAGAATGGAAAACCCGGAGGGCACAGGTGCTACCTCCACTTAGACCCCGGACACGTGGCAGCTGTCCCAGCGGGACCAAAAGGGATAACAGAAGTAATAGTCCATAATGAGTCGGGTCCTGGATCTTGGTAGTTGGTAAGTAGCTGGTTCCAGTGACCTTGACACAGTCCTCGGACTCGGATGGCTGTTGGCGGAACGGGATGGCTTTCGCCCAGATGGTTGCAGATATAACCAGGAAGATCAGTATACTGATACTCTGTGGAGACAGATAGCATTAGAGAATGTACAGAGACTGCAGACGCAGCGCAGACAGGTTAGCAAGAGAACCGGATGTAGCATTGATTGATACTTGTTGCTCCGGCGCTCTCCCTATGGAGGAGAGGACAGAAATAGTAGCCAGTGCACTGCCATTGGATAATTGCTCTTTTTGAAAAATGCACGTTGTCCCTTTAAGAAGGCAGGAGAGCACGCGGGACTGCCCTAATAGCTCTAGTTACAGATCTGCTGACAGGACGCCAGGAGGTGGAGGCAGGGGAGAGACCTGAATGCTGAGCAGCAGCATGAGACACAGAAGAAGCCGGCTGCTGCCTAAGGACAGCGTGCGAGGCACGAGGTGAGTGCCCAGAATGGGGGGTAGTGGCAGACCTGGACACAGCGCCAGGACGGGGACCAGGTGTAACAGAGGCAGGCCTGGACACCGCGCCAGGACAGGGACTGGGTGTAACACTGTGTACTAGTATGAGAAAAACATCCTTGAGACAAACTGGAGAACCGGTGGGAGAGAAATCCATATTGGGTAAAATGGCGAATCAACTCAGAAGGGCCCGTTTACGAAATTCAGCCTGAAGGAGAAGAGAACTCCGCAACTCTTATAGTTCACCAGAATATGCTTTATTAATAAAAGAACCCAAAATAGGTTCACACCACAAAGTGAACAATTCAAAAAATAAGTGCCCAAAAACAGTTAAAAGGGGGTGAAAAGATGAGCATCTATTCAATCCTTATTTGATCATCTATTTTTGATATATTCATTTTATGAGCTAACCATGAATATATTGATGTCTACATCTATGTGGAGACTGATCCCTGTATGGGTCTAAGGACATCATTTCTTAGACTGACCTAATTTTTTGCTCTATTGATGTTGAATGGGAATTATGTGGAGTCAGCCCATGAGTTATTGAACATTATATGATGGTCAGGAGCAATCCATTTCACAATAGACTGTTGACCTGTTTGGTGGTTAACCATTGATGTACTGAGTCCTTGAATGAAATTGGATTTGATTTATCATCTTGTCTTATCCTCACAATTTACGCCAACTAACTGCCTCTGTGTTACATTTTGTATGGGTGTGGGGTTTAGGGTCTTCTTTATCACAGGATTACCTATGTATAGTGATAGGGGTCCCTTAAGTCATCAGGTAGAGGGCTCCCTATCGGCTGCAGGGTACATCAGGGTGCCCAGGGAGAGTCATCGTTGAGCAGGGGAGCCACAACGTTCCCCCCTAGGGTGCCAACTTCCGCGGCTAGGAAGATACGAGTGATAGTGTGTATTTGGGACTTGTAGTTATACCCCCTTTTAACTGCTTTTGGCACTTATTTTTTGAATTCTTCACTTTGTGGTCTGAACTTATTTTGGGTTCTTTTATTAATAAAGTATTTGTCTGTAGGGTTTTTGTAAAATATTACTTTTTGAGACCCTGAATTTATATCTTTTCAAGATTTTTTGCAAATAATTCGGCCCTGTCTGTAAAAGGATCCTGATCAAGTGGAAGAAGTGCAAGATGCTCCTGAAGTACCTCCACCAGTAGTAGTAGATTGTGAAGAGGAAGAAAGTCCTGAACGGCCACCCGAAGATATATGGGAGGGACAAGTATCTGAAGTTCCCGAGGATTTGCTCCAGTGGAAACGGACGCGTCACTGTCCTCACCTATGCAACCTGATCGACCACTCAAGGCGACTCTACTACTTCTTCTGACTTACGGCGCTCCGAACGAACTACAGCCGGAATACCACCAAGCGATACAATCAGGACCAATTTATTTGACAGCAAACTGTCCAGGGAAAAGAAGACTGCCAATGCGTTTTACAAGAACACTCGCGCATAAAATGGCGAGCAAAAGGAGAGGGAAAGTGTAGGAAGATGGACCAGGCCAGTGGTACATCTCTCGCGTCGGTTACAAAACCATTGGAGCTGTCACCATTGTTGCAGGAGGGAAAGCTTTCTGACCCAGACAGACATTTGCACTCGACTTTAGGGGGCGTGACAGTGATAAAAGAGATGGTGCTCGGGAAAGCAGGACACTTGGCGGGAAGACAGAGCGCACAGCAGGAGAAGGTTGATTCCCTCTACGTGATAATTCAGGTCCGAGCTGTAGCTTCCCAGCCCATACACACACTGACTGTGAGCAACTTATTCGTGTGTGTTCGTTGACTCCGGTGACTGAGAATCAGTCCCTCACCGCTCCGCTGACTGCTGCGGACGTGTGGCCTAATTCTGACCAGGCAAATCATATAGAGCCGGGTTGCTTCACCTCCAGCCTCCACCACTGAACTGAGTGACACTCCGGCAGTGCCACAGACTATGTCACACCACGTTCGTTGCTCTGGGAATGTAGGACCTTGGCTAGAAGAGCCAGGATATGCGCTTCTGTCAGGAGACAGTGCAACTTTCTTCAGGATCAGGCGAGAGACTTCATGCATTACTTGCGGCACTACCGTGGGATTTCAAGCTTCCCCTGCCATCAGACTGATAAGTTTACCCATTTCATAAACATTCGTTCTTAGGCCTCTTTCACACATCAGTTTTTCGCCTTCAGGCGCGATCCGGCTTTTTTTTGTAAAACCGGATCCGGCAAAATGCAATGCCGGATCCAGTTTTTCCCCATTGACTTGCATTAGCGCCGGATCGTGCCGGATGGCATTGCGTTTCATCCGTTTTTTGCCGGATCTGGCAACTTGTCTCATTCCGGCATCTGGAAAAAACGGCTACTGTAACGTTTTTTGTCTCCGGCAAAAAAGCCGGAAGCGCCGGATCCGGCGCTTCCAGCTTTTTGCTACAATGAAAGTCTATGGGCGCCGGAATGCGCCGGATCCAGAAAAAGACGGATCCAGCCACCGGATCCGTTTTTTTAAGTCTGCGCATGCTCAGATCCAATTGGCCAGCCCCCAGGAACAGATATAACCTGCTAGACGGATCCAGCAAAAAAACGGATCCGTTTCTACAGTTCTCCAAAATTTATGCCGGATCCGTTTTTTCTAAAAATAGCCGGATCCTGCCTGACGGCAAAAAACTGATGTGTGAAAGTAGCCTTACCTTTATACATATACTCAGTTTACTCCCCCTCATAACTCTCTCTTTCTGTGCGTGGAGTAACCCCTGTAAAAATCCCTTTAACTCTTGCTCTGCCTCCTGCTCGTCACTGCATCCCGCTTACCTGTGATTTCTACATATGTTCCCTCTCACTGCCTGCACTGCTGTTGTTCAAAACATAGAAGAAAAAAACAATAAACACTCCTACTCATTTTTCCACTGCAAAGCGTTGCCTGTTTCTGGCTTCAGCGTCCAAGTCACGGAGGCGCATGACATCGCTGCCATGCGCCCAGTCACGTGCACGCCGACGTCAGCTGCTGACCTCCGATAGGCCAGCAGCTTATATTGTGGAGCACGGACCGGTACGTTCCTGAGCTGCAATACACTTCAGCTGGATGTGCATCCGATTACCCACATTCAGCTGAAGTAGGGGCTGGCGCCGGTGGCGTCCGCACTACAGTGTCATTTTATCTAAGGCACTCTTCAATAAAATGGTGCTGCAGTACAGCATGCACATGGGCTGCTCCCGACTCCACACTGCAAAGCCGTCAAGTCTTCAGTCAGAAGGACACATCTCCGTTTACATTATAAATATAATGCATGACACAATACATACAATACAGTCCACACTCTTACAGCATGACATTAATTGAAACCAAACAGCCCCCATTATAGTTAAGCTATGATAGTTCCCATGATCATTATTGAGTTTGACATCTAAACTATGAGATGTCAGGGATGAATATTATTATTTGACCTTTGTATTGTGTAAATGATCCACAAACAATGATTGGTTCTACATAAAACTTTGAAAATGTGCTCCCTGTTAAGCTTCACCCCTAAAAATATGCCACATTTTTTCACTGTTGCTGGTATTTTTGGTGAAAAAGGAAACAAGTTTAGTGGAAGTGGTCATCAAAGCGCATTTCCTGACCGTTCAGAGGGTGGAGGTGCTGCCTTAGGGGTCCTGTTAGCAAAGTTTCTGACCCATTAATTTGCTTGGAGCGACGCCATTGGCTTCATCCTCCTAAGGCTTCAAAATACCTTGTCCTGACCCTGATCATATTACTAAAGATACCAAAAAGCAGGTCTGTATATGAGAAGAATCTAACCAAAAGCAGCATAGATGTTTTATATATATATATATATATATATATATATATATATATATATATACTAGATTATGGCCCGATGCCATCGCATCGGGAGGATGCGATAGCATCACACCTCTTGCCATGTTAACCCTCAACACACACACTCCTCAACACACACTCCTCTCACCTTTCACCATCTCCACTCACTCTTTCACTCCACATACGACCCCTTCTCTCACTCCGTCTCTCATACTCACGCCGTCATCGCCGCTGCTCCACGATCCCCGACATCTTCTTCCGCCGGCGCCATCCTGGATCCAGACGTTGTCCACGCCGGCGACATGTTCTTGCGGCGACGCCATCTTGAGTATCGTGAAATCCCGCGATAGTCGAAGATGGTGTCGCCGGCGTGGACGACGTCGGGATCCAAAATGGCGTCAACGAAATCTCGCGAGTTTTCGCCGACGCCATTTTGGATCCCGACGTCGTCCTCGCCGGCGACATGTTCTTGCGGCGACGCCATCTTGACTATCGCGGGATTTCGCTGATCCAAAATGGCGTCGCCGCAAGAACATGTCGCCGGCGTGGACGAAGTCGGGATCCAAAATGGCGTCGGCGAAATCTCGCGAGTTTTCGCCGACGCCATTTTGGATTCTGACGTCATCCTCGCCGGCGACATGTTCTTGCGGCGACGCCATCTTGACTATCGCGGGATTTCGCCGATCCAAAATGGCGTCGCCGCAAGAACATGTCGCCGGCGTGGAGGACGTCTGGATCCAGGATGGCGCCGGCGGAAGATGATGTCGGGGATCGTGGATCAGCGGCGATGACGGCGTGAGAATGAGAGACTGAGTGAGAGAAAGGGTCGTATGTGGAGTGAAAGAGTGAGTGGACGTGAGTGGAGATGGTGAAAGGTGAGTGGAGTGTGTGTGTTGAGGGTTAACATGGAAAGAGGTGTGCGGTGACGTCACCGGTTACAACTGGACAGAAGTTGTTACAACCGGAAGTTGCTTAGGGCATTTATTATTATAGATATATATATATTTGTGCATAAAAGTTGTTAATATTATGAAATATGATAAAGAAAGTGTGTAGATACAGTGACTTTCTGTACAAAGGAGCAGATGATGATGATTCCACTTCTCGGGCCTTGGTTTGCACTTGTGCTGATTTTGGACATCCAGGTCTGGATCACACATGACAGAGAGGAGAAGAGCAAGAATGTGTGACATGTGATCTGTGTAGTTGGAGTTTTCCTGGATTCCTACAGCATTGCAATCAACCATATGGCCTTCTGTCTGACCATGGGCAGGAAGGTGAAGGAGCAGCCGCTTCCTTCCATCTGTCCATGGCTTTGTAGGTGAATGAGCAGCCACTTCATTCTGTCTGTACATGACCAATTAGGTGAAGGAGCAGCTGCTTTCTTTTTTCTATAATATCCAGTAGGTGAAAGAGCAGCCACTGCCTTCTTTCTATAAATATCCGGTAGGTGAAGGAGCAGCCGCTGCCTTCTGTCTGTCCATATTCGGTAGTCTTCTCCTTACCACCACATTGTAGATGAGTCGTCCAGATGGTGACATCGCAAGTATTGCTGAAATAAGTCCTTCAATTTCAGCCTTTAATTGCTATGTTGCTCCAGAGGAAGGCGAAAAATAACCCTGAGGACTCGTTGATGGATTGTCCTCATATCAAGGGAAAGAAATTCCTTCCTGATCCCAAATATGGCAATTGGAATAAATCCTTGGATGTTTGGTTCTCAAATCTACATGGGTGTTATGTGGTGGAAGCTCGGTAGGTTTGTCCCAGTCCGGTTAATGAGAAAGTCCAGTTTTGTCATCTTATCCAATTAATGTAAAACTTCATTCCTGGATGTTACTGGAATGGGGCTGATTGTTATCAGCTAGAGTTGAGCGAAATGGGTCGGTCATATTCAAAAGTCGGTGACTTTCGCTAAAGTCGGGTTTCATGAAACGAAACCTGACCATAGCGTGAGGTCGGCCACGAGGTCGGCGACCAGAGCGCCAAAGTCGCGTTTCAAAAGATGCATCCAGTGCCCTTTTTCAGCCAATGATGGAGGATGCACACTGTGGGCAATGCGATGACATAGGCATCGGTCACCACCATCTTTGAGAAGGGCATGCAAGTGATTGGCTGGCTTTGTGTGGCGTCACAGGAGCTATAAAAGGGCGTGAACGCCGACCGCCATCTTACTTCTGCCGATAGTAGCATTAGGGAGAGGTTGCTGCTGCTGATTCAGAATAAGGGAGAGCGTTAGGCAGGGAAGAAGAACCAAAAAACTGCTTCTGCTGTTAGCGATTTCTCCTTACAACACAACACTTTGTGTGCAGTGACAGGGGAGGCTCTATTTTTGTGCATCAGCTCTGTTGGTTATTAGGCTGTCTGATAAGGCTCCCTGATAGCTGCATTGCTGTTTGCACACTGCTGTGCAAACTGCTTTTTTAAAAGCAAAAATACTTTTCTTCCTCTTTTCTGCACAGTTACCAAGCGCTCATTTTTCCACCCTTTTGTGTGTGCAGCAGTCCTGCTTATTAGGCTGCCTGCATCCATTCTTGAACTGAGAGCATCATTGTCAGCATCCTCAAATCTCTAGTGAGAGCCAAATTGAAACCTATCCTATAGACACCCTCCACCTTGTCATACACCATCCAATTTCAGCCTGTTACATTGAGGTGTAATGTCTCCTGGGCCTGAGACAATAGTTCTGCGTCCTCAAATCTATAGTGAGATTCAAATTCTCACCAATCCTTTAGACACCCTCCATCTTGTCATACACCATGCAATTTCAGGCTGTCACATTGAGGTGTAATCTCTCCTGGGCCCGAGACAATAGTTCTGCATCCTCAAATCTATAGTGAGATTCAAATTCTACCCAATCCTAGAGACACCCTCCACTGTTGTGAGTTCATTTTCTGGTCTACCAGTTGTGAGTTCTCCATCCAGGCTCCCTCTGGTGGTAACAGGAGGTAGTGAGGCTGATTTAATCAGTAGAGATCTGCCACCTGATAATGAGGATGATGATTGGACCTCAGGAATCTCAGATTGGATTTAAGACAGCCGACGCCCTACTCTGGTGCTGGTGATTCCTTCTGCTTGTCAGGTCTTGGTTCTCAGCTCTGTTCCAGTCACCTCAAGCTAAGTTTTTCTGCTAATGTTCACACTTGATTTTGTTGTTCTATTCAGTTTTTTGTGTGGTCAGCCAGCCTTGGCTGGGGCTGTGCTGAATTTCCACTCTTATTTACCTGTATTTGCCAATTTGTTTTTTTTCCCTTATTAGATTGGCCTCTTTTTGCTCTGTCTAAGAATATGTCAGAGTGCTGATATAGTGGGAGAAGTCTAGTGACTTCAGGGTTAATTTTGTTATCAGAAGTGTTGGACATTATTTTGTAGGGTTTTGGGCAGATTGCAGACAGTGTCTTTCCTTCCTCTCCTTTCTAGTTAGTTTGGGCCCCATCGTTTGCTCAGCCTATTTTCCTGCCTGTGTTTGTGTTTTCATATTGTTTCACCGTCAATACATGTGTGGGGGCTGCTAATTCCTTTGGGGTCTGCTCTGGGGCAGTTAGTTTTCCCCTTTTCTTGCTTTAGGCTTATTTAGTCCTCCAGCCATGACAAGGCATCTAGGTTCATCGTTGTAATGCTCCACGGCTGCTGCTAGTTGTGTGGTTAGGATCAGGGATCTGCAATCTGCATAGTTACCAATCTCTCTGGTTTTTCTGGGCTCAGCTTGTTTAGGTTTTTCCTCCTCCGTGACCCATTCATAACAGAATCACCAGCCATACCGCAGATTCTAGGGTACTCAAAAGCAGGAAAAAGTTGTTAAAAAAAAAAAAAAAGTGTCAGAATTTTTTTTTTATATATGTATTTTTTCCTCTTTTTCTTTGGGGCCGTAGGAGGATTTTTTTTTCCCTAATGGAGATTAAGCAATTGTCTGATCGTGTGGAGCAACTTGCTGCTGAAGTGCAGGGAATTTCCACCTACCTCATTCAGTCAAATGCTGCTGAACCTAAGATCCGTACTCCTGATGTGTTTTCTGGGGATCGGTCTAAATTTCTGAATTTTAAGAATAATTGTAAAATATTTCTTGCCTTGAAGACTAACTCATCGGGGAACTCTGCGCAGCAGGTTAAAATTGTCATCTCCTTGCTGCGCGGCAATCCCCAGGATTGGGCTTTTTCTGACACCTGAAAATCCTATTCTGACTAATGTGGATGCATTTTTTCAAACCTTGGGGTTGTTGTATGATGAACCTAATGCTGAGAGAACCCTGTTGGCATTAAACCAGGGTCAGGATTCTGCAGAGTTATACTGTCAAAAATTCCAAAAGTGGGCGGTCCTTACTGTCATGATACCAGTGCTGGGTGACCGGCACTGCTGGGGTTAATGTTCTGACCTCAGTGCAGACTCTCACCTGCACACCTGGGACCTATTATGGTGGCCTCTCATTGATTCTGGGGAGGCTTCTTATAGCCTCAGGAAGCTCCCATCCCCCGTCAGTTATACTTTCGCCCTTGGCATTGTGTGGTGACCCCTAAGTGTGTTAGTGCTGTGTTCTGGTTGCTTGATTCTCTGTGTACGACTCAGTCTGTTCTCTGGATTTTGCTTTGGATTCTGCCTGGTACCTTCTACGTCTGTTTGGTTTTGATCTCTGCTTGGCCCTGACTATCCGCTCTGTCTCATCCCTGGTACTTTACTGATATCTTGTGTATGACCTTTGGCTTTGTCTGACCTCCCGTCTGTTTATCCCTCCTGTACCTCGCTTGCCTGTACTGTGCATGACCCCCGCTTTGGCCGACTTTGAGTTTTCTACCTTCTTTGAAAGCAGGGTGCTAAGCCCTGCCCTCTTGCAGTCACATGACCGTATGTCCTGTGCCGGCTTGCTAAACTTCTACATTCAGGTCCTGTGCATCTTTATTTTCTGGCTGTTCTTGTCCCCAGGGGTCCCTACGGTGCGGGTGAGTCCCTGCTTAGCAGAGGCTGTACGCCGGCGCTGTCAGGAACCTGTCACTTCCTACATGGAATGATGGTGCCTTGGCAGCTCTCTTTTGGAAGGGTTTATCAGAGACCGTAAAAGATTTTATGGTGGGATTTCCTGTTCCCTCTGGTCTGGATGATTCTATGTAATTAGCCATTCAAGTTGATCGGCGTTTACGTGAACGTAAAACTACACGGGAGGCGCTGCCACCTTTTGACCAAACGTCTGAACCTATGCAATGTGATGGGGTTTTGTCTAGGGCGCAACGTCAGGAGTTTAGAAGGCGTAATAAGCTGTGTTTTTTCTGTGGAGACACCTTTCATACTATTTCTGTGTGCCCTAAATGAGAGAAAGGCTTTGCACACACATTTACTGTGGGCAGTGTACAACCTAAGTTCCTTTTGGCAATTATTCTGATCTGCTCCTTATCCACGTTTTCCACTAAGGCTTTTGTGGATTCAGGAGCAGCGTTGAATATGATGGATTTGGACTTTGCTAAACGTTGTGGTTTTTCCATGACGCCTCTGCGGACGCCTATTCCTTTGAGGGGTATTGATGCTACTCCTTTGGTGGAGAATAAACCTCAGTTTTGGACCCAGGTGATAATGCGAGTTACCCCAGACCACCAAGAAAATTGTAAATTTTTGGTGCTGCATAATTTGCATGATACTATTGTTCTGGGTTTTCCCTGGTTGCAAACTCATAATCCAGTTTTGGATTGGAAATCTGGGACTGTGGTGAGTTGGGGTTGTCAGTGTGTTCTTAGGGACGCTCCTGTTTTCTCCACCTCTCCTCAGTCTCATGATATTCCTGATTACCTGGCTGATTTTTCTGATGTATTTAGTGAGAGTAAGTCTGCATCTTTGCCTCCTCATAGGAGTTATGACTGTGCAATTGAGTTGATGCCTGGGTGTAAATTTCCCAAGGGTCGGCTTTTCAACTTATCAGTACCCGAACATGATGCTATGCGATCCTATATTAAGGAGTCGTTGGAGAAGGGTCATATTAGACCATCCTCGTCACCTTTAGGTGCTGGGTTTTTTTGTGGCCAAGAAAGATGGTTCATTAAGACCGTGTATTGATTATCGTTCCCTTAACAAGATGACGGGTAGATATCAGTACCCGTTACCTCTGATGTGTGATTTATTCTCCAGAGTTAAGAGTGCCTGTTGGTTTACTAAGCTTGACCTCAGGGGGGAGTATAATCTTATTCGCATCAAGCACGGGGATGAATGGAAGATGGCGTTTAATACTCCAGAGGGACATTTTGAGTACCTGGTGATGCCTTTTGGGCTCACTAATGCCCCTTCTGTCTTCCAGTCCTTTATGAATGATATTTTCTGTGACTTTGTGGATAAGTTTTTGATCATCTATCTGGATGATATTTTGATCTTTTCTAGTGATTGGGATTCTCATGTGGAACACGTCCGGACTGTATTCCGGATTTTGAGGGAGAAATCCCTGTTTGTTAAGGGATCGAAATGCCTCTTTGGTGTATAGAGGATTTCATTTTTGGGATTTCTCTTGTCTCCATCGACTATTGAAATGGACCCGGCCAAGGTACAGGCCATTTATGATTGGGTTCGGCCTACTTCTTTGAAGGCCCTCCAGAAGTTTTTGGGTTTTACTAATTTCTATCGTAAATTTATAGGTAATTTTTCTGGTAATGTCAAACCACTGACTGATCTGACCAAGAAGGGTGCTGATGTGCTGAATTGGTCTCCTGAGGCTGTCTCAGCATTTCAGGAGCTTAAGCGGAGATTTACTTCAGCTCCGGTTTTACGGCAGCCTGATGTCTCACTTCCATTTCAGGTGGAGGTAGATGCTTCTGAGACTGGTGCAGGAGCTGTTTTGTTCCAAAAAGACCCTGTGACTTCTAAGATGAATCCCTGTGCCTTCTTTACTTGAAAGTTCTCCCCATCTGAACGCAACTATGACGTGGGGAATCGGGAATTGTTGGCCATGAAGTGGGCATTTGAGGAGTGGAGACATTGGTTGGAGGGAGCTAGACATCAAGTTGTGGTCCTCACCGATCACAAGAATTTGATTTATCTGGAGTCGGCCAAACGCTTGAATCCTAGACAGGCCAGATGGGCCTTGTTTTTCACGCGTTTTAATTTTGTGGTCTCTTTTCTTCCGGGCACTAAGAATGTTAAGGCAGACGCCCTTTCTAGGAGTTTCTTTGCCGATTCTCTTAGTGTGACCGAGCCTACTACCATCCTAGGTGAGGGGGTAGTTCTTTCTGCCATTTCGCCCGATTTGAGACGCGCCCTGGAGGAATTTCAGGAGGATAAACCTGAGCGTTGCCCTATGGGAAAATTGTATGTTCCTGACCAGTGGAGAAAGAGAGTGATGTCTGAAATTCATTGCTCCGCATTGGCTGGTAATCCAGGTATTTTTGGTACCAGAGATTTGGTGAGTAGGTCCTTTTGGTGGCCTGCCTTATCTCGTGACGTCAGGAATTTTGTACAGTTCTGTGGGACTTGTTCTCGGTCTAAACCCTGTTCTCGTTCTAGTGGGTTGCTGATGCCCTTGCCGGTGCCCAAGAGGCCATGGACCCATATCTCAATGGATTTTATTTCTGATCTTCCTGTCTCTCAGAGAATGACTGTTATCTGGGTGATTTGTGATAGATTTTCTAAGATGGTCCATCTTGTACCACTCCCAAAGTTGCCATCTTCCGCTGAATTGGTGCCCTTGTTTTTTTACAACAGGTGGTTCGGTTACATGGGATTCCTGAGAACATTGTGTCCGACAGAGGAGTCCAGTTTGTTTCCAGATTCTGGAAAGCCTTTTGTTCCAATCTGGGAATTCAGTTATCCTTCTCCTCCGCGTTTCATCCCCAGACCAATGGACAGACTGAGAGAACAAACCAGACATTGGAGTCTTATTTGAGATGTTTTATATCTGCTGATCAGGATGATTGGGTCTCATTTTTGCCCTTGGCCGAATTCGCACTGAACAATAGAGCTAGTTCTGCCACTTTGATGTCACCCTTTTTCTGTAATTTTGGGTTTCATCCTCGAATCTCTTCAGGGCAAGTGGAATCTTCATCCTGCCCAGGTGTGGACACTGTGGTTAAGAGAATGCAGCAGATATGGGACCAAGTGGTGGATAAGTTGTCACTCTCTCAGGAAAAGGCCCAGCGATTTTCCAACCGGCATAGGACCATTGGTCCCCGGTTTAAAGTGGGTGATATGGTTTGGTTGTCATCTGAGAATATTCCTATGAAGGTTGCATCTCCTAAATTTAAGCCAAGATTTATTGGTCCTTATAAGATTTTGGAAATTCTTGATTGGCTCTTCCAGTTACGTTCAACATCCATAACGTATTTCACAAATCTCTGTTGAAGAAGTTTGTTGAGCCAGTGGTTCCTATGGCAGCACCTCCTGACCCTGTGTTGGTTGAAGGCAATGTGGAATATGAGGTAGAGAAAATATTGGATTCTGGTTTGGTTAGACGGAGACTCCAGTATTTGGTCAAATGGAAGGGTTATGGTCAGGAGGATAATTCTTGGGTCTCTGCCTCCAATATTCATGCCAATAGATTGGTTGGTGCTTTTCACCGGGCCCATCCTGATCGGCCTGGTGGCGTGGATGAGGGTTCGGTGACCCCTCCTCAAGGGGGGGTACTGTTGTGAGTTCATTCTCTGGTTCACCAGTTGTGAGTTCTCCTTCCAGACTCCCTCTGGTGGTAACAGGAGGTAGTGAGGCTGATTTGATCGGTGGAGATCTGCCACCTGAGAATGAGGATGACGATTGGACCTCAGGAGTCTCAGATTGGATTTAAGACAGCCGACGCCCTATTCAGTTGCTGGTGATTCCTTCTGGCTTGTCAGCTCTTGGTTTTCAGCTATGTTCCAGTCATCTAAAGCTAAGTTTTTCTGCTAATGTTCACACTTGATTTTGTTGGTCTATTCAGTTTTTTGGTGTGGTCAGCCAGCCCCGACTGGGGGCTGTGCTGAATTTCCACTCTTATTTATCAGTATTTTGCCAATTTGCTTTTTGTCCCTAACTAGTTTGGTCTCTTTTTGCTCTGTCTCAGAATATTTCAGAGTGCTGATATAGTGGGAGAAGTCTAGTGTCTTTTCTTTCCTTTCCTCTCTAGTTAGTTTGGGCCTCATCGTTTGCTCAGCCTATTTTCCTGCCTGTGTTTGTGCCTTCATCTTGTTTCACCGTCAATACATGTGTGGGGGCTATCTATTCCTTTGGGGTCTGCTCTGGGGCAGTTAGATTTCCCCTTTTCATGCTTCAGGCTTATTTAGTCCTCCGGCTGTGACGAAGCGTCTAGGAACATCGTAGGTACACTCCACGGCTGCTGCCAGTTGTGTGGTAGGATCAGGGATCTGCAATCTACATAGTTACCAACCTCTCTGGCTTTCTGTGACTTAGCTTGTTTTGCTTTTTTCTCCTCGGTGACCCATTCATAACATAGGTGCTTATGAGGTTTTTGGGGTTGCCAATCCAGTTGCCTTTTGCCTATGTCTACCTCCATTGCTGCGGATCCCCAATGTGTTCCATAAGTCTCTCCTGAAGTCATTTGTACCTTCCTCTGCTGGGTATCCATCCCCTTTGCCTCCAGTTTCTGTGGATGGGCAGATGGAGTAAGAGGTGGAACTGATTGTGGATTCGCACATGGTCTGCAATTCCCTGCAGTATTAGGTCCATTGGAGGGGCTACGGTCCTGAGGATCAATCCTGGGTCCCGACATGATCAGTTCATGCTGATCAAATGGTTCATGCGCAGTATCCTGGGAAACCTGGGGATCCGGTGACCCCCCTTGAGAGGAGGGTACTCTCATGATCCAGACCGGGGTTGGAATCCAGTTTTCCCGGTCTCGCCATGAAGGGGTTAACTTTTCTCAGCCTCAGTCTGGGTTCAGGCTTGCTATTTACCACCACTGCTTCCTGCAGGCTATGTTGGTTATAGTTTTGCCTAGAGCTGCTGTAGCTGACACTGATTGCTCTGACTTGTCCCACTGCGTTTGCTGTCTGAACCCTTGTTTCTGTTTCCCCCTTCCCCGTTTTGACTCATTGTTCCCCATTAGTGGATTGATCTCCCGGTTCTGACTTGGCTTGTATCCTATCGTGCTTCTCTCTTGTCTTTTGGCTTATCTGCTCCTGACCGCTACTGACCTTCTTGGCTTGCTCCTGACCCTGAGTTTGTTTACTCCACTTGGCACCGCGCTAAAGTGTGTTACTTGACTCGACCTGTCGACCTGTCTGACAAATCTGCTGCCACCTGTGGTAGCCTGGCTGCTGCAAGCCTGCTCTGTTTAAGTGCAGTTCTGCCTCCACACTACTGCCATCTAGTGGAGCCTACACCTATCTGCATTACAGTAGCCCTGACACTTTCTCATTGCCATCTATGGTAAAAAAAAAACGCTGCAAAAATGCTAAAAGAATTGACATGCTGCATTTTTCAAAAACACAGCAGTTTTCGAAATCATTCAGGAAAAAAAAACAATTGAATGTATAACATTTCTGAAATTCTTAGCTGGTACTGTAAAAAGCAAATTTTAATTTGCTTGCATAAAAAGAGACAGCAAAAAACACATGTAAAAAAACTGTTTTTGCAGCTTATTTTGCTGTATTTTTTTTTACTGCAAATTAGATAATGCAAATTAGATAAATGTTTAGATAAATTAAACATATAATCTGCACCAAAAAGCACAGCAGAAAAAATTCAACAAGAACGCATTAAAAAAGCAGCAAAAATGCAGCAAAACCAGCTTCTTTACTGCTAATAGAGCAGGTATTGCCTGCAGAAAAAAAGCAATATGTGAACATAGCCTAAGAGTATGAGCTGCCAGTTTCTATTTTTCGATTAGAATTAGGGCTCATACTCACTTGCGAGAAACTTGGACGAGTCTCACAAGTCAATACCTGGCACTGCCGCTGGCACTCGGTAGCGGAGTGTTCAGCTGCATAGAAATACATGCAGCTGTATGCTCCGATCCGAGTGCCCGGGGTATTGGCTTGTGAGACTCGTCCAAGTTTCTTGCAAGTTAGTATAAGCTCTTAGAGGCAAGAGTTGGGTCTTGATTTCGGGTTAGGAAGAAGGAGCTTACCTGAAAATTAACAAAAGAATGATCTTTTCTAAACGGGTCATAAGACAGACACTGACGGCGTCCATATAGGCAACTGGCGGTCATTAAATGCACAACTCCTCTTCGTACCATCAGGTCACAATCGATCTTACAATTTTTGTCTCTTTTCCTGAAATAATAAAGCCTCCTTTAGTTGTAGGAGATGATTCATATCATCATGTTATTACTGTATTAATGGCGGAGAGGAGTTTTCTACTTAAACAGCTAAAATAAACAAGAGTCATTACTTTCCAGCATTATTACAATAGCATTATTCCAAAACGCAAGTACTGTAATATCTGCCTGCCTGCAACTGATTGCATTATATATCTTAATATCATTTACTGCACTGAATGCGAGTGCAATCACACAGACATAGAAGTAATTGCAACTAATGAGAGCTAATTGTATCATGAAAGAGCAAGGACACAACCCATCCCTAACATCAATTACATTAATTGAAGTAGAAACAAGGCAGCCTCTAATAACAATGCTGATACCAACACAATTAGATTTAATTAAATAAATACAGGGGTGATTGTATGGCCATGAAGCCAAACTTTGTCCATTTGGATGACCAATTCTCAGAAGTCATCTATGGTAGAGTAGAGTGAAACGGGTCGAAAAAATTCAAAAGTCGCCGACTTTCGCCAAAGTCGGGTTTCATGAAACGAAACCCGACCTTAGCGTGAGGTCGGCCACGAGGTCGGCGACTTTAGCACCAAAGTCGCGTTTCAAAAGATGCTTTAGCGCCCTTTTTCAGCCAATCAGGAAGAACGGACACTGTGGGCAACGTGATGACATAGGCAGCGGTCACCACCATCTTGGAGAAGGGCATGCAAGTGATTGGCTTGCTTTGTGTGGTGTCACAGGGGGTATAAAAGGGCGGGGACGCCGACCGCCATGTTGCTCATGCTGATCTCAGAATAGGGAGAGCTGCTGCAGCTGCTGATTCTGTAGGGAGAGCGATAGGAAGGCAAAAAGAAAAAAAAAACTGCTTCTGCTGCTAGCGCTTTTCACTGTAGTTACTGTGCAGTGAAAGGTGAAGATTTTTGCTTTTGTGCAGCAGCGCTGGTGGTGATTAGCCTGCCTTTTAAGGCTAGCTGCATTGCTGTGTGCACAATGGTGTTCAAACTGCTTTTTTAAAAGCAATCTAAATTGTATTGTTTTGTCCTGGTGAGGTAGTGAGCGTTCATTTTTTCACACACCGTACAGCGGTGTACGCTCCTCACACAGTACCGTGTAACGACTGTTATCACTGCCAAATTGAAGCTATCTACGTGTGTGACTCTGTAAGGAAAAGTCGAGGAGTTTGTCCGTTCTTTCAGACCTACACCTTATAGTTTTGTCTGTTTTTCAAACAGTTTAGTATATTTG
Source organism: Dendrobates tinctorius (assembly GCF_039654945.1). NCBI lineage: Eukaryota > Metazoa > Chordata > Amphibia > Anura > Dendrobatidae > Dendrobates > Dendrobates tinctorius. The sequence continues at coordinate 10,430,635 of NW_027361875.1, forward strand.
CTGTTTGATTACATTCAAAACTAGAGAGAGACAGCGTGTGTCAATCCGTATACAAAAACAAGGAGCTTGACAATTTTACATACACCGTACAGCGGTGTACGTGCACGCTCCTCTCTCAGTACCATGTAACGGCTGTTATCACTGCCAAATTGAAGCTATCTACGTGTGTGACTCTGTAAGGAAAAGTCGAGGAGTTTGTCCGTTCTTTCAGACCTACACCTTATAGTTTTGTCTGTTTTTCAAACAGTTTAGTATATTTGCTGTTTGATTACATTCAAAACTAAAGAGAGACAGCGTGTGTCAGTCCGTATACAAAAACACGGAGCTTGACAATTTTACATACACCGTACAGCGGTGTACGTGCACGCTCCTCTCTCAGTACCGTGTAACGGCTGTTATCACGGCCAAATTGAAGCTATCTACGTGTGTGACTCTGTAAGGAAAAGTCGAGGAGTTTGTCCATTCTTACAGACCTACACTCTAGGGAGATTCCAATTCTATATACACCTTGTAGTTTGTCATACACTAGGCAATTTCTGCCTGTCACATTGCGGTGTAATATAAACAGGGCGAGACAGAATCCAACTGTGTCCTTAAGTCTAGAGAGATTCAAATTCTCCACAGTCCTCTATACACCTTTCTTACACCATCCAGAATCTGCCTGTCACGTTGCGGTGTAATATAAACAGGGCCTGACAGAATCCAACTGTGTCCTGAAGTCTAGAGAGATTCCAATTCTCCCCAGTCCTCTATACACCTTTCTTACACCATCCAGAATCTGCCTGTCACATTGCGGTGTAATATAAACAGGGCCTGACAGAATCCAACTGTGTCCTGAAGTCTAGAGCGATTCCAATTCTTCACAGTCCTCTATACACCTTTCTTACACCATCCAGAATCTGCCTATCACATTGTGGTGTAATATAAACAGGGCCTGACAGAATCCAACTGTGTCCTGAAGTCTAGAGAGATTCCAATTCTCCACAGTCCTCTATACACCTTTCTTACACCATCCAGAATCTGCCTGTCACATTGCGGTGTAATATAAACAGGGCCTGACAGAATCCTACTGTGTCCTGAAGTCTAGAGAGATTCAAATTCTCCCCACTCCTATATACACCTTGTACCTTGTTTTACAGTACCATATAGTTGGTGGTTTTTTGGGTACATTTTCCCCAAAAATGAGGAAGTGTGGTGGAAGAGTCCGTGGAAGTGGGCGGGGGTTGGCAGCTGGTAATGATGGTGTTGGTGTTGGTGGTGGATCTGCTGGTAGTGGCAAAAGCAAAATAGCACCTAATGCAGGAGGTGTTGAGCCTGCATCATCGTCTGGCTCCACAAGGCCTCGAAGGCTCCCTTTTCTGGGAGTAGGTAAACCGCTTTTAAAGCCGGAGCTTCAAGAACAAGTTTTGGCTTACATTGCTGACTCAGCCTCCAGCTCTATCGCCTCCTCTTCTGAAGTTTTAAAAAATAAATGCACTGAGTCGTCATTGGAGGCTCATGGTCATGAACCACACCTTTCCTTGTGTCCTTCACCCCAACCAAAATTGAAGGATGCGGCAGGCCACACTACAGATTACTCCATGGAACTGTTTTCACATACCATGCCTGGGTTATCAAGTCAAATCGTGAATTACCCAGGCCAAGATGAATCTGACATGGAGTGCACTGATGCACAGCCACTGATAGATGATTCTGCTGGTACATTCACTCAGAGCACTACATTGTCCTCGTAGTGTACTGAGGCAGAATCTGACCCTGACGAAACTCAGGTGCCCCTTCCCGCATACTATACCACCATACACGGTGACACAGAGGAAGGTGCACATGACATTGAAGAGGAGGTGATGGATGACCCAGTTGTTGACCCAGATTGGCATCCATTGGGGGAAGAGGGTGCCGCTGCCAATAGCTCAGAAGAGGAGGAGGAGCATCCGCAGCGGGCATCGACATCACAACAGCTGTTATCTAACAGGCCGGAGGAGTCCAAAAACAGGTTACAAAAACCAAAAGAGTTGCAGGACAGCTTGGCCAGACGGTCAAAATAGCACAGCATGCAAGGCCTCAAAATGTCTTCCATAGTAGGAAGAGTGCAGTGTGGCACTTTTTTGAACAAAATCCTAATGATCAGGCAAAGGTTATATGTAAGAAGTGCACAAAGACCTTTAGCTGAGGGAAAAATCTGAGAAATTTGAATACCAGTTGCATGCTAAGACATTTAACCACCATGAACTTGAAAGCGTGGACGGACTACCAAAACTCATGTACCACATGTGCAACTGCTTCCAAAGAAGGTAGTCAGCAACACTACATTGTTTCCCCAACTGTAAGCCCACCGGTTAGCACACCACCAGCAGCAAATGTTGAGTTGTCGTCGCAAGGGCAAATCAGTCAGGGAATCACACTGTTATTGCAACGAAAGACTGAATCTAGGCCATCAGAAAGAACACCAACTCAATCACCATCATCAACCCTCTCTCAGTCCGCCATGTCCACTGCTAGTTCGACCATATGCAGCTCTCAAGTCCAGCTCACCCTACCAGAGACTATGAGTAGGACAAGAAAGTACTCATCCTCTCATCTGCGTACACTGGGTCTGAACGCCCACATTGCCAAACTAATCTCGTTAGAGATGATGCCCTATCGGTTGGTTGAAAGCGCAGCTTTCCGCAAACTCATGGCCTACGCAGTACCACGCTATGACCTACCCAGTCGCCACTTCTTTTCTCACAAAGCCATCCCAGCCCTCCACCTTCATGTGAAAGACCGCATTGTACATGCACTAAAGCAATCAGTGAGTGGAAAGGTGCACCTCACAACTGATGCATGGTCCAGTAGGCATGGTCAGGGCCGTTACGTGTCCATCACTGCGCACTGGGTTAATGTGGTGGATGCAGGGTCCACAGGGGACAGCGGTGGTGGGACAGTGCTGCCTAGCCCACGGTATAGGAAACAGTTGGCTGTAGGCGTTCGACCCTCCTCCAGAAGCGAAAGCTCGTCCACAGAACACATTCGCACGAGCACTCCATCCGCAGCTGCCAGTGTTGCACACGAGGTGTCCCCCTATCGATCAGCTAGTGGAAAGCGTCAGCAGGCTGTGTTGAAGATGATGTGTTTGGGCGACAGACACACCGTGGAGGTACTGGCCGACTACTTTCAGCGACAAACTGAGTCATGGCTGGGCAGTCTACATCTTGAGGCAGGCAAGGTAGTTAGTGATAACGGCCGTAATTTTGTGGCAGCCATAGCCCTTTCAAAACTCAGACACATACCTTGTTTGGCTCACACCTTGAACCTGGTGGTGTAGTGCTTCTTCAATAATTATCCGGAGTTAACAGGCCTGCTCCAGAAGGTTCGAAGACTGTGCTTGCACATCCGCCGGTTGCCGGTACACTCCAGTCGTATGCAGAAGCTGCAGCGATTGCTCCACCTTCCCAAGCACCGCCTAATTATCGACGTTGCAACAAGGTGGAACTCCAACCTGCACATGGTTGAGCGGCTGTGTGAACAGAGGCAGGCCGTAATGCATTTGTGGGAGGATACACGGGCAGGCACTTTGAGGGCAGACATGGAGTTGACAGGTGTGCAGTGGTCGAAGCTGAAAGACCTCTGTAAAGTCCTTCAGTGTTTTGAGGAATGCACACGGCTGGTAAACGCAGACGACGCCATCATAAGCATGAGCATCCCACTTATGCGTCTGCTCATGCAAACTTTGACACACATTAAGGAGCAGGCGTCTGCAGCCGAGGATGATGAGGAAGAGGAGGAGGGAAGCCTTGATGACAGTCAGCCATTGTCTGCTCCGGGAACTCTCCTGGACGAGGTGGAGGAAGAGGAAGAGGAGGAGGAGGATGATGATGGGGATGATTATTTAGGGGAGGAGGATGCTTCTCGTGGGGCAAGAGAAAATGTTGGCGTGGCAAGGTCTGGTACAGGGTTTGTGCGTGACTGGAGGGATGTCGATTTGCCAGAAAGTGCTCCTCCACCCAGCACTCGCAGTGCATCACTGACACCGGGAACATTGGCCCAGATGTCAGATTATGCCTTGCAGATCCTAAAAAGGGACCCCCGCATTGCCAAAATGATGAACGATGACGACTACTGGTTGGCCAGCATCCTGGATCCACGCTATAAAGGCAAATTCCAAAACATCATGCCACAGGAGAACCTTGACCTAATATTGGCTAACAAACAAGCAACTCTGGTAAACCGGTTGGTTGAGGCATTCCCAGCACACAGCAGCGGTGATGGTTCTCACACGAGCCGTAGGGGCCGGGGGCAGCTTGGAAAAGGTGTTAGTGGTGCACACATCAGAAGTGGCGTTGGAGACAGGGGTTTCATGACCATGTTGTGGACTGATTTTTCAAGTCCCGCTCACATGACTGGTAATACTGCATCGATTGAAAGTGACAGGAGACGGCACTTGTCAACTATGGTTACAAACTACTTCTCGTCCCATATCGATGTTCTCCCTCACAGGTCATTCCCATTTGACTTTTGGGCCGCTAAACTGGACACCTGGCCTGAATTGGCACAATATGCCTTACAGGAGCCCGCTTGCCCAGCTGCAAGTGTGCTATCGGAAAGAGTCTTCAGTGCTGCTGGATCAATCCTGACAGAAAAAAGGACCCGTCTCTCGACCCAAAATGTGGATGATCTAACCTTCATTAAAATGAACCATGCATGGGTTTCCAAGGATTTTGTCACACCTTATCCTGATGACACATAGGTTGCCAGAAAAATGGCTTTCTTTGGTCCTCCTCTTCCTGGGACTTGACCAATTTCGCCTTTAGCAGCAGGTGAATGTCCCACATCAACATATGCCATTTTGTAAATCTCCCTATCTGGGCTGCCTCCTCCCCCCATGGTCGGGGTCACCACCTAGGGCATGCAACCGTGCGAGTGCCGTTGCCCTGGACAGGTGGGTGGGCCTACTCTTGGGTGCGGGCACTGGCACAGGGTGCCTCATAGTGCAATCAAGTGTCTCTGACGGTGGAGGTGCACACCCGCCGTCAGACACACCGCCGTACTATGAGGGGCCCAGTGCCAGCACCAATGCCCACAAGTGGGCCCCCCTTGCTTGGGCAGGGCCCCAGCATTTGCAATGTTTACCTCTCCCTGCTCCTTCGCTGTGTAGTCTGGGCTGTCAAATCCTTCACTGGGACTGCCACTACAAATTTGGTGAACTGATAGAAGATGATGGTTAAGACGCAGCTATGCCCTGTACCGCTGGCCGGGCTCTAGCTTCAGATGATCAATGGCTTCCATTTCTTATGGACGTCGACTCACAATGAGATGCAGTGGTGGTTTCTCATCAGCTTTCACAGTTTTCCTACCCACAGACGTGGGACATTCCAGTGCACATTTTTAAATGTGCCCTCTCATGCCAATCCAATTGAATCGCCTACGGCCTGTGGCTTCTGTGTTTTGCACTCCAAAGTTACGTGACAGATCATGATAGGCAGTGAGCACCATGTTTACATCTCTCCCTGTGATCAAAATTGGATGGATATGAGTAACGGCGATGGGATAAACGGTACTGCGATACAGCAACACTTTCTTCACAAAGAAAGGTTTTTGCTGTCTCCACACAATAATTAATTGAGGGTCAGCATTGCCTCTGAGAATTGTGACGGAAGTTTTTCCCGTGAATAGTAATTCCTAAATTTCTGCAATCACTAGACTTTATGTCAGTAATTGTATGCATCTCATTTCCTATTGCAGAGAGTCTGGACTGTCTTACTGAGACAGAAATATATATGAAGATTAAAAAATGCCACAAAAAGTGTATACTGGCGTACGCTTCAAATACATTTCCTTTTTTCGACTTTTTAGATTGTTGTCTAATCCATACTGAGAACACGGAGATTTTAAATGTTTAAACTATGCTATATATACCTGCTATCCAGTGATAATGTACCCTTTCTCAACTTTGTACAATCTGTTCAAATCCATACTGGACCTGAGAGCGTCTGAGTCTGCCTCCTGATCTATAGACATATATTTTTAATGTGTAAACTATGGTATACATACCTGTTATCCAGTGATACGGTACCCTTTCTCACCTTTGTCCAATCATGTCTAATCTATACTGGGCCTGAGACCGTCTGAGCCAGCCTCCTGATATATAGACATAGGTTTTTAATGTGTAAACTATGCTACATATATACAGTACGTGTTATCCGGTGAAACTGTACCCTTTATCAACTTTCTAGAATCTTGTCGAATCCATACTGGGCCTGAGAACGGCTGCCGAGCTGTTAAGCAAGCTACAGCACCTGTGGTTTGGACACGTAATTTTTTCATTTTGTCAGGAATGCCGGTTAGGCCTAATTCAGGAATTGCGGTTGACCTGCACTTACTGGGAAATCATCGTTCGCGGGGAATAATTGGAATCACAGATCCCCATCACTAACGGTGTTCAGCGGGTTATCTGCACCTGTAAGCGACAAAAGCTGGTCCTTTCAGTGTAGCACGCATGCAGCCCCGGACATGTAAGGCCATGATAGACCTGTTATTGCTCGATCTCGCGTGCCAGAGCCTCGCGTATCCCTCTAGTAAGCTTGACGCGTACCGCGGGGGCATGCTGGAGTCTCGTTCATTAACGCAATAAAGCTGACAAATCGCTAGCACAACTACAAACGGGCATACCACACCACACACAGAATCGACAAAACTTTCAATGTGTGCATCTTTTCTTGAGGTGGCATGGTTGTGGTTTCCCGGGTGGAGTCCAATTAAGCCGCAGGCTCCACTCCTGGTGGTGCCCTTTTGGACATTCCTTTAAGGTTCAGCTTTGCAATCATACTGCCCCCGGAAAGCAAACACTTTGCCTTCATGGACGCTGTTTGGAGGTTCGTGGGAATAAC